>NC_138772.1:177506761-178186703 GCF_965119305.1 Pelophylax lessonae | reverse complement strand
AGGTGCAGGGGAGGGAAAACAGAGGACACATGTCTGCTCTCCTCCGCTTTTTGTTGGTGACACGGAAAGCGACGTGTATGATATAACTTCCGGGTCACTCTGTCACCTTCCCCGGCTAACCTACCCGGGAAGGTATGTATTTCAATCCGATGTGCATTGCAATATATCCAGTGGAGCCCAGAGGAGACATGGCGGTTTTAGACCCTGTATGTCTCATTAAAGAGAAACTGGCACCTAAAAATCATCACATGGGAACTTCTTGTCCCCTATGTGATGCAAAAAAATTGAGGTCCCCCACCCCCACATATACTGTATGCATGTATGAACATAATCACATTCGTTGGGGGTGCCTACATGTGAAAACATTGAATGCAAAAGACATGTCACATATCGACGCTCACGCCAGAGTGAGAGCATAAATTCTAGCCCAAGACCGCCTCCATAACACTAAATGGATGACCTATAGTTGGCTTTTGAAGCAACACCTATAGAAAAAAGAGGGTGCTAAAGTACGTCGCCATTTCACGGGTACACACAAACTTAAGGGTTGACATGTTGGGTATCTATTCAAAAGGTGCAATCTTGTCTTATATTTTACCAAAACATTTTGGGTAGTTTATTGCGTTTATTTCCCTTAAGATTCACTTTAGTGTGTTTTTTACTGAAATTGTGCTTGTCCTAGACCGTTGCAGTTCTTTATTAAGAAGTCGGTCTTACTGTCTTTTTTTTTTTTAAGGAAGGGGAGCTTTAGAATTCTCCCCCTATAGACACCTGAGATGTAAATCCAGCCTTGTCTGCATGGGCTGGAGGTGGCCCATACTTACATTGTCACCCTACATTTTTCATCCATATCAACCAAAAAACATTTTGGGGAGAAGTACTCAAACCGGAGCACTCAAAATCTGGTGCAGCTGTGCATGGTAGCCAATCAGCTTCAAACTTCAGCTTGTTCATTCAAGCTTTGACAATAAAACCTGGAAGCTGATTGGTTTCTTTTCAGAGATGCACCAGATTTTAGTAAATCTCTCCACTAATGTCTATGGGAAATGTGTAGCTTCAGAACCCATAATGCTCTGTGACACCAGTCTCATGGGTGTACTCTTTATTAAATAAAATGTATATACAGTACAGATAGAAAAAAAAAATAACATCATGCAGTCTAGAAATGTATAAAAAAAAAGAAAAAAAGAAAAAAAAAAAAAAAAAATATATATATATATATATATATATATATATATATATAGCACCCTGCAGTTAGGTGCTAGGTAAATGTATAGTGGGCCTTGTCTGCCTAACAGCAGGGCTATGATTTATTTGGTTAGGGTGTCATGGTTTCCAGGTGTGTTTGCTGAAGTCTCCCCACTGGCTCCTGTGAGAGGCTTCTCATAGGGCAGAGGAGGAAGCCCAATCAGGGGACACATCCGAGCTTGTAACTACCCCAGAAGGCAGATTATGCTGCAAGGGATTCTAGGAGTGGGTATAAGTTTGGAGGGAAGTGCATGACATGGTGTCTTTGGCAGGAGTAGAGTCCCAAGAGGGAGAGTACGGCTGTCTCTCCTCCTGTCTGAGGAAGCGGATATCTTGGGGTGTCGCCTGAGTATCCAGAGAGTGCTGAGAGAGTGCTGAGGGGTATCCGGTGTGCAGAGAACCTGTGGAGAGCAAGAGGGGTCCAGTCTCAGGAAAGCCTACACAGGTCGTGAGTACTGAGGATTGCTCCTGGGGGTCTGCCTATAGTTAGAAGGGGACCATTCCAGAAGAGGTTCTGGGATCCAGAGTCAGCAAGTTATAAAGGGGGTATATAGTCAGTGGACCCTGAAGAGTTCAAGTTACAAAGGGGGCACCTGCAGCTGGACCTCGGATTTATAGAGTGTGTCAGTGCAAGGACAGCTATACAGAGTTCTACTTCATACTACCTCAAGCTAGCCAAAGCAGGGGACAGTATTCAGTGACTTATACAGCACAACAGTGTCAGGAGTTCTACAATTCTCAGTCCTGAATCTTCTGGATTAAAAGTCGAGAAATCAGCACTTCTGTGTTCTACAAGGTTTCTCAGCGTTAGTGGGCGCCGGCTGGCCTCAAGGAAGTGCCAACGGGCATTTTCAGGAGTAAAGTCCCAAGTGTAATTAATTCAAGCCTCAAGGAATATCCCACTCATTACCTACTCCCATCCCCTTTAAATCAAAGGAGGAGTCGGGACTTTAAATGAGGTTACAAAGACTTTTGTATCTCCATCCCTAATATAAATATGAAAAAGGGGGGATTTTGGGACTTTGAATGAGGCGTGTAATAAACTGACCATTGACTATACAGAAAATAAAAATATAAGATATATGTGTGTGCATACCCATCCAAACAAAAACATGAATTGGTACACATGTAAATTGATTTATTTGTATGCACAAGTTGTGACATCATAGAGACAGTAGATATCATACAATGAATCCCAATGACCAGAGCATATAAAAAAGTATACAAATACATGTCCAAATGGAGTATAAAAACAACATGAAACAAAGTGTAACAAGATAGTACATAATTCATAGAAATTGCTTCATAATTGCTCTACGCGTTTCGTGTGTGTAACACTTCCTCAGGAGCTGGTGCAAATGATTAACTATAAAAAAGGAAATATCATGAAATCACAATGCATATAGTAGTATACATGCCCATTGAAGAAAAAGTATTAATTGTATAGGGTTGCTTACAATGAATTGAAACTGTTGCCTCAAGGGACTCGCCAAGGAAAGGTCCCCCATATACCATCTGCCCACGGGAGCTGAGGGAGCAATACCAGGCATGCATAAGGGGCGAACAATGGAAGTGCAGTGACAGAATCTTGATGGTTGGAAGAATGGTAAACATCTCAATAATCATCCGATATAATATCTAGGATTGGGTTAAATATATATATTATAATAATTTGTATATTAAATTGTTAATAGTGGTATAGTAACCAATTATAGAGTAGAAAAAATTGATGAATACCAAAGTAAGGAAAAGAACCCGAGTGGCAGACCCAACATGGAGTATCCCCATAGTGTGTACATGCTGAAAGTGTCAAAAAGACGTGAGAGTAAAGCAATGAATAAAGTGGAATGATAGTGACACTTTCAGCATGTACACACTATGGGGATACTCCATGTTGGGTCTGCCACTCGGGTTCTTTTCCTTACTTTGGTATTCATCAATTTTTTCTACTCTATAATTGGTTACTATACCACTATTTACAATTTAATATATAAATTATTATAATATATATATTTAACCCAATCCTAGATATTATATCAGATGATTATTGAGATGTTTACCATTCTTCCAACCATCAAGATTCTGTCACTGCACTTCCATTGTTCGCCCCCTATGCATGCCTGGTATTGCTCCCTCAGCTCCTGGGGCAGATGGTATACGGGGGACCTTTCCTTGGCGAGTCCCTTGAGGCAATAGTTTCAATTCATTGTAAGCAACCCTATACAATTAATAGTTTTTCTTCAATGGGCATGTATACTACTATATGCATTGTGATTTCATGATATTTCCTTTTTTATAGTTAATCATTTGCACCAGCTCCTGAGGAAGTGTTACACACATGAAACGCGTAGAGCAATTATGATGCAATTTCTATGAATTATGTACTATCTTGTTACACTTTGTTTCATGTTGTTTTTATACTCCATTTGGACATGTATTTGTATACTTTTTTATATGCTCTGGTCATTGGGATTCATTGTATGATATCTACTGTCTCTATGATGTCACAACTTGTGCATACAAATAAATCAATTTACAGGTGTACCAATTCATGTTTTTGTTTGGATGGGTATGCACACACATATATCTTATATTTTTATTTTCTGTATAGTCAATGGTCAGTTTATTACACGCCTCATTCAAAGTCCCAAAATCCCCCCTTTTTCATATTTAAATCAAATAAAAACCACAAACAAAGATGCCGGAGTTGTCGCTGCTTCAGTTATCACACCCAGGGTCGCAGCTCACATGGGCTGGAGAGACTACCGGTACTAATGGCAGACCCACATAAGGACACAGGCCTGGAAACCTTGCTATATATATATAAAACCAAACTATTGTCATTGCCCTTTAAAAATAAATAAATAAATAAATACAAATATATATTAATGTAGGAAAGTTTTCAGTAGCTGTCTAAAACATGAATGAATAGCAAGTGTACATTTATCAGAGAGATCAATTTGTGAATAAGCACAAGGTCAGAAGGATGCTGTAAGTGCTTTTTTTATTGAAAGGCTAAAAGTGAATTCAGAAATGAGGCAGAATGCAAACGATATGGTGATGAAAGGCAGCATCCGTTTGTACCAAACCTAAGTATATGGAAATAAAACTGTGACAGCTCAATGCTGGGCACGTAGTACAGTGTTATCTTCAAGGCCTATGTGGCAAGCAAATACCTGTTATTTTCCCTCATCCTCTATAACCTCCAACTGCCACAGATTAGCAGTTAATGGTAAGACAGACAAAGAGTACTGTGGCAAAATGCAACAGAACATGTTCGGCAACTACTTAGGCTGTTTTCACATCTAGGTGTTGCTTTTTTTTACAGGCGTTTTACAAGCGATTTTTCTGGTGTTTTTTAGGGCGTTTTTGCAGTGCTTTTGTGCAGGTGTTTTTAGGTTGACAAGTGACCAATGAAAAAAATAAAAACGCCTGTAATCTGCCAAAAAAGAAGCTCATGTACTTTTCTGAGCGACGGCCGTTTTGCTTAAGGTGACAGAACGCTCAGATTTGAACAGTGAACAGGGGCCATTGAAATGAATGGGATTTGTCTTGTCGTTTTAGTGCTGAGGCTTAGAGCAGAAAATCACCCAAAAACGCCTAGATGTGAATGGAGCCTTAAAGCCCAACTTCACTAAAAACTTTTCGCTTTGCTTTGGATACAATGAGAAGTCTCTTTCATGCTTTTTATTGCATTCTGTGTCCCAGTTAGGAAATTTGGTCTCTGAAGTGAAATTGATGGCAAATCTCTACAAAGGGACACAGACAAGAACACGTAAAGAAGGGAATAATCCGAGCTTCTGATATTGTTTTAATTGCTGTCCATGTTTATCTGTCCTGGTGACAACCACTTCCCTTATTTTTTTGGCTTCCTTATTTTGGACAGGAGAACATGACAGCTGATGAATCAAAAAAGATTTTTTACAGAAGGTGTATAATAGTTCCACCTTTTGTTTAGTACAATGGACAAAGCAAGGACAGCAGGTATTTGTAATTATCATGTCCCATGCCTTGACATAATTAGTACTGCCACTCATCTTAGCCTTGCACTCTTCTGCATATCTTGCTGTTAAGCTATATGCCCTGTGTGGCATCACACCCATATTTTCATAAGTATTTTTTAATTATATGGAGAGAACAGCCTTTTATAGCAACCATTCACAAAGGCAAGATGAACATATAATGAACTGATTCATAGATAGGGTATACCTTCATTGTGTACTAGGCTGGACCTTTGTGAGTTCTGTGTGTAACGGAACCGCAACCCACACTGTACTTGTAGACTTCTGTCAGTATACAGCTTGTACTGGAATCTTCCCCTTTATTGAACAGTTTCACACTCAATTTATACACACACATGAGCACATCCCCCTCCTGAACAGATTACCACACACAGGTCAGGGGTTGCCTGATTACATTATCATATGCAGATGAAAGTGTATACAGAAATAGAATTAACCTGAACTAATTATATAGCCATCTGGACAGAACAATATGTGAGTTCATTAACATTTAACAATGGAACGGACAGGCTTAACAGAATACACGTCTCACCTCAATACACAAACAATAGGGAGAGCCTGTCTCCAACATTGAAATTCCTTACACATTTACATAAGTAACACGAACCCTATTTGAAGCAATCCAAACCATTAAGTATCTGTCTTTCACTCTTTATATTGACCATACAATGTTCCTTCTTATTTTTTTAGGTTAAGAGCTTCATGTTATATTTTGATGCACAACTAATGTACCCTATGTTTAGTTTATGTAACTGCTGAGTTCTACTTTTTCAACTGAAAATTCTCACTAAAAAAACCTGGAAACCAAAAAGAGCAAGAGAGAAAGGGGAGAAAAGGGTGATAGGAACCATGAGACTTAAAGTGATTGTAAACTATCACTCTCAAGGAACCATGAGACTTAATGTGATTGCAAACTATCACTATCAAGGAACCATGAGACTTAAAGTGATTTTAAACTATCACTATCAAACAACCCATTCGGTTTTAAACAGAAATGAAAGGCAAAACATTTTTTCATAGATATAAAAAAATATATATATAAATACCTTGTTTCCCTTTTTTCACAAGTGATCAGATAGATTCCCTCTGTTCTCAGCTGCAAAAGAGCTTGGGAAGGTGAAGCAGCAGCACACTAAGCTTGCCGGTGACAGGCTGTGCAGCAGGGGTGTGTCAGGACAAATCTAGTCTTTAGAGGAGAGCAAAACTAGATAACTGACTATGGTGTGTTTTCCTGCTTAGCGTGGTCTGTTTTTAATAGGAAAGCAGAGGGACGTGGAGGAACACCAGGGATTTCACACAAAGGAAGCAATACAAAAAGAACAGGATACTTTCTCATACAAGTACATATAGGAATATGAAGTGTTGGGGTAACAAGCGCTTTAAGCGTGCTGGCATCAGTCACTTCCACTATTTCCCATAAAGATATCACAGGGAAAGCAAATATCCTGTAAAACCTTCAAATTTAACTTTTCCCCAATGTATCTAAACCTAAAAAAAAAAAATGGCTGACATTAGGCTTTAAAGTGAGATTTGATCATATTTTCTGCTTAGAGAATTTAGTAAGTGAACCCATAGCCCAAATCTACAACAATACACTATGCAATGAATTACATCATTTGGTTGCAATTATGCATAGGCAGCATTCTTGGTTTATAAAAAAAAAAAAAAACACTGATTGTTCCACAATGTATTTGAACATCCCTGCCAGTTTTATTGCATGTATGTTATGCTTCAGTTGGTAAATAAATAGCAGCCATCTACCATCAGACTGATTAACCAGCATGCATTACCTACCTCTGTCTAGTAACACCACTACTGTAGCATCTGTCTGTCAGTACCTCCTTCCTGTTTCCATGGTGTTGTAGATATTTATAGTGCAATGTCAGTTATCTAGCTAAAGCATCGTGTTTTGATGATTAACACGCAGAAAACAAATTCTTATCTGTCCCATAGGATACAAAAAAGGACCAACACAGCCATCAGGGTGGGAGTACATTATAGGGGTACAGTAAACAGGATGGAGCCTGGTAAGAGGCATCACAGGATGCAGAAACCATACTGAAGCAAGTTTCCTACCTATAACACATTTGTTGTGTCTTCTAGAACTTTAGAAGGCTAAACACAAAGTGTAAAGTCATATACTGTACTGTATGTTAACTATTTCCCCACCACTGGATTTCTATAATTGTTCAGAAATAAATCCATAAGTACACAAGTCATAAATATGGAATACAGACAGCCCGACTGAACTCACAAAAAGTGTTCAAAGTTTTAGTTTATTTTCTTTAAAACACAGCCACAGACTGAGTATAAAACCTGTCCGCTGCCAGCTGCAGAGGAGCACCTTTGCTGTCCATGTGGAAGCAGTGGTCCCATTCCAGAGGTCCAAGTCAAACCTATAGTTCTGCAATCAGCAAAGCTCATGATTTTTTGTTGATTGCAGAGCTAAAGTTCCAACTCAGCAGGGAGTGTGCAGCATGCTGGCGGAGAACAGGCTTTTCTATTCAGGCTGTAAGGTCTCATGCCCACGGATGTTTATTAGCTCCTAAGTCACCAATACAAGTGAATGGCTATTTGCAGCCATACTCATGTAAACATATACAGTATCTCACAAAAGTGAGTACACCCCTCACATTTTTGTAAATATTTTATTGTATCTTTTCATGTGACAACACTGAAGATATGACACTTTCTTACAATGTAAAGTATTAAGTGTACAGCTTGTATAACCGTGTAAATGTGCTGTCTTCTCAAAATAACTCCACACACAACCATTAATGTCTAAACCGCTGGCAACAAAAGTGAGTACACCCCTAACTGAAAACGTCCAAATTGGGCCCAACGTGTCAATATTTTGTGTGGCCACAATTATTTTCCAGCACTGCCTTAACCCTCTTGGGCATGGAGTTCACCAGAGCTTCACAGGTTGCCCCTGGAGTCCTCTTCTACTCATGTTGACATCATGGAGCTGGTGGATATTAGAGACCTTGCACTCCTCCACCTTCCGTTTGAGGATGCCCCACAGATGCTCAGTAGGGTTTAGGTCCAGAGACATGCTTGGCCAGTCCATCACCTTTACCCTAAGCTTCTTTAGCAAGGCAGTGGTCGTCTTAGAGGTGGGTTTGTGGTCATTATGTTAAAATACAGCCCTGCAGCCCAGTCTCCAAAGGGAAGGGATCATGCTCTGCTTCAGTATATCAGAGTACATGTTGGCAGTCATGGTTCCCTCAATGTACTGTAGCTCCCCAGTGCCAGCAGCACTCATGCAGCCCCAGAAAATGACACTCCTACCACCATGCTTGACTGTAGGCCAGACACACTTGTCTTTGTACTCCTCACCTGGTTGCCCCCACACACACTTGACACCATCTAAACCAAATAAGTTTATCTTGATCTCATTTTGAACATTTTCAGTTATTTTGAGGGGACAGCAAATTTACACTGTTATACAATCTGTACACTCACTACTTTACAATGTAGCAAAGTGTCATTTCCTCAATGTTGTCACATGAAAAGATATAATAACATATTCACAAAAAGGTGAGGGGTGTACTCATTTTTGTGAGATACTGTACAGTATAGAGCAGCCTTTTTCAAACAGGGTGCCTTCAGGTTTCTTCTGGGGTGCCTTGGCTGATTGCCTAAAAATTAATCAAAAATTGTATACAAGCCAGAAGGTAGATCAAACCTGCAGTTTAGTTAAAGCCTTTCTAGACACTGCTATCCTAACAACCAATTATGTCATTAATTTATAAGGAGGATGTCTATTGCCTCCACAGCATCTTAGTTTGACCCTCCTGTGTTCCTCTCCATCAGCACTGGGGTCACATTAGCTCACTGATGGAGAGAAATTGAAGAGACACATTGAAACACTAGTCAGTACCAGTGTGAAAAAGTGTATTTGCTTTGGAAGAATAAATCACCTCTAACGTTGGGTGTCCTACGTGTGTGGATGTTGCTGCATTGTGTAAAGCTATTATAATAGTTTTACATATTAGAATGGGGTGCCTCAGTATTGTCCATCATTTTAAAGGGTGCCTTGAGATTTTCTATAATTTTAAAGGGTGCTTTGACAGAAAAAAGTTTGAAAAAAACTGGTATAGAATCCCAACAGAGAAGGTATGTGCAAGCTGGTCCTGTGAAATCCCAAACGTGCAGATTAACCCCTCCACAACATACCCTTCTTGCTTTACCACAAGCCCCCTTAGTGGGAATGACTCACCAGACATTTTTGCCTTGCATTAACGCTTGGCAAACTCAGCTACAGTCAGGTCCATAAATAATGGGACATTGACACAATTCTAATCTTTTTGGCTCTATACACCACCACAATGGATTTGAAATGAAACAAACAAGATGTGCTTTAACTGTAGACTTTCAACTTTAATTTGAGGGTATTTACATCCAAATCAGGTGAAAGGTGTAGGAATTACAACAGTTTGTATATGTGCCTCCCACTTTTTAAGGGACCAAAAGTAATGGGACAATTGGCTGCTCAGCTGTTCCATGACCAGGTGTGTGTTATTCCCTCATTATCCCATTTACAAGGAGCAGATAAAAGGTCCAGAGTTCATTTCAAGTGTGCTATTTGCATTTGGAATATGTTGCTGTCAACTCTCAATATGAGATCCAAAGAGCTGTCACTATCAGTGAAGCAAGCCATCATTAGGCTGAAAAAAACAAAACAAACCCATCAGAGAGATAGCAAAAACATTAGGTGTGGCCAAATAAACTGTTTGAAACATCCTTAAAAAGAAATAACGCACCAGTGAGCTCAGCAACACAAAAGACCCGGAAGACCATGGAAAACAACTGTGGTGGATGACCGAATAATTCTTTCCCTGGTGAAGAAAACACCCTTCACAACAGTTGGCCCGATCAAGAACACTCTCTGGGAGGTAGGTGTATGGGTGTCAAAGTCAACAATCAAGAGAAGACTTCACCAGAGTGAATACAGAGGGTTCACCAGAAGATGTAAACCATCAACAACATCTAAAAAAAGCCTTCACAGTTCTGGAACAACATCCTATGGACAGATGAGACCAAGATCAACTTGTACCAGAGTGATGGGAAGAGAAAGGAACTGCTCATGATCCAAAGCATACCACCTCATCAGTGAAGCATGGTGGTGGTAGTGTCATGGCGTGGGCATGTATGGCTGCCAATGGAACTGGTTCTCCTGTATTTATTGATGATGTGACTGCTGACAAAAGCAGCAGGATGAATTCTGAAGTGTTTCAGGCAATATTATCTACTCATATTCAGCCAAATGCTTCAGAACTCATTGCACAGCGCTTCACAGTGCAGATGGACAATGACCCCGTAGCATAATGCGAAAGCAACCAAAGAGTTTTTTAAGGGAAAGAAGTGGAATGTTATACAATGGCCACGTCAATCACCTGACCTGAATTAGATTAAGCATGCATTTCACTTGCTGAAGACAAAACTGAAGGGAAAATGCCCCAAGAACAAGTAGGAACTGAAGACAGTTGCAGTAGAGGCCTGGCAGAGCATCACCAGGGATGAAACCCAGCGTCTGGTGATGTCTATGCATACCAGATTTCAGGCTGTAATTGACTGCAAAGGATTTGCAACCAAGTATTAAAAAGTGAAAGTTTGACTTATGATTGGTAATCTGTCCCATTTTGGTCCCTTAAAAAGTTGGAGGCACATATACAAACTGTTGTAATTCCTACGCCGTTCACCTGATTTGGATGTAAATACCCTCAAATTAAAGCTGAAAGTCTGCAGTTAAAGCACATATTGTTTCTTTCATTTATATTATATATATACAAACCCAATTCCAATAAAGTTGGGATACTGTACAAATTGTGAGTAAAAAAGGAATAGACTAATTTACAAATCTCATAAACTTATATTTTATTCACAATATAATATAGATAACCTATCAAATATTGAAAGTGAAACATTTTGAAATGTCATGCCAAATATTGGCTCATTTTGGATGTCATGAGAGCTACACATTCCAAAAAAGTTGGGACAGGTAGCAATAACAGGCCGGAAAAGTTAAATGTACATATAAGGAACAGCTGAAGGACCAATTTGCAACTTATTAGGTCAATTGGCAACATGATTTGGTATAAACAGAGCCTCTCAGAGTGGCAGTGTGTCTCAGAAGTCAAGATGGACAGAGGATCACCAATTCCCCAAATGATGGAGCAATATCAGAAAAGAGTTTCTCAGAGAAAAATTGCAAAGAGTTTGAAGTTATCATCATCTACACTGCATAATATCATCCAAAGATTCAGAGAATCTGGAATAATCTCTGTGCGTAAGGGTCAAGGCCGGAAAACCATACTGGATGCCCGTGATCTTCGGGCCCTTAGACGGCACTGCATCACATTCAGGAATGCTACTGTAATGGAAATCACAACATGGGCTCAGAAATACTTCCAGAAAACATTGTCGGTGAACACAATCCACTGTGCCATTCGCCGTTCCCAACTAAAACTATTAATTGGATCCTGTATAAAATTGGCCCTACTATGTATGTATGAATGTAAGTTAGGGACCTTAGATTGTACGCTCCTTGAGGGCAGGGAGTGATGTGAAAGTGTAATGTATATGTAAAGCGCTGCGTAAATTGACAGAGGTATATAAGTACCTGAAATAAATAAATAAATAAATAAATATAGGACAAAAAAGAAGCCATATCTAAGCATGATCCAGAAGCGCAGGCGTTTTCTCTGGGACAAGTCTCATTTAAAATGGACTGTGGCAAAGTGGAAAACTGTTCTGTGGTCAGACGAATCAAAATTCGAAATTATTTTTGGAAAACTGGGATGCCATGTCATCCGGAAGTAAAGAGGACAAGGACAACCCAAGTTGTTATCAGCGCTCAGTTCAGAAGCCTGCATCTCTGATGGTATGGTGTTGCATGAGTGCGTGTGGCATGGGCAGCTTACACATCTGGAAAGGCACCATCAATGCTGAAAGGTATATCCAAGTTCTAGATATGCACCCATCCAGACATCGTCTCTTTCAGGGAAGACCTTACATTTTCCAACATGACAATGCCAGACCACATACTGCATCAATTACCACATCATGACTGCGTAGAAGAAGGATCCGGTTACTGAAATGGCCAGCCTGCAGTCCACATCTTTCACCCATAGAAAACATTTGGAGCATCATGAAGAGGAAGATGCGACAAAGAAGACCTAAGACATTTGAGCAACTAGAAGCCTGTATTAGACAAGAATGGGATAACTTTCCTATTCCTAAACTTGAGCAACTTGTCTCCTCAGTCCCCAGACGTTTGCAGACTGTTATAAAATGAAGAGGGGGTGCCACACAGTGGTAAACATGTCCTTGTCCCAACTTTTTTGAGATGTGTTGACGCCATGAAATTTAAAATTAACTTATTTTTCCCCTAAAATTATGTATTTTCTCAGTTTTAATATTTGATATGTCATCTATGTAGTATTCTGAATAAAATGTTAAAATTTGAAGCTTCTGAATCATTGCATTCTGTTTTTATTCACAATTTGTACAGTGTCCCAACTTTTTTGGAATCGGGTTTGTATATATATAATATCCATTATATATTTTTTTATATTTCAATTCCAATATGTGTTTAGTTTGAAAATACCATAGTTTACCAGGCAGAGGGTTGCAAGTCGTACATGCCCCAGCCCCTTCTCCCAGACCAACTCCTGCTTCTTTTTTAAAACATGGGTCAAATAACCCATTGCCCAGCAGCTACATAATAATGTTTAGAGATGGGATGAGTTCGATTTCTTTAGAGTCCTTTTTTGTACCACAAGGCATACAGGTCAGTATTAGCAAAGCAGTTGGCCATCACACTTCCCGCTATCCTGTTATGGAAAAAGCCGCCCATATGCCAGGTATAACCATTTGGTATTGTTTACCATGAACCCATATGAACCCCATTGGTAGTTTGTCACTTTCCCTCCCAGGTGGAGAGTTGGCTCTGTGCATGCTCCAAGTCATGACATAGGGCTGACAGGGGGCTGATGACTCTCTTTCCAATCCAATGTAATAGGACTGGATGCCTAATCAGCCAATTACCAAGCTCTGAATGGAATGGCACAAAGTGAAAGGAAGTTGTCAGTGAAGACCCCTGTGGCAGAGCGTTGCCCTTCCAGGGTCTAGAGGGAGGTTTTGACCCAGAGTTCTCAACCAGATGGGTTGAGGGGCTCCAGGGAGCTTGTGACATGAAGAGGAAACTGGCTTTTCAGTTTCCTAAGTGTTTTAAAAAGTTCAGTTTGGGACCTGGAGCCTGGATATTTCTAAGTGACCTGGGTGGGATGAAATCTCCAATCCTGGGTCCAGATATTCAGAGCAGCCAGCATAATAATTGGTCAGGTGTGTGCTGTGATTATAGTAGTAACCTGACCATGGTTCTGGGCTCCACCCCAGTAGACAGGAGGTCTGGTCCAAGAGTCAGTGCAGCACGAGGCTGCCATCCATGTGTACCCAGTTGGTGAGCAACCAGTTTGTAGGAGACAGACAAGGCCCTGGAGTTTAAGGCCAGAGCAGAAGTGCTGCAAGTTCAAGCCAGAGGGGCTGAATGATCGTTTATTTTGAAATTCTGAAACCCCTGTGAGGGAAACCCTGTTATTTTTTCTGCTTGATGAAGTTTCTTCTAATAAACATGGGCGAGGAATGCCCTTAAAAGGAACAAAAGCGAGTGGCGGTGTCCTTTAAACGCTCTACATTTGATGCGAGACCCTACACCCCAATAAAATGAGATCTCTTTGTTTCCCATAAATAAGAGGCATTTTTTACTGCCAGTTCATCTGTCTAATAAAACATAACTGCTGTACCTTGGTCAAATAAAATCACATTTGATCACATTTAATAGTGCATTTAAAGAAACTAACCTTGTTTGCTGGCAGACGTTACACATCCAGGCCTTATCTTTCTTTTGGTAGGAGCTGCAGTTTTTGCAGATGTTGAACTTGCAGTCCACACACTGACGTTTGGAATTGATGAGGAAAGTAAAGGGAGAGCAGCATCGGATACAGCAGTGCTCATTGAACTTCTGTTGCTTTGACAAAATGGAACACTTGTTGCCTTCTTCATCCAGCTTTTGCTTTAATTCACTGACAAGAGAAGATGGGTGTTCTCAATTTATTGAAGAAATAAACAAAAAGAAAAACATTTCAAACATTCATTCATCCTAGCATAATACGCATTTCAATGTGGACCTTTACAGTAGACATACTTTTCGTTTAGCAATAATTCTTAAAGTGATTGTAAACGATCCCCTTGTAAAACATTCTATTCAGTTTAAAATAGAAATAAAAGGCAAAACATTTGTGTATAGATATTAAAAATCATTATCAATACTTTTTTTTTATAAGTGGTCTCATTTCCTCTGTTCTCAGCTGCATAAGAGCTGGAGGGAGGAGAAGTAGCAGCACACTGATCTTCCCAGGCGAAAAGCTGTGCAGCGGGGGAATGTCAGGATCATTGGGGGAGAGCAGCCTGAGTTTCCAGCACAGCTAGTGAACTGACCACGCTGTGCGTTCCTGATTAGCGTGGTCAGTTTTTAATAGGAAGGCAGGGGGACGTGCAGGAACACCAGGGATTTCACACAAAGGAAGCAACACAAAGAGAACAGGATACTTTTTCATATAAGTACATGGTACAGAAGGCACTTATCAGGAATATAAAAAGTTGAGGTTACAAACACTTTAACCCTTTTAGCGGTATTCCCGAGCGTGGCTCGGGGTTACATTTCAGAGCCAAAAGCGGTAACCCCGAGCCACAGTCGGGGTACCGCCAGAAGCATCGCTGGATCCTGTAAAGGAGGTTACTTACCTTGTCACCGGAATCCAGCGATGTATGTGAGCGGTATGCGGCGGCGGATCTTCCTCCTGAAACTCTCCGTGCCCCGGCTTCCGTCTCCTGCGACGTGACGTTCGCAGGGGGTGGAACCGGCGGCAAATTCAAATGTAAAACACACCAAACACACTGATACCATTCAAAATAAAATAAATTCACATTACATTGCCCCCCAGTGCCCTTTCCTGCAGTTTTACTGTACTTTTTAATATATATATATATATATATATATATATATATATAAATACGTATATATATATATATATATATATATATATATATATGTATGTATATACTGTATATATATATATATATATATATATATATATATATATACAGTATATATATATATATATATATACAGTATATATATATATATATACAGTATATATATATATATATACTTTAACTTATTTATAGTTTTTTATTATATTAAAATTTATGATTTTGTGTTTCAAACTTTATCATACCCAAGATGTTATAAAGAAGAACGCACAGTAAAAAAAAAAAAAAAATCATATGTAAATAGTTGGTTTGGGCTGCTCATTCTCAAGAATTACATGCAAAATAATGGTACTGCTTTCAGCACCTAAAATCCAAAAGAATCATACCGCCAGGGAAGTTAAATAAAATAGTTCTCTGCCATATTTTGAATACTTTGCTGCTGATATCACGAAAATTGCTTGTATTCACTTCCATTCATATATATGTACTCTAGCAACGATTGCATTAAAGTTGCACAATTCTGGATAAAATGTGAATCACAATTATTTTGCTTAGAATAAAGATCATGATTCTCTCCCCACTGTCGGCGTAACATCATCTTTCACATCATACAAAAAAAAAATTGGGCTAACTTTAATGTTTCCTTTTTTAAATTCATTAAAGCGTATTTTTCCCAAAAATTGTGTTTGAAAGACCGCTGTGCGAATACAGTGTGACATAAAATAGTGCAATGACTGGCATTTTATTCTCTAGGGTCTCTGCTAAAAAAATATATATAATGTTTGGGGGTTTGAACTTGTAAGCAACAGGTGCCAGAAAAAGGTTAGTTTTTAAGTGGTTTAACTGACCTCATTTACAGACCGAAGTTCATCCCTTTGATCTAAAAGAACCAAATGATACAATGTATATAGTTATCTCTATCAATGTTTATAAAAATTTGCCGGAGGCTCTTTTTTTTGTTTTTTAACAGCTGTGAGTGATCAGAGAACGGCTCTGCACTGTATGAATCATGGAAATGCCAGATTAAGATCGTGAGGGGGGGGGGTTGAATTGAGATTTTTAACGATTAACCACTTGCCGACCAGCCGCCGTCGATATACGGTGACAGGTCCCCGCGAATCACCGTATCTGTATGACGGTTCGCAAGAGTGATCCTGGGGGGGCACCTGCGATCACTTCCCGTGAAGAGAGAACAGTGGTCAGCTGTTTTTAACACAGCAGACCATTGTTCTCTCAGCTATTAACACAGAGCACCTGTGATCCTCCTATTTAGGAACACAGGTCTCTGTGTTGATTTCACAAGCCCATCCCCCACAGTTAGAAAACACCCCCCTAGGCTCACATTTAACCCTTTGATCGCCCCTGGGTTAACCCCATTCTCTGCCAGTGTCATTATTACAGGAACAGTGCATATTTTTAGCACTGATTACTGTAGTAATGTCACTGTCACTGGTCCCCCCAAAAGTGTCAAAAATGTCAGTTAGGGTTCCGATCTGTCTGCCACAATGTCGCAATCCCGCTAAAAATCTTCCCCCTAGTTTGTAGACCAATCAAAACATGCTTATTGGGATTTTTTTTACCAAAAATATGTAGCAGAATACAAATTGGCCTAAAATGATGAAAACATTTGGTTTTTAATTTTTTTGGGGAATGTTATATAGCAGAAAGTGAAAAATATTGTTTTTCTTTTCAGAATTGTCGCTCTTTTTTTGTTTATAGCGCAAAAAATAAAAATCACACAAGTGATCAAATACCACCAAAAGAAAGCTCTATTTATGGGGAAAAGGTACATCAATTTTATTTGGGTACAGTGTCGCACCACCGCACAATTGTCCGTTAAAGTAACGCAGTGCCGAATCCCAAAAAAATGACCTGGTCGTTAAGGGGGAAAATCTTCCGGTCCAGAAGTGGTTAATCATGAAGCTCTAGATTGCATGCAGTTTCTCTGGGTGGTCTTCCTAATGGTGAGAAATATGTACCATGTCCCCATTATTTATTTTGAAATGGGCACTTGTAACAGAGTAACATGCAGGAGAGTAATTGGAAGACCAGGACAAAATTGTCACTTCATAATGAGAAATGCATTAATAAGGACCTTAATGACAGGTTCACCTGCTATTATTTTAATGAAAGCTTCAGATTTGTTAAAGCTTCTGTGAAATGTAAGTAAATGGGTATAACATACACTTTAAAGATCACCATTTATTAAAATAGCGCTGACTATTTTTTGATGGATTGTGAGAGATAGCTTAGAAATGATGACTGATGAGTGACAAACAATGAATTATGATTGATACGTGACAGATGACAAAAGACAAGTGAAGCAACATTTTTTTCCAACAGACAACGTTGGCCCTGAATAATTATGATTAAGTGCTGTGGCAAGAAACATGTTTAAGCAGTTTGATCTCTTATTTGGGCTTTGTTTAATAAACCTTCCAGTTTTCTTCTTTGTCTTGTGGACTATATTCTTATATGTATTTCACCATCTGGTTCTTTTATGAACTGCCATTCCTCCTATGTGTTGAAAGTAATGGTAGTTCACACAATCCATAATAGTGCATTTATCCATACTAGCTGCTACTAAAAATGGAGTCACCTTAGTGAGAACTTCAGCACTTTTATGACAACTCATTTGTGACAGGAAGTCAGCCAGGAAGTGCTGTAGGTTGGGTGTACAATGGTGTTTACATCAATGAAATGTCTTAACACACTTTATTCATCTGTAAGGGCACGCTAGACCCTTAACCACTTGCCAACCAGCTGTCGCCTATATATGGAGTCATAAAGTCAATGATTACATGGCGCACTCTGATGGTGGGTGGCATACCATGAGGTAAAAATATAGAAAGTAAAAAATGGGGAGAAAAATATAAAAAAGGATGAGGTGGAAGGGGGGAGCGAGTAAAGTCTGCCCCACTAAGCCCAAGAACAATACATCGCTTACCTTTTCTCTTCAAATCAAGGGAATGTATAAATGTCATAAAGCCCAGTGCCTAACATGCAAACATGTTACACATGGCCTTAAAAAATTTTCCAACAAGGGGAAAGTCCACACCCTCACAGACTTCTACACCTGCTCCTCGGAGTTTGTCATCTATTGTCTTACATGCCCCTGTGACCTACTATACGTAGGTCACACAATACGGACTTTACGTAAACGCTTTGGGGAACACCGAAACTTGGTGGAAAAGTGCTCCGACAAACATAGTGTCCCCCGACACTTCACTGAACATCATCCAAAGTGCTTTGATGGACTTAAGGTGTGGGTGCTGGAATCTATCCCCGCACACTTTCCCCCCGCCGAACGCTTCAAAAGATTATGCGTTAGGGAAAACTACTGGATATACACCTTGGACACTTTAGCGCCAGGAGGCTTGAACGAGGGGTTAGAAATTAATATTACACTGTAACAGATATGCGCGCGCACGCACACACGGACGTACACACGGACGTACACCTTTCCACACGCATGCACGTCAGTGTGCTTGTACACAATAGAGAAGCCATCGTTCATAGAATCTGCTGAACGGAGGCCCAGTCCACTGCCTCATGTTTCTCTTAATTTCATCTCCATCATTATTTTTAGATTTTTCCTATTTTTACATCTTTCATTTTCTATCTTACCCGTTCATCATCATCATCTTGATCTCCATTCCCACACCTTTGGGTGTACTGCAATATTGTCACCCCCCCCATGGGCTAAGTAATGGCAAGTAAGTGCGCCTACCCCATTCGGGGTCATAGGTGGTGAACCTCCACAATCATATACCCATACCGGGTGAACCCCCAAAATCATGTCCTGTACCTACTTGTGACCGTACATGTTCAGATATATTTTGATACACCATGGTGGCATCACCCACTTATTGCCATACACCTCACACTCATAACCCCATTGCTAGGGTATGCACTGTCCTAGGTGCACCTTGGCACATTAAGCTCAAGTGTTTTTTTTTTCCTTTTTTCTTCTTTTTTTTTTTTTTCTTTTTTCCTCTCTTGTAATAGGATATTCTGTGTTTCCCCACCGTTGTATTCATGTATATGCTTTTTATATGGACTTATCATGGCTCCTGTCATGCCTCCAGGAATTTTCCCTGTTAAACCTAATGCAGAGTTTATGTTTGAAGCCACAATAGCACCTCAGCCTGCCTATTTTGGGACCCACCCTCTCCGGACTTATGCTCCAATGAGCTACTTATCAACAGGGTATATATTCCCTGTCCCTGATAAGCCACCCCCACCGCCTAATGAAGGAGCACGGATGCTCCGAAAGATAGCAACGCCCATCTTTCCCTCCGCCTCACAGGAAGTTATGTCGGGCTGACAGGAAGTAGGAAGTGGAGCCCCACTGAGAGTCCTCCAACACCACAGCACCATCAGACAGGCTGCCAGACAACAGCCTCCACGCACCACCGGCACCCCGCACCCCTCCTTTCTGTAACGGTATCCTGGACAAGAAGATGGATGATCCCATTCACCTACCCTACCGGCCTTTACTTACCTAAGAGTAAGTCACTATGTGTTTTTTGTATTAATAAACCTTATGCTTCACTAAGCTGGCGCTGCTTTCTTTTTGCCTATATACAGAGGCAGGTTGGCAGGTTCCAGTGGATCGCTGTACCTGTACGGCAGTTCGCGGAAGTGATTCTGTAGGCGCGCGACTGCCACCGGGCACCCGATATCGCTCCCTGTGAAGAGAGAATGGTGGTCTGCTGTTGTAAACACACCAGACCATTGTTCTATCAGCTATCAACACAGAGCGCCTGTGTTCCTCCTATTTAGGAACACAGGTCTCTGAGTTAATTTCACAAACCCATCCCCCCCACAGTTAGAAAACACCCCCAGGATCACATTTAAACCTTTGATTGCCCCTGGTGTTAACTCCTTCCCTGCCTTCTATATAGGATCACAGGTCTCTGTGATCATTTCACAAGCCCAACCCACATACAGTTAGAAACACCCCCCTTTGTACACATTTAACCCCTTGAGCACTTACTGTGTTAACCCCTTCCCTGCCAGTGTCATTATTACAGTAATAGTGCATATTTTTAGCACTGATTACTGTAGTAATGTCACTGGTTCCCCCAAAAGTGTCAAAAATGTCAGTTATGGGTCCGATCTGTCCACTGCAATGTTGCAGTCCCACTAAAAATCGCTGATCACCGCCATTACTAGTAAAAAAATAAAATAAATAAAAATGGCATAAATTTTTGTTTAGTTTGTAGACACAATAACTTTTGTGAAAATCAATCAACTCACGCTTATTGGGATTTTTATTTTTTTATCAAAAATATGTAGCAGAATACAAATTGGCCTAAAATGACAAAAAAATTCGATTTTTAAATTTTTTATTTTGGAGTTATATGGCAGAAAGTGAAAAATATTGTTTTTTTTTTTTTCAGAATTGTTGCTCTTTTTTTGTTTATAGCGCAAAAAATAAAAATCGCACAGGTGATCAAACACCACCAAAAGAAAGCTCTATTTGTCTGAAAAAAAGGCAATCTATTTTATTTCGATACATTGTCGCACAACTTTCCGTTACAGCAACGCAGTGCCGAATTGCTAAATATGGCCTGGTCATTAAGGGGGAAAATCTTCCGGTACAGAAGTGGTTTAAGTAGTATTAAACCCAAAAGCAAACATTGTATTGCAGCTTCCCAATTCTTAGATGTGATGGCTGTATTCGTTTCCTTTTTTAGTTTTTTTTTTATCTGGTGATCCAGCCAATAAATCTGTTTTTTTTCAACAGAAAATTTCTCGTGTAGTTACAGGGATGAGACAGACTATTTAAGACGGGCAGGGATGTTTACAACAGCTTTTTTTTCTACATAAAATCTTTACCCCAAAAGGGGAAAAAAAACAGTTTGTTGTAACTGATTATAAAGTATTAGCTGGAGTTCGGCTTTAATTTGTTACTGTATTGAAATCTGCTAGTACTTCTAACACTACCCCACACTGACAATGCTGCTCTCCAAATATTCCCCCTGTGCTCATTCAACCAGAGTGGTGTCTGTACATTACAGGAGGTGTTCTACCAGCCAGATCACCAATGGAAAAAAGAGGGGAAAAAGCCTAAAAAAAAAAGAAAACAAATACAGCCACCCACTACATTTAATGATTCGTAATCTCCAATTTATTACATTTTTGGTTTTATGTTTAATATTGGTTTTAGGTCAGTAAACATCCAGGTTGGAAAATCCTACACTTGGAATTATGAAATTGTGTTATTGTGTATACGGTATTAGTTCTGGTGCTAGCAGGTCAAAAGCTTTTAGGCTTACAGTTTACTAATGAAAACATTTCACCACTCATCTTAGCAATGTCTTCAGTTCAAATGAATGCTGTTCCTATTATTCAGTTACCAAAGTGTCTTGCATAGAGTTTAGTGTTAACTGGAGTAATTGTGAAAATGTTAGGGCAACATTGCACACTGCTAATAGATGGTGTTGTAGCCCCTATGCATTGGCGTGCGCACAGGGTGTACCAGGTGTGCCTGGGCACACCCTAATCACTCTGGGTGGCCCAGATTCCCCCTGCCTAAACCCCCTGCTATTTTACCAAAGTCCCCTAATGGGCCTCATAAAAAATGTGTCAAAATTATTTAAAAAAAAAAGAATGAAAAATATAATACAAATAAAAAATACACCAATCTCTGCCTCACTGACACTTTTCACTGCACTACTGACACCATCAGTATATATATATATATATATATATATATATATATATATATATATATATATATATATATATATATATATATGTGTGTATATGTATATATATATATATATATATACACATGCACACACATATGTGTTTGAGCTTTGAGGTGCACACCCTAATGCCATAGGTTGTGCACACCTATGCCCCTATGCCATATCTATTGTACATACTATAGCTGGCCTTCTTCATGCCTCCATTTTGTTTTTTCTTTGGCATTAAGGTTTTATTAGTTTCGTGCCTATACATAAACAGATGTAAAACAACTGCATGTATACCAATACAGTGTGAAGTAGCCAAAATTCTGTATAACTCCTATAAGTATTTAAAAAATCCAAATTTTGGAAACAAAATGCAGCAGTGTCCTGAGGTAACAAAGAAAAACACATTTTCTAAAAAGTACATATGATCACTTGATAAAGGAAACACAAAGGGTAGAAAAAGCTGTCACTCTGAACTTGGACACGCTGCAGGCTTGTTTCTGCCTGGCGTTCTATGGGTTGGCCCTTGTTACAAGCTAACCAGCTTGAACAAATTGAGAGTATACCTGCCTCATGATTTGACTAAGACTATTTGCAGCTGTAGTCTCCAGCTTTATATACAGGACACAGGATATACGGATACACTTGTTCCAATAAGATGTCCCCATGCACCTTGACTACATGTTGCCACTATAATAGATAAAGTAGCCACTCAGGCCTTTATGTTTCAAGATAGCGGGAGTCTCAATATAGATGTGAATATGCATATATGCATGTCTCCTCATTGAAACCCACAGAATTATTGTGCCAATCTGGTCGTATACTGAGTACTGCATCATCACTGGTCTTGGATAATTTGGTTGCTTGGCCCATTTTTTTCTGCTTTGCCTGCCATGATCTGATTCGCATTGGGAAATGTTGGTCTGTCTTGGTCTCTCTGGTCCTGAGGAAGCCTCGTGCGAAATGCGTCAGCTTGCTGGGGACCCTTAGACCGTGCTCCATCAGAGACCTTAACATAATCTCCTGATACTAAAGCCCCGTACACACGCAACGATTATCGGCCGACCGATCGTCCGTCTTTTTGTTGGTTGGAATGGTGTTTTGTTGGTTGAAATGTGCCTAGACTGCACACAAATTTTCTTGCCCAACAAAATTCTACTTCAGAAGTGATGTCATGTGTTGGTTTGCTTTCTTTGTGTTCTTTCTTCTCTGAGCATGCCCAGGCTTGCTCATTAGATTTTTCCCTGTCGAAATCTGTACTGACTGAACGAAAATCGGCCATGTTTTGATGGCGGACAAAAATTTTATAGTCTGCACACCGGATTTTTTTCGTCTGAAAAGTCGGAGTCGGTTGTCGGAAGCATCATACTAACAAGCCGAAAATCGCAGATCGGACGTTGGACGAAAATTCCCTGCCAATTTTCAACGCGTGTGTACGAGGCTTAAGTTATCAGCATTCCCATCTGGGAAGTATTTCTACATTTGCGTTTCTGTTGTGTTTGTTTGATTTTATATATGTCAGACATGGGAATTATTCCTGTGTGTTGTACTATTTTTAACTATGTACAATAAAGTTACATTTTAGACAAATTCTGTGTTGTATATGATCCTCCTCCTCCCATTGGCCCGCAAAGCCCCATCTTTTTTAAATTTGGTTGTATACAATAGTCAGGGGAATGGGCCCCCCAACACGGTAATCTGTTTGTTGTGCAATAAGCTAGGCCACCTGTTGTAGTATGGCCTGTATTCAACAGGTCTTCTATCCACAATGATTATAACCATCATCTCCAAAGGCAAACAGTTTATGGACAGTTTGTCCTATGCAGGTGCCAGCTATATCATAATTGTAGTGTAGTGTGTATTTAGGATTGTTCATGGATTTTACTCCCTTGAATATACTCAATTTGGTCTGTTTGGATCCAACAAAGCTGAATTGTAAGAAGTTTCTCAGTCTCAAGAATGGTATTTGAAGGAAATGGCTTCTGTTGCTTACCTGCTCCTCTTCTTCCCTGGAGTCATAGCCGTGCATCCATGCCTTCAGATATTGCCCTAGGAAAGCTGTTTGGGGGATCTGCTGCACTTCCCTTACTCTTTCTGCTGGTGCCCTGCAGCAGATACAGACCTAGGCTGTGGGTTGTGACTTCTTGATGAGTTGCTGGTCTCTGCAGTCTGATTCTACCTCATGGTGCCCTATTTTGCTGTGGATGAGAAGGTGGGGGAAGTGTCCTCTGCTCTGTTCCTTCAGATATTTATTTTTGGTACCTGCAGATGTTTATGGGGTCCCCAAAGCCTTGGGAGGAACTTCCATGTGTGCCGGGCTAGGTGAAAGAGTGGGAACATCCACTAGTAGCAGTTCTCTACTTTCCCAATCCAACAATGCCTCTCTTTACGACCCAATGTGTCTACGGGTATCAGTTGTGTTAGGTCTCATGGGGTGCAAGAAGATGGGCTAGGTCTCTTTGCCATCATGGTCCAGCCACCCTTCCTCCTTAATGCCTTTTTCTCAAGACTGTTGTCTTCTATCTCCAAAATTTGTACCTTGTTCTCCTCACAGCACACCATCTATCAGCAACTTCTATTGCTTTAACATCTTTAACCTAGATGTTCCACAAAACCATTTATACAACTGCAGTCAGCATAAGCAATTACAGTTTATACCTTGCTTTTGTGCATGGCATTATGGTAACTCATGTTTTTTTTTTTTAACCACTTTACCACTTTGAAAAAATAACAATATTTTTCACATTTTTTTATATGAAATTCCCCCCCCCAAAAAATGTAAAAATCATATTTTTTTTAAATTTTTGGGCAATTTGTTTTCTGCTACCTATGTTTGGTAAAAAAAAATCGCAATAAGCGTATTTTGATTGGTTTGCGCAAAAGTTATTGCGTTTACTAACTAAGGGAAAGATTTATGTCATTTTTGGTGTTTTTTTTTTTAACGAGTAATGGCAGCGATCTGCGATTTTTTTCTGCGGGACTGCGACATTGCGGCGGACAGATCGGACCCTGACTGACATTTTTGACACTTTTGGGGGTACCAGTGACATTACTACAGTAATTAGTGCTATAAATATGCACTGTTACTGTAAAAATGACACTGGCAGGGAAGGGGTTACTTTTTATTGGTGATCAAGGGGTTAATGTATGCCTGGTGCTTACTGACGTGTGTGGGGGGAGGGGACTATGTGACAGAAGGACAGATCGCAGGTTCAGCTATGCTGAACCCTGCAATCTGACCCTGCCTGTCACTTAGGAGATCCGCCCGCTTGCGTTTACACAAGCAGGCGGATCTCCACACTTGATTCCCCGACGATCGGGGAAGAGCAGCAGCGATCGCCGCCGCTCCTCCCCTGGCCCGACTCCCGCTGTAACAGAATACAGTGGGAGCGAACGTCCGGCGGCGAGAGAGGGGAATGTCTGGTGACGTAGTACTACGTCGCCAGACGTTATCGAGCCACTTTGCCGCAGTACAGCTCTAGTGAGCAGTGCGTAAGTGGTTAATAACGGATTTGTCAATAACTGTCTCTGTATTTTTATTACTTTTATTACTTTTTGACACTTTTTTTTTGGTGAATGGATAGAGGTTACTCATTCAAATGAGGAGGTTGGGATCTGAGGGCCCCTTGTTAAATGGGACTTTCAGGATCCGATAAGCCAGCAGACGCCCACAACCACCAGCCATGATTGTAGAGATGAGGCCCTTGTCCCAATCAATATGGGGACAAGTTGCCACCCCTCAAATTTTGTAAATATTTTAATATATATCTTTTCATGTGACAACACTGAAGAAATGATACTTTGCTACAATGTAAAGTAGTGAGTGTACAGCTTGTATAACAGTATGAATTTGCTGTCCCCTCAAAATAACTCAACACACAGCCATTAATATTTAAACTGCTGGCAACAAAAGTGAGTACACCCCTAAGTGAAAAAAATCCAAATTGGGCCCAAAGTGGCAATATTTTGTGTGGCCACCATTATTTTTCAGCACTGCCTTGACCCTCATGGAGTTCACCAGAGCTTCACAGGTTGCCACTGGAGTCCTCTTCCACTCCTCCATGACGACATCACGAAGCTGGTGGATGTTAGAGACCTTGCGCTCCTCCACCTTTCATTTGAGGATGCCCCACAGATGCTCAATAGGGTTTAGGTCTGGACACATGCTTTGGTCAGTCCATCACCTTTACCATCAGCTTCTTTAGCAAGGCAGTGGTCGTCTTGGAAGTGTGTTTGGGGTCGTTATTATGTTGGAATACTGCTCTGCAGCCCAGTCTCCAAAGGGAGGGGATCCTGCTCTGCTTCAGTATGTCCCAGTACATTTTGGCATTCATGGTTTCCTCAATGAACTGTATCTCCCCAGTGCCGGCAGCACTCATGCAGCCCCAGACCATGACACTCCCACCACCATGCTTGACTGTAGGCAAGACACACTTGTCTTTGTACTCCTCACCGGGTTGCCGCCACACACGCTTGGCACCATCTGAACCAAATAAGTTTATCTTGGTCTCCTCAGACCACAGGACATGGTTCCAGTAATCCATGTCCTTAGTCTGCTTGTCTTTAGCAAACTGTTTGTGGGCTTTCTTGTGCATCATCTTTAGAAGAGGCTTCCTTCTGGGATGAAAGCCATGCAGACCAATTTGATGCAGTGTATGGTCTGAACACTGACAGGCTGACCCTCTACCCCTTCAACCTCTGCAGCAATGCTGGCAGCACTCATACGTCTATTTCCCAAAGACAACCTCTGGATATGATGCTGAGCATGTGCACTTAACTTCTTTGGTCAACCATGTCGAGGCCTGTTCTGAGTAGAACCTGTCCTGGTAAAACGCTAAATGGTCTTGGCCACAATGCTGCAGCTCAGTTTCAGGGTCCTGGCAATCTTCTTATAGCCTAGGCCATCTTTATGTAAAGCAACAATTCTTTTTTTCAGATCCTCAGAGAGTTCTTTGCCATTAGGGGCCATGTTGAACTTCCAGTGACCAGTATGCGAGAGTGAGAGCGATAACACCAAATTTACCACACCTGATCCCCATTCACACCCGAGACCTTGTATCACTAACGAGTCACATAACACCAGAGAGGGAAAATGGCTAATTGGGCCCAATTTGGACATTTTTACTTAGGGGTGTACTCATGTTTGTTGCCAGCGGTTTTGACATTAATGACTGTGTGTTGAGTTATTTTGAAGGGACAGCAAATTTACACTGCAAGCTGTACACTCACTACTTGACATTGTAGGAAAGTTTCATTTCTTCAGTGTTGTCACATGAAAAGATATAATAAAATATTTACAAAAATGTAAGGAATGTACTCACTTTTGTGAGATACAGTATGAACACGATGGGGTTGATTCACTAAAACTGGAGAGTGCAAAATCTGGTGCAGTTGTGCATGGTAGCCAATCAGCTTCTAACTTCAGCTTGTTCAATAACCTTTGACAAATAAACCTGGAAGCTTATTGGTTACTATACTGAGCTTCACCAGAAATTGCACTTTCCAGTTTTAGTATATCAACCCCATCGGCTTAAATAGAGCTGGGTTCAGAAGCATAATAAATTAAAAATGCCTCTCAAAACAGTGTTTTTCTGCCTGTCTGCATCAGGTCCAAAGCTGCAGTTAAACTTTATTAAAGTTATCCCATAGTTTTGACACAGAAGCAAGAGCCTACTGAATTAAATTCTAATAGTGGCGGAACCACCGGGGTTGCAGCAGTCGCACTGTGGGGGGGCCCCAAGGTACGGCATCTCCCGCTGTACCTCTGGCTGGCAGCCAACTATACAGTGGAGGGGACGATCGGCAGCACTGTGATTTCCGTGATAGCAGTTCACTTCCTGGCTAGCAGTTCACTTCCCGAGTGTCAGTGTATACAGTGGAGAGGGGAGGGGCCTCTGACCTGGGCAGGAACCAGATTCAGTGCACAAGTGAGTCGCTCTGGTTGTGCACTCTCTCCGATACCTGCCCAGGGTCAGAGGTCCCTCCCCTCTCTGTATACAATGTATATACTGTATACACTGATACTCGGGAAGTGAACTGCTAGCATGTGGGACATTCCGTGGACATCACAGGGAAGCAGTATGTACAAGGGCTGCTGCTTCTAGGCTTCTCTCCTGTAAGGTAAGCACCTGACCATACTGTGTGTCTTACAATAACAATGCCCACCTGTCACACTGGCCCTCTACCTGTCACACTGCCCTCCCATCTGTCACACTGCCCCCCCACCTGTCACAAAGCCCCCCACCTGACACACTGCCTCCCTCTTATCCCATCCCCCCACCTGTTACACTGCCCTCCTCTTATCACACTGCCCTCTCCTTTTCACAGTGCTCCCTTATTACACTGCCGCCCTCTTATCACACTGCTTCTCTCTTATCACACTGCTCCCCTCCTGTCATACTTCCCAGGTACCCTTTTCCTGTCACAGTGCCCCCTCTTGTCACAATATTCCCCTGTCATACCGCCCCCTCTTATCACTGCCCCCCTGTCATACTGCCCACCGTCACACTCCCCCCATCATACTGCCCCTTCTTGTCACACTGCCCCCCTTCTTTCTTATTGCCCCCTCTTATCACACTCCCCCTTCTGTCATACATCTCAGGTACCCTTCTCCTGTCACACTGCTTCACTCCTGTCACAATACCCATATCATACTGCCCCCTCCTATCACACTTCCCCCATCATACTGCCCCTGTCACACTGCCCCCTTGTTGCACTGCCCCCCTACTGTCAGAATACCTATTAAATCATACTATTTATCCATCACACTACCACCCCTGTCATACTGCCCCCACCCTGTCTTACTACCCCCTTCTTGTTACACTAACCCCCTCCTTTCACAGTGCCCCTCTCCGGCCCCCTTTTTTTTCTGAATGGACACAGTGAGTAATCGGTACCGCACTCATAAATGAAGCATAGTAATTGGTTACTATGCTTCAGTTTGTGAATGACTGGGAAGCTCTGTACAGAGCTATTTCTGTCCATTTATTCTGTGGAGCTGAGGCTTCAGAGATGGAGACTAAGGGGCCCGGACTGAGGAAAAGGCCCCTGCCAGGGTCCGGGACCCTTAATGGCTTCTTGCACTAGGGCCATGAAGGTTCTAGTTACACCTCCGAATATTAATAGGAATTTTAATAGGAAGTCATGGTGCCTTTTTTACATAATGTTTGCAATTAATTGTATTCTTTTGGCTGGGATATTAATATATTCTAGTCACTGAAATTAATTTTTGCAAATATGCCTATGCACGTGTTTATGCCAATTTGTGTGTAAATTATGCCAGTAAGCTCCTCTCTGAGCAGTTTATTATGTCCCTGAGCGTTGCTCTAAAATATCAACCTAAACACATAGGAACACAAAGAGGTTGATTTACTAAAACTGGAGAGTGCAAAATCTAGCACAGCTCTGCATGGTAGCCAATCAGCTTCTAACTTCAGCTTGTTCAAATAAAGCGGAGTTCCGGGCACAAAATCAACCTTTTTTTTTTGTGCCCGTCCGCTTGGTCTCCTTCACCTGAAAAGGAATTGGATAGTTAGGATTTTTTTTTTTTTTTACTTACCTTGTAATTGTAGATAGAATATACTCACCTATTCTTCACTTCCTCCCTCTGCGCCGCGGCTCCGCCGTCACTTCCTGTCTTGCGATGATTCCTGGGAGCTGAACGTCATCGCTCCCAGGAATCAATGCGACGGCACCGGCCCCGCTCGTCACTTCCGGGGCGACGCCGCATTCCCTGCTAAACAGCTTCTGGGCATGCCCAGAAGCTGTGGAGGAATGCGGCTCCGCACCGGAAGTGACGATAGGGGCCGCTGCAGGCGCATTCTGGGAGAAGAAGACACGGAAGAGGACACAGAAGAGGATCGCGCCGGCTTCAGCTGCCCACAACAGAGATGGCAACGCTGGAGAAGAAATTTTATAAGTGAGTATTTCTTCTTACAGGTAAGTGCGAACCGGGACAGATCAAAGGCTAGCCATTGTGGAATGTACTAGCCCTGACTGTCCCAGGGGTATGTTTATTAAAAAAATGTTTCTGTGCCCGGAACTCCGCTTTAACCTTTGACAAATAAACCTGGAAGCCGATTGGTTGCTATACAGAGCTGCACCAGAAATTGCACTCTCCAGTTTTAGTAAATCCACCCCATTGGCTGTAACAGAGCTGGGTTCAGAAACATAAAAAATTATAAATGCCTCTAAAAAGCAGTGTTTTTCTGCCCTTCTGCATCAGATCTAAAGCTGCTGTTAAACTTTATTAACCACTTGCCAACCGCCTACCACAGATATACTGTGGCAGGCTGGCTTGGCTGCGCAAACTGACGTATGGGTACGTCGGTTCATGGGAGCACTCCTTGGGGCACGCACCCGCCCCCATTAAGAAGCGGGGAAGCCAATCCTTGGGACCGGTGGCCGCGATTGCCATCGGGCACCCACGATCGCTCCCCGCTGAGAGAGAACAATGGTCTACTGTTCTTCTCTCTGGAATGATCACAGGGAGGCTTCGACCCTCCTATTTAGGAACTTTGTGTATGACCTCTTATGTGTATGAAAGCCCAAGCCTATGAAATATTTGGTCTCAGTACATACCTATGGGTATTAAATTGTGTCAAACAGAGCCCAAGTATCATTTTAAGAGCTTCACACAGACAACTGAATGACATGGGCTTCTTTCTTTAGAATGCATATTCTACCATGCCCATAAAATAAATCTGACACTCACAGCATGAAAGAGATAGTAGACGGAGATTGCAGAATAATTCACAGCTCTAATGAGATTCTGTGAAAGGCAGAATGAATCAAACACACCACCCTCTCACCACCCCTCCGTTAGAGCCTGGCTGATAAATGAACAGTCTCCAGCAAAGTGTTACGAGTCTTGACAGCAGTTTATGGGTTAAACAAGCTGTGACATCATCACAAGCCAAGGCATGGTCACAGAATCACTTGCATGCTAAATTCATCAGTTTGTGCTATTTTTACAGCAACAATACACCCAGCTAGTTACACTAAGTGAATGTTTAATGGTGCATTCCAGAACAAGATGTAACAATCTGCGTTTGCCACAACTGTTTTATATCGAAAATACTCATTCACAATTAATTGATAATAATCAGTCATTTCTTTTCCATGTGCTAAAGCAACTACAGGTTCATTGTTTCAGTCACAGCACATAAACAATTTAAATTGTTCATAATGTTGCAAATGCCATTTTCCATTTGGATGACTATAATAACCATCTTAATGAAAAAAAGCTTTACTTAGATATTTCAAAGAACAGATTTGCAGGGATCCACAAAAATACACATACATACTCACCTAGATGGCTGTAGCACTAATTCCACGCTGCAGCTGTCCCCAGCCGGCTCTACACTGAGAACTGAGCAATCAAAGATCACTGATCGTTCAGTTCTTGGGTCCGCTCTGAGCATAGAGCGGTGACTGCTCCTACAGGAGCTCTGGACCTTGGAGGCAGATAACTATATTTTAAAATTTTAGCAACACATTACAGCCCACAGTATGGATGACCAAGCCCACTATACAATACATGCTAAAACAGAGGGAGAAGATATACTCGAAGCAATTAAAGTAAAACTGTATTTGGAGAAATATGGGGACGGCCAGTGTTCACCTTTTTCTGAAAATGGGGGTTACCTGTTTGGTAATTTGACTCTCTGGCTTCAACCCATTCTGGCTGACCTGGAACATGTATGTAGAAAAAATAAAGTCATTGGGTTTATTTACTAAAGATGGAGAGTGCAAAATCAGTCTCACATCTGCATAGAAACCAGTCATCTTCTAACCTCTAGGCTTTGGCAATAAAACCTCAAAGCTGATTGGTTTTTATGCAGAAGTGAGCCTGATTTTGCACTTTTCATCTTTAGTAAATGAACCCCATTGTCTGCATACTTGTTTTGGGTCCGTGACTCCAGAGAAAGAGGTCAAAATTTACACCTTTATGTTTCTCTGATGACAGATATTCTTTAAGATCCATAGACATAGCAAAGCAGCTGGCCCTGAGTCTACCACAGTGTATTATATCAATTCCTCCCTCCCCTAACTTTATATAATAAAGTCCTGTATTAATATTTCTAAGAAGAGAATTCCACCCCCTCAGGCACATTACATAACTATGTATTTATGTAACATAAGATCTGTAAATCTTCAATTATGTGCTAGTTAATTATCTAAATACATTTCTCTTTTCTAATATACTAAGTTGGATTCATCCCCCGAAAATCAAACACATGTCAAGAGCCATACACATTTCCCCCTTTTATTAGTTTCAACAACTTTTTGGGGGTTTTACAATTTTACAAAAATTTATTTTAGGGTCAGGTTGCACATACATGACAGGTTGTAGGACGTGAAGCCAGCACAGGCTACATGTACCTAGAAAAGTGACAGTCATCTTAGCATGTGAGCTGATTATGTATGGGGTGCTGGGAAAAGGTAGTGAGAAAACACTGAGATTATATAAACCTCATTGTACTTAACCCAGCACATTACCCAGCACATTACCCAGCATAGAAAAATGAGAAAAAGTAGAAAAGAAAAGGGGAAAAAGAAGAGAGCAGGAAAAGGGGGGGGGTGGTGTGGGTAAAGATAAGTTGGGGTCAAGGAAATGGGGCATTTACCACTCATAAAGAACATACTATCCAGAATTCCTTCCTTGCCTTTTTCTTTCTTTACGCAACCCCCAATTTGTCTCAAAGTTCATTCCTTTTAAGTATTTTCATTCATGGAGGAAATAAATAAAGAATGTCTCTCTCCCCAGCCCTATTTACAGTGCCTTGAAAAAGTATTCATACCCCTCAAAACTTTCCACATTTTGTCATTGTACAACTAAAAAATGTAAATGTATTTTGTTGGGATTTTATCTGATAGACCCACACAAAGTGGTATATAATTGTAAAGTGGAAGGAAAATTATAAATGGTTTTCCAAATTTTTTACAAATAAATATGTGAAAAATGTGGCTTGCTTTTATATTCAGCCCCCTATACTCTGATACCCCTAACTAAAATCTAGTGGAACCAATTGCCTTCAAAAGTCACCAAATTAGTAAATAGAGTCCACCTGTGTCTAATTTAATCTCAGTATAAATACAGCTGTTCTGTGAAGCCCTCAAAGGTTTGTTAGAGAACCTTAGTGAACAAACATCATTATGAAGGCCAAGGAACACACCAGGCAGTTCAGGGATAAACTTGTGGAGATGTTTAAAGCAGGGTTAGGTTATAACAAAATATTCCAAGCTTTGAACATCTCAAGGAGCACTGTTCAATCCATCATCCGAAAATGGAAAGAGTATGGCACAACTGCAAACCTAACAAGACATGGCTGTCCCCCTAAACTGACAGGTCGGGCAAGGAGAGTATTAATCAGAGAAGCAGCCAAGAGGTTAACTCTGGGGGAGCTGCAGAGATCCACAGCTCAGGTGGGAGAATCTGTCCACAGGACAACTGTTAGTTGTGCACTCCACAAATCTGGCCTTTGTAGAGGAGAGGCAAGAAGAAAGCCATTGTTAAAAGAAAGCCATAAGAAATCCTGTTTGAAGTCTGCGAGAACCCATGTGGGGGACACAGCAAACGTGGAAGTAGGTGCTTTGGCCAGATGAGACCAAAATTGAACTTTTTTGGCCTAAAAGCAAAACGCTATGTGTGGCAGAAAACGAATATTGCACATCACCCTATACACACCATCCCCACCATGAAACATGGTGCTACAGCATCATGTTGTGGGGATGCTTTTCTTCAGAAGGGACAGGGAATCTGTTCAGAGTTGATGGGAAGATGGATGGAGCCAAATACAGGGCAATCTTAGAAGAAAACCTGTTAGAGTCTGCAAAAGACTTAAGATTGGGGTAGAGGTTCACCTTCCAGCAGGACAACGACCCTAAACATACAGCCAGAGCTACAATGGAATAGTTTAGATCAAAGCATATTCATGTGTTAGAATTGCCCAGTAAAAGTCCAGACCTAACTCCAATTGAGAATCTGCGGCAAGACTTGAAAATTGCTGTGTACAGACGCTCTCTATCCAATCAGAGACAGAGCTTAAGCTATTTTACAAATAAGAACAAGCAAAAAATGTCATTATCTAGATGGGCAAAACTGGTAGAGACATCCCCAAAAAGACTTGCAGTTGTATTGCAGTGAAAGGTGGTTCTACAATGTACTGACTTAGGGGGGGCTGAATACCAATGCCAGCCACACTTTTCAGATATTTATTTGGAAAAAATTTGAAAATCATTTATCATTTTCCTTCCACTTTACAATTATGTGTTACTGTAATAAAATACATTTATATGTTTTTGGATGTTACATGACAAATGTGGAAAATTTCAAGGGGTATGAATACTTTTTCTAGGCACTGTATATTAGGAATAGATCTCCTGGCCCCGTTTCACACTGCATTCTTCCATGTACTGTTCCAAAGTAGTTATACCTCCTTGTCTTAGCTATACCATGTTTGTATGCTCCTTTGTCGACTACTGTACTGTACCTAAGATTGTTATCGGTTATGCTGTCTTGCTTGTTTACAATAAAAATCTTCTGTTCGTTAAAAAAAAGGAATACATCTTTTGGCAATTTTCATCTGACAGCTTCGGGATATCACTGGGTTTCGAACCAGGGATTTATTTGCAGATGACATTCTTTTGACCCTAACCATCCTACCATCTCATTCTTCAGTATCATATAAGGTCTCTGATTAAACCAAGACAGATTAGAATCAAATCACTTCAATACCTTCAATCAAATACAAACCTAACTAACCCAAAACATCCGTTTCCCGTTTACCCACCCAGCTACCCATTAGATCTTGACATAAAACCAATAATATAAGACCCTTTACAAAAACTTAATTCAGATCTATAAGAATAGAATTATCAAATTTTTTTTTGGATTGACTCAAAAAGCTCCACCAAATCAGTAGTACCACCTCATCTTCCTGCTTAAGAGATTTCAATCGGATTGGCTCCTTTCTGCACCTAGTTTGGCGGGGCATGTAGGTAACTAGGCTTTGTCGGAAATAGCTGCTATGACTTCTGATATATGTAACAAAATTGTAAGACACCATCTAGGGAATATACAACCAGAGAGTGTCTATGTTACCTAAAACCTTTTGTAGACAGGTCTCCATTTCTCATGCTGTGGTACTCAGAATCCAAACAATCATGAATATGTATCTCTGAATCTATAAATATGTAAATAAGATTAAAATTATTAATAGGAGAAGGTAAAGTCTCTTAGATGTTATCTGCATAACTTTAATAAAATTATAATACCACTGATGGTTTTGAAGAAATCCGGGTAACATTTCTGGAAACCTTTAGAAACAGCAAGAATTTGTTGGTTTTTCCAGATCTACAGACTGACCTTTCTGTTTGAATTGATAGTTAATGAAGTGTATACAGAAGCATCATTCTGCCAGCACCAGCAAGTTGTGTTCCTGTAACTTACAGCCAAATGTTGCCACAAGGGAAATTATAAAAAAATTTGGTAACTTGTCAATATTTCACTTGGCTGTGCACTCCATAACTGAATTATTTATCCTAAGTGTCCTTAAAGAAGACAGATTAAAAATGCAACAATCATTTTCAAAGTGCATATAAAACATTAAAAATTAAGTAATGTTGGGCTATGGTTAAAAATTAGCCTTGGCACCTAAACCCTTTACCAAGGATCTGATGCCTTTTTATGCTGAGTTGGCACTTCTTTATCAGCTACCTGTCACTTAAAAGTAAAAATGATTCAGCCACTTAAATAGCTCATGAGTTCTAATTGCTTCATCTACAGGCTGAAGAGACATTAAACAGAATCCTATTTCCTCATGAAAAGGACAGCAAGGATAGAAGCAAGATGGAAGGCTGGGAAAGTGTTTACAACTTTTACTGTTATACCAGACTACGCAAATGTCTGCCAATATAGTGCCACTGGATGCAATAAAATACTTTTCGGGATTGGCAGCTCGGCACAGGACATTTGGTACCAAATGTAAAATTCGCTCTAAGCACTTGTACTACCAAGTATCACTTATCTCTTACCATTACTCCAAACTCTATCCCACCTCAAAACCTTAACACTTGGACTAACCTTTAATATAACCTTTAAAAAACAAGCTCACGTTAACATGTAAATGCAATTCTTAAGCCTAGTACACACGCAAGGATTTTCCGCCGACCGGTCGTACGTCTTTTGTCCAGAGTGGTGTTTTGTTGGTTGGAATGTGCCTAGACTGCACTGGACTTTTGTTGACCGACAAAATTCTACTTCAGAAGTGATGTCATGTGTTGGTTTGCATTCTTTGTGTTCTTTGTTCTCTGAGCATGCCCAGTCTTGCTCATAAGATTTTTTCGAAATCTGTACTGACTGCATGAAAATCGGCCGTGTTTTGACGGAGGACAAAAATTTTATAGCCTGCACACCAGATTTTTTTCGGCCGAAAAGTCGGAGTCGGTTGTCGGAAGCATCATACTAACAAGGCGAAAATCGGCAGATCGGTCGTCGGACAAAAATTCCCTGCCGTATTTCGACGCGTGTGTACGGGGCTTTAGCCTCAGAACGTAACATTTAACCTGCATACGTCACGTATCCCACTACATGTTATTTATGTGAACTCCACTCCTCCTTTTGTAGATCTTTGGATGTAACGAGTGGTTAGTTGAGTTACTGTTGCCTTTCTATCATCTCAAAAAAGTCTGCTTATTCTCCTCTGACCTTTGACATCAACAAGGCAATTTTGTCTACACAACTGCCAACCACCGAATATTTTCTCTGTTTCTAACCATTCTCTAAAAACCCTAGAGATGGTTGTGCCTTAAAATCCCAGTAGATCAGCAGTTTTTAAAATACTCAGACCAGACTGTCTGCAACCAACAACCATGCCACAGTCTAAAGGGCCGTACACACTTGATGGAAATCAGACGAAATATCGTCAGATTTTTCTCTGTCTTCTCAGCGTTCATTACCATTTTTAGTCGACAGTGCATAAATGTTCACGAAATTTCTCGTCCGATTTTTCTTTTTTTTTGGCACATTTGTTCCTAGACTTCCGGGTTGTCAGCAACTTCTGATCATGCGCGGTCTTTCGTATCCGATTTTTCACGGACGTACTGCATACACATTAAACGAAAATCGGTCGTCTGGGAACGGACGAAAAAAATGTTGGTGTTTGGCATCGGCTGGTGAAAGTTGTGTACACACTAGGTGAAAATCGGACGATTTCACATCGGGCAGGAATTTTCGGCAGATTTTCTACTAGTGTGTACCCCATTTTAGTCACTTAAATCCCCTTTCTTCCCCATTCTAATGCTTGGTTTTAACTTCAGCAAGTCCCCTTTACCATGTCCAGATGCCTAAATGCATTGAGTTGCTGCCATGTGATTGGCTAATTAGAAATTTGTGTTATCAAGCAATTGAAAAGTGTACCTAACAAAGTGGCTGGTGAGTGTGTATATATATATATATATATATATATATATATATATATATATATATATATATATATATATATATACACACACACAGTACAACACAGTATATCATTTTTTATTTATTTTTTGCACAGACATACACTTTGAGGCTGCATTCACACTTGATCATTGTGCGTTTGAACATATTTTTGTGCATTTTGTGCCGCATTTGTATGTACCTTATTGAGAGTTTTTGTACAGTGCTTAACAAGCGTTTTGGAGCTTTGGTGTTTTTTTATTAGCCAATATAGAAAACTATCATCTTACATCATTTTTTGCTGTGTTTCTGCTTTCAGCTACTTCAAAAATGCACCAATATGCCTGAATCGAGCTACAAAAGTTGCTCCAAAACTCTTTGGAGCTTCAGGCGTTTTAGATTGGAGATGTGAATCACCACCATAGAGAATAATTTATTTTTTTCTATCTGAGCATTTTGAAGCTTCAAGGATTGAGCTACAAAACGCTCAGTTGTAAATGAGGCCTGAAAGATGTTTCCCGAAAGAACAATATTTCTAAAATGGTGGTTTGTTTAGTTACCTATTTTCGTTTTTTTTGAGGGGGAACAAAATCCTGAACCGCCAACCTGCTGATGGCATTACAATGACATTTAACATTTACAATATAGACATCAATGATGAAAGAGGAAAATGATGGGACACTTTCTAGAGGAGTGCGGGAAAAATCTTGAACTTTGACATCTTTCAAACCTTTCCACTGGAGTCCTTGAAATACAAAGTGCACCACTGGGTGATTTATCTCACTACTACTTACCAGAAATATAAAAGTTTTGTATGACACAACCTTTTATATTTTAGAAGCAAACAATTTCAGTCTGCTGTACACGGTACCGGTACATTTTTTTTAATGATGCATCACTGATTAAAAGAGGAAACAATTATAAATAAGTCAAATCCCAATAACAAATGAATCTGTGCCCCAGAGTAATAGAAAAGCTGTAAATATGTGAATGGAGCATTTATTTAGCAGCTGTGCATGAATGAATTAAACTACCAATAATGATGTAAGGGGAAAATATCTTGTGGGATTTTTACAAACATGTGAAGCTACTAATCATACATAGTTATTAATTAGAAATGTGGGACTATCAGCAAAATATGCAGTGAAGTGATGTTATTGTAATAGCTTGGAGCAATACATTCTTCAAGTAATCCTTTTTTTTTTTTTGTTTAAAGTGTATACTATTAGGGCAGAATATATACAGCACATTCCAAACCATTCATTAAAACATTGAAGCCATGACTCATGCCCATTCTAATAATACCATTCATTAACAAACAGTATAAAATGTCACTTTGTGTTGCCTTTAAGCATACTATAGTGGCGGCACGGCAAGCTGCCTTGCAAATTTAGCATCCTAGGTACACTTTGTGTCTGCATGGATTATTTGCATGACCCTGTTCACACTATACCTTGAATTAATACATGTCGTGTTAACACAACACGTTGCTGTGCGTTGAAGCACACTGGGTTCACTTTGATTGGGCTGGCAAGAAACAAAGAAAACAGACATACACAATTTTTTTCAATGCTGCAAACCAGAACTAGGAGTTAACATGTACACTATATAACCAAAATAAATGGGACGGCTGCCTTTACATGAAGTTTAATGGCATCCCAGTCTTAGTCCATAGGGCTCAATATTGAGTTGGCCCACCCATTGCAGCTTTAACTGCTTCAATTCTTCTGGGAAGGCTGTCCACAAGGTTTAGGAGTGTGTCTATGGGAATGTTTAAACATTTTTCCAGAAGCGCATTTGTGAGGTCTGGCACTGACACACTCTGTCACAGTTTCCACCAGTTAGTGTCCATAATCACCGCCACACCAGTTATATTATGATGATGTACTGCACTGGTGACAGTATGTAAAAAAAAAAAAAATTGTCATTTCTTCATTTTCCAAAAAATGTGGACAAAAAAATTACAACTTCAAAAAACTTACCATGCCTCTTACTACCGTGTTTCCCTGAAAGTAAGACCTAGTGTTATTTTCGGGGAGAGCTGCAATATAAGCCCTACCCTGAAAATAAGCCCTAGTTTAGTGTATGAAAAATCCTAGGATGTACTTTATTAGCTTTTTAAATAATGTCCAGTGTGTTTTTGTAATATAATACTGTGAAATACCTTCCTTACATCGCCGCTCTGCTCTCAGCTGATTCCCTGCTGTCTTTCTCCTCTCATAGCTGTCAGAGGGGGATCTCAGCCCCTCCCCTCTACAGTGTTCACAGAAGAGCCGGATGTTCGATTAGAATTGTGGGAAATACCTTCGGTACATCGGCATTTCCGTAACCCCCAGCTGTCGGCCAGGGAAAATACAGCAGAGCAGCAGATCAGCTAAACCTATTCTAATCTAATCTAATCTACCCGGCTCTTGTGTGTACACTGCAGAGGGGAGGGGCTGAGATCCCTCTCTGACAGCTATGAGAGGAGAAAGACAGGAGAGAGCAGGAGATTAGCTGAGCACAGAGCAGCGATGTACCGTAATAAAGGTATTTCACACAATTGTATAACAAAAACACTCACTGGACAGTATATAAAACACTAATAGAGTGCATCCTAGGATTTTATATACACTAAACTAGGTTTACACGGGATTTCTGGCAGGCAGGGAGGGCAGAGAGGGACAGAACATTACAGCTAAGACCTACCCCGAAAATAAGCCCTACTGTGTCTTTTGGTGCCAAAATTAATATAAGACCCGGGCTCATTTTCGGGGAAATGGTAAATACCTACTTAATACCTTGGACTGTCTACTTTCCAAAAATGGGTAGTTTGGGGGGGGGGGGTATTTCTCCTGTTCTGGCATTTTTGGGCCTCAAGAATTGAGTCTGTCAGTGATTAAATACCACCAAAAGAAAACTCTAGCTGTGCGAACAAAATGATAGAAATTTAGTTTGGGTACAGTGTGCAATTGTCATTCAAAGTGCTACAGCACTGAAAGCTGAAAATTGGCCTGGACAGGAAGGGGGTTAAAGTGCCCCGTAGGCAAGTGGTTAAAATAAAAAATAAAAAAACAGCCTTTGGAATACAGAGTAAAAAAAAAAAAAAAACATTATGTATTGATAAACTGTTTTAAATTGTTAAACAAATTTTTATTTATTTACTTAAATAAAATAAAGCCTGTGTCTTAGAATCAGCCTGTGTCTTAGAATCTGAGGGAGGTGAAGCCTCCATTAATATAAATGTAATATCCCACCCCCATTGTGTTTAGTGGGTTAGTGGGTTAGTGGGCATGGTGGAGGTATTTCACACAATTGTATAACAAAAACACTCACTGGACAGTATATAAAACACTAATAGAGTGCATCCTAGGATTTTATATACACTAAACTAGGTTTACACGGGATTTCTGGCAGGCAGGGAGGGCAGAGAGGGACAGAACATTACAGCTAAGACCTACCCCGAAAATAAGCCCTACTGTGTCTTTTGGTGCCAAAATTAATATAAGACCCGGGCTCATTTTCGGGGAAATGGTAAATACCTACTTAATACCTTGGACTGTCTACTTTCCAAAAATGGGTAGTTTGGGGGGGGGGGGGTATTTCTCCTGTTCTGGCATTTTTGGGCCTCAAGAATTGAGTCTGTCAGTGATTAAATACCACCAAAAGAAAACTCTAGCTGTGCGAACAAAATGATAGAAATTTAGTTTGGGTACAGTGTGCAATTGTCATTCAAAGTGCTACAGCACTGAAAGCTGAAAATTGGCCTGGACAGGAAGGGGGTTAAAGTGCCCCGTAGGCAAGTGGTTAAAATAAAAAATAAAAAAACAGCCTTTGGAATACAGAGTAAAAAAAAAAAAAAAAAAACATTATGTATTGATAAACTGTTTTAAATTGTTAAACAAATTTTTATTTATTTACTTAAATAAAATAAAGCCTGTGTCTTAGAATCAGCCTGTGTCTTAGAATCTGAGGGAGGTGAAGCCTCCATTAATATAAATGTAATATCCCACCCCCATTGTGTTTAGTGGGTTAGTGGGTTAGTGGGCATGGTGGAGGAGGGAGGAAGTGGGTTGTCATTTACCACTGTGTATACGCCCATGTATGTGACTCTATAGTCACATGGGCTGCTCAAATGGGATAGGGAGGAAATGCTCAGCATAGAAACTCACTAATAACTGAGCATGTGTACAGTTGCCACCACAGTTGCAAAGTCCCTAACTGAACAGAACGTGGAGATAGAGAGCAGCAGAATCAACCAGGTTCTTTTCAGAATACAGAAGCAAATATCATAGTGACTGAGTGAGTATGAACAGCATGCAATACAGCATTTACTAATAGTTTGGTATGATGTGGGTTTAGTGAAACTTTAACCACTTGCCGACCGCCGCAAGTATATATACTGCGGCGGTCAGCCCCGTGCAGGCAAAGTGACGTACCGGTACGTCACTAGCCTGTGAGCCAATAGGGGACGAGCGCGCGCCGCCGGAGGTGCGCTACCACACCTGCTTGTTCATGGACACCTCAGTGCAAGTGACCGGCGGACCCGATGTCCGCCGGTCACTCACGATCGTCGGATGGAGAGGGAGAAAGGCAGGCGGCTGTCATTCTCCCCTGTGTAACATCACAGATCATACGGTCCTGCTATGTAGGACCATTGATCTCTGCTGTTACACACACAGCCACATCCCTGCACAGTTAGAAACACACCCCTAGGGACACACTTAACCCCTCCCTCTCCAATAAAGTTAACCCCTTCCCTGCCAGTGTCATTTTTACAGTAACAGTGTATATGTATAGCACTGATTACTGTAGTAATGTCACTGGTACCCCCAAAAGTGTCAAAACTGTCAGTCAAGGGTCCGATCTCTCCGCCGCAATGTCCCAGTCCCGCAAAAAAAAATCGCAGATCACCGCCATTACTCGTTAAAAAAAACCAACAAAAATGACAAAAATCTTTCCCGTAGTTAGTAAAAGCAATAACTTTTGCGCAAACCAATCAAAACCAATCAAAATCCGCTTATCCGCAAATTGGCCTAAAATGTTAAAAAATTTTGATTTTTACATATTTTTTTTGGAATTTCAAAAATGTGAAAAATATTGTTATTTTTTCAAAATTTACGCTCTTTTTTTTGTTTATAGCGCATGATCAAAAATCGCACAGGTTTATTGTACTCTCAACCAACGGCTACCATTAGGGAGGGGGGCAGGGTATCCACACGTTTTTCACTGGGAAGGGGGACGAGACAGGGGTGCCCTCTATCACCCCTATTGTTTGCCATAGCGATAGAGCCTCTTGCGACGCGCATAAGAGCTCAGCAATCCATTGTGGGGTTCCGGTATGGACCATTTGAGGATAAAGTCCTGCTCTACGTGGACGATATGCTCCTGACATTGGGTGACACTGATGTTTCCCTGAGCTCGGCTATGTCAGTTATTACGGAGTTCGGTCGGTTTTCCGGACTCACTATAAACTGGTCCAAGTCCGCCCTCTTGCAACTGGACAGGACCGATGCTCCTTCCTTGGGTCCACACTGCCCGGTCCCCTCGGTTCAGCAGTTTAAATACCTGGGGGTCGTGGTCTCAGCGGACCCGACCCAGTATAGCTTACTCAATCTTAGCCCCCTTCTTACCAGGTTTCGGGACAAAATCAGGACTTGGAACAAACTCTGGCTATCACTAGCCGGGAGGGTGAACCTTATAAAGATGGTTTTGATGCCACAATTGCTATATTTCCTCCATAATTCTCCTATCGTTATTCCACTGAAAACTTTCCGCATAGTTAACACCCTTTTCCGGACTCTTATGTGGAAGGGTAAGGCAGCTAGAGTACGTATGGAGCAGCTACGGAAGCCTCGTGAGGGGGGGGGCCTTGCCCTTCCTAATCCGTGGTTGTACTATTTGGCCTCACAGTTGCAACATCTGGTGGGGGCGGTATCCGGGTCGCGTACGAGCGCGGCACTGACGGTTATGCAGTGGTTTGTTGGCGCGCGAGGGGTGCCAGAGGGACTTGAGGCGCAACTTTTTTCTAAACCTAATAAGCGCTTTCCGACATATAGATTACTACAAAAAATATGGGACAAAACTAAACAACTTCAGCAAGCATTGGGTTATACTAACTTTAGCCCGATATGGGACAATAGGACTTATCCGGAATTATGCAAGTTGGAACAGGGTGACAGGTGGCGAGTATATGGGGTGACACACCTTACACATGTTGTGCGGGAGGGGTCCCTGTTGACCTTTGAACAGCTTCAGGAGCGCTTCTCGCTCCCGGACAGTATGAGATTTTATTATTTCCAATTGCAACACGCATGGAGGGCACAGGCAACTCTGGGACAGCTTTTTCTGTCCCTGACCCCTGTTTTTTTCCTTATGCAACAATATCAGGACACCAAGGGATTCATATCAGGCTGCTATGCCTCTCTTCTGGGATCTTTCCTGGAAAAGTACCCGAGCCAGGCTTGTGTCAGTTGGAGCATGGATGTGGGGGAGATCCCGGGGGAACAGTGGGAGGAGGCCTTGGAGGTAGTCTGTAGCTGCTCTCTCAATGCTTCACACCAGGTGTCGCAGCTTTACATCCTGGTAAGAGTGCATCACACTCCCCGGAAACTCTATGCCATGGGTCTTCGTGACGATGACCTCTGTGGACGATGCCGGAGAGAGGTGGGGGACTTGGTTCACTTGCTGTGGTGATGTCCAAAGCTGCACAGATACTGGTCCACGGTGCTGTCTGCCATTAATGGAACTCTGGGGGTGGCTATCCCTGGGGATCCCAGACATTGCATTTTGGGGATACTGGAAGCGGTAGTGGAAGATAAGTTTTTGCGAGAGGCTGCCAGCCGGGCACTTTTTCAGGCCCGTCTACTGATCCTGAGACACTGGATAGCGCAGGAGCCACCCACGTATGGGATGTGGCTGGCACAGATGGCTTCTACTTGTGTATGGAGAAGGTTATATATCAACATAGGGGGGTGCCTCAGAAATTCTCTAAGGTATGGGATGTGTGGCTGAACAGCCCAGGCATGGCCCCTGATGATCTTATCCTGGACCGTTTGTTACGGTAATTTTTTGAGAGATGTATATGCTCAATCTTGGCTCGGTGGGAGGGGTAGAGGTGTTCCCTATACTTTCTTATATTTTACAATGCTGTGTGTTTGTCGCAATGTGCTTGACTATGATAACCTTGGGGGGAATGTGGTGTGGCGTGGATTGTGTAATGTTTATAGTTTGATGTTACCATCCGAAAGTTTTTTTTTTCCTTTCTGACTGTAATGGTGTGAATTTTTCTCAATAAAGCTTTTCTTGATTTAAAAAAAAAAATCGCACAGGTGATCAAATACCACCAAAAGAAAGCTCTGTTTGTGGGGAAAAAAGGACGTCAAATTCATTTAGGTACAGCGTCGCACGACTGCGCAATTGTCCGTTAAAATCACGCAGTGCCGAATCGCAAAATAGGGCCTGCTCAGGAAGGGGGTAAAATCTTCCAGGGCTTAAGTGGTTAAGCTAAAAGACAGAAAAAAATAAATAAAACTTGGATCCTGAAAAACCTGAAGCAGCAAGTAATTCCAAAACCTTTCATAAAGCATAATTCATTAAGAACTAACAGAGAAACAGTTCCTTCTTGATCTCCAAAGGCAATCACATATTCCCAACATTCTATACTATGCCATTTATTACAAATATTAATAGACAGCTATATTTTGTGCATTCAGAAAAACAACTAGTTCTTTTTTGAAGCAATCTACTGATTTTAGTAGAACCAGCTCCGGTAGAAGACTCTTTCACATTTTCATAGCTCTTAGGCCTCGCTCACACAGGGCGCACAATACCATACATCCATGCAGGGCCAAGTTTCACCTGAAAGGGGATGCACAGGTGAAATCCTGTGCATGCAAGCACATTGATATCTATTGGGACACAGCGGCTGCAAAGACACAGCTGCTGTGTCCCAATAAGTCATTTGTGTGGGCGTTGGTGGGGGTGGGGGGTCCACGAACGCAGACAGTGTGAGTTCAGGGATCCGCATGTACCCGCAACCACACAGACGTCAATGAAACTGCCTGCATAGGCATGCAAAGAACACCTGTGCATCCCCATGCAGGTAAACACAACCCTTTATAGATGTATGGTATTGGATGCTCTATTTGATCGAGGTCTTACTGTTGACTGGTCAAGCGATCACTTCTCACCTTTTGTATATATTACCACAAAACACCAAATTGACAACAGTATTTTTCAACTGCTTTTATTAGGCATCAGCCACAGCTTGATATAATATAAACACATAAATAATAAAAAAGCAATCAAAGAGGACCTGTCAAAATCCAGAATCCATTCTGATGGGCTTAGTGACATTTCAAACTCTCCTTCACTGCCAACTTTAGATCAGGAGCCAGTTCAGTCCCCAAACACCAAGGGGCTTGCTGGGCCTTCTACAACCAATTCTATGATCCAGTACCTAACTCAATGATCCAGTACCTAACCTTGAAACCACGTAACTAGAATAACGTAACATTTTACGAATTTTAGTGAAAAACTTTATACTAACTCCATCAGCCATCTGCCACCTAAGCCTGCAAAAGGGATAGCTGCCAGTTGTGATAAGGAAAACACACCAGAACAAACATATTCAAAACGAACCAAGGACATAACTCAAATCTGAAAAGATAATACATGAGTACCTAGGGAAAACAAGATAAAAAGGATACCAGTCCTAGGCCCATCCCTGTAATAAGCCCCAAAATATATATTGATTGTGTTTAGCTTTCTTTGTTTCTTTTTTTTTTTTTTTTTTTATTTACATAAAATTTATATTTTCCTATAAACTCTGAATGATGAACACCAAATTCTTGTAACAAGGAGGGCAGGACGGACGGACATGTTCTCTTGCTAAAAACATGCAGACTGAAGGGGGTCACATTGTTCCAGCAGAACATGTCCCCAAATCCCTCCCTTTTCCCGTCCCACTAATACCTTTCCTGTGTCACCCCCACCCATTTCCTAATCCCTTAACCCTTTACCTCCATGACCAAGGACATGTTCCAAAGGAACAAGTTCTAGTCTTGCTGCCTGCTGTGTTTCTGCATGCTGAGGTCAAACCTCCTTTCCTCCAGGAACAAAATATGTGTATTTACAGTTCTCAGCATAAATGAGTACACCCCTTTTGAAAAGTAAGATTTTAATCAATATCTCAATGAACACAAGAACAATTTCCAAATGTTTGACAAAACAGAGTTTTCTAGCACATTTATTTAGTTCATTACATGAAAGTAAGGTTATTAATATAACTTAGATGACAAAATCTTCAATTTTAATCAAAATAGTTGATGCAAAAATGAATACACCCCACAGCAAAACCTACTACATCTAGTATTTTGTATGACCTCCATGATTTGTAAGGACAGCACCAAGTCTTCTAGGCATGGAATGAACAAGTTGGTGACATATTGCAACATCTATCTTTTTCCATTCTTCAAGAACAACCTCTTTTAGGGCCTTGATGCTGGATGGAGAATGATGCTCAACTTGTCTCTTCAGAAATCCCCATAGGTGTTCAATTGGGTTCAGACCAAAATACATACTTGGTCACTGAATCACTTTCACCCTGTTCTTCAGAAATGCAACAGTGGCCTTAGATGTGTGTTAAGGATTATTGTCACGTTGGAAAAGTGAAACGACCAAGGGCACAGAGTGATGGTAGCATCTTCTCTTTCAATATAGAGCAGTAGATCTGATAATTTTTTATACCATCAATAAAATGCAGCTCCCTGACACCAGCAGCACTCATGCAACCCCACAGAAGGACACTGCCGCCACCATGTGTCACTGTAGGCACCATGCATTTTTCTTTGTACTCCTCACCTTTACAAACACTATACAGTTTTGAAGCCATCAGTTCCAAAAACATTTATCTTGGTCGCATCACTCCAGAGTACAGAGTTCCAGCAATCTTCTTTTTCAGCCTGGGCTCTGGCAAATTCTAAGTGGGCTTTTTTGTGCCATTCCTCTACAGTGTACACCGTATTGTGTCACGGGAAACAATCATCCAGTTTGTCTTTCCACTTCTTTAGCTAACTGCAGTAAACTTGTATGGCAATTTTCTTTAACCCTTCTCATCAAAAGACGCTTCTGTCGAGGTAAGAGAAAAAATGGGTGTCTCCAGGACCACGGGCTTAAATTGGCCCCAACAAGCCCATATGTATACTGGAAGCACACCAGATTGTGGGACTTTAAAGGTGAAGTACACTTGGCATGTAAAGATAAATAATAATACCAAACAACAGATAAAATACAAAAAGTTTTATTGACATAAATCCATAGTAAAATTAGATCACAAAGTGATACTAAATATCAGTGCATTTGTATAAAATAACCATATCTTGTGGTGATTGGGTCACATGGGTCCGACATGTTTCGCCGCCATTGTATGGGCTTCTTCAGGGACCTTTAAGAATTGGTGACCTCCAAGTAGGTTCAATTATTGTATCCGGGGCATAATACATATATCTGTGCTCATGGGCAAGAACTGTGCGTCCATCCGGGGAGTATATTACTCATGGACAAAGTCCAGCTGAACACGTCCTCCCTAAGTGACAGAGACTGAACCGAACAGTGCTAGACCACAGGAATTTCCATTTTTAAGACCAACCGTGAAAAGGTTATTGCCTCAGATACATCAAAGCACTGTCGATATTGGTACAGCAGGCAGCGCCACCGTTACGACTACTACTTTTTTGTGTGTGCAAACTAACAAATTTTGGTTGCAATAAATGGCCCGCATTTGTGGGAGTATTTGTTAGTATGGTTTCCCATTGAAAATGTTGATTCTGAAAGGAAAGTAAAGGTTTTCTGATAAATCTGTCAGGGTGTACTGACTTATTCTGAGCAAGGTCATAATAATGGCCCTTCATCCCCTTTTCTCAAGGGTAAATACTGAACATTCAGCTTAGCTGATCTTTCCTCATAGTTGCTTTGTAAAATGGCTGTCTATTTAATAAAAAGTCTAATGATGTCTATTTAATAAAAAGTCTTCTGTGTTCTTGTGCCTACATCTCAGCAGCCTTGTCTATAATTTGGTGATTAACTGCAATGGCGCAGATGCGCTACAACATGGACTCTTGCTGCACGTACGGTACATGACAAAATGCTTTCACCATAGAGGTGGAAAGGGAATGTGTCACTGTGAGAATTGAATGCAGGTATCAGGCTGTGTCTATAAGATTTAACTATTCTGCACACATACGTGCATTAGCCTCTGGTAAAATTACACAAGACCCATCAGAAAACTATGGCAGACATTCCTCTATGAAGAAGCAAGACATTATCAGCACATCTCGACCTATGTTCATTGTCTAGGTTTAGGTTGACTGGATATTATTAATAAACCTATAGGATAATGAAGTCAGTTCTTTTAATCAGAACACACCGATTTACCCTTCATTTGAAATGTACAATATAATTAACTATGATCAGTCTTAAAATACAAAAAGCAATATATTCAGAGCTAGCAATCTAATTAAATTGTCTTATTCTGCCAAGCATGTCAAGCAGTAAGATATATTACAATAATTCCTATGTCTATGACATAATGTAAGGTTCTTGAAACACAATCATCAGCTTCCTTCCTCCCAACTGTTTAATTACTAAAGAGACATGACAACATAAAAATAATTTGATCTTATGCGCTATCCTGTCAGCCAGTTGTATGGTTCTCTTGTAGACATGTTGAAGTCTAGACGTCCAATTGGATTCTTGTGTTTTGTTTCTCTTCAGCAATGGATGAAATATACAAAATGAAATCAGGTGTTCCCTCTTAAAGGATGTAGCATAACAACATCATTATTGTCGTCCTATAGGGGTTGATTTACTAAAACTGGAGAGTGAAAAATCTAATGTAGCTCTGCATTGAAGCCAATCAACTTCTAACTTCAGTTTGTTTAACCACTTCAATACAGGGCACTTCCACCCTCTTCCTGCCCATGCCAATTTTCAGCTTTTAGTGCTTTTGCATTTTGAATGACAATTGCGCGGTCATGCAACACTGTACCTAAACCAAATTTATGTCATTTTTCCCCACAAATAGAGCTTTCTTTAGGTGGTATTTGATCACAACAAGGTTTTTTCTTTTTTGCTAAACAAATAAAAAAAGACAGAAAAGTTTGAAAAAGGAAAAAACATTTTTTTTTTGTTCATGTTATAAAATTTTGTAAATAAATACGTTTTTTCCTGCACTGATGAGCACTGATGAGGCCGCACTGACAGGCACTTATGAGGAGGCACTGATGGGGTGGCACTGATGAGACACTAATATGCAGCACTGATGGGCACTGATAGGCAGCACTGATATGTAGCACTGATGGGCACTGATAGGTAGCACTAATATGCAGCATTGATGGGCACTCATAGGCAGCACTCATAGGCGGCACTGATGAGCAATGATGGGCACTGGTGGGCGGCACTGATAGATGGCAATGATGGGCACTGGTGGGCAGCACTAATAAAAGGCAATGCTGGGCAGCACTGATGAGGAGGGCACTGACAGGCTCCCTGAGCACTGATTGACATCCCTGGAGGCATGGGTGAGCATCCTTGGTGGCCATCCCTGGTGGCCATGGGTGGGCAATCCCTGGTGGTTCTAGAGGCATCCCCCAAGGGTCTGCACTGGTAATCAATGCTCTGATTACCAGCACAGACCCCCCCCCCCATCTGGAGAGCCGCCGATCAGCTCTCCACTACTCGTGCCTGTTAGGCGCGAACTGAGGAAAGCCGATCAACGACACTTCCTATTTACTATGTGACCAGCTGTGATTGGACACAGCTGGTCACATGGGAAAGAGCCTACGTCATGACACGCCGCACCACTGATCGCCGCCCTGCGCGCCCCCGGCATATCCTGCTGGATGTCATATGACGCCCAGTCAGGATAAAGCAACCACTTTGCGGACATCATTTTGTTATATGACGGGTGGGAAATGGTTAATTAAGCTTTGATAAAAAAAAAAATAACGTGGAAGCTGATTGGTTACGATGCAGAGCTGCCCAGATTTTGCACTCTCCAGTTTTGGTAAATAAACCCCAGAATGTTATTGTCATTTGCAGTAAATGCACATGAGGATACAGCAGAAATCTTGCAGAAGTAATGTGGAAGGGAAACCTACATTCAGTATGGATTACAGGGACACCAGGTGCCATTTATCCTCATGGTCCATGATCTGCTTGCAACATCCTTGCCTGCAAAATTTGTGATAGGGCCAGTGTGTGGTAACCTAGTAAATACAATTAAAGCTCTAAATCTTGTATAACATACAGTATATGATTTGTAAGAGAACTGTTCAGGAGTACTGTTTGATGGGCTATAACATTGAGCCACCCAAATGCCTTTCTGTTTTCCCTACAATATGGAAGTTTTGTTTCTCTTCTTTTTCTCATCTGCAAATATCTATAGGGGACTGCATTCACAATTACCATGTGCATAGTCTACCAGATTTTTATGTTTCAACTCTCCTGTACTGTGAATAGTGTTATCATTTCTCTAGGTGAAGAGGCCTTCTTAGGGGATTCATTGAAATAAGATATTATTATAAGATTATATTCAGTGTAGCACCCTCCAGCTTAGGGTGCTATATTGTAAATAGTTTTTTTGGTAGTGTAGGTACATTGTTAGGTTTGGCTGGCAGCCAAGCCTTTGTGTTTTAATTTGGGTCAGGGTGAGTGATCCAGGGAGGTTGGAATGACTGATTAGGCCGCATCTCTGATACCTCCCCCTACTTGCTGAAAGTTTGCAGAAACCTCCAGAAGAATGGGATGGAGGTTAGAAGAAGCTGTCTGGAGTATTGATGAGGTCCCCAACCAATTCCCGGCTAATGGGCGGGACCTCTTAAGGGGCAGTGGAGTTCGGGTGGAAGCTGGAGATAGAGTGCTGAGAGGACTGTCAGAGGCCCTTGAGGGGGTCCCCTAGTCTTAGGGGGGTAACCTCAGGCCTTTGAATCGGGTGCAGGAAGGATCCTCTTACAACACATGGAGGAGACCTGTCCAGAAGCATGGGAGCAGGTGTGAGGACAGCACGGGCCAGTGAGCATGTCTAGGAAATCTCTAGCAGACAGCCGGGTAGCTGGTGAGTGAGACAGTCTGGAAAGACTGAGAGACAGCGTGAGAGGACAAAGGCAGCAGTCTGGGATGGCTGTAGAGTAGCAAGTAGGGCTAGCGAAAGGGCCAGCTGCGGCCAGGTGGGCTGGCAGTGCCTGAGGAGGTGGTGCTGGGATCAGTAGCCACAGAAAGGCAGCTGGACACTGGGACTTTTCTACACATCAAAGGGGCCTGAAGTCCCTGCCTGTAAAGGGCTTTACTGGTTCTGGCTGAATGTCTTGTAGGATCCCCCAAAAAAGTGTTCCAGCTGGGCCTGAGTGTTCTGCGAGCAAGTGATGTGCTGAAAGAAGATGAGCAGTGTATATAACTGTATATAAGAAAGTTGTCCCTAAAGAACTGTTCTTGAAGTCAACTGGGCATCCCGTAATACCCCTATCCCCATCCAAGTTTAATACCCTGGCTGTGTAGGGTGGGGGATCCCTATTAACCAGAGGCTTCTACGGATGCAGCGCTACATCAGTTAAACGCAAGAGCCACTATTCTTTTTTGTATACAGGAAATCAAATTCCTCCCAAGTGCCTGTGATGGTTCTCATTTTTCCAGGTCATGGTATAGCTAGTAATGGTCAATTTCAACTGGACTTCATAGCTTCTTGAAGCCACTTATTCAGTTATAGTGAGCATCAGAAAGATACTCCAGCATTTGTTTTCACACAAGTAGCACAGACACTTTAATCCAATCAGCATGGAATGATTAAATGTTATTGTCCAAGATCATCTTCCAGGTTTTTTTTTGTCAAAGCTTAAAGCGGTAGTATACTCCGCTTTTTAACTTTTACCTACAGGTAAGCCTATAATAAGGCTTACCTGTAGGTAAAATAATATCTCCTAAACCTGCATGGTTTAGAAGATATTCATCCTGCATGCAGCCGCTGACACCAGCGGCGCATGCGCTCTGAAGGTCCGGCGGACCTTCAGAGCTCCTTGCTGACTCCTCTCCGGAAAGTGAACTCCCGCGGGAGGGACTCCATTGCGGCTCCGGCCACTCACCGGGCCGGAGCCGCCGAACCCGGAAGAGACGCCGAGGGAACATGACAGCTCCCTTAGCGGTGTCCGGGCGACAGTGTCGGGGCTTTGTTCTAAGGTAAGTATTTCATAATGTGCTAGTATGTGATGCATTTTTTTTTCTGTACGGGGATACTACCGCTTTAATTGAACACCGGATACTTACTTATGTGTATCTCTACTTTAACAATGTATTGAGGCCTTCATGGCATTTTGGGAGTCATGTTGTATACCACACATCATTCTGATTGAAAATATACAATAAAAATCATTGAAAAGTAAGATAATTGTGAGTATTTCTGACACTTTTTTAACCTTCCCAGACACCCATGTGCATTTAACCCTTTGTCTAAATGCAAGTTCTGCCTTGCTACCTCAACAGAACTTTTGGAAAGCACACACAACACTGTCATTTGATGTGTGTGTATAGGTTCTAAGAGTAGATATGCTTATCCAAGGAATCTTGTTGACAAATGACTGCTACTGGCTCTGTGAATCACTAGCACACTTGTATAAAGTACTCGAAATTTCTACTTGAGTAAAAGTACAAGTGCTCGATCAAAAAATTACTTGAGTAGAAGTGGAAGTGCTCGCAGAAAAAGTTACTTAAGTAGAAGTACTAAAGTATTCAACATTTTTTTTACTTAAGTATTGCAAGTAGTTTTTTCAAAAAATTTGCTACTTAAGTACTAAAAGTAAAAAGTACCAGTAGTTTTTAAAAAAAATTTCTACTCAAGTACTGAAAGTAGAAGTACAAGTACTGTGTTATGTAGTTATTAAAGAAAGAAGTCAAAAGTATGAACATCATATTGTTTTTATTATTTCAAATGATTTATTCAAATGATTAACCTGTGTTTGTTAGTAGTTTCTTGATGCACTTTAAGCGCTGTAGCACCATTTATTTGTTTGTTTCATATTTTCTTTTTATTGGAAAGATTTGGTATAGCAGCTTTTATTATACACAGCCTTTATTTTCGTATGCGCTGATTTACAAATGACATTATACACATTTTTTTGAGCTTTATGCAACCTGCCATCTACTGTTCTGGCAGTGGTAATTTTTTTTAAAGTAACGAGTAACTATGCAGCACAAAAAAAAAAATACTTGAGTAGAAGTATCGAAATCATCGAAAAAATGTAGTGAAGTAAAAGTAGAAGTAGGAGAAAAAAATTCTACTCTAGGAAAGTACAGATACCGCATTTCGGTACTTAAGTACAGTACTTAAGTAGTTCTACTTCGTTACTATACATCTCTGATCACTAGTCAGTAAAAATCATAAAGCTACAAGCACCCAAAGGCAAGGTCAGTTGGGAGATGTCCCCTAACAGAAATGCTCTGTACGTGCCAATTTATATAACTTCATTAGCTCAGCATAATAGTAATTGGTGACGGTTCTTCCCCTGTTACATGAGCATGGAATAGAATAATGTGGTTTCTCTATGGTTATGAGTTCACATAAATTTGTATTTTGTTAGCAGTGCAGCAAGTTTGGTGTTCAGGAAACAGTGGGGTTGCGCATGCTCATTTCCCTAAGATCCGGTCACATTTTCATCACTTTTTTTTACTATCCTTTTTGACGTCCTAGTAACTGTAGTATGAAATCAGGCTTGTTCTGCTTTTTGCAGGGCAATATGAATGCTTTGTCAAAGTACAATGTGTGGGTGGTAGAATTTAAGACTTTAATCTGTTGGTCAGGCATAAAATTACTTTTCTTATGTATTACAACATGCTTTGTGTAATGACTCATGATTAAGGCTACTGTCCTTGTACTGTCATTTTATTTGCTACTGAGCTGTGTCAAATCATTGGTTGAAAGAGATGAAGCAGTGCAGGGGATTATGAATTCTCTAAGGCATTATTAACTCTGCCTATGTATACATAATTTCTACACAAATGTACATTAAACCTTATTTTAATTTGTTACAGGAACTGTGGAAATAAAACCACTGTGCTATTGCCCACGAATGACACCTATCACAAATCGAAAAAGCATTTCTGTGTAACTGCCAAGTGTAAACAGGACTTATAGAAAATGACAGTTAGGTAACGTCGGGCTATATGCCTGGCTGTAGTGATGAAAATAAAGTTTAACAGCAGAATAGCAGAATACCTCTGGGTATGTCAGACATTTCTCAAGAAAAACAGGCATGCGGTATACACGTTTAGATGGTACGATGATGATGGGCTTCTACAATCAATATGATTACAGAAATTACTATTTTTAACCACTTGCTGACCACCTTACGACTATTTACTGAGGCAGTCAGCCGCTTACAGGTAAAGCGACGTAGACCTACATCGCTTGCCAAAGAGCCTGTAGGGGGCGAGCGTGCGCCGCCGCCGGCGCGCTTCCGCCACCGCTCGTTCCCTGCCTAGACAGCGCGTGTGACTGGCAGCTCCAATGTCCGCCGGCCACTCGCGATCTCCCACAGGAGAGGGAGAAAGACAGACGGCTGATGTAAACACAGCCGTCTGTCATTCTCCCTGAAGTAATTACAGAGGCTATGCGTTCCTGCTATGTAGGATCGTATGTCTCTGTGATTACTTCACTAGCCACGCCCCCTAACAGTTAGAATCACGCCCCTAGGGACACACTTAACCCCTTGATCACCAATAAAGTTAACCCCTTCCCGGCCAGTGTCATTTTTACAGAAACAGTGCATATTTATAGCACTGATTACTGTAGTAATGTCACTGGTACCCCCAAAAGTGTCAAAAATGTGAGTCAGGGGTTCGATCTGTCCACCTCAATGTCGCAGTCCTGCAAAAAAAAAATCGCAAATCGCAGCCATTACTAGTTAAAAAAACAAAACAATAAAAATTACATAAATCTTTCCCGCAGTTAGTAAATGCAATAACTTTTGCGCAAACCAATCAAAATACGCTTATTGCGATTTTTTGTTACCAAAAATATGTAGCAGAAAACAAATTGGCCCAAAATGTTAAAAAATTTCGATTTTTACATTTTTTTTTGAGAATTTCATATAAAAAATGTGAAAAATATTGTTATTCTTTCAAAATTGTCGCTCTTTTTTTGTTTATAGCGCAAAAAATAAAAATCGCACAGGTGATCAAATACCTCCAAAAGAAAGCTCTGTTTGTGGGAAAAAAAGGACGTCAATTTTGTTTGGGTACGACCACGCAATTGTCCATTAAAATCACACAGTGCCGAATCGCAAAATAGGGCCTGGTCTTTGCGCAGCCAAATCCTCCGGGCTTAAGTGGTTAAAAAAAAACTTACATAAAATGAAGTAGCTCAGTAGTAACGTTAGTAATGAGGGGTTCTTGTTTATATTATGTGCTTTTCAAACACTACAAATGGACAATACTGCTACTTTGTGGTGTATATGTTGTTTATAAAATTTTGAAATAATCACATTTTGCTGCTTTGCAAATCCAGCCATATTTACTCAGTACAACTTTTAACATCCAAGTGAAAAATATAACACCAACATGAGAATATATTGATTATTTATTCCTGCGCTATGGTTGGTGTGCTACTATTGTTAAATTGCTGCTATGGTAAAAAGTCTTATTGCCCTTGGTGCAAAAAATGATGTATGTGTCTACAGCATAGATCCCAACTGTCCCTGATTTCCATGGACTGTCCTTCATTTGGAACAAAGTCCCTTTGTCCCTCTTTCCTCCTCATTTGTCCCTCATTTTGGTCTGATTTATATAGTTGTATATAAAATGCACTATTTATCTTTCAAAAAGTGTTTCCCCTGTGCTAAACCTTTCATCCAATTTCTAAATTGTTGCATTTGTCAATTTCAAATGCCAGTATAAAGAAATAGTAGTGGTTGAAAGAAAAACACTTGTGGGTTTAACAAATCATTTGTTCTTAGTATAATTCTCCTTTAAGGAGCATGACAGGGGGTGTGCCCTATGCCTACATACTTTTGCTAATAGGTGTCCCTCATTCCCATCTCAGAAAGTTGGGAGGTACGCTACAGTGCTGTCACAATCTAGGAAATTATATCATAAACTATCTTAAACCAAATGATGTGAACTAAAAATAAGCAAAATCTAAAAAGCTAGAGCAAAACATAAAGTTCATATAGTTCAACTCAAGTCCATATACAAATGCCAATAATCTTCATAAAGTACAATCCCTGCTTAATCACTTAAAGGACCTGAACTATTTCTGACACTTGTTGTTTATAAGTGAAAATCATTTTTTTTTTTTCTAGAAAATTAATTAGAACCCCCAAAATTATACATATTTTTTTTTTGCAGAAACCCTAGAGAATAAAATGGAGATTCATTTCAATACTTTATGTCACACCGTATTTGCGCAGCGGTCTTACAAACGCAATTTTTATGGAAAAAATACACTTTTTTAAATTAAAAAATAAGAAAACAGTAAAGTTAGCCCATTTTTTTCCTATAATATGAAAAAGAATGTTATGCTAAGTAAATTAAAACCTAACATGTCATGCTTCAAAATTGCGCACACTCGTGGAATGGCGAAAAACTTTGGCACTTAAAAATACCCAAAGGTGAAGCTTTAAAATTTTCTACAGGTTACCAGTTTAGAGTTACAGACAAGGTCTAGTGCTGGAATTTGTGCTCTAGCAGTAATGATCATGGCGATACCTCACGTGTGGTCTGAACACCCTTTACATATGTGGGCATGACTTGCGTATGCGTTCTTCACTTCTGCGTGCAAGCTCGGAGGGACGAGGCGCTTTAAATTTTTTTTTCTTATTTATTTTACTTTTTATTTTTACACTGTCCCTTTAAAAAAACATTTTTGATCACTTTTATTCCTATTACAAGAAATGTAAACATCCCTTGTAATATAAATAGGCAGGACAGGTCCTCTTTAATGTGAGATCTGGGGTCAAAAAGACCTCAGATCTCACATCTACACTTAAAAGCAATTAAAAAAAAAATTAAAAATTTTTTTTTTTATTCAAATGAAAAATTTGGCCCTTTAAGCCCGTTGGGCGGAAGCAACGTACGACGTCGCTCCGGTCCTCCAAGGGCATAGAGTCAAGTGGGGGCCATCTTGCACAAACTTGACTTCCTGCCTATCAGGCGAGGGAATCAGATCGTTTTCCCTGCTACCAACGGCTCCGGTAAGCAGGGGAAATGACCGGGAAGTGGCGGGATGGGGGGGATCACCGTTCCCACCACCCATAAAAGTTATCCTGTGGCAAATCCACTGCTGGGACCAATTTTATGCGAAAGAGGACCGCTGGCCGTGTAAGAGAATACCAGGGTTATGGCAGCACTCCGGTATTTAACATCAAAGTAGCGACATAATAACACGGTGGGTGGTCCGGAAGTGGTTAACCTAACATACACTCACATAGATGGATTAGGATGTAGATGCAGTGCCGAATCTGCAGAAAATTTGCTGTGAATTTGCGTTGCATCTAGTGTGAACCCAGGCTAAAGCAAAAAAATCGCTCAGGTGTGAAACAGGGCCTAAGTGTTTTTACTGTGCTTACATAATAAAAAGAAAATAAAGTTAGAAAAGCAGCTAAAATACATTTTTGGGCCAGTTTTTATACACATGTAGGGACTGTATATGCTAAGAGATGGTCATTCTTTTCTATAACAGTTGAAAAATAAAATGCAAAAAAATATAATATACAGTATAAGTAGAAAAGAACAATGTTTGATAAGTACCATGGGGGAAGCTCACTAACAGTGAAGAAGAACATGGTAAAGTTTTATGTTTTTTTACTAAATGTGGAAACCTTATAAGCTCCATGAACACTAGCATTATTTTAAGCTCCTAAAAGCTATTTTAGGCTGGGTTTCCACTAGTGCGACTTCAAAGTCGCGCGTCTTCAATAGCGACTTTGTACTTTGATAAACGCGCGACTTGTGTACGAATTTACAACGACTTGTTGCGGCTACGACTTGTTGCGACTTTGATGTATGCGACTTGCACATAAAAGATTCCTTTTCCTGCTAGTGATGTAATTCCTTTTCCTGCAAGTGATGTAATTTCCTGTTTTGGAATAGTAGTGTATGTTGCAGGAAACATGTTGGCTATGCAGTATGTTGGAGCAGCAGTAATTATGGCTGCTGTAGCAGCTGTTATTGATGAGGAAGAAGAGGACAGGAGAAGGAGAAGGCATCGCTTCTGGATCCATCCTGTCATCTCCCAAAGGGAAGAGAGAGGCCAGTTCAGGATCCTTTATCATGACCTCCGTGCTCATGAAGACAAATTCTTTAATTACACACGGATGTCAATTAAAAGGTCAGAACATATGTTCATGTCAACTCTTTAACAAATATGTCTCTATGTATGTTATTTTTTACATGGATAATGTTGATAAATGCCATATATGTTTTTTTTTACAGTTTTGATGAATTGTTGGCTCTGCTCTCCACACATCTAGAGAGACAAAACACTAGATTCAGAAGGAGTATTCCGCCCATAGAAAGACTGATTATCACATTGAGGTAAATTTTCCAACCTACTTACCTCCTGAGGCATTTGGAGAGACACATTATCATGTAATTATCATGTAACATATATGTAGTAGTGGTTGTGATTATGTTTGCCATGTTTTTTACAACAGTGTCTTTCTCCTGCCTATCTTCTTCCTTCATTTCCTCAGGTACCTTCGTCCAAGCCAGTTTATGCATCATTCTAACATTATTTTTTTATTTTTAGGTACCTGGCAACTGGACATACCTTTACAAGTTTACATTATGAGTTCTTGGTTGGCAAAACTACTGCCAGCTATATTATCCATGATACCTGCAGAGCCATCTGGAATGTTCTTAAGGATTTGGTCCTGAAGAAACCCACTACAGAAGACTGGTGCAAGATAGCAGAATATTTCTGGGACCACTGCAATTTTCCAAATTGTGTTGGTGCAATTGACGGAAAACACATTAGAATATTGAAGCCCATTGGCAGTGGAAGTAAATTCTTCAACTACAAAAAATACTTTTCTTTTGTCTTACTAGCAGTGGCTGATGCCAAATACTGTTTTAGCTATGTAGACATAGGTTCGTATGGAAGCAGCTCAGACTCGAGCATATTTGCGAGATCCACATTCGGAAGAATGTTGAGGGAAGATGGACTTCAGCTGCCACCGGACTGTCCACTACCAGGGACAAACGGACCACCACAGCCATTTGTTTTTGTTGGAGATGAGGCTTTCGCTCTCAGTCATCATCTCTTAAGGCCCTATTCAAATCGGTCTCTGACTGTGGAAAAAAGAGTTTTCAACTACCGCTTAACCAGGGCAAGACGAGTTGTTGAATGCGCCTTTGGAATTTTAGCTAACAAGTGGAGGTTCCTGCACACATCTATCAATTTAAAAATGGATAATGCAATATGTGCAGTCAAAGCAGCATGTGTTCTTCACAACTATGTTGCACTTCGTGATGGGTACAATCATGAAGATTGTGGCATGAATGACATGGAGGGTGCAAGTTTGAGTGCCAGTAGGGGCACAAGCAATGGTGCTACTGTGCGTGAGGGATTCACATCCTTTTTCATGTCTGCTGCTGGTTCTGTCCCCTGGCAGCTGGACGCTATTTCATAATGTATCACACGTTCCAACACAGTCCAATTTTGAATAAAATTCTGTTATGTTTTCCTTATATTTCTGTGCAATTATAACCAAAGTCTGCATATTGTTCCAGTTCTAGCTATAATAAAAATACATTGCTTAACCTTCTGTTTTGCTGTTTTCTACTGTAGATATAATTATATAGCATACACACATTATTGACAGTACTATAGAAGCAAAAATAATCCAAACAAAAACCACAGAGTAGAGTAACAAGGTAATTTTTTTTATTTTTTTTTTTTTCTCAAAATTTAGAAAAAAATAAACTTTTTATAACAACATCACCAATGTTTTGGAGATACCAGCACCAAAACAATGAAAAAATAAATTAACAGGTAAAATATTAACAACACCAAAAACAAAAAAAATTACAAATCCTGGTATATAATTGGAGATTCAGTGGACCCAGAATGAGAAATATTTGATGGGCCAGATGGGCTTGGGTAATCACTTGCAGATCCCTGACGGTATTGCCTTTCCGGGAAAGGCGTAACCTGCATGGGAGCAGGTTGGTAAGGTCTTGGTGTGCCAAGGGTGGAGGCAATAGGGGGCGGTATTGGGTGCAACATGCGGGGCCTGGAGATATTCGGCATGTTGCCATACTCATCGTAGTATGGGCGATTAACTTGGTGCCCATACTGTGAACTTGGTGGTGGTGGTGGTGGTGGTGGGTACTGGTAATTGGGGGGATATGTGTGGTGGGGGGGGGGGGTTTCCATACATGCTGTAGAGCTTGCCTCCCCAACCACAAAAGATTGGGCGGTTGACATGAGAGCCATCCTTAGTGCATACTTTTTCTCAGGGGGGACCTGCTTGCACATACCCAACAACACGGTCATGAAAGCAGTGTCATCACACATGCTTTCCTTCATGTGTGCGTTCATTTCCTTCACCACCTTCAGAACCTCCTCCATGGGTTTACCACCCCTAGGATTCGCCCTTGATGAAGACCTTGAGGAAGATCTTCGTGAAGGCCTTTGTTCTGTACTAGGCCCTGGTTCAGCCTCCACCGCAGCAGGAGAATCAATAATGGACAATGGTCTTGATATTACTCCCTCTGATTCCTCACCATCAGGGTCAGGGTCACCAGGGTCTTGGCATCCCTCCTCCTCCTCCTCCTCCTCCGCTGCCGCCTCCTGTGACCCCTCCTGCTGGTCAGAACCAAGTGAGGAGTCTTGCCAGCTTGCTTGGGTTCTGAAATATAATGAATACATTTCAAATTTTAGGAATATTAATATATTTTATATGTCAACTACAGTATCTAAAAAAATGCTGACAACTTACTCTCGCATCTCCAACACCGGCCTTAAAAATTCCAGCTCCTGGGCATGCGCATAAGGGACAATTCTGGAGGACCCAGAACCACTCCTTGCTTCTCGTAATTTTCTGAGATAGCGGTTATAGCAGTCCTTTATGCTTCTCCATCTGGTTTGTAAGGAGTGCACTGAAAAAAAGAAAATAACGGTACTGTACTGTACATATGGGGGCAAGCAGCAATGTGATAAATTGCATATATGAAACACTTACATTTTTCAGTCCGTTCTGTACTTGTAGACAGTCCCAATTTTCAAAATAGATCCTTGCAATCTCCAGCCATGCTCTCTCCTTCCTCACATGGTCCTTATATAAGGGGTCTCGGGTGTCGTATATTGAGGGGCGAGCTCTGACCAGACGTATAATCTCCTCATTATCATGAGAAGTTCTTTTATTCTTCCTGGATCTTGGCATGCTTGCTGTATATAACACTCTCCTCTCCTCTGCTAACTATGGGAAGTGATGTTCTTGGGAGGTGCAGAGATCATGTGATTTGGGGCGGAACATAACAATAAAAAAAATTTACTGTAAACTTCCGTGCAAATCGCAACGAAGTCGAGACGAAGTCGCGTTCAAAACCGTGTACTGCGACTTCGTTGCGACTTACATTACCTTCTATGAGGGACATATCGCACTAAAGTCGGCCCAAAGTAGTGCAAGAAGCAATTTTGAAGACGCTGCGTCTTGAGTCGCAGCAGTGGAAACGGTCCACATTGAAAACAATGGGTTTTGACTTGTCATGCGACTTGACATGTGTCAAGTCGCACCGCAAGTCGCACTAGTGGAAACCGAGCCTAAAAGCTAAATAGTGTCTCTGTCTCATGACATTAGGCTATTAGCAATTTTTGAGCTTCAGCATCTAGGAGCAGAAAAAAACATTGTTTTTGTAGAGTTTTTTGGAACGTTTTTTTCAGCAGAAAAAAACGCTGAACGCTCCTAAACGCATCTAAAATGCAACTTAAAGTTTTATTGAGTTGTTCTTTTTTTTTTTTCTAAAAAATAAATAAAAATAAAATTGATAATGCTCCTAAAAGCTTCTAAAGGCTACTAAAACGCTACTACTATTATCAGCATTTTTCATCCAGCGTTTTTTTTTTTCTTTTTTTGGCGTTTTTTTGAGCTTATATAAAATTCTAGTGTGCATGGAGCCTAAAAGTGCAATTTAAAGTAATGAATAAGAGATCTTTTTTTAATTCTGATTTGTTTAGGCCAATAAACGTTAAATCTGATTGGCTGCTTTGTGCATTATCATTTTCCTTATCCTTATTGAATAAGATTGATATTTATGAAATTGCTATTTGACTACTTTTTGTTTCCAAAAATGATTCTTTTAGTGCATTACAAAACTCAGGTTGCAAGTTGATAAGAGCAACTTCAAGCATTATTTATTCAATATATTGACATTGTTCCCTTTTGTTTTACTAACAGTACAAACCTACCATCTGGATGTACTGTAGCACTGATAAAAAGAACATATGTTGGAAATTTCCAGGTTCCTTATAATAGTGAAGAACAATTAAGGTGAATGAAAGAACTGTATATTCATCAACAATGAAAACAGGATTCAATTCCATTTTTCACTTTGTCAGTCTTTGACAATGTAGGTGTACATTCAAATGTAAAATCAGATATGTACAGTACTGTGCAAATGATTAACCACTTGCCGACCGCCGCAAGTAAATTTACTGCGGCGGTCAGCCCCTGCCAGGCAGAGTGACGTTAATTAACGTCACTAGCCTGGGAGGGTCTGGGGAGACCCCGCGCGGTCACGGACCCCCCCACGCGTGTGACCGGCGGACCCGATGTCCGCCGCTCACTCGGCGATCGTCGGGGGAGAGGGAGAAAGTCAGGCAGCTAGTGTAAACAAGCTGCCTGTCATTCTCCTCGGTGTTAAAACACTGATCAGACAGATCTACTATGTAGATCTGTTGATCAGTGTCCTTTCCCCTCAAGCCACAGCCAATCACAGTAGAAAGCACGCCCCTAGGGACACACACAGCCCCTCCCTCCCAAATAAAGTTAACCCCTTCACTACCAGTGTATTTTTACAGTAACAGTGCATATATATAGCACTGATTACTGTAGAAATGTCACTGGTAACCCCAAAAGTGTCAAAAATTTCAGTCAAGGGTCCGATCTGTCCGCCGCAATGTCGCAGTACCGCAAAAAAAATCGCAGATCGCCGCCATTACGCGTTAAAAAAAAAACAACAAAAATGACAAAAATCTTTCCCTTTGTTAGTAAACGCGATTTTTTTTACAAAACATAGGTAGGATAAAACAAATTGGCCGAAAATGTTAAAAAATTTTGATTTTTACATTTTTTTTTGGGGAATTTCATATAAAAAAATGTGAAAAATATTGTTATTTTTGCAAAATTTACGCTCTTTTTTTGTTTATAGCGCAAAAAGTAAAAATCGCACAGGTGATCAAATACCACCAAAAGAAAGCTCTGTTTGTGGGAAAAAAAGGACGTCAAATTAGTTTAGGTACAGCGTTGCACGACCGCGCAATTGTCCGTTAAAGTCACGCAGTGCCGAATCGCAAAATACCCCCTGGTCGTTTAGCAGGAAAATCCTCCGGGGCTTAAGTGGTTAAGGTAGGTGAGAAAAATGCTTAAGGGTAAAACAAATGTTAATGCCTAAGCATAATTTTGCAATTTTGACGTGTTAGAAAAAACTGTACATATCGTCTCAACTACTTTGTGCATCCAGGTGCATTATACCCTTTTTTTTTTTTCCAGGACAAATTGGGCTTTCATTTGGTGGTAAATGGTAATAGATATCTCCTGATTTTTTTTTATTTTTTTTTTATTACAGGAAAACTGGTCCAAAATAGTAAAAATGTTTTTTTTTTTTTTTTAATTTAGCCGTATGTTTTTTGTTACCTTGCTACCATAACCTACCTCCAAACAACAACCCAAAATAAATTCTCCTGCTCAGGATGATCGCAGTGATACCACGTACAGTGCCTTGAAAAAGTATTTATAGCCAATTCAATTTTCTATATTTTGCCATGTTACAACCAAAAACGTAAATGTATTTTTGTTGGGATTTTATGTGATAAACCAACACAAAGTGGCACATAAGTGTGAAGTGGAAGGAAAATGATAAATGGTTTTCAAAAATTGAAGTCACCTAATTAGAAAATAGAGTCCACCTGTGTGTAATTTAATCTCAGTATAAATACAGCTGTTCTGTGAAGCCCTCAGAGGTTTGTTAGAGAACCTTGGCAAACAAACAGCATCATGAAGGCCAAGGAACGCACCAGACAGGTCAGGGATAAAGTTGTGGAGAAGTTTAAGGCTGCATTCACATGTCAGCTTATAATCGCGGGCAGAACCGCTGCGGTTCCGCCCGCGATTCGGAGATTTATTGCAAATCGCGGGACACCTAGCGTTGCCCGTTGATTTGCAATAGCCCCCCAAACGCCGAGCGATGTTGCCGCGATTTACGCCCGCCGAATCGCGGCAACATCGCGCAAACAAAATCGCGGGACGCAATACGCTCCAAAGAAGCTTTTGTACTTTTTTGGAGCGTATTGCGTCCCGCGATTTTGTTTGCGCGATGTTGCCGCGATTCGGCGGGCGTAAATCGCGGCAACATCGCTCGGCGTTTGGAGGGCTATTGCAAATCAACGGGCAACGCTAGGCGTCCCGCGATTTGCAATAAATCTCCGAATCGCGGGCGGAACCGCGGCGGTTCTGCCCGCGATTATAAGCTGGCATGTGAATGCAGCCTAAAGCAGGGTAAGGTTATAAAAAAAAAATATTCTAAGCTTTAACCATCCCAAGGAGCACCGTTTAATTCATCATCCGAAAATGGAAAGAGTATGGCACAACTGCAAGCCTACCAAAACATGACCGTCCACCTAAACTGACAGGCCGGGCAAGGAGAGCATTATTCAGAGAAGCAGCCAAGAGGCCAATTTTCTTTTTTGATCTGTGGTGGTGCAAACACTACAATGAAAAAACCCGGTATGTGAACACAAAAAAGTGCACTTAGGGTTGTGCTTTGTCCACTCCCCGAAGGGGTAGGACCTCTACCCTGATCCCCAAGGATGCAAGGCTCCTGACAGGGACAAAGGGTTTCCAATGGTCTGCCTAGCCAGAAGGCCTGGCAGACCTCGTTCTTCTGGGCAGCCGAAGCCAACCCCGAATACTAGGTCAAGGGGCTCTCCTAAAGAGTGACCCCCCCCCCAGGGACAGAGGAGGAATGAACCAAAAGCCCACACATCCTCCCCCTAGACTTCAGGGCAAGCCCAATGACTCACACCCTCCTTCCTAGTGAGAAAAAAAAAAAACACACACATAAGTGAAAGGTGATAAACGTGGGAGAAAATAAATAAATAAATAAATAAGTGGCCGTGCATGGTGCACTGGCCAGGCCCTGAGGCCTGGTAAGAAAAATTGCCCCAGACTTTAGCCAAAAGGCCCGGCCCTAAAAGGCACAGTGCAGAAAAAGTGTTTGGAATCTGGAATCAGCAGTCAAGAGGCCCATGGTAACTCTGATCTAGCTATTTTTTATTTTATTTATTATTTATTATTATTATTATTATTATCTCTCTGCCCTCTAGTCACAGAGAGAGAAACCCAGGGGTCAGCTTTACAGTGACTGATCACTGTGATAGCCAATCATGATCCTTAGTACGGGACCCTGGGCTAAGGCTGAGACCCCGCTTTCTGTGTTGGGAGCGCGCCAGTACACAGACAGATATGCAGATTTGCGGCCCCACGGAAATAAGCCCAATTTAGTGAAGACGTATATCTCTGTACTGTTGGCGTTCAGAACCCCTTTAGAAATAGAAGTGTTAATAGGTTATTTTTATCAATTAACAAATAGAAAGTCAATGAACAGAAGAGAAATATAAATCAAATAAATATTTGGTGTGACCACCATTTGCCTCCAAAACAGCATCAATTCTTCAATTTTTCTAGGTTTTTGAAGGAACTCAGCAGGTAGGTTGTTCCAAACATCTTGGACAACTGGAACAAAGACAATTCTGGGAGAGGGGAGACAGGTGTCCTGTGTAATGTTCTGCAGGGCAGGGGGAGGGGAGACAGGTGTGATGTAGGGTTGCCACCTCATCTCTTTAAACCAGGACACACAATAATTACACAGGTTCTGAGGCTAATATAATGCACATAAAGCACTAAGTGAGTGTTATTACAACCTTAACCAGCCACAGAACCTGTGTCATTATTGTGTGTCCTTGTTTAAAGGGATGAGGTGGCAACCCTAGTGTGATGTTCTACAGGGCAGCAAGAGGGGAGACAGGTGTGATGTTCTGTAGGGCTGGAGACAGGTGTGATGTTCTGTAGGGCTGGAGACAATTGTGATGTTCTTCAGGGCTGGAGACAGGTGTGATGTTCTTCAGGGCTGGAGACAGGTGTGATGTTCTGTAGGGCTGGAGACAGGTGTGATGTTCTGTAGGACTGGAGACAGGTGTGATGTTCTGTAGGACTGGAGACAGGTGTGATATTCTGTAGGGCTGCAGACAGGTGTGATGTTCTGTAGGGCTGGAGACAGGTGTGATGTTCTGTAGGACTGGAGACAGGTGTGATATTCTGTAGGGCTGCAGACAGGTGTGATGTTCTGTAGGGCTGGAGACAGGTGTGATGTTCTGTAGGGCTGGAGACAGGTGTGATATTCTGTAGGGCTGCAGACAGGTGTGATGTTCTGTAGGGCTTGTGACAGGTGTGATGTTCTGTAGGGCTGGAGACAGGTGTGATGTTCTGTAGGACTGGAGACAGGTGTGATGTTCTGTAGGGCTGGAGACAGGTGTGATATTCTGTAGGGCTGCAGACAGGTGTGATGTTCTGTAGGGCTGGAGACAGTGTGATGTTCTGTAGGGCTGGAGACAGGTGTGATGTTCTGTGGGGCTGGAGACAGGTGTGATGTTCTGTAGGGTTGCAGACAGGTGTGATGTTCTGTGGGGCTGGAGACAGGTGTGATGTTCTTCAGGGTTGGAGACAGGTGTGATGTTCTGTAGGGCTGGAGACAGGTGTGATGTTCTTCAGGGTTGGAGACAGGTGTGATATTCTGTAGGACTGCAGACAGGTGTGATGTTCTGTAGGGCTGCAGACAGGTGTGATGTTCTGTAGGGCTGGAGACAGGTGTGATGTTCTGTAGGGCTGGAGACAGGTGTGATGTTCTGTAGGGCTGGAGACAGGTGTGATGTTCTGTAGGGCTGCAGACAGGTGTGATGTTCTGTAGGGTTGCAGACAGGTGTGATGTTCTGTGGGGCTGGAGACAGGTGTGATGTTCTTCAGGGTTGGAGACAGGTGTGATGTTCTGTAGGGCTGGAGACAGGTGTGATGTTCTTCAGGGTTGGAGACAGGTGTGATATTCTGTAGGACTGCAGACAGGTGTGATGTTCTGTAGGGCTGGAGACAGGTGTGATGTTCTGTAGGGCTGGAGACAGGTGTGATGTTCTTCAGGGTTGGAGACAGGTGTGATGTTCTTCAGGGTTGGAGACAGGTGTGATGTTCTGTAGGGCTGGAGACAGGTGTGATGTTCTTCAGGGTTGGAGACAGGTGTGATGTTCTGTAGGGCTGGAGACAGGTGTGATGTTCTGTAGGGCTGGAGACAGGTGTGATGTTCTGTAGGGCTGGAGACAGGTGTGATGTTCTGTAGGGCTGCAGACAGGTGTGATGTTCTGTAGGGCTGCAGACAGGTGTGATGTTCTGTAGGGCTGGAGACAGGTGTGATGTTCTGTAGGGCTGGAGACAGGTGTGATGTTCTTCAGGGTTGGAGACAGGTGTGATGTTCTGTAGGGCTGGAGACAGGTGTGATGTTCTTCAGGGTTGGAGACAGGTGTGATGTTCTGTAGGGCTGGAGACAGGTGTGATGTTCTGTAGGGCTGCAGACAGGTGTGATGTTCTGTAGGGCTGCAGACAGGTGTGATGTTCTGTAGGGCTGGAGACAGGTGTGATGTTCTGTAGGGCTGGAGACAGGTGTGATGTTCTGTGGGGCTGGAGACAGGTGTGATGTTCTTTAGGGCTAGAGACAATTGTGTTGTTCTTCAGGCTACAGACAGGTGTGATGTTCTGTAGGGCTGGAGACAGGTGTGATGTTCTTCAGGGTTGGAGACAGGTGTGATGTTCTGTAGGGCTGGAGACAGGTGTGATGTTCTTCAGGGTTGGAGACAGGTGTGATGTTCTGTAGGGCTGGAGACAGGTGTGATGTTCTGTAGGGCTGCAGACAGGTGTGATGTTCTGTAGGGCTGCAGACAGGTGTGATGTTCTGTAGGGCTGGAGAGAGGTGTGATGTTCTGTGGGGCTGGAGACAGGTGTGATGTTCTTTAGGGCTGGAGACAGGTGTGATGTTCTTTAGGGCTAGAGACAATTGTGTTGTTCTTCAGGCTACAGACAGGTGTGATGTTCTGCAGACCTGAAAACAGGTGTGATGTTATGCAGGGCTGAGTGAGGGAGCAGGTTTACTTACACAATCCTCGGTTCCTCCAGAACCAAAACTCTTCCCTACTTCCCTATGGTTAGGCAATGGGCTGTTCCTTGGCATCCTCATATCCAGTGCAGGGCTATAAGTTCAACATTGAAATTGATGACATCAGAGGAGCTGAAACCACCAGAGCATATTGTAGAGATAAAGAGACTGAGGACAACCGGTCTTAAAGCCTGCAAGAAGCCTGCTAGAGTGGAGGATCAGGTAAGTAAAACTGCTTTTTGTGGCCATCTAGAATAAAACGAGGATTTAACCCCTGCAGTGTGGGGGCAGCCCCGCTGCAAGGGAACATTTTTTTCTTTCTAGGTTTAGTGTTAACTTAATAGAATGAGATACTGGCTCAGAGATGACACAATCTTGGTATCTTCTTGTTACATGTGCAGGTTTCGACAATGTCTGACAAAAATCAGCCTCTGCTGCTGCCAGTCACAATCTGCTTTACTACAAAGGTTCTCTGTTGCATATTAATGTGGAGATAAGGCTTAGGAAATGATTTTGCCAACCTTTAAAAAACTCATTAGTTTATCTCTGTCTAAGCAACTTCACAGGTATGGAGCTTGATGACTGCTTTTAAAGAAAAAAGGATGAGCTTTTTTTTTGCAGAATACTTTGACATTAGGATTTTATTCATGTAGATATGTAAAATTATTAAAATGCCAGATTTAATCACTTGCTGACCGCCCGCCTGCCGCAGATATACTGTGGCAGGCTGGCTCGGCTGCGCGAACCACCGTAACTGTACCTGTAGGGCGGTTCTCGAGGGTGCTCCTGGGCACGCGCTCACCCTCATTAGGAAGCGGGGAAGCTTATCCACAGGACTGGCGGCCGTGATTGCTGCTGGGCATCCACGGTCGCTCCCCGCTGAGAGAGAACGACGGTCTGCTGTTGTAAACACAGCAGACCGTTGTTCTCTCTGGAATGAACACAGAAAGCCTGTGATCCTCCTATTTAGGATCACAGGTTTCTGTGTTGATTTCACAAGTCCCTCCCCCATACAGTTAGAAAACACTCCCCTAGGCTCACACTTAACCCTTTCATCACCCCGGTGTTAACCCCTTCCCTGCCAGTGTCATTATTACAGTAACAGTGCATATTTTTACCACTGATTACTGTAGTAATGTCACTGGTACCCCCAAAAGTGTCAAAAATGTCAGTTAGGAGTCTGATCTGTCCGCCGCAATGTCGCAGTCCCACTAAAAATCGCAGATCTTTTTGGAAAAAAATAAAAATCGCAGATCGCTGCCATTACTAGTACAAATAAAATAAAATAAATAAAAATTACATACAGTAAATCTTTCCACTAGTTTGTAGACATGATAACTTTTGCGCAAACCAATCAAAATACGCTTTTTGGGATTTCTTTTTTTACCAAAAATGTGTAGCAGAATACAAATTGGCCTAAAAGGATGAAAAGTTTTGATTTTTGAATTTTTTTTTTTATTGGGAATGTTATATAGCAGAAAGTGAAAAATATTGTTTTTTTTTTTTTTTTCAGAATGTCGCTATTTTTTTGTTTATAGCTCAAAAAATAAAAATCGCACAGGTGATCAAATACCACCAAAAGAAAGCTCTATTTGTGGGGATAAAAAGGACATCAATTTCACTAGGCTACAGCATCGCACGACTGTGCAATTGTCAGTTAAAAACATGCAGTGCCGAATCGCAAAAAATAGCCTGGTCATTTAGGGGGCAAAACCTTCCGGGGGTTAAGTGGTTAACTTAGGGAAATAAAATTTACATTTAATTAATAAAATATATTTGAGTTTTACACATCATTCTAAACTGACATCATTTCTGAGACAAATGTTCCCATTCAGAGTGGAAAGGAGTTGTGAATACGCTGACAATGACTGAGCAGGAAAGTTGCAATAGCTCAGTTTTTTAGGATTATTAAGCCAATTAAAAAAAAAATAATAATATAGCATAAATACTAACAGTCCTAATATTCCCAGGACTGTCCAAAATAAATGTCATACTGTCAAAATTAAGACTGACATTGGCATAGTTTGTATGTTGTATATTTGCTGGTTTGCGAGCAAAATGCCATTTCATTAACTTTGTGTTGCCCCCATCTGGCCACTAGGTGGCACCATTTTGATGAAGTGAAAGCAGACATTGCCTTCAACTTTAGCAGGTAGTGCCAAATGATCTCATGTAATAATTTAAAATCTAGAGTATATCATTATGAAAATTTGCTGCTGATAAATCTAAAACAAAGTTAAAAAAATGTTAATGAAATCACTTTACTAAGTTCTATTTACAGACAGAGAAAAATATATTAACACAACAATAACACATGGAAAAGAAGTGCGTCAGTTTCCACTATTGCACTGTTACCAGGGTATAGCAGGGAATGGCAGAAATATAGAATGGCTATATGTGAAAATTTTAATTATGCCACTTCTAATCAAAAAGTGTCACTAACAATGCCTTTCTAAAAGGGTCCCGTATAGTTATTAGAAATGATTAGTAATAGATGCACACAATATTTGTGCATGAACGTAACGCTGCGACTACAGTGCATCCAGAAAGTATTCACAGCGCTTCACTTTTTCCATATTTTGCTATGTTACAGCCTTATTCCAAAATGGATTAAATTCTACAAACAATATCTCATATTGACAATGTAAAAGACGTTTGTTTGAAATCTTTGCAAATGTATTAAAAAAAAAAAAGAAGAAAAAAATCCCATGTACATAAGTATTCACAACCTTTGCTATGACACTCAAAATTAAACTCTGGTGAATCCTGTTTCCACTGATCCACTGAGATGTTTCTACAACTTAATTGGAGTCCACCTGTGGTAAATTCAGTTAACTGGACATGATTTGGAAAGGCACATACCTGGACATGATTTGGAAAGGCACACACCTGTCTATATAAGGTCTCACAGTTAACAGTGCTTGTCAAAGCACAAACCCAGCCATGAAGTCCAAGGAATTGTCTGTAGACCTGCGAGACATGATTGTATCGAGGAACAGATCTGGGGATAGGTACAGAACATTTTTGCTCCAATGAAGGTCCCAATGAGCGCAGTGGCCTCCATTATCTGTTAATGGAAGAAGTTTGGAACCACCAGGACGCTTCCTAGAGTGGGCCGCCCGGCTAAGCTGAGCGATCGGGGGAGAAGGGCCTTAGTCAGGGAGCTGACCAAGAACCTGATGGTGACTCTAACAGAGCTCCAACGTTTTTCAGTGGAACGAGGGGTACCTTCCAGAAGAACAACCATCTCTGCAGCACTCCACCAATCAGGCGTGTATGGTAGAGCGGCCAGACAGAAGCCACGCCTCAGTAAAAGGCACTTGACAGGCACCTGAAGGATTCTCTGACCACAAAATTCTCTGGTTTGATGAAACAAAATTTGAATTCTTTGGCCTAAATGGCAAGCATCATGTCTGGAGGAAACCAGGCATCGCTCATAACCTGGCCAATACCATCCCTACAGTGAAGCATGGTGGTGGTAGCATCATGCTGTGGGGATGTTTGTCAGCAGCAGGAACTGGGGGACTTGTCAGGATCAAGGGAAAGATGAAAGCAACAATGTACAGAGACATCATTGATGAAAACCTGCTCCAGAGAGCTCTGGACCTCAGACTGGGGCGAAGGTTCATTTTCCAACAGGACAACGACCCTAAGCACACAGCCAAGATAAAAATGGAGTGGCTACAGGAAAACCCTGTGAATGTCCTTGAGTGGCCCAGCCAGAGCCCAGACTTGAACCCGATTAAACATCTCTGGAGAGATCTGAAAATGGTTGTGCACCTACGCTCCCCATCAAATTTGATGGAGCTTGAGAGGTCCTGCAAAGAGTAATGGGAGAAACTTCCCAAAAATAGTTGTGCTAAGCTTGTAGAATCATACTCAAAAAGACTTGAGGCTGTGATTGGTGCCAAAAATGCTTCAACAAAGTATTGAGCAAAGGCTGTAAATACTTATGTAAAGTATCTCACAAAAGTGAGTACACTCCTCACATTTTTGTAAATATTTTATTACATCTTTTCATGTTACAACATGTTTGCAGGCTTTCTTTTGCATCATCTTTAAAAAAGGCTTCCTTCTGGGACGACAGCCATACAGAAAAATTTGATGCAGTGTACGGCGTAAGGTCTGAGCACTGATGGGCTGACCCCCCACCCCTTCAACCTCTGCAGCGATGCTGGTAGCACTCATACGTCTATTTCCCAAAGACAACCTCTGGGTATGATACTGCAGCATGTGCACTCAACCTCCTTGGTCGACCATGGCAAGGCCTGTTCTGAGTGGAACCTGTCCTGTTCAACTGCTGTATGGTCTTGGCCACCTTGCTGCAGCTCAGTTTCAGGGTATTGGCAAACTTTTTATAGCTTAGGCCATCTTTATGTAGAGCAACAATTCTTTGTTTCAGATCCTCAGAGAGTTCTTTGCCATGAGGTGCCATGTTGAACTTTCAGTGACCAGTATGAGAGAGTGAGAGCGATAACACCAAATTTAACACACCTGCTCCCCATTCAAACCTGAGACCTTGCAACACTAACGAGTCACATGACATCGGGGAGGGAAAATGGCTAATTGGGCCCAATTTGGACATTTTCACTTAGGGTTGTACTCACTTTTGTTGCCAGCGGTTTAGACACTAATGGCTGTGTGTTATTTTAAGGGGACAACAAATTTACACTGTTATACAAGCTGTACACTCACTACTTTACATTGTAGCAAAGTGTCATTTCTTCAGTGTTGCCACATGAAAAGATATAATAAAATATTTACAAAAATGTGAGGGGTGTACTCTTGTGAGATACTGTACATGTGATTTTTTTTTTATTTTTTTTATTAGATTTACAAAAATTTCAAATAAACTTCTTTCACGTTGTCATTATGAGATATTGTTTGTAGAATTTTGAGGAAAATAATGGATTTAGTCAATTTTGGAATAAGGCTGTTACATAACAAAATGTGGAAAAAGTGAAGCAATGTGAAAACTTTCCAGATGCACTGTACATGTGATAAATCATTTATATCTGTTGTGTACCACGTCTGATTAGGGAAACTGTCACAAAGCTATTGATTGATAGTGAAGAAGAGCAATCAAAAAGCGCAAGTGCAGCTACATGCCCTCAATCACACGGAAGCTGAACACAAGACATGTAAAATGAATTATCAGCTACAAGACACAAATTCTAACATCACCTTATGTGCAACACACGGGACACTACTAAATACAACCAACTCACGTGCAATAAAACAGGTGATTGATTGCTAGTGTGCCCAGAACAATATACAGTACATTGGCTAATCATGCCAACATAGGATTATTGCAAATGTGTAAAAATACCCTATTGTAGAGCAGAAAAGGAACACAGTTAGTCAGGGTAGATTAACTGAATAATGATGTCAGTCAAAGCTGGACATTGAACCCCAGCTATTTCCATGTGACTGTGCATGGTATCAAAGATTGTGTAGAAGCATTTCACATGATTATTCTTGGATATCCGAGTTATTTTAATCACTATCCCCCGTAGCTGTAGAAGGATATACATAAATCTTACAAAGAAAAGGGTAGCAACCAATCAAAATTCAAATTTCAGTGTCCTAAATGAACAAGAAATCTGCTTGGTTGCTAACCTTCTTTGCACTTCATCCTTGCTGTGTGTATTACTTTTCTAGCGCTCACCCCCGAAGGAGCCGCTGGTGATTGAATTTGGTAATCCTCCACAGCCAGGCAACAAATATTCTCCACACTTTCTTCAGACACAAGGAACAATCTTTGAGCTTTATTTTTATGTTTTATTAGGGGTAATAACTTGGGAATAGGTATTATGGGATACCCAACTTTCCAGATTTTCCAGGTCAAAGAAAAGGAAAGATTCAAGGTCAATTCTGTCTTCCAGAAAGGCTTGCTACATATGACAGTCTTTCCCTTTGCATGTTCCTGACCATGCTAAAGTAATCACACTGTCCTCTTTACTCTTGCTGCTTTCTATTTTTTATTAGATTCCTTTCAAGTTGTGATTTTATATTAGATTCCTTTCAAGTTGTGGTGCTGCCAGAATCCTCCCAGGCCAGTCCAAGCCCCAGATACTCCATCTTCCACCCAGCTCCTTGCTAGCATGACTCATACATATTTAAAGGTTGGCTCAGATACCATGCCAGGCCCACTGCCTCGGGATTGGCTGGGCTCCCCTAAGTATGCAGATCAACTCTCCTGGCTTCCGCCCTCCAATTTCCAGAAGGTTCTCCAACCTTCCAGAACCAGGGGAAGGCACCAGAGACCCACTTGTATGAGGCATCCAGCCCTGAACTGCAGTAAACTTGTGACCCGGATTTAAAGACTCATTTTACCATGAGCCAAAATATGAATTTGCCTGCACTGCCACTAATAGCACGCTAGAGGGTGCTACACTTTTTTAAAGTGGTTTTACAGGCTGAAGGTTTTTACCTTTACACAATCTATGCAGTAAGTTAAAAAACCTTCAGTGTGCAGCTCCCCCCTCAGCCTTCCATTATACTCACCTGAGCCAGATCTCAATCCAGCAATGTGCAGGAAAGCAGAAGCTCTCCCGGCTCTGTTCTTCCTTATTGGCTGAGGCACATCGGTGTGAGCAATTGGCTCCTGCTACTGTTAATCACAGCCAATGAGAAGGGAGCAGGAGGCGGGGCTGAGCAGCACTCTGTGTCTCACAGGCGCACAGAGTGGCTCAGGAGCACGCACACACAAGTGCCCCCAGAGCAAGCAGTTTGCTATGGGGGCACTCAGCTGGGGGGGGGGAGGAGCCCTGCACCCAAGAAAAGGAGAACTGGGCTGCTCTGTGCAAAACCATTGCACAGAGCAGGTAAGCATGGAATGCTTTTAATTAAAAAAAAAATCTGAACCTTTACAAACGCTTTAAAGAAACTAAACCCATCAATTAAGAGTGACGCTAGACGATATTCTGATTCTCCAAAATGAATCCATACACACCAACTGAATAAAGAACTGCAGTCGTTTATCAAAAAATCAAAAGATAACAACTACAAAACCTGTAGCTTACCAGCTCAGGAGTCCATCGCTGTCCTCACTCAGGCCATTTCTTCACTTGTTTTTGGACCCCTGGTGCCGCCATCTTGGCTGTAGGAGCCAGCTTCCTGCTGTTTCCCAAGCCAGCTTCCACTGTGCATGCATAAAATTGCACTGTCAAATTGATTCCACAGCTTCCTGGGACATGGGACATTTCCCAAGAGGTTGCAGACGGGGAGAGGGGCAGGCCAAACTTCCTTAAACTGAATTGGGAGTGAATACCTGTCAGAAAAAGGTATTTGACAAAAAAAAAACTAAAATGTTAGAGGAGAGGGAGGATAGGCAGATTAGCGGTACTTTCACTTTAAAGTGAAGGTCCACTTTAATATTTAATAGCCCTGTATATTTTTCATTTTATTAATTTTTTTTTTTACTGTGTTTTTCTGACTCCTCGTAGCAATCAAAGTGAGCTCCCAAACCTTTCCATTTCTCACTCACTTCCATCAGTTTGGCTTGAGCAGTGCACGTTAGATCTTGCATCTCTGTAGCAAGCAAGAGAGTGCCTATGTTCCTACATACAGTGGGAGAATGAACATAGCCACCATCTAGCAGGAAGTTAGATCTAAGCAGCAAAAAGGGAATTTAGAGATTTGGAGGAGGCTGAAAGCAATGGAAGATACTTTTAATGTTAAGAATACATTCTTGAATAGAATTTTTAAAACCAAAGTTTAATGTCACGTTAAGCTCCATTCACACTTGTATGACTTCAAAGTCAAGTGACTTTGGAGTGCAACTTTGGTGCCACTTTGATGCAACATTGACGCAAGTTTGGATGGGTGCGACTTGGATGTGACTTGTGGTCCCTCTGCAGAGTCGGACCCACTGTTGCACCACTGTTAAAAACATTTAGGTACGGCTTTCCTGCAACTTTTAGGGGAAAACATTGAAGTCTATGGCCCTCAACTTGCATGAAAGTCATACCAAAATAGTGCATGAACTGCGACTTTAAGCCACATATATATGAATGGCTATCATTGGAAAACATGTAGTACGACTTGTCATGCGACTTTGATGTCCAAAGTCACATGACAAGTCACACAAGTGTGAATTGGGTGGAAATGTTTCCCAAAACAGTTACTTTCAATGCATGTCCTAAACAACTGTCACGTGTGCTTGTGCTATCAACTCTCAAAATGCCAAGCCATCAAATGGTTGGTGTCATAACTAGTCAGATGTGCAGCGCCATGGCAACGTTAGAAAAAACTGAGCCTAAGGTGGCAGCTTTCTTGGCTTTAAACCATAGGAGGGGTTAGTCCACTTTAATAAACCCATCAAAGTGTCTAAACTATCTAGGATCTTTGGTAAACTAAATTCATGTAGCACTGTTCCTAGCTCCTGAAACGCATTGTTCAGTCAGCTCTTTGCGGTGATAGGTAATCTTTATGGAGAGATCAGACGTCTATTAGACCCATAGGTGTGCGCAGCCTATTGCATTAAGGTGTGCACCCCAAAGTTGAAATACACATGCATGTGTTTGCCAGCAGGGAGAGTAATGTATCGGGGCCATGTACCTGTAGGCAAGGAGAAATAGAGCAGAGCAGGTCCCAGGGAGATCTTTCCCATCTCCTCACTGGCAATGCTATGTGCCCTAGGTGATTAGGGTGTGCCCAGGCACACCCAGCACACCCTGTGCGCACGCCTATGATTAGACCCCTGATCCACCCTCAGCCCTCCAAGGCAGCTGATCAAACAGAAACAAAGCACTCTAAGTGATGCAATGAAATCCTTGTCGCTTCCAGCTATATTTATCACAGAGGAGATGGGGAACAGAAGTTCCTCCATCTCCTCTGTGAGCAGCCAACCCAACTGCTTAAAGCACTCCCATGCTCCTTGGTGGAATGGAAGAGCCCAGGAACAGCAGGTACTGTAAAGCTGCTCAGATCACTGTTACCTGATTGATCGCAGACTTTAAAAACAATACCAGGATCATGGTTGCAGCTGCAGCCATGATCTTGGTATAATCACCTCCCACCCAGGACGTATATACACATAGGCAGGATGGGAAATAGTAAATAATGATCGTTTTTTCTGAAACATTTGAAGGAGAATTCCCAATAACATCATTGGTGTGCCATTGTTGGACTTTTCAACCAATAATTGGAAACAGACCTGCAATATTCTTAAGAAAACTGTACAGCCTAAGACGTATTTAAGTATTTCCGACAATACACTTGGAAGGCTTATGCAATTTTCCTCTATAGCTGCCGCTCATTACAAACCACTGGCCAGCAAAGAACTTGGAAGAGTTACTTGCTCAAAGTTCAGCGGGCAGCTTAGCTGAAAAGACTTCCGCTTAATCACCATTTCGAAAAAAAAAAGGAACGCTATGAAGATATTTTATTCTGAATTGGAAAAGTAGATTATAAGTGGGTCACAGTGGCTTCTGAGGACTTGGCAGTTTAAAGTGCTGTGATAGATTTGAAGTGATTTAGCCATTTCCTTAGGAGGATACAACTTTGGAACAAAATCTAATCATTGCAGTTTACAAGCTAGATAAAAGCCGTTGTTGGCCTAAGTGAAACAGCTTAGGGCTTGTTGCTTGTACGGACACAGGAAGGATAGAGCAATCTCTTATACCTTTGTGAAGGAAATTCACAATAAAAAATCTAATTAGAAGATGGGTGCAGCTGTTCCTATATTTCCATGTAGCTGGGTAAAATTACATTTCTTCTGACACAGTGCGGTTCTTTTTGTGCTTTGACCAATGTTCAGATACAAAGGAGTTCACATAAGACCAGGAATTGTTGAGGAAATATAAGCATTTATCATACAGTTTAGAAGTAACTCAATAATACTGTTTCATATATAAAGAAAAAAATGCTGAAGAGGTGAAAAGTAGACACCTGCATCCCTTCTGATGGCAATTTTCTAGTTGCATCAAGAATTGGCCATCTGTTAAGCTTCTTTCACAGGGGCGGTGCGCCCGACGGAGTCCGTTCTGCTCAGCGGGGGATTGATCCGCTGAGCAGGCAGATGATAGGTTTGTCTCTGCTCTGTGGGCAGAGACGGAGCTGTCAGATCCCTGCTGTCCTCTATGGGGAGATTGGATGAGAACGAACCGCTCCGATCCTCTAGACGGATGGAAAATAGGGTTTCCATTCGTCCGGATTTCACAGACAGGATCGGATCGGATAGCAGCAGGTGTCAGTGGAGATGTCTCCGCTGACATCCGCTGCTCCATAGGGCTGCATGGAGTATCCGATCCAGTCCACCTGAAAAACTGACAGCTGAACCGAAAAGCCCGTGTGAAAGGGGCCTTAGGGTACCAGTAACAAGCTCAAGGTATAACTGTTGGAGGAACTGGCAGGTTCGCTTTGGCAGTTTTCAGCCAAAAGTTAAAGTGTTTGTTGCCCCAACATTTCATATCCCTGATATGTGTCTGTTGTACCATATACTTACTCTATGTTAAAAAGTATCAGGTTCTCTTGTGTTCTCTCTGTATTGCTTTGTTTGAGTGAAATAACTGGTGATCCTGCCAGCCACCCCTGCTTTCCTATTGCAAACTGACCACGCTAGGCATGAGAGCATATCCACCCCAGTGTGGTCAGTTTCCTTTCTGTGCTGGGAGCACGGCCTGTCTATCCAACAATGGCTAGACTTGTGCTGATGCACCCCCTGCACAACTCTTCACTGAGTACTGCTGTTTCTCTGCCTCTTGCTGACACACCTCCCTACAGTCTCCACCCCCACATTTCAAAGTCCCTTATGCAGCTGAGAAAAGAGGTAATGAGATCACTTACTGACATGCTGGGCTGCATGTTCTGATAAGGGTCTGGTATGGATTTGGAGGCGAGGGGACCCCATGGCGTTTTTTTTTTTTCCTATTCTTTCACTGTCAGCAATTCTTTTTGTTATGTTCAGCTGTCAATGGGAAACCCCGCTGACAGCTAAAGACTCATCGGTTGTTAACCACTTAAGCCCCGGAAGATTTTACTCCCTTCCTGACCAGGCCCTATTTTGCAATTCGGCACTGCGTGATTTTAACGGCCAATTACGCGGTCGTGCGACACTGTACCCAAATGAAATTGACATCCTTTTTTTCCCACAAATAGAGCTTTCTTTTGGTGGTATTTGGTCACCTGTGCGATTTTTACTTTTTGCGCTATAAACAAGAAAAGAGCGACAATTTTGAAAAAATAACAATATTTTGCACATTTTTTTATATGAAATTCCCCAAAAAAAGGTAAAAATCAAAATTTTTAACATTTTAGGCCAATTAGTTTTCTGCTACTTATGTTTGGTAAAAAAAATCGCAATAAGCATATTTTGATTGGTTTGCGCAAAAGTTATTGCGTTTACTAACTAAGGGGAAGATTTTTGTCATTTTTATTGTTTTTTTTTTTACGAGTAATGGCGGCGATCTGCGATTTTTTTTTTTGCGGGACTGCGACATTGCGGCAGACAGATCGGACCCTTGACTGACATTTTTGACACTTTTGGGGGTACCAGTGACATTACTACAGTAATCAGTGCTATACATATGCACTGTTACTGTAAAAATTACACTGGCAGGGAAGGGGTTAACTTTATTAGAGATGCAGGGATTAAATGTGTCCCTAGGGGCGTGCTTCTAACTGTAAAGGGGTGTGGCTTTTCATGTAACCACAGAGACATACGATCCTACATAGCAGGATCGTATGATCTCTGCAGTTACACAAGGGAGAATGACAGGCGGCTTTGTTTACATCAGCCGCCTGCCTTTCTCCCTCTCTAGCGGGAGATCGCGAGTGAGCGGCGGACATCGGTACCGCCGGTCACTTGCGCTGGAATGTCCGTGAACGAGTGGGGGCGGGAGCGCGCCTCTGGCGGCGCGTGCTCGCCCCCTAGAGGCACACAGGCGAGCGACGTAGTACTACGTCACTTTGCCTGTGCGGGGCTGACTGCCGCCGTAAATAGTCATGCTGCAGTCGGCAAGTGGTTAAAGGGTAACTCCACTTTCGTGGGGAAAAAAATAGCAAATAAAGAAAAAAACAATATAGCCTATGCAATTGCGACACAAATCCTATTGTGACTGAATGTTATTAAAAATGACCTTTCCTTTTTAATCTGCAGCTGTTGTCATTTTCTGACAATGCAATGCAATATGGCTACCTGGAGCTGTTCTGTACACAGAATGTGTACTGACCACACCCCAGAAACATAATTTCCTGCTTCTGTGATTGGCTCACCAATTTTTCCAGAAGTCTGCCTAAGATACAAGTCAGATTTCTGGGATCCCCTGCAACAAATATGTTATTTTTGGTGAGATACTCCCAATAGGAACACGTCTAAAGGGATGCAGACCCAGCAGCTTCCCTCATTAGAGCCCTGCAGCTGCCACAGCTGATAGATAATTATGAAACCACTCCCATTTGACCCACTCAGCACAGAAGCAATAAAAAAAGGTAAGAATATGCAACAAAGTGTGTTAAAATCCTTGCAATGTACAGAGATCACCCAGAGGGGAATGTTTTTTTCTCAACAAAAGTAGAGTTACGCTTTAAGAACACGGCGGGTGCCCGCTCCTTAACAACCATGTTGCTTACTGGCTGTTAAGGAGCGGGAGGCTGCCCGCTCCTCAACAATGCAGTATTTACAACTGTAAATAAATAGGCCGGCTACAGCCAAGCGTTAAATTACTACTTGTTTTAATTACTAAAATACTGCACAACTTCATAAAATAATGAATGCAGTATTTTAGTAGCGTTTATTTTTTTTTCTTGTAAATGCTAAAAAAGTTTTTCAAAAAAGGCTGAGCGGTATTTTACCGCATTTTTTAAGGTGCACCATACTGCTTCGTGAATGCAGCCCACTGTGTTTCACATACTCTAGGCCTGAGCCCAATCTCTGACACAGTACTCACATTTTCCTGGCCGGAAGCCCACCTTCTTTAATAAATGTCCACACAGGATGCTTTTCAAAGGATTACTGCATAAAGACATGGTCAAGAACAACTTCTTAACTTAATTGTTTTCCCATTCACAATGAGAACACATCAGTGCCACCTTCTTAAACTCTTAAAGTCCAACTATCTTCCCATATACTCTTTCATGAGTCCTCCAGCAGTACGTCCTTATATGGAGGCTCTCTCTGGGCCTAGGCCTGGATGGCCTACTACTCTTCAGGATACAGACCTGCATGCTGTAAGTCAGGGGTAGCGAGTTCAAATCCAACTTCTTCCTAGGGCCACACCTACACCAGCTTATAAAGGGCACAGTAGTCTACTTATTAGCTTCACCCTGAGAAGTGGTTTCTCTAAAATGGGTATTAACATCTGCTTACAGGGGTTCTAGTCTCTTATGGAGATGCAACAGGAAATGAATGGGAATCTCTCCAATGTGAACAGCATTACCATTACAGAAAGTCATCACAGAATTAGGGGTAGTGGAGGACTTTTTCTGATCTATTGCTCTAGTGAAAACTCTTTGGATTTTTCTTCACTTTCTGTGTAGGTGACAATGGTCAGAGCAAATCTCCCCAGTGGGCACACAGACAGCAATAAAAGCCTAACGTCACGTCTTTTGGTTCTCTACTTTATTCAAAACAAAGTTTGCCTTTCTATATACTTTAAAGCGGTCCTGTCACTTTTGCTCACACAGGCAAAGTACTGGTGAACTTTAAAGGCCTGAATGAATAAAGACCAATGGTAGTTTAACCACTTGCCATCTGCTCACTAGAGCTCTACTGCGGCAAAGTGGCTCTTGTAGGTCTGACGACGTAGACCTACGTCGGCAGACACTCCCCCTTCTTGGCGGCGTGCGCGCGCCGCCGGAGGCTCGCTCCCGCTGTATTCAGTCACAGTGGGAGTCGGGCCAGGGGAGGAGCAGCAGGGATCGCTGCTGCTCTTCCCCGATCGTCGGGGAATCGAGTGTGGAGATCCGCCCGCTTGTGTAAACAAAGCGGCGGATCTCCTAAGTGACAGGCAGGGTCAGATTGCAGGGTTCAGCATAGCTGTCCCTGTGTCACTCAGTCACCTCTCCCCACACACGTCAGTAAGCACCAGGCATACATTAACCCCTCCCTCTCCAATAAAATTAACCCCTTCCCTGCCAGTGTCATTTTGACAGTAACAGTGCATATTTTTAGCACTGATTACTGTAGTAATGTCACTGGTACCCCCAAAAGTGTCAAGGGTCTGATCTGTCCGCCGCAATGTCGCAGTCCCGCAAAAAAAATCGCAGATCGCCGCCATTACTCGTTAAAAAAAAAAACACCAAAAATGACAGAAATCTTTCCCTTAGTAAGTAAACGCAATAACTTTTGCGCAAACCAATCAAAATACGCTTATTGCGATTTTTTTTTACCAAACATATGTAGCAGAAAACAAATTGGCCTAAGATGATAAAAAAATTTGATTTTTACATTTTTTGGGGGGGAATTTCATATAAAAAAATTTAAAAAAATATTGTTATTTTTTCAAAATTGTTGCTATTTTTTTGTTTATAGTGCAATAAGTAAAAATTGCACAGGTGATCAAATACCACCAAAAGAAAGCTCTGTTAGTGGGAAAAACAGGACGTAAATTTAGTTTGGGTATGGCATTGCATGACCGCGCAATTGTCAGTTAAAGTCGCACAGTGCCGAATCGCAAAAAGTGGCCTGGACGTAAGACAGCAAAATCCTCCGGTGGTAAAGTGGTTAATAAGAAATACATCTACTAAAAGTTCCTATGAATGTACTGGAATTTTACAAGCACATCCCAGAGCTGCTGTCCATAGTTGAAGTGATTGCTGTTTTATGGTGCAATAACCTCTATCAGTCTTGAATTCTGTTATGGGGATGCCATCCTACCGAACAGTCTGCAACCAACAAGCGTAACTCCCCCCTTCCTCCCAGTACAAATCCACCCCTTGCTGAAATCCCCCCTCCTTGCACAAATCTTTGCCCCCCCCCATCCCTCCCCAGCTCAAATCCTCTCTCTCCCCACATGCCCCTATGTCCTAGCACAAATACCCCCGGTCATCTCAACTAGCACAAACCCCCCCCCCAAATAAACTTCCCCTTCTACCCCTCAAATTTCCCTTCCAAGCACAAATTCTCTCCACCCACTCCACATCCCCCCCCCCCCAGGACAAATACCCCTATCCATCCCTACCAGCATTAATCCCCCCCTCCCCAAAAATAAAATTTCTGATGTCAGCACACAACCCCCCCCCCTTTTTTGTAGCATAAACCCCCCAATTCCCCCCTCCTAGCACAAATCCTCTTCACTCATCCCCCTCCCAACACAAATCCCCCCAAATCACCACTACTGGTACACCTCCCCAAATTTCACCTCCTAGAACAATTGGTAATCTCCACCCTCCCTCCAATTCCCCCTCCCAACACAAATTCCCTCCCCTCAATCTCCTCGTGGTGCCCCCCCACCTCACTTGATATGATAGTGCCCAAGGCAGAGGCCCCTCCTGCCCACCACTTGTCCCGGCCCTGCACCCAGCATATGGCACAATGGCAGCAAATATGTCCAGTGCGTCTCCTCACCAGTATTCCAACAGTACAAACAAATGGCCACTGCCCCCACCTATAACTGGCCTTTGCAACATGGAGCACATGGAAGGGATTACACATGTATTTGCAAATGTGTGCAAACCCCTATTTTTAATGCATTCTATTAGACGGGATAATTCAGTTGGTTGACGACTGGTCAGTAAATTGAGCTGGGAATTTTCTTTGGTTTTGAGTAACCAGTAGGGAGCAGCTTGGGTGACTTGGACTGGAAGTGTTACAATCTGAAAGCACAGTGGTATTTCCATATGTTTTAAAGATATGCAAGTATTTTTTTGAATGTCATGTGAGTGCGATTTTAATAAATAAATTGCCTTGATCTAAATACTAAACCATTGGAGGCTGTTTCTGCTCTCTTGGCATCTTACATCTGAGTACACAGCATGGCCACATAAGTGGCAACTCATGTCTTAAAGGGACCGGCACTATTTTTCTGGATGACAACTAAGGAGTATAAAGTGGGCACCCCAGTGGACAGGAGATCCTGGTGACTGAACTACGAGCATATAGATGGGCATATAAGACTCTGGTGGTCATTTGGCACACATTCTATAACCTCACATTGTAGGTTGGTCAAAGGATTAAGGTGAGAGCATTGTGAGCACTGCGGTGACACGGAAGAAATCAAAATGTTGGCACGGCTTTGAGACTGTGTTTTGGGATAACAGCACTAGAGGGTTCAATAATTGTATGCATGCACTTGGACATGTGTCTACGTTTGTCATAAACCATTACTATGAGGTAAACTTATAGACTGGACACGTGATTGAGAACTTTATTTCAGGACACCTTTATCATATTGTGGTACCTTGATTTCACATTTTTGCAGTTTTCAGTATACTTGTATTTATGGTAATACCTGGTTTTCTCACAATACTGTTGCTGTATGCGTATATGTGGAAGTAACAGAACATAGTGTAGTTGTCATTTTAGTGCAGCACCATTTATTGTTTGTAGCATACCGTGGGAAGTCAAGGTCAAAATTTCCAAGAAGGATAACCAATCCTGTAAAAAGCTCACAGGTGTTACAACACACAGGCAGTGCTGGGACAAACTCATCCAGCGCCCAGGGCAAAGATGCCAAGATGCGCCCCCCCTTAGGGTTAGGGTCAGGGTGCACTCCATCCCTGAAATAAACCATTGCCCCCAGGGCAGCCGCCCCTTTTCCCAGCCTTGCACACAGGTGTCCACTGAACAACCAGTATTAATTGTTGGTAGACTTGCACTTTAACTTGGCAAACACAGTTTGCCAGATTATGAGAATATAACATTTTAAGAAGAAAATAAGTATTTTGCATTGTTGCCATCTAAAAATTTTTGCTAGTTCCAATTTTCAGTTCTATTTGGAATGTGAGTGCTGTGCCAAAGATCTTCAGCTTGTGCCGCACAGTGATAAAACATCATGAAAGACTTTGGCATCCTTAGAAATTCTCCTCTTTATACACGGCACAACCCGCTCTGTAAGTTCTGTTCACAAGAGATAAACATTTCTTATTTATGCAGTTTTATATTATTTTCGCTGTGTGTTTTGGATTTTTGAAGGGACACGGCCATCCTATGAAATATTTTATTTTTTACAATGAAAAGACAAAAAAATAAAAATAAATAAATGCCAAACCTGTGTGGGATTTTTGGATATCAGCCTAGCTTTAGCTAATTAAATTGATCTATTTTACTGTCAAGACAATATCCCTCAAAATGGAACACACATAATTACAATACTTTGCCTTGGCAGGATTTTCTGTTTCAGACTCTGTCACATTTTGCTACTCCAGACTGAAACATATGGAGTGCAAAAGACGCACATTCAGCAGGGAGCTATATTAAAGTAATTATTTATGTCTACTTATTCTTCGGTAAAAAGTCACCAAATGTACCAAACCTCCAACGAGAATAGAAGAATTCTGACTGTAGAACAATAAAGCACTTTCTATGAACCTTCCCAGAATATATACAGAATTATGCTCAGGGCAATCCTATGAACTAATGGTGAACCGCACAGAGGTGTCTTGCATTTGAGATTTGACAGCTTGCTATAGATATATAATCATGAAAGGAGTATCTTCTACCTTCCTGAAATTTTCATGTTGATTAGATGGCAAGACGGAGCACAGCAACTAACCCAGGGTTTAGGGCATGGGTGTCCAACCTTTTGGCTTCTCTGGGCCACATTGAGTGTAGAGAAATTTTCTTGGGCCGCATATAAAATATATACTATATATATACTATAGTTAAGGTATATAAGTAATAAAATGCCGCAGCTCCCTTCCCGCACCGCCGCACACCCCGCATTAATTTAACACAACTAGAGGATGATCAAATGAAATGGAATCAGTATACAGAGGTTTACTTCTTCTGAGTGATAATAAAGGAACACTCTAACCACCATGACTACTTCAGTGATTTGAAGAAGTGGTCATGGTGGTAGGAGTCAGAAACACTGCACATGCTCACCTCCCGCCCCCTCCCGCCCCCCCGCCCCCCCAGGCAGCTTCTGCCTACCGTTAGTTGGAAGCCGCTGTGGTCATGCCCCGACCCAACTTCATTCCTCCCCAGCAAAAAAACAATTGTCAGGGGGCAGTGGGCGCATTGCCTGGGGTTCCGGGCCGCAGGTTGGACATGCCTGGTTTAGGGGCTTAAAGTGATTGTAAACGATCACCTTGTTAAATAACCCATTCAGTTTAAAATAAAAATTAAAGGCAAAGCATTTGTGTATAGATATATAAAAAAAAAACATTATAAATATCCCTCATTCCCTTTTTTCTAAGTGATGGCATTCCCACTGCTCCCTCTGGGGGAGGAGAAACAGCAGCACGCTGAGCTTCCCAGCAATAGGGCGTGCGGGAAAGGGGGAAAGGGAGGCGTGATCATTGGAGGAGAGCACACTGAGTTCACAGCACAGCTAGAGAACTGACCACACAATGCTCTCCTGCTTAGCGTGGTCAATTTTTGATAGGAAAGCTAAAGGAACTGGCAGGAACACCAGAGATTTGACACAAGGGAAGCAATACAAAGAGAACAGGATACTTTTTTCATACAAGTACATGGTAGTGGTACAGCAGGCTCATATCAGGAATATGAAATGTTGAGGTAAAAAACACTTTAACATGTGATCAGGACCCAAAATAGGGTCAAACAGTAACATACTGCAGAGCCCAAATGGTAAGAAAATATATTTATTCAAAACAAATTTCTTGGGCCACAGAAAAAAGGAAAACAGATAGCTAGATAATTTTAAAGCTGAACTACAGGCAGGTTTCTGGATCGCCTGCTCCCAACGCACTGTGGACGGGCAGCCCGTACAGGCACAGGGGCATACCTGTTCCTTGCTGGCCTCTTCCAAGTACAGGGCACGTGCACACACCCCCGTCCGCCGCCTCCCACTGTGGTTGTACACAGTGGGAGCTTGTCGGCAGGTCCCAGTCAATGATTAATGGCTGGGACTGCTGATCGTCTGTGTCTAATCACAGCCCAGATCCCTATGTTGTCAGTTAACACATGGCTCTGTACAGAGGGAACAATCTTTCGGTTTCTTCTCCCTGCAAAGCAGGGAGAAGAAACAAAGAGATCTTTAATAAAAAGCAGCAGACATTAAACAAATTAACACTTGTTTTAGGCCCCTTTCACACTTATGCGTCCTAAAAGTCACGCATCGATTTTGACTGGACTTGAAGTGATGCCTGTGTATTCTTGAGGTCTATGGACCTCAAAGCGTATCAAAATCAGACCAAAGTAGTGCAGCGACTACTCTGAAGTCGTTGTGACTTGAAGTAACACAGATATGAACGGTACTCATTGAAAATCATAGAGTATGACTTGTCATGTGACTTTGCAGTCCCAAGTCACACGACATGTTGCACACATGTGAAAGGGGCCTTAGGCACACATTTAACCCCTTGATTATCCGAGATGGTAACCCCTTCTCAGCCAGTATCAGTACAGTGATAGTATATAGTATTATCACCGATCACTGTATTATTGTCACTGGTGATGTCAGTGTCAGTTAGTTCCCACCCAGTGTCAGTAAGTGTAAGATTGCCCGCTGTACTATCACAGTTCCACTATAAGTAGCTGATCACTACCATTGGTAGCATTTAACAAAAATTCAGTATATATACCCTATTTTTGGGATTTTTTTTTTTTTACCATAGACATGTTGGTCTGAATTCATTATGACATTTTATATTTTATAGCAGTAAGTAAAAAATATTGTTTTTTAAATCAAAATGTTAAGTCTTTTTTAGTTTATATAATCAAAAAAAAAAAAAAAACATTGGTGAATAAATACCACCAAAAGAAAGCTCTATCTGTCTAAAAATAATAAAAATGTTTTTTAGGTACAGCATTGCATGACTGCGCAATTGTCATTCAAAGTTTGACAGCGCTGAAAGCACATTGATTTAAGCAGAGATCCGACAATGGGTTGCAGGGTAGGGTTCTCATGTGCTGGCCACAGGAGGAAGAAATCAGATCCTATTTTGTCAGATAATAAACTCAGTACGTTCTCTAGGGTTGAATGTTGCTGAGCTATTAGTACTAGGAGATGACTCTCAATGCTAACAGCAGAGTACATCAGACATAATCATCCAGCAGATGTCCACTTCAATGTTTGGAAGTTTCCACTCCAAAGGGTACACTTGAGACAACCTCAATGTATTTTGCACGGCTTCCCCGCCGGTGGGGGAGAACTTATTGAGCCTATTATCTGAAAAAATAGGATCTGATTTCTACCTCCTGCGACCAGCACATGGGAACCCTACCCTGCAATCCATTGTCGGATCTCTGCTTAAATCAATTTTCTCTTTGCAAACAGTGGAAATTTGGATGATTATTCTGTGCTCTTATGTACAGTGGTGTGATATTACATTATCTCCTGAAGAAGCTAAATTCATCAGCGAAACATGTTGGGAAGTGTCAATAATCTTGGACTATGTTAATCAGTTTACAGGCTACCATGTTTAAATAATTTTAAACATTTTTGTTTGTTTGTTTTTTCCTTACATTTTAAATGAACTAAAATAAAACATGTAATTTTTTACTTTTTCTCATTACTTTATTTGCACCTAAAAAAATCTCAACTCCCACGGGAGCATCTCTTTCTGTGTTCTTGAAGTTGAATCAGTTCATTTGCCAATAGAGTATGGCTGATTCTAAACTCTGAGTCTTTGGGTAGACATTAAAAAGTCTGTTCAAAAGGTTGGTTCACCTACCTTTAGTGGACTCTAAAACCCTCCAACATCATGCCTGATAAGCTACAAGCTGATACCCATTCTGTCACTGTTCCACTAAGAGCCTCACTGTGCAACACAGCCTCTTTCTTATCAGGTCCTGGGTTTTCAGTGATGATTTTTCATTCAAAATTGTTGAGTTGGATGGTGCCGACAGGGATACCCACTGATGCCAATGCAGCAGGAATAGTTGAAGTTTCATAGTATCATAGTTGGAGAGTTGAATAAACACACTAGTCCATCCAGTTGAACCTGTGTAGATATATGTGTGGCAGTGTCGATAATCATTTCCTATATTCCTGTATGTTGTGTTCACTAAGATGTCCAAGAGTCTTTTAAAACTATCAATACTTCCCGCTGACACCACAAATTGTGAAAGAGTTCCACATCTTTATTATCCTGCCAGTGTAAAACCCCCCATGCAGCTTAAGGTTAAACCGCTTCTCCTCCAATCTCATTGTATGGCCATGTGTCCTATTACACCCCCTGAGACTGAATAGTTTCCTACCTATGCTAGGATCACCATTGAGGTATTTGTATATTGCCATCATTTCTCCTCTTAAGCGTCTCTTCTCTAGGTAGAATACGTTTAGTGCTTGTAGTCTTTCCACGTAATTGAGGTCCTCCAGTCCCCATAATTAATTTTGTTGACATTCTCTGAACTCTCATTTGAACCATGAATGGTTAGCTTATGAATAACATTGGATTCACACTGCCGTTTGAATGCAGTACAATTGTATGTGTGTTTTATATACAGTTTTAGATGTGATCACATTGACTTCTATTGGACAATCTGATTAGATGCAATCACTGTTTGGCCAACCAATTACAACCCAGCTCTTTTAATTTTTAATTTGAAGTTTGTTAAGCTGGGGATTGCCAACATTAACACCCACTGCCCCAATTTGTTGCCAATTCAGCAGGAATCAGCTGAAATTTGAACCATAAATGGTCAACTTAAAAGCCAGGTTTACACTGATGACCTGAGGTTTGGGTACAGTGCAATTCTATGCGCCTTTTACACATGGTTTTAGGTGTGATCCCTTTGACTTTCATTGGACTGGGTGTTTTCATGAAAGCGCATCAAAGTCTTGCATGCTGCATCCTTGATGTGCTTTAAGAAAAGGCATGGTCCAAAAGAAGTCAATGGGAGCCCACCTAAAACTACGTGTAAACATGCATATAATCACTCTGCACCCAAACCCCACTGTATGAATGTGAACACGGTCTAAGAACATTAGCCTTTTAAAAAGGCTTTACAGTGTTTACTCCAGAACTGACTTTAGCGTTGTTATTTCAAAAGTCACTGTCAGGACCCAGACTTAAACCTGGGACCTCTGCTGTGTCTGGCAATGGCTCTACTTGCTGAGCCACCTGGAATGCTGGACAGTTCACTGGACAGTTCCCTGGACAGTTCCCTGGACGAATCCTTAAATGATTTTGCTGTGAATCTTAATTGCCTTGAACCCTGTACCCTTTGCTCCTCCCATGAACTTCCTGATTTAAGCCATGTCTCTGCACTTCCTGGTTGCCAGAATACTGTGCCTTCACCAGCCAATATCTTGCTTGTCTCTCCTGCTGCCCTCCGTATCTTCGCTATCATTCACTATTGAGATTTGACTTGTTCCTCAACTACGCTTCTGCTTAATCCCAACCTGCAACTACTCGTTACCGACCTTTGGCTACTCCTTGACTACGCTTCTGCTTGATCCCTACCTGCTATATCTGCTACTGGACCCTGGCTTGCTCACCTCCTGGTGGGGCGATCCTGAGGACGGTGACCTGGTGCTAACATGCAGCAAAATCCATCTCCACCATCAGGAGGTCTGGTGAACACCGGTTAGTGCTTAGATTCCGCTCCTCAGGTGAGCCTGCGTCATCTGCCAGGGTGACCTACCTATGTTCCTATCCTGCTTTTTCCCGGTGTGAGTTTCCTCTGCTATAGCTATTGTCCTCCGAGCCTGACTCCAGTCCGTGACAGTCCCATATATTGGGAAGTATTGCATATTTCTCTTTGGTCCCGCTGGCAAAAAGTATCAGTGACTTAGCAAAGAGAAGGAAATTATGTGCTGCTATGGAAGGGTAAACTGAAGCTGAATGCCAGCAAATATTGTCTAAATTTAAGTGGCATCTGTATTCTTGCCTGAAACGTAAAGTGATTGTAAAGGCAGGAGGTTTTTTATCTTAATGCATTCTATGCATTAAGATAAAAACCTTCTGTGTGCAGCAGCCCCCCTAATACTAGCCTAAGCCCCATCTAGATCCAGCGATGTTGCAGCAGTGTCTCGGCTGCCCAAGACTCCCCTCCTCATTGGCCGAGACAGCAGCATGGCGCCATTGGCTCAGCCAATGAGAATAGAAAGGGGGTGGGGCCAGGTCACGGCTCAATGCCTGAATGGACACAGGGAGCTGTGACTCGGCTTGGGTGCCCCCATAGCAAGCTGCTTGCTGTGGGGGCACTCAACAGGAGGGAGGTGCCAGGAGAGCCAAAGAGGGACCTGAGAAGAGGAGGATTTGGGCTGCTCTATGCATTTCACAGAGCAGGTAAGTATACCATGTTTGTTATTTTTAACTAAAAAAAAACAACGAAAAAACGCGATTTTATAATCACTTTAATGTGCTTTGTATATTTCTTCCAGATTTTTGCAGTAATCCAATGTGAAACTGTGACTTCCTGTAATAAAGAAACTCCCTGTAATAAAGACTGGTCACTGATGCTCTCTCTTGCTGCTCAGGATGACTGGTCTTGTATCTGCCCCCTTGTAGTTTTCTACTGGCAGCCCGTAGTGGGTGGAGTCTGCTGGGTCCCTCCCACAGCTCTGAGCTTTGTACAGCCAATTAATGATGTCACTACTACTTTTATAGGACAATATCTAAGTTTTTAAAAGCATTTGGTGTATACAAAGAGGATTTATACCTTTTGTAGCTATAGTTGCCTGGAACTCAATTTTAAGTAAATGTTCTGGTATGCCTTGCATAAGCAAAGCAAAGGCTCACTTTATTAAAATTGAGAAAACTGCTGTATATGATACACTCTTGTTCCCTGGAGCCCAACCTGCAGCCCTTTGGCATTCAATATGTGGCCCACGTGCCCCTGAAGACACTTGTCTGTTTCCTTACCTGGGTGCTTACAAAAACAATAGTTAAATTATTTGGGTTATTCCTCTTAAACTATCTTACTTTTTCTGTGCAGGTAGTTTAGGAAGCTCAAATGTGGAAGTATTGATTTGTGAAGGGGTTGCAATAGGAGTGATCTCTAGCAATTTCATGTAACGTGTCTCCTTTCTACGACCTTTCCCTGAAGCATGTTCAAAGTCTTCAACAACAACTCCTAAAGCATGTTCCCAGTCTCTAGCCATCCCCTGTTGCACAGGAAAACAGGTGCATGTCTGCAATCTTTGACCATCTCCTATTGGACATCTTGCAGTCTTTGCCGCTCTCCCTGCCCGACCAATGTACGGTGTAAAGCGGTGGTCTCAGCCAGCTCTACTCCGCTTACCATGCGTGGCTAGCAGAGCAGAGCTGGCTGAGGCTGCTTTACACAGTACATTGGTCAGGCAGGGAGAGCGGCGCCCAGCATGCAGTAACATTAATACCAATGGAAAAGTTATTTGCAGCCAGCACCCCTTATATCCGGGGACCATGGGAAAGTACCTTTCATTTAGAGTGGCGCTGTAAGCATTCGACATCTCTTGTAGTATGTCTGCAGTCTCTGACCATCTCCTGTACCATGTCTGCAGTCTCTGACCATTTCTTGTAGTATGTTTGCAGTCTCTGACCATCTCTTGTAGTGTCTCTGCACTCTCTAACCATCTCCTGTTGCATGTCTGCAGTCTCTGACCATCTCCTGTTGCATGTCTGCAGTCTCTGACCATCTCTTGCATCATGTCTGCAGTCTCTAACCATCTCCTGTTGCATGTATGCAGTCTCTCACCATCTCCTGTACTATGTCTGCAGTCTCTGACCATTTCTTGTAGCATGTTTGCAGTCTCTGACCATCTTTTGTAGTGTCTCTGCAGTCTCTAACCATCTCCTGTTGCATGTCTGTAGTCTCTGACCATCTCCTGTTGCATGTCTGCAGTCTCTGACCATCTCTTGCATCATGTCTGCAGTCTCTGACCATCTCCTGTTGCATGTATGCAGTCTCTGACCATCTCCTGTTGGACATCTGCAGTCTGCTTTCTGTAAAAATACAGTTACAAAATATAATGCGTGGGTGTTTGGTTATGTCAATGTGGCCACTTAAGGTCTTCTAAAGCAAGTAAGTTGACCACTACTGCTTTAGACTACTTCATGATATCCTCTAGCTTCTTGTAAGCATTGTACATTATATACTGGTTATACTGCATCTATGCATGCCTTTCTTTCTATACTTGAAAAGAACACACTTTTTGGCTACATTGCAAATCCCTGTCCATTTTCTCCATCCTCACTAAATTTGGCCATACACTGCTAATAACAGATTTCCGCACATAAACAAGGTGGATGGAGGACTTCTCATTGACCAAACATTGTATTCTGCACATGCCCCTTTCAGAATACACTGATCGGGGGCTGAAGCTGACTGGCTGCAGTAGCTGATCAAGAAAATGTTTCCAACATGTTCCTTCAACAGGAAAGACTTAGAGGTGATTTTAGTTGAAATGTATAATTATATCCAAGATCAGCACAAAGCTTGATTGGTAAAATGTTAATGCCAATGACTATGCAAAAGACAAAAGGACATTACTTGAGTAATAAAGTAAAGATTATTTTACCACCAATTCATTTAGGAGTTCTTTGTGAAAAAAATACTAATTGCATTCCATATTTGCCAACTGCAGCCAGAGGATGTGTTAGTAGAATCTGCTGACTGCAGGTTTTCTGCATTGTTTCACTTCTGTAGAGATTGGGATTTGATCACTGGCTATTCAGAACACAAACGCACAGCTGAGTATGAGTCATAGAGAGGGACACTATATTATGGATTTCCAGTTATAAAGTTATTGGGTTGAACTTAATAGACACATGTGTTATTTAACCACTTCTGGACCGGAAGGATTTGCCCCCTTAATGGCCAGGCCATTTTTTTGCAATTCGGCACTGTTAATTTCTGTTAATTTAACAGAAAATTGCGCGGTCGTGCGATGCTGTACCGAAATACAATTGATGGCCTTTTTTTCCCCACAAATAGAACTTTCTTTTGGTGGTATTTGATCACCTCTGTAATTCTTATTCTTTGCGCTATAAACAAAAAAACAGCGACAATTCTGAACAAAAAAAAATTATAATATTTTTCACATTCTGGTATATAACATTCCCCAAAAAAATGTAAAAATCAAAATTTTTTTACATTTTAGGCCAATTTGTTTTCTGCTACATATTTTTGGTAAAAAAAAAATCGCAATAAGCGTATTTTGATTTGTTTGCGCAAGTTATTGCATCTACAAACTAGGGGAAAGATTTGTGTCATTTGTATTGTTTTCTTTTTTTTTTTTTTTTTACTAGTAATGGCGGCAATCTGCGATTTTTAGTGGGATTTCGACATTGCGGCGGACAGATCAGACCCCTGACATTTTTTACACATTTGGGGGGACCAGTAACATTACTACAGTAATCAGTGCTAAAAATATGCACTGTTACTGTATTAATTACACTGACAGGGAAGGGGTTAACACAGTGGGTGATCAAGGAGTTAAATGTATGCCTAGAGGAGTGTTTCTAACTGTATGGGGGATGAGCTTGTGAAATGACCATAGAAACCTGTGATCCTATATAGAAGGATCACAGGCGCTCTCATTCCAGAGGGAAGAACGGTCAGCCGTGTTTCCAATAGCTGACCATCCGTCTCTTTCAGCGGGGAGCGATCGCAGGTACCCGTGCATCGGAGTCCCCGCTGCTGAGTGGGGGCGGGAGAGCACCGCTGGTGGCGCTTGCTTGTCCCCTAGCAGCAAGCGCGCGACCGAGGTAGGGCTTACGTCGGTTCGCGCAGGAGGGGCTGCCTGCCGCAGTATATATGTGGCGGGCGGTCCTTAAGTGGTTAAATCTAAAAAGAAAAGGCCACTGTCTTCTTAGGTAAAAAGTAGGAAGGAGCCCATTTCAATGAATAAAGAATATATAGTTATATACAAGTAATGGAAATAAAGTATATAAAAGAAAAAAATTGAAAATAAAATTGATCAAAAACAGAATGTCGCATGAAGCAGTAATGGCACGAGAAATAGATAGATAGATAGATAGATAGATAGATAGATAGATAGATAGATAGATAGATAGATAGATAGATAGATAGATAGATAGATAGATAGAGTACTGTTTCTAGAGGTTATACGTGTAAAGTGAAAGGGTTAATGTCTATAAATATCATCTGACTTTTAATGTTACCAAATGGTATCAGACAGGTCCAAAATACCATTAGCTGTAGAGAATAACGGATGGCAGTTCCTAATTTAATGCAATTAGCATGATAACAGTGCATGATTTTAATGTATTCAATGGACCACTCTGAAATACTACTGCTGGAGTTTGCTGAATCAAATCAAATAGCATACTTTAATCAAAAATGTAGCTGCCAAAATCAGTTAAAATTTTCTGACTTCCTCTAGGCTCGGTTCACATACACAGTATGCAATTCAGATACTTTTTTAACTGTTTTGATCCATACATGTATATTATAAATTTGTAGCTGATATGATGGTATCTGCATCCTTCACTACCCAGCAAGTCTAATAGGGTAGGGGGTAAGTATTGATTTTAGCAATTTCAAAAATAAATTACACATTTAAAGCAGTATTAAACCCAAGAGCAAAAATTTTGTATATTGCAGCTTACCAGTTATTAGATATGACAGCCACATTTGTTTTATTTTTTAGGCTTTCTTTCCTTTATTTTCACCTGGTGATCTGCCCAATAAGTCTGTTGTCCTACAGACATAGTAGTTAGAGCAGGGCTATCAAGCTCAATTTCATTGGGGCTGCATCAGCATTATGGTTGCCCTCAAAGGGACAGTTGTTTCTGTAAAACTATATACACTGCTCAAAAAAATGAAAGGAACACTTTTTAATCAGAGTATTGCTTTAAGTCAATTAAACTCCTGGGATATTGATCTGGGCAGTTAAGTAGCAGAGGGGGTTGTTAATCAGTTTCAGCTGCTTTGGTGTTAATTAAATTAACAACAGGGGCACTAGGTGGGCAACAATGAGACAACCTTCAAAACAGAATGGTTTTTAAGGTTGAGGCCACTGAAATTTTCCCTACACATCTTTCCTGACTGTTTTTCACTAGTTTTGTATTTAGCTCAGGTCAGTGTCACTACTGATAGCATAAGGCGATACCTGGACCCTATAGAAATTGCACCAGCATTCCAACTCCTCCAGGATGGCACATCAATACGTACCATTGCCAGAATGTTTGCTGTGTCTCCCACCACAGTCGCAAGAGCATGGAGGAAATTCCAGGAGATAGACAGTTACTCTAGGAGAGATGGACAGGGCCGTAGAAGGTCCCTAACCCATCTGCAAGGCCGGTATCTACTCCTTTGTACAATGGGGAGCAGGATGAGCACTGCCAGAGCTCTACAAAATGACCTCCAGCAGGCCACTGGTGTGAATGTCTCTGCCCAAACAATCAGAAACAGACTTCATAAGGGTGGTCTAAGGGCCCAACAGCCTCTAGTGGACCCTGTGCCCACTGCCCGGCACCGTGGAGCTCGAATGGCATTTCCATTGAAAACTAGAATTGGCAGGTCCACCACTGGCACTTTTCAAAGATGAGAGAAGGTTCACTCTGAGCGCATGTGACAGACGTGAAAGGGTCTGGAGAAGACATGTAGAATATTATGCTGCCTGTAACATTTTTCAGCAGGACCAGTTTGGTGGGAGGTCAGTCATGGTCTGGGGAGGCATATCCATGGAGGGATGCACAGACCTCTACAGGCTAGACAATGGCACCCTAACTGCAATTAGGTATTTGGATGAAATCTTTGGACCCATTGTCAGACCCTATGCTGGTGCAGTGGGTCCTGGGTTCCTCCTGGTGCACAAAAATGCCCGGCCTCATGTGGGGAGAGTAGGCGGCCAGTTTATGGAGGATGAAGGAATTGATACCATTAAATGGCCCCCAGGCACGCCTGAGATACATCCAATCGAACACCTCTGGGACATTATGTTTTGGTCCATCTGATGCCACCAGGTTGCACCTCAGTCTGTTCACGGGCTCAGTGATGCCCTGGTCCAGATCTGGGAGGAAATACCCCAGGACACCATCCCTCGTCTCAAAAGGAGCATGTCCTGATGTTGTCAGGCATGCATACAAGCACGTGGGGGCCATACAAACTACTGAGTACCATTTTGAGTTGCTGCAATGAAAATTCAGCAAAATGGACTAGCCTCCTGCTTCATTTTTTCACTTTGATTTTTGGGGTGTCTTTGAATTCAGCCCTCTGTAGGTTGATTGTTGTAATTTCCATCAAACGATGTGGCATCCTTTCGTTCCTAACACATTACCCAGTCTATATCAGTATAGATATCAAGCATAATATTTTTCCCTAGTGAGAAAAGTGTTTTCAAAGTGTTCCTTTAATTTTTTTAGCAGTATACAGTATATATAAACTTTATAAATGTATCCAGTGCTTTTTTTAACCACTTAATCACACTCCCCTACCAAACTGCATTGAAAGGTGGGTGTTGCCAAATTGCACAGTGGGAGGATCTTTAAGGGGCTATATATACCAGGGGTGCATAAAGTGCGGAGTTCAGGGATGTGCTATGTAGAGGGTGAAATTTCAGGGGTTCCCTATGCACAGAGTGCAGAGTTCAGGGGTACACTACATACCGAGTGCAGAGTTCAGGAGTGTACTATACACAGAGTGCAGGGTTCAGGAGTGCGCTATGTACAGAGTGCAGGTTTCAGGGGTGAGCTGTATACAGAGTGCAGAGTTCAGGGATGCACTATGCACAGAATACAGGGTTCAGGGGAGTGCAGAGTTTAACCACTTGCCGACAAGCCGCGGCCTATTTACGGCAGCAGGTCGGCAGGTACCGTACCTGAATCGCCAGCGGGCAAGCGGTACCCCACTCATCAGCGGGTAAGCTGATCCACAGGGCCGGCAGCCGCAATTGCTGCCGGGCACCCGCGATCGCTCCCCGTGAAGAGAGAATGGCGGTCTGCTGTTGTAAACACAGCAGACCGTTGTTCTCTCAGCTATCAACACAGAGCTCCTGTGTTCCTCCTATTCAGGAACACAGGTCTCTGTGTTGATTTAACAAGCCCATCCCCTCACAGTTAGAAAACACCCCCTATGCTCACATTTAACCCTTTGACCGCCCCTGGGTTAACCCCCTTCCCTGTCTGTGTCATTATTACAGTAACTGTGCATATTTTTAGCACTGATTACTGTAGTAATGTCACTGGTCCCCCCAAAAGTGTCAAAAATGTCAGTTAGGGGTCCGATCGATCCGCCACAATGTCGCAGTCCCGCTAAACGCCACCATTACTAGTAAAAAATAAATAAATAAAAATGACCTAAAACTTTCCCTTAGTTGTTAGATGCTATAACTTTTGCACAAACCAATCAAAATACGCCTATTGGGATTTTTTTTTTTTTTTACCAAAAATATTTAGCAGAATACATAGCCTAAAATTATGGAAAAAAATTTTTTTAATTTTTTTTTGGGAATGTTATATTGCAGAAAGTGAAAACTATTGTTTTTCAACTTGCATCTGAATGCTCCTGTTGACCCAAAACCAAGCAGCAACGTGACATCAGCACCAACATCTCTGTCCCAGGACTTGAATACTATTGCACTTTTGGACTAATGCAACAATTATGTTTTACTTCCTTGCTTTATATGAGGCACTTCACTATTACTTTGCACATTGATTACATTTGTTTATGGTTTATACATCTTTTAATTTTCACTTTTAGGGCCCTTTCACACTTGTACGACTCCAAAGTTGCAACTTTGATGCAACTTTGGTACAACTTTGATGCAACTTTGACGCAACTTTGGATGGGTGCAACTTGGATATGACTTTGGCTTTGACCAGTTTTAATGAACTGTTGCACACAAGTTGCATTTTATAACATTTAGGTATGACTTTCATGCAACTTCTTAAGGTTAACATTAAAGTCTATGGCCCTCAATTTGCATGAAAGTCGGACCAAAATAGTGCATGAACTACTTTGAAGTTGCTGCAACTTTAAGTTGCGCATATATGAATGGGTATCATTGGAAAACATGGGGAATGACATGTTGTGCAACTCTGATGTCCAAAGTTGCATGACAAGTTGCACAAGTGTGAAAGGGGCCTTAATGATCACTTATTAGTTATAAAGTGACATAAGAATACCTCACCATAGCAGGGGTATTATGTATTAATTTAAGGAATCTTCTCTGCCAATTGCTGTCAGTGTAGGAAAGAGTACCTGTAATGCTAACTGAGTGGGAGTCAAAGCACAGAGGTGCAGGGGGTCCTAGGCAGGGAGAGGTACTGTAAACCCCACCAGCACCTGCAGCTCTTATCTGGCTAGTAGTGACTTTAGTGCTGTTACAGGGGGGGCAGTTATACGATCACTCACCCAGCACATAGGAGCAGGCTGTGGTGATAGGTTGTATAGACATGAAATAGATGCCTTCTGATTTTCAGAAGGCAACCTATTCTGCTAGATAAAGGATCTAGGGACAATGGAAGGAAGGAAGTAAAAGCATATTTGCCAAAGACATTGGAACATCTCCAGGTTTGTAACAAATTAGTAGTGCCCAGCATTCAGATATAAATCATTTTCAGGTCTCATCATGATAAAAAAAAAGAAAAAGAATGTGGCCTACTAGGCATGTTTGACAACTAGATTCTTGTTTAACACCCCCTTGCTATTGTAGCACACCCCCTAAGGAGCCGCAAGAAGAAAAGGATCCCCCACCCTGCACAGCTGGGCCCACCAAATTTCCACAGGCACTCAGAGTCAGAGAACAGTCCTTGACTTTGTTTTTTTTTTTTGTTTTATTGAGGGATTAGAACTTGGATGGGGATTTGGGAATTATGGGTTGCCCACTTGACTTCGGAACAAATTTCAGGGACAACTTTTCCTATATTCAGTCTATATACACTATTCTGCTTCCTCCAGCACTTGCTTGCCTGAAAAAATCTGCTGGCACACTGTTAGCTGATCGGACACAGCACAAAGTGTGTAGCAAAAAGTCAGTGTCCAGCATACATCTCTGTGGCTACTGATCCCAGCACCACCTCTTCAGGCACTGCCAACCTGCCTGGCTGTAGCTGCCCTTTTCACTAGCCCTCCTTGCTACCTTCTCCACAGTCCTCCCAGACTGAACACTCACCAGCCCTTCTCAGGAGATCTCCCAACACGCTGACCTGCTCCCACTGTCCTCTCTCCTTGCTCCTGTGCCTCCAGGAAGGGATTCCTCTGTGTGTTGTGGGGGATCCTTCCAGCACCCAAGCCCTAGGCCCAAGGTTAACCCCCCCCCCCCCTCCGGAGACTAGGGGGTGCCTGCGAGATCCTCAGACAGCCTCCTTAGCACTCCATCTCTATCTTCCTCCTTACTGCCCCTGCTGGCATGACTCATGGCTATTTATAAAGTGGTCTGCCCCCTGCCAGCCCATGTGCTGGGGATTGACTGGAGCCCTTATAAATATTCTGAACAGCCCCTCCTAGCCTCCACCCACTACTTCTGGAAGCTTCTTCACGGTTCCAGAAAACAGGGAGAGGCACCAAAAGAGCCATATAAATGAGCCATTCAGCCTCCCTGAGTCACTCCACCCTGACTCAGATTAAACCCAGGACTGGCTCTCAGCCAAATCAATTTCCCAAATCAATGGTGCCACATAATAAAAAATATAACACCAAGCACACTAGCTAGAGGGTGCGACACCCTATCATAGCCTGTCCTACTTCTGTGCTCTTTTTTATTTTGAATGCAGTTCACAGGCTAGCAACATGTTTAGGGTGAACAGGAGTAGGATCAGCCCTCACACCCATTGTATTTGAGGGGACATATGTGAAGAGGTACTGACTGTTCTAGCTGCCCTTAACAGCACACAGTACAGACTAAGCAACAATAGCCATCCTGCCCGTTGCTTTTATGGTTTAAAAAACTCTTATGGTATACAATCTGCAGACCCCAGTGGGAAGCTTCTGAATAGGACATGATCCTTTCACCATGTTCAGAAAATAAAAAGCAAGTACTGCTCAAACTATTCAATTAATCTGTGACTGCTCTAGTTTATTCTAGAAATAATTAACCTAGGAAGAGCCTGGACTCCATCCACACATGTAAATCTACATTTGACAGGATTGGAAGGATGTCTGATCATATAAAATTAGAGTTAAGGTGGACCTTGCATACAGAAGCTTTACTCCAGCTGAAATTGTTTTTAGCTTTGGACAGAATGGTGATAGGTTAGAAAGAAAAAAATCTCCCTGGTTCTAACCTTTCTCCATTCTACCCAAATCTAATAAATAAAAAAGTTTGGATGAAGTTTACCTGTAGTGATATGTGCATCATTGTGACTGCTAACAGTGCCCAGTGTCTATTGTTAAAGGGATACCAGAGTCTCATTTTTTTTGTTCCTTAAAAATAACAAACATAATTTTTACCTCCTCTATGCAGTGGTTTTGCACAGAGCAGTCCAGATCCTCACCTTCTCAGGTGCTCCTGGCCCTTCCCTACTGTTGAGTGTCCACACAGCAAGCAGCTTGCTATGGGGGCACCCAAGCCGAGCCACAGCTCCCTGTGTCCATTCAGACACAGACCCGTGGCCCGGCCCCTTTTTCTCCTCATTGGCTGACTGACTTCAATTGACAACAGTGGGAGCCAATGGCGCTGCGTTGAGCTGCGGTCCCAGCCAATGAGGAGGGGAGTCCCAGGCAGCCGAGACACTCCTGCAACATTGCTGGATCTAGATGGTCACAGGTAAGTATTAGGGGGGCTGAGGGGGGCTGTTGCACACAGAAGGCTTTTTATTTTAATGTTTAGAATGCATTAGGATAAAAAGAAAAAAAAACTTCTGCCTTTAAAACTCCTTTAACCACTTGCCGACTGCCTAACGCCGATCTACGTCGGCAGTCAGCCCCTCACAGGCAAAGTGACGTAGGGCTACGTCACTAGCTTGTGAGGGTCTAGGGAGCGAGCGCGCGCCCCCGGAGGCGCGCTCCCGCGTGGTCACGGACCCCCCCCGTGCGTGTGACCAGCGGACCCGATGTCCACCGGTCACTCGGCGATCGGCGGGGGAGAGGGAGAATGTCAGGCAGCTTGTGTAAACAAGCTGCCTGTCATTCTCCTCGCTGTAAAGACACTGATAAAACGGATCTAGTATGTAGATCCGTTGATCAGTGTCCTTACAGCTCAAGCCACAGCCAATCACAGTAGAAAGCACGCCCCTAGGGATACACACAGCCCCTCCTTTCCAAATAAAGTTAACCCCTTCACAACCAGTGTATTTTTACAGTAACAGTGCATATGTATAGCACTGATTACTGTAGAAATGTCACTGGTAACCCCAAAAGTGTCACAAATGTCAGTCAAGGGTCCGATCTGTCCGCCCCAATGTCGCAGTACCGCAAAAAAATCGCAGATCGCCGCCATTACGCGTTAAAAAAAAAAACAACAAAAATGACAAAAATCTTTCCCTTTGTTAGTAAACGCGATAACTTTTGCGCAAACCAATCAAAATACGCTTTTTGCGATTTTTTTTACCAAACATATGTAGCATAAAACAAATTGGCCGAAAATTTTAAAAAATTTTGATTTTTACTTATTTTTTTGGGGGAATTTCATATAAAAAAATGTGAAAATATTGTTATTTTTGCAAAATTGACGCTCTTTTTTTGTTTATAGCGCGTGATCAAAAAATCGCACAGGTGATCAAATATCACCAAAAGAAAGCTCTGTTTGTGGAAAAAAAAGGACGTCAAATTCGTTTAGGTACAGCGTCGCACGACCGCGCAATTGTCCGTTAAAGTCACGCAGTGCCGAATCGCAAAATACCCCCTGGTCAGGAAGGGGGTAAAATCTTCCGGGGCTTAAGTGGTTAAGCAAGCAACTAAAAACATTTTCATTCATCGGTCCTGTATTTTCTCATCTTCTGACTAGCCGCAGACAACAATTGAATACCAATCCTCAACTTGGCATCGTTTTCAGTCCTGGCTGGCTTATGGATTTTCAGTCCTGGCTGGCTGACCTTTTACCTAAGATCAATGTACACAGTTTGGCATCTACTGCACTATGAAGATTCTACTGAGGGTACCCTATGCGGTACTTACTGTGCCAATAAATGTCAGAAAATGTTATGCGACATTTAAACAAAGCATTTGTCAAGAGCCAGTAAAAGCCATCCAGTTTACATCTCATACAACTGATGTGTAAAGGCCCGTACACACGTACCGATCGTCGGCATACAAACGTCGGTGGACGAAGGATCTGCCGATTGTACGCGTGTTAGTATGGTGCCTCCGACAGATGTCTGCGCACAATCCGCGGACAAAAGTCTTTCTTGCAAACATGAAAATATTTGTATGCCGACACCAGAACGGACGATTGTTCGCCTGTCAGTACACAATTCTGCCGACACACAGCTACAAATCCCAACACGCATGATCAAACCAAAAGAATTTTCTCTAGTAAACTCAACATTTTATTCAGAAAGAACTTTCGGCTCGCGGAAGTCCAAGAAATAGGTGAAATGCGGAGCACATGCTCATCTTGATAAATGTGAGAAGAAGGAAGATGCTGCTCATAATGCCATACTTTTCTAATAAAAAGGCATGTGTTCTGTTATGATGAAGATAATGTTTGTCTATTCTATCTGTTCTATCAAATTTTAGAATTAAATAATTTGAACTCTTCACCATTATTTTTGTATTTTCACACCAAAGATCTAACTATTGATATGACCCTTTATTCTTGTATGAATTAATGTCTAAAACATATTTTTCAGGTTATGCACAATATTAAACATGTTAACAAATTCAGATAGGCCATTTTTTATTTTAAATTTTCTTTATTTTTTGGATCTCAGCAAAAAAAAAAACAAAGCAAACATCAATACTTTCTGTATAATAAACTAAACATAAAAAAGGTCCATTTGGACAAAATTAAACTAGAAACTGGCAAACAGGGGTAAAATAAATAATAGGGGGTTACAAAAATTAAAGTTGGTGATAGCTATAATCAGGTTGCCATGAGGGCAGGTTTGGATCCTGCTGGCCATATTGCCACTGGCCATGTGGCATTTGGCGAGGTGGTGGCTGTTGTGGAGGTGGAGGTGGAGGTGGAGGGCACGGGTGCTCCTGGCATGCGTGGCTGTGCTCATTAAGTATGCCGTTTTCTGCGTTTTGCAGCACATCCAGAATAATTTTTCTGGCATACTGACACTGCCTGAGGTCCACCTTATCCAGGATTTTGGCAGTCATATTCCCGAAGGACTCATTGGCCTCCGGTTTCCGACGTAGGGCTATGGTGGCCTCCTGGATAAACTCGTCGGTGATGTCATCCACGTGCTTCCTCTTTTGCCTCCGTTTGGCAGGAGGAGGTGGTGGTGGAAAGAGTTCCGCAGGCTCCTCAGGCTCCACAGGCTCCCCAGGCTCCTGGCTGCAACCTGGCTCCTCCTCAGTGACACTTCCCTGTTGATGAAATGAACAATTGATTAGAATGTTATAGTGTATATAAAAATGCATGTTTGTTATATTATTGTGAACAAATAGCAGACTTTACATACAGTGGCATATCTAGGGTCTCCAGTGCCCTTGTTGAGGAGCTGTATTTGGCAACAACCCCCCCCCCCCCAAGATCAATGTAAAACTGTAACCCACCCCCCCAAAAAAAAATTAAAGGGCATTAAAAGTTTCTAATTTGCCCCTTGTTTGCCCAGTGTAGAGCTCTCTAGTGGGCAATCATTGTCTCAGGTGTGAAAAAGAAAGAGAGGGTTGAGAGATAGAGAGAGGGAGAGAAAGAGGGGGTGTGAGAGAGAGAGGAGGGGGTTGCAGAGAGAGAGGGGCCTGAACTTGCAGAGGACTTGATGTAGGGCATTGAGGGTGAAGCAGTGCAGGGAAACATGAATAAGGAAGCCACCTGCCTTGCTGACCCAGAGTGAGAGACCAGAGACATGGAAGCAAGGATGGATGGATCATTTGCAGGAGCTGTTAGTTTTGTATTAAAAAAGGTTGAGCCAGAGGAATGCTGAGGCTACAGCAGTGTTTCTTAGGACCAGAGGTGTGCTGGGGATGCAGCAGTGTTTGTAAGACCGGAGGGGTGCTGGGGATGCAGTGAGAGGCAGTCTCAGTCTCCTGGTCTTTTGGCTCAGCTGCTCTCAATGTTTTACACCTGCATGAAGCAGCTCTCAATGTTTTACACCTGCATGAATCCGCCTGCAAACTGGGGGTTCTGGGGTGTGCAGGCTGAGTGGATTGTTAAAATAAACAATAAAACAATGCCAATGTTTTTGTGACCCACCCCCCTTGGCCTGCGCCCCTGGCGGTTGCCTGTCATGCCAACCCCTTGCTATGCCCGTTTACCTAAAGGGTCAATTATGGTTTAGCTTATAATTTTGTTACATGATTACATTTTAGCAGACAATATATTGTGAAATGCCATACCTGAGTAAAACTCTCCTCCAGGAAATCCTCATCCTGGCTTGGATCTACCGACACTGAGCCCTCTGCCGAAGTAGAAGGCAGTGTAGAAATTGACGGCCTGGATTCCATGGTGTCTGCCAGGAACCGCATGTTATCATAGTACCACAGCCGTGGTACATATACATTCCGTGCCCCTGCTCCAGACTGGGTGGAATCTTCTATTTTTTTTAACTCCCGCCTGTAGGCAGTGCGAATACTGTTTATTTTTTTGCGGATATAATCAAAATTTGCCCCAGGACAGACGGGCTTGTAGAAGGCCACCAAATGTTCCATGGCCTGTTTTCTGAGTTTTCGATTTTTATAATCTGCGGACTTGACTTGCCACAAACAGGGCAGTTGCCTGAACTCATCAATAAAACTTATTAAAAAGTTGTGGGTGGTGAAATTGTCCACCATATTGCAGGACAGTATATGCCTGCAAGACACAAAACAACACAAAACATATTAAAATAGCATGTATTTTGGCACATAATAAAGATATTCCTAATAAAAGCTGTATAGGGCCCAAAACACACACTTTCTATTAAAAGAGTCGTACCTTTGTTTGTGGGGAAAAGTCGTGATTCGCCGCTCGATCGTGCTCCAACTCTCGATATGTCCGCTAGCGAATCGTCGGCCGAACGATCTGGCGTCCTTTAAATACAGCGCAGGCGTCAACTCCTCCTCCAGTGGCGGGCTTGTGCAGGGGTGTGTACGTGCCGAAGATCAGGCCTACATGCGACACTCACACCTGAGGCAGTGGAATAATCATTGTTTAATTAGGAACCATGTCTCAACAATCTGGGAGCTCAATTAGTGGGGGCCGAAGTGATTGGGCCACCCGAAAATCAAGGGCTACACCCATGTCAAAGCCAGAAATGGTGGAGATGGTCTCCATTTTAGAAAAAATGGATTACGATGGAAAGTTGGCAAATTACGATCGGCCCAATGCCAGGAAAGATGGCATCATGGACAAGGTGGTGGCCTGTTTGGTCAAAAAATTCGGTGTCGAGCGATCGAAAGATCAGATTCGGAAACGGTGGTCTGACCTCAAACACCGTGAGCAGGATCAGCTTTCCCAAATCCATCGGATTTTGAAAAAAAGTAAGTTTTATTTTTTCTTTATTTTTTTAATCATGCAATATGTTTTTTATAATTTTGTGTATGTTGTATTAACATGTCTAGATTATAATGTCTATGTAAAAAGTTAGATTACTCATTTTAGTTGTCATGTCGTGATTTGATCGATCTATTGTTGATGTTTTAGTATATGACATTAAAAGTCAGGAAGCCATAGTGAAAAATATATGTATTGTGTTGCAACGAACGTTCTTTCCTGCACGAATCTTCTCAGCAAACATTCCTATTAATCACAGATTATTATTCAAACCTTTAAATAGGAGAAAAACGTAAACTCCGTGCCAAACAATGGGAAAGGAGGAGGAGAGGTTTGGCAGCTCCATCGGCAGTTGTGGAACAAGATGAGGACATGGGCACAGAAGGTGGCACAGATTCCACTAAAGGTAATTGGTTCCTATGCACTGTCAAACATTAATGTACCATATTTTTCGTAGATAACCATGTACATGTCTTCATATTTGTTACTAAAAGAGCTATCAAGCAGGGCACCATGTCCTAACAAATGTACCTCTTGTGACTTTTATGATATGGCCAATGTTTTGTATTATGTAGATGAAGACATTATTCCGGAAATAATCCTGGTGGAGCCAACAAGTGATGAGACACCAGAGCAACAAGAAGGTTGGTAGTCACAGATTTTTGTGTAGTGGGATCATAGAAATATGTGTATTTGCAATGATTGTTTAACCTTATATTCTTGTATTCCCTTGCAAATTTACATTGCAGATGTTGCATCATGCCAGGATGTGGCATCCCCAGCCAGGTCAGAAGCCCGATCTCCTGGCAACTTGCCAAGCAGCATGGAAGCCAGTTCCGAAACTGTGGAGGAACCAGGACCAAGTGTCCAAGAGCCAATTGTGTGCCCACGTAGGTTTTTTCATAATGATTTTTATCAGTGTTATTTTTAGCCTCCAATTTACAACACTAGTTCCCTATGGGAGCCTCTTTATTTGAATGGAAGTCGCACCGTAAGTCGGATCAGGATGCTCTGACTTGCGGGGCCACTTGCGTTGTGAAGATTTTTGAGGGGGAACTACACCCAAAAATTGAACAACCCACCGTGGGTGTCCCCCCAAGTTCACAACCAGGCCTTTTGTGTGTGGTATTGAGTTTGAGGGTATGCCCACAACAAAAAGACAGCGTGGGTTACCCCCAAAACCCCTACCAGACCCTTATACAAGCATGCAGCTTGTCAGGCCAGGAAAGAGAACGAGCAAGCGGACCAAACACCCCCTGGAGCACAGCAGGACACATGCCCTCAACATGGGGGGGTTTTGTTGCTTTGGGCCAGGGGGCCTCTGCACCGCACACCCAAAAGCACCTTACTCCCATGTAGAGGAGGACAAGAGCCTCATCCCCACAACCCTGTCTGGTGGTTTTGGGGGGTCATGCGGCCAGGGGGTTCCTAGGACTTTGGAAGCAACCTTTAACAAAGGGTGGCCCCCAGATCCCAGACCCCAATCACTATGTGAATGGGTATGGGGTACATAGTACCCCTACACATTAACCACATAAATGGAAGTGTATGTGAATAACGACAGGAGACGTTTATGAAATGTTCTTAAATATCTTCATCCGGTCTTCTCCACTCTGCTCTTTGGATCTTCTCCTCTCCACTCTTCTGCTGTCCAATCTTCTGCTCTTATGTTGTCTGCTCTTTTGCCCTAGGCTCTTCTTCTTCCTCCTGTCCTCCTCCAATGCTGTTGCCGTGCATTCTGCCCGTCTCTGGTCTCTGCATCTTAATATATATACATTACAACCATGCCCTCACAATGACGTCATCATGCGTTCACACCCCTAATGAATATATAGTAAGCTCAGGAGACCGGCAGAATCATCAGCAACAGCATCGGAGGAGGACAGGAGGAAGAAGAAGAGCCTAGGGCAAAAGAGCATAAGAACAGGGTAGGTATTAACTCGAGAGGAATTTAAGATTACCTGGACACCAAATGTTTCTCTATTATTATGACCTCATGTAGGTGATTCACATTGACTCATTTTTTTTTAATTTTTACAGACCATGTTTTACATAGTTGCACATTAGCCAAATTGACCCGTGAGGCTCTCCAATGCTGCGCAGACCTGGAACAAATAAAGGAGACTGCAACGGCATTACAAATCAAAATGCGCAATTTTGTGGACATGATTGGCAAATTTTAAGCCACAATTTTACTAGGTTTTTAATGTTTGTATTGGGATGTTCCTGATGTTACAATTTTTTAAGAATGTTTTAGGGCATTTTAATTACACTCAGATGTTAAAGAGTGTACCCAAGTTTGGGAAAAGCACTTTACAACACCCTAACCCTAACCCTAACCCTAACCCTAACCCTAACCCTAACCCTAACCCTGTGAATGTTTGATACTAAAACGTTTTTACATTCAACAATGTGTGTTCAATTCTTTATTAGACTTTAGTTGGGGGGTCGAGGTCTAAAGCTGTGTAAAGAAGCACTAAATGTATGATGGCTGTCCTATTCCCATATTTACATGTTAATGAAAGCATTTTGGTCACTGCCATATGCGAGTTGCTGGAGGTGTCAATGAAATGTTAAAGATACCCCCAGTTTTAACGCATATCACAGTGCGATCTGACATTTCACACAGGATCGGATCACACAAGTTTGAACGATTGTGCGATCCTATCCTGATGCGGCTGAATAAATGCATCATGTGCGACTTTTGTGCGAGTGCAGTGCGAATTGAGCCATACAAACTGTATAGCTGATTTTCGCATGAACATCTGATCGCATGTAATAAAGGAGCAGTGCGCTACGATATTACATGCCATCAGATGTGCAGTGTGAATTGAGACATACACTTTGTATGGCTACATTCGCACTGAACACGCATACAAGTCGCACATGACCCTTTATTTCTGATGTATCTGGATTGGATCGCACAGTGCTTAACACTTGTGGAATACAATCCTGTGGAAAAAGTAAGTGGCGGGTCACCCTTATGCAATGCTGGAAGGCTGCAAAGTCGCAGACTTCCCGCATCGCATAAGTGTGACTCAACACTCAAGGTACTAGCAGTCCTAGGATTCAATATGGCATTGATATTGCCAGTAGCAATCAGTGTAGGGAGATCAGTGTAATCTATAGTGTATTGCTTGTTCGTTGCTCTAGTTCACTTTCCATTACCTATATATATAACACTTTGAGATGAACAATGATCAAGTTTCACATAACACTGACATATCCTAACATTGGTGGGCAGTGAGAAGGATGTCATAAATGAACACAACATAACAGGTGTAGGTACTTTGTTAATACCCTAATGTATTATATGAAATATATAGTATGGGCAACTTCTGGACAATGAACACCAATGTAAGGTGACATTAGATGAACCTTGGGTGTGACCTAGTTCTCAATGTGACAGGGTTTGTGTACATTTTGTGGGGTGCAGAAGGCCCTTGTATTTACACCACTGGCTAAAAAATAACACATGGCCATCATCACTTTGGATCAGCTGGTGAGAGACTACAGTCAAGAAACACACTGATGAATGTATTAACCCTTCCAAAGTCACACATATATAACACATGATTAACCCAAATAATTGTGTTTGGCATATGTGCCCAAATGATTATAATCCACAATACAGAATCATTGCAATTTTTGTTTAATGTGTTGAAAAATAATATATCTCTGACATTTATCTTGTGTGTCCAATCTTTAACAAGATTAATGGGTGTGTGACAGTGATTGCTGCCAGGACACAGCTCCTCTCCCCACGAAATAGTCCAGATATTCCTGGCGGATCTGACGGGCCCTGTGTGATGCCAATGCTGACCGTCCAACTTCCATTGACGTCATGGACTCCACTTGGTTAGAAGGTTGGGCCTCTCCACTTGTACCTGGCATAGCAGGGTCAGTATCCAGTTGCTGCAAGACATAATTTTGTGCATTCCTGCGTAGGAAGTTGTGCAAAATGCAGCAACACAAGACCACATTATCCACTTTGTACAGTGCCAGGTTTATGGACGTCAGGAATATCCGGAACCGGTTGGCCATTATCCCGAAGGCATTCTCCACAACTCTGCGAGCTCTGGACAACCGGTAGTTGTAAATCCTTTGGTCTGGGGTGAGGTTCCTCTGAGGGTAGGGCTTCATGAGATGCTCCCCAAGCGCAAAAGCCTCATCTGCGATAAACACAAAGCTCATACCCTCAACAGTTTGCTCCCTGGATGGCAGGTTCAGAGTGCCGTTCTTTAGACGACGAGCGAACTCCGTCTGATCAATAACTCCCCCATCCGAATTGCGGCCATTTTTGCCAATATCCAAAAAAATAAACTCATAGTTTGCATTAACTATGGCTAGCATGACTATACTAAAAAAACCTTTATAATTATAATAAAATGTGCCGGAATTCGGAGGGGGGACAATGCGGACGTGCTTCCCATCAATAGCACCCCCACAATTGGGAAAATTCCACTTCTCCAGAAATTGATCAGAAATCTCCAGCCATTGCTCTGCGTTTGAAGGAAACTGTGGGGAAAAAATAAAAAAAATAAAATTAGTGCTTGAGCACATCACATTATTAATTACACACACAGTTGTCTGTTAAATGCTTATGCAACTTGCTAAAAAAAATATACAACAGGAAGGCAAAGGTTTGGATATGGGGATGTAACATCTACATACATTTATTTTCAACCTCCTATTGTTCTTATATTGTAAAGGGCCATACACACTAGAAGATTCTCTGAAGACTTTTTCGTGCAGATTTACCTTTTCTATGTAGTGCAAGGGCCTACCAGATTGCATAGGATTTGAAAGTGTTTGTTGGACCTCATATTATTTGGTTTTGGTAAATCGGAAGGATAAATTGTTCTGACAATCTTCTAGTGTGTATGGCCCATTATACTCACCAGCTAGAGCTGAGATTTACAAACTACGGCCATCCAGCTGTTGCAGAACTACACATCCCATGAGGCCTTGTAATTCTCTGACATTCACAGACATGACTAGGCATGATAGAAATTGAAGTTCGTGAACAACTGGTGGCCCATAGTTTGAAGACCTCTGAACTTGAGCTTTGGTATATGCTGACTTTGAGATTTAGCATGTGGGTGGGGGGATGGGTAAGTAAAACTGGGCATTTATACATCAATTAGGGCTTGTGGTCAGTGAAGGTTTTAACATCATTACATAAACATACAGAATCATAGGTGGGAATGGATGGACTGATGTATTTTAGATAAATCATTAACTAGGTACTAAAACATTGGCCAAGGAATAATTGTTTGAGGGAAAGCAATAAAATGACCCAAATTCAAAATACTGTTAACAGGCAATGCGTTTAGGGACACATAGGAGAGAATGGTGGGGTGGTTAGTGGGTAATTTTACAAATGGTTAAAGATAATCTACATCTTTACTACTATGTGCATGCGGACAGAGGGTAGTTTACAAATAATGGCCTGTGTCAATTGCTGTACATCCAAAAACATCATAATTCAGGTGAAACTAGTAATACATGTAATGTAATGTAAAAAATCAAACATACCTTGATATAGTCCTTCTGCAAGACCTTGATGATGGCAGAGCAGGTCTCAGGGATGATGACTCCAAGAGCTTGGGGGGAGATGCCTGTGGTGAACTTCAGATCCTGCAGGCTTCTCCCTGTTGCAAGATACCTCAACGTCGCAATTAACCTTTGCTCAGGAGTAATTGCAAGCCGCATACAAGTATCCTGCTTCAGAATATAGGGGGACACCAGGGCAAGAAGACGGTAAAAGATGGGATCCGTCATCCTCAAATAATTCCTGAAGTCATCAGGATTATTTTCCTGGAGCTCCCTCAGCAAGGACATATGAGAAAATTGATCACGGTTAAGCAACCAATTTTTCGTCCAGGAGGTCCGCTTCTTCTTCCTATTGCTCGTACGTCGTCTCAGAGCCAAAACTCCAACACTAACGACAGCAACGGACGAATTCACGGTCGCCATAATAAATTCTCGAACGATGTCTCGGAAAATAGCGAAATGTCGTCAACCAAACAAATGCTACCGAAATCAGCGCGAGATGCCCAGAAGGGTCACGGCCAAACACTCACTTCCTCTTTTGTAGCGGCGAACGTGCGTGGAACGTAGTGACGTCATTTTCTGTCGGAAGACAAATGTCCTGGGCAAGTTTGGAGCACTTTTCAACAGACAAACAACAAACACACCAGCCGCGAACATTTGTAGGACGTTCCGTCGGCCGACGATCGGTACGTGTGTACGGGGCTTAAAAGATCACTAGAGCCAGCTGTCAGTGGCTTGCCACCTGTGATGATTAGGTGACTTATTTGGGGACTATTGTGAGAGCCAACAAGACAATCTGTGTCAGAACTGTGGCTGAACAAAGATCCGGGTATAAAAAGAACACTAGTTTACAACTGACCTAAACATAAAAATATAAAATGTTAATGATAGCATTTATAAAGAAACTGTGCTGTTTAATAATTGTATAATAAAATCACCCATGTGAATTTAGCCAGGAATTCAAAGAATTATATTCACCCTATTCTTTATTAGCATAAATGTATAGGACTGAGGGGATGAGGGGTGAGAGAGTGGGATGAGAGGATGGGGGGAGAGAGAGGGGTGAGGTGAGAGAGAGGGGTGAGGTGAGGTGAGAGAGAGGGGGATGAGAGAGAAAGGGGGTGAAAGAGAGGGGGGTGAGAGAGAGGGGAGACAGAGAGAGAGAGGGCGGTGAGAGAGAGGGGGGTGAGAGAGAGAGGGGGCGAGAGAGAGTTGGTGAGATAGAGAGGAGGAGGGAAAAAGCAGGAGAGAGTAGGGGTAAGAGAGAGAGGGGGGGAGAAAGAGAGAGGGTGAGAGAGAGAGCGGGGAGAGGGAGAGGGGGAGAGAGAGGGGTGAGGTGAGAGAGAGACAGAAAAAGGGGGCTGAAAGAGGGGGTAAGGGTGTGAGAGAGGAGGGGTCAGTATGTCTGCTACTCACATTTATGGCCCCAGACTGCTCTCCCATGGGCACAGGCAGCCAGGATCTAGAGATGCTGTATGCTTTATTTTTAAATCTGCTGCCTCCCAGCCCCTTTAATAGCAGTGTGTGCACTGTATAGGAGTCTGGGAATATTATTTTACCCATGTTATTTGCACTCAGAAGGCAAGATCCATCCATACATGAGATAAACTCCAGATCCTCCCAGCTGGGGCCACAAACATAATGAATGGGAGTTTAGGGCTGCAGAGGAGGGGGGGGGGGGCTATGCATGGCTCTCCTGCAGGGGTGTTCCCTGTTCTCTGGCCGGACACTGAGCTCTCCGGTGTGAATACTGTCTACTGTCTCTGTCCTCTCCTCCCCTCAGAAAAAGAAGTCTGTGTGCATACGGTGGATGGGGGGACCGATCGCAAGGATTTCATCCCAATACCTAATGGCAGTCAGAGTGCCATTGTCTAGCCTGTAGAGGTCTGTGCATCCCTTCATGTGCCTCCCCAGACTTTTACTGACTCCCCACCAAACCGGTCCTGCTGAATGATGTTACAGGCAGAATAACATTCTCCATGGCTTCTCCAGACCCTTTCGCGTCTGTCATATGTGCTCATGGTGAACCTGCTCTCATCTGTGACAGGGCGCCAGTGGCGGACCTGCCAATCAAGCGCCACAGTGCCAGGCAGTGAGCATGGGCACACTAGAGGACGTCAGGCCCTCAGGCCACCATCATAAAGTCTGTTTCTGATTGTTTGGTCAGAGACATTCATACCAGTGGCCTGTTGGAGGTCATTTTGTAGGGCTCTGACAGTGCTCATCTTGTTCCTCCTTGCACAAAGGAACAGGTACTGGACCTGCTGATGGGTTGAGGACCCTCTACGGTCCTGTCCAGCTCTGCTAGAGTAACTGCCTTTCTCCTGGAATCTCCTCCATGCTCTTGAGACTGTGCTGGGAGACACAGCAAACCTTCTAGCAATGGCACGCATTGATGTGTCATCCAGGAGGAGTTGGACTGCCTGTGCAACCTCTATAGGGTCCAGGTATGGCATCATGCTACCAGTAGTAACACTGACCTTAGCCAAATGCAAAACTAGTTAAAAAACAATCAGAAAAGATGAGTAGGGAACAAAAAAGTCTTTGGCCTCTACCTGTAAAACCATTCCTGTTTTGGAGGTTGTCTCATTGTTGCCCATCTAGTGCACCTGTTTTTAATTTAATTAACACCAAAAGCAGCTGTAACTGATAAACAAATCCCTCTGCTACTTAACTGACCAGATCACCCAGGTGTTTAATTGACTTGAAGCTATACTCTAATTAAAAAGTGTTTCTTTAATTTTTGTTGAGCCTTGTATTTAGATCATATTTAAAACCATTGCTTTCTAAATATGCCCTCAAGTTTCACCAATTGCCTTATTTAATAAAAAGTTATTCATTTTCAAGAGATAATTTTTTTAAAACTGATCTAGTGTCAGATATTTTATTTTTATGTTGTATGCGTGCATTACAAGTTTGCATTAAATCTAACACTTGCAATTATTTAATACTTCTGAGATAGGTAAAAGTACTCCTCCAGAGAATGCCATCTCTTTCTGTCTCCTCGGATGACTAATGTCATTGTTGTATTTTCTGTTGGAAAACCTTTCCCTATATGACAAAATCAGGCAAACCCTGGTGCCTGTACAGTAGCCTTTTTTTCTGGGCTGTTTATCTCAAATCCTTACTTCTATCTTAAACTCTTTGTGATCACTGTGGAAGAGTTGACATCATGCTCACAGGAACTCCTGGACCTACTTGGCCCTGGCTTGGACCTTAGGAGTTCCTTTTAATAACAGAAGGTACAACTTTTGTAAAAAAATATATATTTTAGCTATACCTTGTGACATATAAGAAATTAAATCATAAGGTTTTTAGGGTTCTACTTTACAATATTCTTTTATCCAAGCCTGTAAACCAAGTAGGGCCTAAAGCCAATGGGCTTTCTTTTCCACTGCTTGATATGCCTTTAGAATGCACATAGGCAGAGGAGGGGCGCAATCAAAGTGTAATATAAAACATATTTATTGGAGTGAAAGATAATTGGCAACTTACACAAACAGTTAAAATAACTTACTTATCAATAAGTTAAAGCCTCTGGTGATATCCTTCAGCATAGCAGGACACCTTGGTACAAGCAAACACACTAGGTGGGCTGGTGGGTAACACAAACAGCAGTTTCAAATGTCCTCCTTTTCCCAAAGCATGTTTCCCAGGTAGCCCAAACACAGTTATTACTAATATGGGAATTTAGTTTTTTTGCAAAGTTATTAGCTAAACCGTCATCTCCTCCTCTAACCACTTACTGTACCTGCTGATGTATAGCTACTGCTGTGCAGCTTGCAGTTACATGTTACTGTCACAGAAAGGACAGAGTTTTTCTTTTGACACCTTGGTTGTGTTTTTACAGCTTGGCTTCATATTCCCTTTGCTGTGTAAGAGACAAAATGTTGGTACTCAATAGGGAAACGAAAGAATTGGCAGAGCAGAGCATTGAAAATGTGATTAGGTGCAATGCGCAGGTCCTGCACTGCATACATCCCAGGTCTTTACGGAGGTAAAAACTAGTGATCGACCGATATCGGTTTTTGGTTGCCGATACCGATATTTTGGCCAATGCATATCGGTATTGGCCGATATGGGCCGATATTTTTGTACATTTAAAAATGTTTTTTTTTTTTTACTTTACAGGTACTCTTGTGGAGGGATCTGGGGGTTTAAAAGACCCCAAACCCCTCCTCTGCACTTAAAAGCATTCAAAACGCCAAGTTTGGCTGTTTTGAATGCTGTCATTTTTTTGAGTCTGGCGCCAGACAGTACCCGGAAGTGATGTCACTCATGGTTTTTGCATTGAGACCCGATCAGAGCTGAATGCGGCTTTGATTGGGTCTTCAGCGGCCGTGCAGGCTGGTTGCCCGGGTCACCCGGTGGGACGGGAGACCCCGGCAAGCCGCGGAAGGCAGCGGGAGGGGGGGACGTCCCCTCCCGCTCCTTCTAATGACAGACGAGCGGCTTCTCAGCCGCATCGGTTGTCAATACAAGACAGCCGACCGTCGGCTATGGACGTTGGTACCAGGGTGATGCCTCTAGCTGCAGGCATCACTCCGATACAAGCACTTTCCCAAAATATTGGTAACTTCCGGGGCCGATTCCGATATATCGGGGAAAGTGCAGATCGGCCTTCGATATATTGGCTTTGCCGATAATCGGTCAATCTCTAGTAAAAACCTTCTGTTATGGGGCTGGAGGAAAAAAAAAAAACACTGGGCTAAAAGCATTCCCCCAACTTTCTGAGATGGGAAAAAGGGACACAACGTAGTATGAAATATGTAGAAAAAGGCCACACCCCTACACACACCCTAAATTATGTGAGCCATGAAGATTTACAGTAATATGCAAAAATTAGTAGTTTTTTATCTTATTTTTTACCACTTTGTTTTCTTTATACTGTTTTTTTCATAATGACAAATGCAATATTTTAAAGGTCGGGTGAAAGGTTTAGTTGAATATAAGGGCTCAATATTAAGTGCTTCGACCCGCAAGAATCTGTGAAAACTAGATCCATGTGTAGCCAAACTGGGATTGTTGTATATATAAAAAATGGCGTGAATGTATGTATGTATGTATGTTTATATATATATATATATATATATATACTCGGGTTGCTGTTCGGACAATGTCAAAGTGCTTCTTTAAGAAATTACAAGTAGGATCAGCTTCTCCCTAGAAATGGACGAACTGGATTGTGGGGGATGTTGTCAAGAGGAAAGTGTAAACTGTGATATGGATGGCGGAGAGGACTATACTCCCAGGGAGCTTTGGGACCCGCGGAGGATCATGGGGGAGAGTATACACTTAGGGGGGGGGCGAGTGCGCGCTCTCTTGCTTCTGGGACTCGTGGAGGAGAAACCTGAGAGAAAAAACTGTTGGAGACAGAGGCCTGGGAGTGCAGCCTAGAGCGAGGGGCGCCCGTCCTCAGCGGAGCGGATGTCGGTGGTCACTGGGGAGAGATGGATCCAGAGAGCTGAGAGGAGAGCAGGTGGTGCTGAACTAACGTTCTGAGACAGTGAAAGCTGAGAGTCTTCCTGTGACGCAGCATCAGGAGGAGAGGCTCCATCTGTGGATGAGAGGGTCACATATGGACATTGTCGCTACATAAGAGTGCCTAGTGACATCTGTAACTGCAAGTATACCTCTGCATACAGAATACACTGACAGTAGTTAGGATTTCACAAACAGCTTTATCCCTGGATTACAAATATCACACAGAAGAGTGATAAAGAGCTCCAACTGCCGGTAAAGAATTTGCAAGGCCTTGCTAGAGTAGAGACTACACTTTCCATATTTCTTAAAGGGGGCTCCCTGATATAGGATACAATCTTATTAATCTGCTTTAGATTGGTTATTGGCTTGAGTTTAAAGGGACAGAGTACAACTTGAGGTTGTTACACTTGGATTATAGTTATTGCAGCTACAACTGATGATCATTATAGTCACTCTGATTTGTTTCATATATGGTTTGTGAATTAAGCATCTACCTGGGTGGCAATCTTCTGGGCTCCACCTCTATTATTGGGGTTTAGAGGAGTGACACCACATCAATGGTTATTTAAGTATTTTTCATATTTCTTATGCAGTTATTTGCTTTACTCATTTCCTTCCAGTAAACAGTTAAACTGGTTTCTGTTGTGTTGAGTGTATTCTTACCAGAACTATACAGAAAATGACTGAACCTATAGTGCTTAGTGGGTTGGATGTTTCTCAGGGTCCAGGGAGTGCAGAGGATATACCACTAACCAGCAGCCCTCAAGGGGGTCGTGCTACGCATGCATACACTTTGTGAGTGATCGGCCGTGGCTAGATTTGTACCTTGTTCAAATCAATGGCCGGCACTGCCGCCGTTCACAAGCAACTGCTCGTATTTGTGGATACATATGAATGGACTTCTGACCTGGCCTGGACAAAGCACATAGTGCTGCTGCATCTGGATGCTTAGATTGGCCACCTATGTACACTGCAGTCTAGCTATCTCTTGACTTCTGTCTGATTGAGCCTCAAAAGTTTTGATAAATAGAACATTTTTATTAACAAAAAAAGACAACTAAGGAGAGGAACAGAGGGACTTGGTGTCAAAAGAGGGACACCCTCTGAATGAGGAACATTTAGGAGCTATGCTAAAATACAGTGATGTCATTGCACCTGTGTTGGTACAATAACCCAAAACGTACCACTAAGGCAACAAAGGAGTGGCTCAAGAAGACACACATTGAGCTCATGGAGGGCCTAGCCAGTCTCCAGACCTTAATCCTATAGAAAATTTATGGAGGGAGCTGAAACTACGAGTTGCCAAGAGACAGCCGAGAAACCTTAAGGATTTAGAGAAGATCTGTAAAGAAGAGTGGATCAAAATCCCTCCTGAGATGTGTGCAAACCTGGTCACTAACTACAAGAAACATGTTACCTCTCTCTGTGCTTGCCAACAATGTTTTGCTTGGGGATCAAATACTTATTTTACTCCTTGAACTGCAACTTAATTTATAGCGTTTGTTTTATGTGTTTTTTTGGATTTTTGGTTGATATTCTGTCTCTATCATTTAAAATGCACCTATGATAAACATTTTAGACCCCTTATATCTTTGTAAGTGGGCAAACTTACAAAATCTGCTGGGATCAAATAAATATTTTCCCCACTGTACCTGTAGAAATCCATTCCCGTGCTTGACTGCAGTTTGAAAGCATTCGGTTTTTTTTTTTTGCAATATACAAATACAAAAACTCAGAAGTACTTAAGAAGCAGCAAAACCAAACATTGTATGCCATGAGCTGCAGCAACATGCTGCTGTATTTGCACATTGTATAATAAATGGGATGCTTCCAACAGTCGAGCCCATGAACAGACTTCTACGTTTGATGAATACCCATTGATAAGCAGAACATTATAAAAACGCTGACCTCCGGCAATATATTTCTCCATCTTACAAGACCACCCACAGAGACCCGACTTTGCATCTGTGGAATCATTGTTATGACTATTCTTGTCAAACTGAAACAGCATTTCTTCACAGAATCTGTTCCACAGTGCCTACCAGCTATAGGAGATGGGAGATATTGCCTAAATATACATTCAGGCCTGAGTGGAATGATAAGCAAAACATTATTTTAGTTTTATACTATAGGAAGGGTTAGACACATTTTCAAATTTAATGCTTACTGTGTCCATGTTGTCACACATCACCAGTGTGGTCAGGAAGCAAAAACATGGGGTAACATAACAAAAGCCCTCTTTTAGTATAATAAACTTGAAAAAAGAGCGTGCATGCCCATTGAGAACCGCGCGCGAGCTCTGAAACGCGTCGTGTCATCCATAGTCTCCGGTGACGTCACGCAGCGTACGCTGCGTTTCAGCGTGGTCCTTGGTGCCCAGCCGAACCCGGAAGACGGAGGAACCCCTGCACAGTGTCCATCCGTCCACCCGACCAGCACTAGGTTTTCCATCCTCCAGGATCCCTGGGACAACATCTATCTCCTGACATACCACCGGAGTTCACAAGCCTAATACTACTTCCATATAGTGAGTTGTTACTTTATTGTGGTTTTATGCCTAAATAAATGCTGCACTTAGAGGTGCTCTGTCCTTTTCCTTTCTCTTTTAGTATAATGAGTGATGGTTTAAATCGCTATCAATATTTATAAAGCAGTGTATGTTGTCAAGAGGCAAATTCCTTACTTCCTGTTTGGTCAGTGGGGCAGAAAGTGAGGAGAATACTTCTAGGCAGGGTCACAGAGAGGGAGAAGGACACGGAGACCTTCCTTGGATCTAGGTGGGCATTATTCTGGAGGATTAGAAGTCTCAATCAAGCTGGGAGTGGAGGTAAGCCTGTGTCTTAAAACTCCTCTGCTTTGCTGATGCCCAGCCTCAGCAGGCATTGGACCCAGGGCTGCTGTTAGAAATCATTGGGTCCCTTACAGCTTAGCTGATCAGAACAGTCCAATAGCATAAACAAACCACTCGTTCATGCATTTAGAATACTTGTGAGAATGAGCCCTTATTATTTTTACAATTTCTTGGTATTTTTTTTATTTTTTTTCACACTTTTTGAATAGCCCTGTGGGGGTTGGTGAAATATTACAGGTCTAAGCAGACACCCAATGTCTCACTTTTGAGACAGAGAATGAGATTGAGGACACAGATCCCTCAATCCTTTCTCTGCAGCACTAGCTACAGAACAAATGATCAGGAAGTGCTCTACACAGAGGCTCCCTGTTCATTCATAAACATTTGTAAACACAGGGAGATTGGTTCAGAAACTGCTCCCACTTCTGCTGCTCTTGGTCCCCCTGTTGAACTTATGGGGCCATGGCCCCATTCAGGAGGGCAGATGCTAACCCCTTATCAGAAGCCCTGATAGGACATGTCCAAGTGTGTTGAGTGCCTACTTCTTCTGCTGCAAGTTGTGGTTTTCCCCACTATCCCCTAAATCTCTATAAAAGTCAGAAGTGACGCAGAGGTCACGGAAAGAAATCACAGCACGCAGTGGGGGACACAGACATCCAACACTTTTGGAAGTCTTCATTGGAGAAGGCACTAACAGAGCATGCAGAGCAAGAACGTAATAGAGGTGAGAGAGCGGGCCACTAGAGAGATTACTTTTATGGCTTTAATGAGTTTATTGGCTCTTTAAGGGAACTTCAGGTATCATTTTTTGTTATTAGAAACTGACAGAGTTTCTTTAAAATGTAAAACTTCATTGCTCCCTCTAAGCACCCCCCGTCTTACCTAGTTGTTTCCCAAACCATATGTTCCTAATGATGTTTGCCAGTTTATAATGTCGCTAACGACACCAGCCAGGTGGAAACTGTAATCTACTGTAAACTCTTTCTCATTTGGTATTCTGTAGAATATGAAATGCATATATCAACCTAGAAAATACAGCTCAGGAGGTTTTCCTTAACTAATCAATTTGACTGCTTCTCTTTTCTCTAAAATTAGCATTTTAGTTCTCAGATTCCAGCTGACAAAGCAATTTTGTCCTTCAACTTCACATTACTTTGTCCCGTGAGAGATAACGGTTGGAATAAAAATGGATCAACATAGCATGTACATCAGCAATGTATATTATGCTGCTTGGGCATTTGTGTAATAAATAGCCACAATTTTCCAGCAAGGTATTATAATATGCATATAATAAGCGTATTACATAACTTGCTGAATAGCTGGATTTCTAAGTGTGAATAAAAGGTAATGATGTCAATCATATACAAGCCCTAATATACACAATAGGCCATATGTTTATAGACTGGCAGAGATGTATGGCTGTTGCAGTAGGCAATTACCTGGTCTAAAGCCTTAATATAATTGGGATTTTCACCATTTAAAATATACATAATTATAATATAAAAAAAAAAACAAGTTACCATGCTTGCAAGCATGTGTGCAGGGTAGGGTAGATGATACTCCACGTTTTCCTTTCTCTGTAACTTGCATTTAGGAGGGACACCTTCAGCCTTGTCCACATCCACCCATCTAGCATATCACTGCTACCTCACTCCCAGTAACAATATGGGGTCCTGTGTGGCAACAACAGATAACAGCAGTTCTTTAGGGCTAGATTGCCCTCATCCACAGCAAGTGTATCACCTGAAGGAGGATCTACAGTAAGCTGCTTCTACCCCGGGTTTTTGCGGAGGGGGCCAACTCTCCATCTGATGCTTCTGCCAGATGCATCTGGCAGGCTCTGGAGGATCTTGGCTGGCTTTTCTGGGATGGTGGCTCCGGTGCCATCAGTGGTTGCAGGCAGTCAGAACATCCACCAATCCAGTGCAGGTACCTAGTGCAGAAACCAGTCAAGAAGCAGACATAGTTAAGCACGTGTTTTGCAGCAGGGCAAACCCAAATAAGTTCTAAATAACTAGCTAATGCCATGGTCTCTTTGGAGGTGGTCTTCAAGTGTATGCAGTAGGTAAAGCCTCATGTTGGGCACCAAATGTTATGTAAGCGGGGTAGGGCTGAAGATAAACCTTTTCTCCTAGTTTTCCCATTAACTCATTGGACGCCAAGCCTGGGTCACATGAGAGGATAACCCACAGGGTGAGTTCATTTGGGCTATGCTAGACACTTGGGATAGGATCATTGTATTACTCATGGGTAACTTTGTTCTGTGCCATTTTCATGAATGCTGGGGGAATATTCAACCTCAAGGCCGACCTCTGCTTTTAGAGATGACCGTGTACAATTGCACCATAACTGTTTTCCAGGTAAGACTTGGGTCCGTGTGACAATGTACACCTTCTCTGTAACTTGTATTTAGAAGGGACATACTGAGCCTTGTCCACATCCGCCTGTCTAGCGTATCAATACTACCTCTCTCCCAGTAACGGTATGTGGTCCTTCAGCCAGCGTGGGCTCCATTCCTGCACTAAACTTCACTTGACTCTTCTGTACCTGTGTACAGGCTGGGGACCTCTGTGGCGCACTTTCGCTCCCATTGTTATGAGAGACAAACCACTCATTGAGAGAGTGTCGACAACAACTCACTCCTGCAAGAGGCTATTCCACCCACCCCAGGCACATGCTTCATGATAGGCTGCTTGGTAGACTTCTGTTACCATGTGTAACCACTTGTATCTGCATACTGCACTAACTTGGGTACTGATGTCTTCATATCCCAGTGTGTCTAGTGACCCGAACTACAGACCAGTTGTGCTGTTTTTTTCCATTACACTACTTGAGTAACTTCAGATGAGGCGGAGAGAACGTTTTAAAGCTTTACTAGAAGAGTGCCAAATTAATGTCCAACATGCAAGAACAAGATGTTTTCCTACATCCCTACTACTAATTTAGGCTGTGTGCTGACCCGGCATACCTGCAAATGTAGAGTCCATGTAAATAAAGGACCATCAGTGGCAAAGTCCATGCTTTGATAGAATCCAGGAGCTGGCATCTTCAGGGTGGACTTCAGGTTCCAGCAGCCCCCCTACACTGCAGAAATGGTTCTGCTCTGGTCCTTGACAGAATCATCAAGGTGGAAGCTCTCTGTAGCAGCTGGAGGTTCTCTCTCATGCAGCGTGTCTGGGCAGAGCCCTCCCCTTTCATATTAGCACAGGGACAGAAGAAAATGCAGAAAACTGGTAAAGCCAGGGCAGCAACTGTCTCACTACCGAGCATTTCAATTTACTTGCAAGCATCCCCAGTAGATTAAAAACACTGTTCAGCTTTACAAAAAGGAGCTTCTTTTCATGTCGTACTGGAGACCTTGTGCAGCTTCTCCCAAGCCTGTCAGAAAATTTCCTAGAAGGAGGCTTGGCTGTACCCAGTTTTTTTTTTTTCATATTTTTTGACAGGACAGTTGGTGTTTGCACATAGGTGGTTGACTCTTCCCTTCGATGATGCGGTGGTGTCCTTGGAAGCAGCCAATGTTGACTGTTGGCGCTGTCTCATTTGGTCTATCGAGGGTGTAAACTCCTTATCCCCTTACAGCCTCAATGGAATCCACTATAAGGGCATGGGATGGCGGCTCAGTGGGCCTCTACCATTTAGCCTTATATGTCTTTATGGAAAAATCCCCACTTGTCCTATTATAATACATATCCTGATTCTGTTCTCTGGACAAAATTTGGGGCAAAGAAGTTTGGTGATGGAATAGGGAATGGAGTGCTGCTTCAGTTTGATGCTCTAAAGTCTCAGTATCGGTTGCTGATTCTTACCTTTTCTGGTACTTACAATTTTACTATGCATTCTATGCACAATTTCGATCTTCTGGGATTGCCCTTCAGGTATATCTAAAGCCTTATCAACCATATACAAACAGCTTTTTTTCTGATACAGGAAAGGTCTTTAATGTTTCAGTGTTGGAATGCCTGGTTGGTTGACGTTCCACACATGGATGGTGATGATTGGGATGACATATGGGAGGCACCCTTTACTAAATTAGTGTATGCTAGGGATCATCTTATTCATTACAAATTTTTGCACAAAATATATCTAACCCCGTCAGGTTAGCAAAAAATGTTTCCTTGTTAAACCTGAAGATGTTGGCATTGTAATTCTTTTTTGTATACAAACTTTTTTATTAGGGTGAAAAAATTGTGGTACAAAAGCGTATATTAACAGTGAGGTAAACAACAAACAATAGTCATTGTTACAGAAAGTATGTTCTTATCTCAAATATAATTAAACAACAGGATCAAGAAAAAAATAAGACTTTGTATGAGTGGTACTGAGTAGCGGACCTATGACAATTTCAATAATACTGCATAAAGCAGTAAATATTCAAGAGTATATAGAGAACATATTGTTAAGTACAAAATGACTACAAATTACCAACTACATCTTCCACATTCACGTCGTATAGATAGATTTGTGATTAGGAACCCATAAGTGGAAATAGAATGTTAGAGTGATCAAACCAAGGTTTCCATTTGTTACCATAGAACTTTGTTGAATTATAAATTACATGGAAATTTTTTTCCATTTAGTTAATCGAACAGAGTCTAGCCTTTAATTGGGCCTGGGGGAACGAAGAGGATTTCCAATTTACTGCAATCAGCCAATGTATGGCAACACATATAGTGTGAATAAGTCTTATCTGAGGAACAGACAAACCAGGTACTGGGGAGAGTGAGGTTTATTTGGCTGTTAGAGATTTTGGAGGCAAAACTATCCAGTTGTTGCCAAATAAAGGATATCTTGTCACATTCCCAAAAAATATAGGTAAATGATCCCGGGGCATCACATCCTCTATAGCAGTTAGGGGAAGAAGATGGGAAAATGGAATGCAGTTTACATGGGGTAAAGTACCACCTGGTTATTAGTTTGTAGGGGGGTTCACGAATCGTGATAGATCTGGTGCATTTCCTGAGGTTCAAAATACAATCCTGCCATTCATCTTATGTGAGATGTAAATTACATTATTTCTCCCATTTGTGCATATAAGGGAGTTTTTCCTCCGAGATGGAGTGTGTCATACTTTTTTCAGATATAATACCCCTACCTCTGAGATTTTTAAGGCAAATCTTTTCATAGAATGTTGGGCTGGGGGTGTCAGTTAATTGATAGTGCTTTTGGAAAAATTGCCTGATCTGCAGGAAGTTGTAGTGTTCGCTATGAGGTAATTTATCTTTGGATTGCCAAATCTCAAATGATGTAAACGTGGAGTTACTGTATTTTCTGGCGTATAAGACTACTTTTGAACCTCAAAAAAATCCCCCAAAAATGGGGGGGTCGTCTTATACGCCGAGTATAATATCTCCAAGGTAACAAGTATTACCGGTAGATGTAATCTCTCAAGACGCTGGCTGTGTGGGAATCCTGTACCGGTATATCGTATGTACCGTTGCTTCGGCTACATACAGTTTACCGCGCTGAGCCAATCAGGGAGAGCGATGTATTCTATTATTGAATGCAAAGCCTGCTTAGATTGGCGGAGTAACATCAGCCTGCCTCTCTGACTCTGCCAATCCGAGCAGGCTTTGCATTCAATAATAGAATACATCGCTCACTGTGATTGGGTCAGCGCGGTATACAGTATGTAGCCGAAGCTATGGTACATACAGTCTTAAGATTACATCTACTGGTAATACTTATACTTAGGGTACCTTGGAGATATTATGAGAGATTACATGTATTACAGTACTTGGGGTACATTGGAGATCTATGAGAAATTTGATGTTTTTCAATGGTGTTGCCTTGCTTCGGAAGAGGGGTAGTCTTATACGGCAAGTATAGCCCAAAACCTATGTTTTAACTTGAAAATTAGGGGGGTCGTCTTATACGCCCAGTCGTCTTATACGCCGGAAAATACGGTAGTTATAAATTTATGTAGGAATGTTAAATTTCTATCAATCCCATGTTTTAAAATGCTACAATTATGGAGACCGGGGAGAAACTTTGGATCCCCTAAAAACATAGCACCTGGAGGAGCACGTGAGATCAAGCCAAATTTATTACCGAATGATAAGAGATAAGGATTGTGATACTAGAGTATTTTGTGATGCTATCACATTAACCACTTAAGCCCCTGAAGATTTTACCCCCTTCCTGACCAGGGGGGTTTTTGCGATTTTTTACTGCGTGACTTTAACGGACAAATGCGCGGTCGTGCGACGCTGTACCTAAACGAATTTGACGTCCTTTTTTTCCCACAAACAGAGCTTTCTTTTGGTGGTATTTGATCAACTGTGCGATTTTTACTTTTTGCGCTATAAACAAAAAAGGGCGTAAATTTTGCAAAAACAACAATATTTTTCACATTATTTTTATATGAAATTCCCCCCCAAAAAAATGTAAAAATCAAAATTTTTTAACATTTTTGGCCAATTTGTTTTCTGCTACATATGTTTGGTAAAAAAAAAAAAAATCGCAAAAAAGCGTATTTTGATTGGTTTGCGCAAAAGTTATTGCTTTTACTAACTAAGGGAAAGATTTCTGTCATTTTTGGTGGTTTTTTTTTAACGCGTAATGGCGGAGACCTGTGATTTTTTTTTGCGGTACTGCGACATTGCGGCGGACATATTGGACCCTTGACTGACATTTTTGACACTTTTGGGGTTACCAGTGACATTACTGCAGTAATCAGTGCTATACATATGCACTGTTACTGCAAAATGACACTGGTAGTGAAGGGGTTAACTTTATTTGAGAGGGAGGGGTGGTGTGTGTCCCTAGGGGCGTGATTCTTACTGTGATTGGCTGTGGCTTGAAGTGTAGGAACAGTGATCAACGGCCCTACATAGTATAAACGTATGATCACTGTTTCTACACAGGGGAGAATGACAGGCGGCTTGTCTACATCAGCCGCTTGCCTTTCTCCCTCTGCACCGACGATCGGCGAGTGACCTGCGGACATCGGGTCCACCGGTCACACGCATGGACTTGCTGGGGAACGAGCCGGGGGCGGGAGCGCGCCTCCGCGGGCGCGCGCTCGCCCGCTATTGGCTCCCAAGCAAGTGACAGGCTAGTGACGTATATATATATACGTCACTTTGCCTGGCCGGGGCTGACTGCCGACGTATATAGTAGTGCGGTGGTCGGCAACCGGTTAATAGGGACATTTCTGGTCCACATTAGACCTGTTATCTGATAAGGTAGAATAGATTCCCTCTCAAAATTAACCCATGGGATTTTCGAATCAGGGATGTGCCACTGAGCAATCTGGGTGAAGCGAGAGGCCAAGTAATATAACCAGAAATCTGGGAGACCAACTCCACTCCTCTGTTGTGTAGTGTACAACACAGATTTGGAGAATCGAGGATGTGAGTCAGCCCAGACAAATTTATTAATTTCTCTCTGGAACTTCAATATGTACGTTTTATTAATTCTATTTGGGATTGCACGAAACAAATACAATAATTTAGGGAGTACGATCATTTTAACTACGGTAATTCTCCCCAGAAAAGAAATGTGATAGGACTTCCAAGCCTTGAGGGATTTCCTGATTTTCAGTAGTAGTGGTGTATCATTTTTGGGAAAGATGTACTTTAATTCCGAGTTGAGGCGTATACCCAGATAAGAGATAGCCTCCATAGACCACGAAAAAGTGAATGAGCTTTTAAGAGTGTTAAATAAGGAACTAGGGATAGGCATTGTAATTCTAGGCAAATTTCATCCATGTTTTCTGGGATTTCTCTGCCATCCAGTAATATTTGCTTGAGTTTGTGTAATGCATTAAGTCGGTCACAATGATACATATAGAGCCTTCTATTGAAATCTGTCTCCTGAGCTTGGTTGATTCCCTAGCTCCTACGAAGATGATACGCACTTTACTTACATTATTATTTTTTTAGTCTAAAAAGCTTATTATTATCTCCTGGCCTGGAAAAAAACATACTAAGAATAATTATCAAAATGAGAAAATGCTGAATTATACAACACAATAAAAAAGATGGGTAGTGCAATGCATTTAATTACCATACGAAACAGACACTATACATGCTCACCACCTGTCACATGCTTTCTAAAGAGCGTTCTGAATGTGGATCATTCTTCAGAGACCAAAGCAAGTATCAACGAATCCTTACTACAATCACACGGACGTTTGTATCTTAGAGCAGCTAAACACCAGTAATCTGCATTTGAAAAAGTTGAAATATTTCCTGCAGATATCTGCGGTTTGTAAATGAGTTTAGATGCAGATATCTGCGGTTTGTAAATGAGTTTAGATGCAGATATCTGCGGTTTGTAAATGAGTTTAGATGCAGATATCTGCGGTTTGTAAATGAGTTTAGATGCAGATATCTGCGGTTTGTAAATGAGTTTAGCTGCAGATATCTGCGGTTTGTAAATTAGTTTAGCTGCAGATAGCTGCAATTAGCTGAGTCAGCGTTTTCAAGGATTCCCCCCCCCCCCCCCCAATATCTCATTCTTAGAAGATGTTAAACGCCAAGCACCTCCTCTTCCTCTTTGTATAGGAGATAGAGCTGTGCTATTAAAGTACAGAAAATGGGAAGTGTGTCACTTCTGCTGCTAACTGCGGCTATCTGCAGCTAAATTCAATGCGTGTTTAGCTGCAGATAATCAAAGTATTGTATGTGTAAAAGTGGTGTACCATTGGAGGGTCTCATTCCTAAGCCAAATCATATGAGTACAAAAATAAGTGAAATGGGACTTTAAATACCCCTCCAACAGACAGAAGTACACAACAAAATATATTAACCACTTGCCTACCGGCCACTTATACCCCCTTTCTGACCAGGCCAATTTTCAGCTTTCAGTGCTGTCGCACTTTGAATGGCAATTGCGCGGTCTGTACCCATCTGTACACTGTATCCATATGACATTTATATCACACAAATGGAGCTTTCATTTGGTAATTATCACACACTGTTTTTATAATTTTTGCTAAAGAAAGAGAGATCGAAAAAAAAATTGAAAATAAAAACAAAACTTTTTTTTATCGTTTGTTATAAAATTTTGCAAACAGGATATTTTTCTTCTTCACTGATGTGCGCTGATGAGGCCGCACTGATGAGCACTGATCAGGAGCCACTGATGAGGCTGCACTAATGGGTGGCACTGGTAGGCGCCACTGAAGGGCACTTAGAGGTGGCACTCATAGTCAGCTCTGATGGGCACTGATAGGTGGCACTGATGAGCACTAATAGGCGGCACTGATAAGCACTGGTAGACGGCAATGATAAGTGACACTGATAGGCACTGATTAGCCATTCTGATGGGCACTGATAGATGGCACTGATTAGCAGCACTGGTGAGCACTGATTAGCAGCACTGGTGGACACGAAGATGATTGATGTCCCTTCAACAGAAGCCAGTTAACAGCTTCTGTTTCTGTCGGCTTCTGTCATTGGCTGACAGCTGATCACGTGGTAAGGGTCCACTGTGATTGGCATTTACCCTGATCTATGATCAGCTGAGTCCAAAAGACTCAGCGATCACAGAGCGCTCAGCCCGTGCGCCACAAGGAGCTCTCTGGCAGCATGAGAACGGGAGAACATCAATGGACGCCCTCCCGGCAATTTAAGCCCGCTCTGTAGCCATCTTTCGGCAACAGCACGGACACTAAGTTGTTAAAAAATAACCGGATCTTTATTACATTCATATCCAATCAAAAACCTCATGTTAAAAACATAGAATTTGTACATGGACGTCAATTCTACCACTTGTCTTTCATTGTGTGTTATGACAGTCCTCTGAGATTATGATGTGTAAGTCAACGTGTTTCGCGGAAGGATCTGCTTCATCGGGACCTCAAATCTCATTCAAAAGTACATCTGAACACTAAGATAACACTAGAAACAAAGATACGATTACATAAAATACAATATATATATAATATGTGAAATTATTCACTTCCATAAAAGTTGTAGAAAGCCATCTCTTGAGGAGAGAGAGGGAAGATGTCACAAGAAAAAAAAAAACAAAAAAGGGGGGGGGGTTGAAAAACATAAAAACAGAAGGAAGGGAAAAGAAACAGGGGGGAAGGGAAGTAAAATTCTCCATATATGCTTATATACTGTACATTTCTCAAGGATTTGAGAAATTATTATATCGTCCAATATGGTTTCGCTCGAATATAGGCTTCTGAAAAGTAGATGAGGTGGATGAGTGTGAGTAAAGCCATGCTGGTCTGTGGGAAAACCACCAGGGCTGGAGATGTAACAAGCTACAAAGAGCAGAAGAAAAACTGATGCTACCATTAGAATGAATAGGGCTCATCCCTAGCTCAAGCAATGAATATAGAATGAATAGGGCCCATCCTTAGCTCAAGCAATGAATATAGCTGTAGATAGTCACCTTGGATGCAGCATTTTCCTTCTTTTCCTAAACGCAGCTAAACTCTCTCCAACTAAACGTTGCTAGTCATTACGTATGATTAACATGATTACTTTACATTGTGAGTCCAGCTGCTTTTAGAAAAGTCTTCTAAAGGCAGCTAAAGTTTGAAATTTAGACATCCAAGTAAATGTACCCTGAGGCTCCAGAAGCAGGAGAACTTGCAGGGATGGTGGTCCCAGGAAGATAACAAACAGGGAAACATGTCTGGTCCCCACAGCAGGAAATTAGCTTGGCTCATGGAAGAACTGCGACTTTGATCATTACTCTGCAGGATGGCTTAGGAAGAGGTGTTTGGAATCAAGAACGAGGAGTGAAGTAATTGATGCACAATGCACTGTTTACATTTCATTTTTTTCCTGCTGAGTTTTTTCCAGTTGAGCTTTACTCTGATATTGTTAGATTCCTGAAGAAAAACAGAAGTCTGGCATTGTCTGGCATTTATGCTTCTAAATAGGGCTGAAACAACGAATCCACATAGCAGCTTATAAAATTAGTTGTCAACTATTTACATAATCGATTAGTTGGTCAGCCGATTAGTTGGCCTGCATACAGAATGCAATTTTGTGTACATATCAGAAAATACAGTGCAGCTCATATACAGCTCAGTACACCGTCCATACATGTCAGTATACACAGTGCGGCACACATACAGCTTTGTACACCGTTCATACATGTCAGTATACACAGTGCAGCACACATACAGCTCTGTACACCATGCATACATGTCAGTATACACAGTGCAGCACACATACAGCTCTGTACACCATGCATACATGTCAGTATACACAATGCAGCACACATACAGCTCTGTACACCGTCCATACATGTCAGTATACACAGTGCGGCACACATACAGCTTTGTACACCGTTCATACATGTCAGTATACACAGTGCAGCACACATACAGCTCTGTACACCATGCATACATGTCAGTATCAAAACAAGTTTTAAGGTGCAAAGCACCAGTTCCCTGCGCTCAGAGAGGTGTAGCTTCTAGTCCACCTCATTAAGGTCTTTCCACTGTTTCTGGAGCTGTGGATGCGACAACCCAGGAAAAAATGCTGCGGCCTTGCTGCCCTTTACACGACCAGGGAAGTCTGGAAATACTGTAAGAGGCTCTGAGGAAGAGGCTAACCCTCGAAACGCGTTAGCCACTACTAACTCAAGGGATAACTTACCCTCGGATCATACTACTGAGGACTGCGTTCCTTACATGATATGCTTTTAACCAAGAAACTCGTTTGTGAGTATTTTTAATCTTCTTATTTTTAATAAACCAACCAAAGGATAATGCACTAGGCCTGTGCGCCCCTGTGTTTGTTTGTTGTATACATGTCAGTATACACAGTGCAGCACACATACAGCTCTGTACACCGTCCATACATGTCAGTATACACAGTGCAGCACACATACAGCTCAGTACACCGTCCATACATGTCAGTATACACAGTGCAGCACACATACAGCTCTGTACACCGTCCATACATGTCAGTATACACAGTGCAGCACACATACAGCTCTGTACACCATGCATACATGTCAGTATACACAGAGCAGCACACATACAGCTCTGTACACCATGCATACATGTCAGTATACACAGTGCAGCACACATACAGCTCTGTACACCGTCCATACATGTCAGTATACACAGTGCAGCACACATACAGCTCAGTACACCATTCATACATGTCAGTATACACAGTGCAGCACACATACAGCTCTGAACACCGTCCATACATGTCAGTATACACAGTGCAGCTCATATACAGCTCTGTACACCATGCATACATGTCAGTATAGACAGTGCAGCACACATACAGCTCTGTACACCGTCCATACATGTCAGTATACACAGTGCAGCACACATACAGCTTTGTACACCATGCATACATGTCAGTATACACAGTGCAGCACACATACAGCTTTGTACACCATGCATACATGTCAGTATACACAGTGCAGCACACATACAGCTTTGTACACCATGCATACATGTCAGTATACACAGTGCAGCACACATACAGCTCTCTACACCGTCCATACATGTCAGTATACACAGTGCAGCACACATACAGCTCTCTACACCATGCATACATGTCAGTATACACAGTGCAGCACACATACAGCTCTGTACACCATGCATACATGTCAGTATACACAGTGCAGCACACATACAGCTCTGTACACCATGCATACATGTCAGTATACACAGTGCAGCACACATACAGCTCTGTACACCATGCATACATGTGAGTATACACAGTGCAGCACACATACAGCTCTGTACACCATGCATACATGTCAGTATACACAGTGCAGCACACATACAGCTCTGTACACCATGCATATATGTCAGTATACACAGTGCAGCACACATACAGCTCTGTACACCATGCATATATGTCAGTATACACAGTGCAGCACACATACAGCTCAGTACACCATGCATACATGTCAGCAGGGCTGCTTTTAGAAATCATGGGGCCCCATACAGCCTTCCTGACAGGACCCCCCCCCGAACCCACGCCTGTAATCCCCCCACCTCACGCCTGTACCCCCCATCACACAAGGTGCAGTGGAACAGCGGCACTGACTGTATCCGCCTTTACCCGAAAAAATGAAAAAAAAAAAGTTCCTCCCCTGCTCCCACCTCCTGGGCCCCTCTGTTGACGTGATGGGGTCCTGGGAAATTTAATTTAAGCCCAAGTAAACATGTAGGAGCAGGGGTGTGATCAAGTAAAATTAATTTATCCATTTAGGCAGAAATGAACAATAAAGCTGCTCCAGGTCCCCCTGTTTAGCTGATGAGGCCTGGGCCCAGTACAACAGGATCAGTTGTATTGCCTTATCAGCAGCCCTGCATGTCAGTATACACAGTTCAGCCCGCATAAAGCTCAGTACACCCCTCTATATATGTCATTAAGTGCCTGAGAAGTTGTAAATGTGAATGTGTAAGGAGCAACCCCTCATGGGACATGTAGTCCTGGGCAGGAAGTGAGTGATTCTAAATTCGGAAGTTTTTTACCTTGCTATAGGGGCACTCTATAATATTTTGCGGTTTGCTGTGGGGGCACTCTGAAGGCAGGAGCAGCCAGAAGAGCCAGATTCGGGGCTGCTCTATGCAAAACCATTACACAGAGCGGGTAAGTATGAAAAGTTTGTTGTTTAAAGAGAAAAATCTAAAGTTTACAATCACTTTAGGGACTCTGTGCACAGAGGATGAGCATCTGAATCCAGAGAAGCTGGAGGCTGATAGACTAGAGGTAATATAAGGCATTGCGATCAAATTTATAGTAGAGGTTAACTAGTCTTATGCATTATTTTTAAAATCATTATACCCATGCAAAAAAAAAAAAAGAAGTCTCAGCCTTTAGTAGTACTTTAATATAAAAAAAATGTATCCCCCCTCTACCCTTCATGTAGCTACGTATCTGACTCTCAGTTAAAATTCCCTGTATATCCTACTTCTGAGTATATTTATTTATATATATATATATATATACAGTAAATATATATATGAATAAAAAATATATATATATACAGTATATATATGTATGTATGTATGTATATATATATATATATATATATATATATATATATATTAGACACAGTATATATACACATATACATATATGTATATCACTACTTTCACTGTTAGCAGTGATTATCTGTTGTTTTTGTACTAGAAAGGGGTAATTTTCTTTTTTTTAACCCCATCATGACAGGTGATAAAAAAGCATGCTACTGCTACCAAGTGTCTTATGCTGGCCATACACATATTGATTTTTGGATGAGAATATTCGTACTAACATTCTTTGTTCATTTGATGCATTCATTTGAAAATTTCACTTTCTTTTGACATTCAATTTCAAATGAAAGTAATTTCTGAACAAAAGCCACATACACTATCCAAAAATGTGTACAACTAAGTTAAGTTTTCTGTTTGCTCCTTTGAATTTTCCCTTCACTGTGGTCAGAAATAAATGACAATTTGACCCCACTAATGATGGGAAAATCAAACAAAAATTTGCAAAGGAAAAACGAATTAGTGTATGACCAGCATAAGTGACAGCAGGCACAGGTAGCCTGTATTAGGCTACCACCCTATGACAAGGGAGTCTGTCATGTATAACATATATTAATTGTACCCTGTCCTGTCTGCAAATCAGCAAAAAAAGCATTTTAGGTCTTTTAAAAAAATAATGTCTCTTTCAATAAAAATGTTGATCTCTGAGTCTTATGATACTGTATATTCCAGATCCAACCTTTAATAGTAAATACATCTTCTCTGTCTGTTATTCTTAGAGTGGATTAGATATTTCCTAACCATATAGCTGGTTATTTTTATTTACTACTGCATATAGATATTCAAGAATAAATTGTCTTTTTTAAACTTTACATAAGAACTAAATTATACACCAAACTTATTTTGAGATTTTTATCTGATTAATCGAAACAATATTCAACCAACTAATAAAACTGAGAAAAAAATCCTTAGCTGCAGCTTTACTTCTGAATAATTGAGCAGAAAATTCATATATAATTATATTAACCACTTGAGGACCGCCCCCCGCAGATATACTGCGGCATGGCAGCCCTCCAGCGCGAACCGACATACCTATACGTCGTCTTGTGCTTTGGATCTGGGGCGCGCATGCGCGCCATTGGCAACCCACTCCTGCTGTGATTGGATACAGCAGGAGCCAATCAGCAGGGCCATCGGACACAATGTCAGCTGGGACCCACCGATCGCTCGGAGGAGAGGCAGTGCAGCGGTCTGCCAATGTAAACAAGGCAGACCGCCGTTCTGTCTGAGAGGAAGATAGAGATGTTTTGTTTCTGCTAAGCAGAAACACAAATCTCTGTCTTCCTCCAGTTAGACCACCCCCAACACAGTTAGAAAGCACTCTCTAGGAGCAAACTTAACCCTTTGATCACCCCTGATGTTAACACCTTCCCTGCCACTGTTATTAGTACAGTGAGAGTGCATTTTTTTAGCACTGATCACTGTATTGGTGGTCACTGATCCCCAAATGTGTCCCTTTGTGTCAGCTTGGTCCACAGCAATGTCACAGTCCCATTAAAAATTCCTGATAACCGGCATTACTAGTAACAAAAAAAAATGTAAAGAATGAAGATTCCATAAATCTATACCATAGTTTGTAGACGCTATAACTTTTGCGCAAACCAAATCAATATACATTTATTGGGATTTTTTTTCTACCAAAAATTTGTAACAGAATATATATTGGCCTAAATTGACGAATAAATTAGATTCTTTCAATTTTTTATTGGATATATTTTAAAGCATAAAGTAAAAATATTGTTTTTTTTTTTTTGTTTTCAAAACTGTGGGTCTTTTTTTGTTTATAGCACAAAATAATAAAAACTGCAGATGTGATCAAATACCACCAAAAAAAAGCTCTATTTGTGGGGAAAAAAGGACATACATTTTATTTGGGTACAGCGTCGCACGCCTTTGTCAGTTAAAGTAATGCAGTGCCGTATCGCAAAAAATGGCTTGGTCATTAGAGGAATAAAACCTTCCGGGGTTGAAGTGGGTAAATGGATATAGGCAAGATGAACAAAGATCTAACTGTGCTTCTATGACCAAGCTGTCCCCATCCACCACAAGATTCCACCAAAAATCATATAAAAATACTTATCACTGGAAGTCACAGTGGCAGCAGGTCACTTAAGCCTCGAACACACGCTACGAATTTCCGCCGACCGTTTTTTCCGTCTTTTGTCCAGAGTGGTGTATGTTGGTTGGAATGTGCTCTAGACTGCACACAAGTTTTCCCGTACGACAGAATTCTACTTCAGAAGTGATGTCATGTGTTGGATTATATGAAAAAAACAAGGTGCGCTAAAACAAATATATGAATCCAACACAATTAAATTGCAATAAAACAAAATGTTGGATAACAGGTGAATGGTGTGTTTCAAAAGTCCATTATGCATCAATCATAAGTGTCCATATATGATAATATCAAACTGGTGCTCCACAAAATGAAAGATTTCTTCAACTTCAATGTGAAAGACCCACCACCAAGTAGAATTCCTCCTTACCAGACGGAAATAAGGTGCACACAAATAACAAATCTACTGATAACCAGTGTTGGGGTAGTTACTCAAAAAATGTAACTAGTTACTAGTTACTTCTGTAAATTGTAATGAGATTACTTTACTAGTTACTGCATTTGAAAAGTAACTTCACTACTTATTACTTTACTTTCCTCTTTCTTAATTGACCGTGTAGAAGAAGATACATGACACTCTTTCTGCATAGAGTTTATTGTATAAACACAGGCTTTGGGAAACATGAGAACAAAACCTGAAAAAACAGAATAAAACATAAAGTGCAACAAAAAGTCATAAACTTCATCCCTCTCTATTCTTCGAAATAACAATTGTATCGCACGGCTTGGGTAACGCAGGAAAGCGCGTTCCTATAGCCTAGTAAAGTAGTGTAGTTACCAATATTAGTATTGTAACTAGTTACTTTACTTAGTTACCAAAAAAAGTAATTTAGTTACTGTAATTAGTTACTTTGTAACTAGTTACCCCCAACACTGCTGATAACCACAAATTATAAGTGCTTCCAACTCCACGTGAACCACCCGAAATAGTCCCTTACCAGACAGCAGGTGTTTAGCGCTTATGGTTCAACCACTATCCACTACCACCTCCTCCGTATCCAGCCTACAGCAAGGTGAATCTCAAACAGCAGGTAATAGGCGCTTGTAGTTCAACTGATATCCACTACCACCTCCTCCGTGTCCAGCCTACAGCGAGGTAAATCTCTGACCAAAAATCCGGTGATTTCCAAGCATGGGATGTAAAGGAATAAAGCAGCAAATAGTGTGATATCTCCCACACACTACACATCATGTGTTGGATTGCTTTGTATGTGTTCTTTCGTCTCTGAGCATGCCTAGTCTAAATCTGTACTAATGAGACGAAAATCAGACGTTGTGTTGACGGAGGACAAAAATTTTAATGCCTGCACATCAGGATTTTGTCAGCCGAAAAGTCGGAGTCGGCTGTCGAAAGCACCATACTAACAAGCCGAAAATCGGCAGATCGGTCGTCGGACGAAATTTCCCTTCCAACTTTCTTATCGTGTGTACGGGGCTTTAGGTACCAAGTTGGAAGTATGGTGGGATCTATAGGTGGAACTCATACCCAAATGTTAAAATAAATGCACCTTGGCGTCTTCAATGTAAGAACAGGCACCTTATGCTTTGCAGCAGTTGTATTACTTTGTTTAGTTGGTCCTAATTACAGAGTCACCTTAATTGCTCTAATGGGTCTAGTAATGTTCAATAACATACATGCCTCTATGCTTTATATGACACAGCTGCCTTACAGCCACCATCTGGACAACACAGCTATGCCAGCACAATTTAAAACTAAAGAATTCTGAACTAATAGCAATATTGAAAGCCTCTACAGCACTTGCCACATATTCCGACATTACTAACATTTTTTGCCTCATTAAACTGAAGCCAGACTTCCTTCCCAGGAACAGCTAGCGGAATAACGAAGTCATTATCTTGTTACACAGAAAATTATGCTGGAGTATGACAGTACAAAGCATACTCAACATCCAGGCCAACATTTCCTCAGTGCAGTGAGCAATCACTTGTGAAGACTTCCTAAGAATATGTCTTAACAAAACAGTCTGACCTTAATCTTAGTGACACCTTTATTAAGTAACGGCACGGCAGATGCAATTAGGCAGTAAAACAAAGATGAAATTGTAAACTGGTAAGCATATCCAAAATTGCAGTTCCCTAAAAGGTAAACCCTCTCTGTTTAACCACTTTGTGTCTAGGGCAATTTTTTTTATTTTTTCACATACTTTAAAATCTCCATTGTCAGCAAGAAAACAACTTAACCTCCCTGGCGGTATGATTATGTCAGGAATTACATACCAAAAGCGGTACAATTGTTTTCATGGAAATTTGGCGTTATGTATTATAGGCCTACAATTCTTAGTAATTACTGACTTAAACCTGACCAAAACAAGACTCTAGTAGACATGCCAGATGTGATAAATTTCAAACACAAACATGTGAATTATAATCGAATCAATAATATTATTTTATTATTTAATATATAATATATATAATAAAATTATATTATTGATTAGATTATAATTCATGCATTATATATTATATATAGATATATGTGTGTGTATATATATATATATATATATATATATATATATATATATATAATATATAATGCATGAATTATAATTGAATCAATAATATAATTTTATATATATATATGTGTGTGTGTGCATATATATATATATATATATATATATATATATATACATATATATATATATATATATATATATGCATATATATATATGCATATATATATATACCGGTATATATATATATACCGGTATATATATATATATATGCGCATATATATATATATGCATATATATATGCACATATATATATATATATATATATATATATATATATATATATATATATATATATATGCATATATATATATGCATATAATATAAAATGTGTTATGTGTTTTGTGCAACATTTTTTTTTTTTTTTGAATTTCCCTCCCTAGTTCCGCTCCCATGCAGCATTGCTGCTGCAGGGAACGGAACTAGGAAGTGATCACACCGACGGAGGACGGAGGAGCGGCGGGACTCTTGGCTGGCGGTCACAGCAATGAGAGATCATCGCTGGATCGCCAGGAGAAGGTAAGAGAACACCGCTGCGCTCTCTGCAATCCACCCCGAGCGTGACTCGGGGTTACCGTTCCTGATATGAAAAATCAACCCCGAGTCATGCTCGGGATTACCGCCAAGGAGGTTAAAACCTCAAACAATTATATATTTTCTGAAAGCAGAGGCCCTGTAGAATAAAATGGTGGCAGTTACAATTTTTTATACTGCGTGATATTTGCACAAATGTTTATCAAATCTTTGTTTTTAGGATAAAATTAATTTTAGTGTACACAAATACTATATAATACCCACATTTGTTGGTAAAATATAAAAGATGGGGTTGTATAGAGTAAATAGATAGCACACATGTCAAGTCTTAAAACCACGCATGCCTGTGAAATGTAAAAAAAAAAAACGATAGTACACAAACTTGTCACTAGGTGATGCTTTAAAAGCCTGATAGACTCCATGGCAGCAAACGTATGGGGCTAGCCCCGCCTCCTCTCCTACCCAATAGGACCCCACTCCCATAAATTTTGCTCAGTGCTAGGGGCTGCGTTCCTTTTTGTCCTCCTACAAGTTTGGAGTCTTACCCTGTATGAAGATTCTCAGTGACCCAGGCCTGGTGGGGTGCATGTGAGGTGGTGTATCCAGACGGTGTCCTCTCGGGAGTCCAGAAATCCCAGCTATTAGCAGGGTGGACATGGGCGATGGATGCGGTGCCATGAAGAACTGTAAATCATGGCCAATGGCAGGTTCGCGGGAATTTGGCCAAATGTCCCAGCTATTAGCAGGAAGCCTTTACACCCTGATCGCACACGTCGGTAACGTCTCGGTGACAGCCTTTGGAGTTCAAGGCCGGTCGCGTGTTGCTGTGGTGTATTTAAATGTATAGAATGTATATAGGGAATGTATAGAAGAATCCAAAGCTGACCAAGACACCCCAAGCCCTGCAATACCTACTATAGTACATGTCACAGTGAGTAATCAGCCCCATACTGCTCCTTCCCCAGCATCTACTGAATCACTGATTGGGAGGACATGTTAAGACCTTATCCTGACACTCATGAGTGACTTTCTGGCCACCCCAGATGCATGTGAGAAGGGGGCCCACAATCCCCATAACACCCCTACTGATTTCCCTTCCACGATAGCCTCTTTTTCCACGATGCTGTCCAGAGGTCTAGCCCAAACAGCTGCACAGATCACGACCTCCATCCATGCTGAACTGCAGCATTTGGGATCACAGATGGAAGTCATGGAAAAAAAGGCTGATGAATCTGTAGCCAGAATTAACCAAAACACTTTCAGAATACAGTATATCCAGGATCAGTTGGAAACTGCATTGTCCAAAATAGATGACCTTGAAAACCGTTCAAGACAATACAACTTTAGAGTCAGAGGTCTCTCTGAAACAGTGAAAGAAGTTAACCATGTAGTTCGTTCTTTCATCAAGGACTTAATCCCAGAGGGTGGGGGAGGTACGAGGGGCCTGCTGGCAATTCTATTCCCCAATGTTTGAAGAGTTCAAAGTATAATTTGTCTTAGGGCTCTTTCACACGGGCGATCCGATCAGATCCGCCTGTCAGTTTTTTAGGCGGATCTGATCGGATACTCCATGCAGCTCTATGGGGCAGCGGGTGTCAGCGGAGACACCTCCGCTGACACCCGCTGCCATCCGCATCCGATCCTGTCCGTGAAATCTGGACGGATGGAAACCCTGTTTTTCCAGCCGTTCAGTAATCGGATCGGATGAGAGCGGACAGGCGGTCCGCTCTCATCCGATCCCCCATAGAGGGCAGCGGGGGCTGAGACACCTCCCTCTCTGCACTGCAAGCGGAGACGGAGCTGTCATCCGCCGGCTCAGCGGGGATCGCGGATCGATCCCAGCTGAGCAACACGGATCCGCCTATGGAGGCGGACCGTGTGAAAGAGGCCTTAAAGTTTTCAAAGTTTTTCTTATACCTCCCTTATATACTTGGGCATATTTGTTGTTACGATACAGCTGGTATGTCTTCCAAGGTGGCTCCTAGGGTTCTCCCCTTTGGTGGGGCGAACTCTGAGACCCACTATACTCACTGGTACATTACTCTAGGGAATATTATGATTGACCCTGTGCAGTTGCCCCTTTGAAGCTCCAGGCAAGTAACAAAGAAACCCTTGCTGTTTGATTGCTTCACAGGGGTTAAGGAGCAGGAGCAGTTTGGTGACAATTGTTCAGGCCCTATTCCCTCAATTTTTTAGGAACAGCGCTTTGTTTATTTGAAGTTATCTATTATATCTCTAGACAGGTGGAGCAAACTGGATACAATGCACTGCCCCTGATGCTTTATGTTTTACTCTCAGTGGCAGATTGATGTTCCCCACTTTTTCGGGGATATCACCATTCTCAGGTTTTTTTGGTGGGAAGTGGCTGGAATCTTCCTCACCTAGGTGGGTTACTGGGTTTTTGGTTTCATTGTTTCTCTAATTGTTGTCTTGTATTCTTTTGTTCAGGCAGGGCGACCTGTCTTTACTGGGTGAGATTTTTTTCTATTTTGAGTTGTCCAAACCTCTGATCCATGGCTAATTCTAAACCTTCCAATATGATCATGCAGATTATATCCCACAATGTACAGGGTCTTAATTGTTTCAATTATATCATACCCTAAAGACAGATGGTATTCTCCGACAGGAAATGAATTGCCCAATCTCTTACAACCCCTCCTTCCTTCACCAGAGCTTCCTCCAATTTTACCTAGACAATGCCGTAAACAAGACACGTGGAGTAGAAAGTTGCTTTTCCAAACTTTTACATTTCTCCCCTTCCAAAATACTCAAGGACCCGAAAGGTCATTACCTGCTGTTGGTGGGTACCATCGATGGAAAGATCTATACATTTATTTTCCTATTACACCCCAAATAAAGGCTAAGCGGGATTTTTCAAAACCTTGACACAAACACTGAAGCCCGATTTACAGGGCACCATCATTTTTGCAGGCAACTCCAATATAGCATTTGATCTCTCATTGGATAAATCCATTATAAACTATATAAAGATAAACTTCTTTGAGCTTCTTTGAGATGCAGTGTGCATGAGCCCTAAAACATTAAAACGCTTGTAAAACATTTATGTGTATATATATATTAAAAAATATATTTATAAATACCTTTTTTTTTTTTAGAAGTGATCACATAATCTCTGTTCTCAGCAGGATAAGTGGCTTAGAGAGCTGAGGAAGGAGAACCAGCAGTACACTGATCTTCCAAGTGAATGGCTGTGCAGGAGCATGGCAGCACAATCTGACCATTGGAGGACAGGCAGGCTGTCTTTTAGCACAGCCAGAAAACTGACCATGTTGGGAAGGATGTTCTCTAATGCTTAGTTTGAAATAGGAAAGCAGGGGGACTAACAGGAAGAGCAGAGATTTCACACAAAGGAAGCAATGCAGAAAGAACAGGATACTCTCTCATACAAGTACATAGTACAGCAGGCACATACCAGGAATATGAAATGTTGGGGTAACATGTTCTTTAACACTCTGGAGAAAGTAAAAATCCTCCCTTGTAGTGGTGCTGCCCCCTCACCGCAAAGGCCAAATGGTTGTTTACATTTAGTGGACAGGGAAAGCACTTTCACCCGCCTGCAGCATCTTCTCACCTATGATCTTGAAATCTTTAAGACTAGTGCAGGGTCCAAAGTCCTACAATGGACATGAGGACGCCGAGGAACAGTCTACTGCTGGAGCATAGGTAAGTGCCCTCAGTCAGGGGAACGGAGGATCTGCTAAATAAAACAGCTTTTCCAGCATTTAACCCATGCATTACAGAGGTAACCCCACTGCAAGCGAGAATGTTTTACTTTGGTTGCAGTTGGGCTTTAACCAAAAATCTGCAAGTGCTTTTGTTGCTGCAAAAAAAAAAGTTTGGCTGATTTTATCATATTTTCTACTGATTACCATACACGTTCTAATTTGATTGTACAATTTCATTTTTTTTTTTTTTGTATCCAACAAAAAAGGTTTATTAAGAACAAAGTATACAATAGCAATGCCAAAGAGTACATTGCACATTTTGTACACAAAAAGTCAATGTTACCAACATTATTTATCTGGAAAATACTCGTTGCTGCAAACGATAAAGGTACATTCATCCATAAACATGAGCTATCCATTACCCCAATATCCCCTTGGCCCGAGAAATCCTCATCCTGCCTTAAGTCTGAGCAACCTATCCATGAGCAGATCAACTAGGGCTAGCCCAGGAAACTCCAACCATGGAGCCCATCATTTTTCATATTTGTGCGGGCATCCTCTGTGTTGATATATAACATTTTCCTGCCTCAATGTGTTACAAACAGTAGTAATCCATTTTCTATCTGTAGGAGAGTCTTCCATTATTACTTTTCGGGCCAAAATAAGACCCTGACTATGGCTTCTCTGGTCTGATTTTCCCATTCGTAGTCATCTAGCAGGTTAAGCTGACTTGGTTTGGGATCTAATGTCAGAGGCACCTGGAACACGCTATGCATAGTATCCACCACCATAAATAAAAGGCAAATACTCTTGCACTTAAAAAGTTGCTGTGCAGCTGATTGAAAATGTGTGTCTCGACTCGTTCAGCCACCACATCGGCTGTGCTGCCACTCATAACAGGTCAGGGAAACCCAAGTGAAACTCTAAAATGAAAGGAACAGAGGGCGCGCCAGCTTAGCGCATTACTTGACAATTTATTATTTAAAAAATGTATACATTATACTCACAAATGGCACGTTCATTCCATTTGTGAGTGTAATGTACACATTTTTTAAATAATAAAATGTCGTAAAGGTAACATGCTAGGCTGGTGCACCATCTGTTCCTTTCGTTTTGCAGTATCCACCCACCCCCTTCCAATAGGTGTGCAATTTTGGACATCTCCACAGTAAATAGATCAGGTCACCGTGACTCTAAAATGAAAGGAACAGAGGGCGCACCAGCCTAGCGCATTACTTGACATTTTGTTATTTAAAAAATGTATACATTAAACTCACAAATGGAATGAATGTGTCAAGCAAAATATATAAAGTCCACCAGATGCTCCATTCAGCACGCTGAGTGGAGTATCTGGTGGACCTTATATATTTTGCTTGACACATTCATTCCATTTGTGAGGGTAATGTATACATTTTTTAAATAACAAAATGTCGTAAAGGTAACGTGCTAGGCTGGTGCACCCTCTATTCCTTTCGTTTTACAGTATCCACCCACCCCCTTCCAATAGGTGTGCAATTTTGGACATCTCCACAGTAGATAGATCAGGTCACCGTGACTCTAAAATGAAAGGAACAGAGGGCGCGCCAGCCTAGCGCATTACTTGACAATTTATCATTTAAAAAATGTATACATTATACTCACAAATGGAATGAATGTGTCAAGCAAAATATATAAAGTCCACCAGATGCTCCATTCAGCACACTGAGTGGAGTATCTGGTGGACCTTATATATTTTGCTTGACACATTTTTGCTTGATACATTCATTCCATTTGTGAGTGTAATGTATACATTTTTTTAAATAATAAAATGTCATAAAGGTAACGCGCTAGGCTGGTGCACCCTCTGTTCCTTTCGTTTTACAGTATCCACCCACCCCCTTCCAATAGGTGTGCAATTTTGGACATCTCCACAGTAGATAGATCAGGTCACCGTGATCGCATCAACATCTGGAGCAAGTAGGTGTCGGTAGTAAACCCATGACCTGTAACCTATGATGGGTGTAATAAACCCGCAAAAGGATGTATAGCGGAGTCAGTCTCTGTGTCACAATCAACGAACAATTGGTCACTGATTGTAAGGCTCCCTTCCACTGGTCCCCAGTTAGCTGATTCACATCTTTCTCTCATTTCTCCAACACCCATAAAATAAACCTGCAACACCCACAAATAAAATGGATGTCCTTTTTTTTCCACAAATAGAGCTTTCTTTTGGTGGCATTTGATCACCTCTGCAATTTTTTTTTCTTTTCTTTTTTTTGCGCTATAAACAAAAAAAGGAGCGACAATTCTAAAAAAAAAAAAAAAAAAAATGTTTCCCTTTCTGCTATACAACATTCCCAATTAAAAAATAAAAATCAATCATTTTAGGCCAATATGTATTCTGCTACATATTTTTGTTAAAGAAAATCCCAAAGAGTGTATATTGATTGGTTTGCACAAAAGTTATCGGGTCTACAAACTAGGGGAAAGATTTTTTTAATTTATTTTATTTTTTTTACTAATAATGGCATCGATCAGCGATTTTTAGCGGGACTGCAACATTGTGGCGGACAGATCGGACACCTAACTGACATTTTTTACACTTTTGGGGGGACCAGTGACATTACTACAGTAATCAGTGCTAAAAATATGCACTGTTACTGTACTAATGACACTGGCAGGGAAGGGGTTAACACCAGAGGTGCTCAAAGGGTTAAATGTGTGCCTAGGTGGTGTTTTCTAACTATGTGGGGGATGGGCTGGCTGGATGAAACCAGAGATCTGTATTCCTAAATAAGAGGAACACAGGATCCCTGTGTTCATTACTGACAGAACAGTGGTCTGCCGTGTTTACAACGGCAGACCACCGTTCTGTCTCCACGGGGAGTGATCACGGCTGCCCAGCGGACATCGCGGCCGCCGAACACGCTGATTGGCTCCCCCTGTGGCCAAGGTACGTCCTTTTGTGGGACAGAGCAGACCTGCCACATTATAAGTATGGCGGTTGGTCGACAAGAGGTTAAGGTTCCTGTACTGCTTTGATGTGACTTGAGTGCAAGAGAGTGTAAAGTCGCACCAAAGTCACACCTCATGAACAGAACTGTTATACTTTCCTATTAGTCCCCAAAAAAAAAAGGAAAACTTGTCAAAAATGCATGTTCAAAAACTTAAAATGTAATGGAAAAACACATCAACCACAACCTGCATAGATGTGAACCTAGCCTTACTGGCCAGATTACCAGGTGAAAACAGAGAAAAAAAGCTTAAAAATAGAAAAGAAATGCAGCCACCACATCTAACGACTGGTAAGCTGCGATATATCACCATTTTGGTTTTGGGTTTAATAGCACTTTGACACTCTCTCTAGTGGTATGATATCAAGGTACGTTTGGGGCACAGTGACGGACAGAATTATTCTTATACAATTAATAGATGACCAAAGATTGATAGTCTTCATCCAATCGTTCCAGGCTAAGGTTCAGATTAACCAGTGGCGGCCCGTCTATTGGGGGCTCAGGGGCACCACCCCCCCTATCCATGCGTCCGGCCCCCTAATCTACATGCAGGGCGCCGGACACATGGATTCCAATAGTTTTTTTTTTTTTTAGTTGAAGCACGCGATTAGAGCCAGAGGCTCTAATAGGCTTCAAAAAAGGGTGGGCTCGGGGCGCAGAGCATTGCGCCTTGAGCCCACCCAGTTGTGTGACAATAGCGAATGAGTATTCGCTATTATCACACTGATTCTCCTCCCAGCCAATCAGGAAGCAGGTCCTGAGACACTTTTCCCAATTGGCCGAAAGGAGAGGCCATGCTATTGGCCAAGGAGAAGGAGGAGGGAGGAGACACAGGGGAAGCCACCGCCACCGCCGCTGCCGGGGGGAGACGCCGCTGCCTGCCCTCCACATCAGTCCAGGGTGAGTGAGCAGTGCAGTGCCGAATCGCAAAATAGGGCCTGGTCAGGAAGGGGATAAAATCTTCCTGGGCTGAAGTGGTTAATATTCATTCATTTTAGAGACTGAATGCTGTAGAACAAATGAGCCCAAATAGGCCCACTGCAAAATCTGTCCCATCTGTAGTTCTAGATTAAGAAAGTTAACTGTCATTACAATTCTTTTTATAACCAGTGCAATCTGTCATAGCCACTAATGGCTGAAAAATCCCACAGGGCTGGAAATCACTGTGTTTGCTGCCATAAATAGCATTAGAATCACTGTGTATTGAAGAACACCATAGGAACATCCCTGCTGGTAGATGCACTTTGCTAGCGAATTCTCAGGATAAGAGTGCTGTAGCCGCAGTACAGTACAGGAAGACAATCAGTGTTTGACTCTAGTCATGCCTAATCAAAGCTCATCCGCTGCTGGATAATGGTTGTATTTGGCACTCATTGCAGGACCTGACTCATTCACTATGCAGATAACAAACAAAGGTTAATAGCCAGTGGTCTCTACAGGAACGCACCTTTCTTCTTTTCTTCCCAGCCTGTGACAACAGCACACTGTTTATTGAAGATCCGAACAATAAAATGCACCTGTGTCCAGACCAGTGTTTCTCAACCTTTTTTTCAGTCAAGGCACCCTTTAAAAATGAACCACTTTAAGACCGGAAGATTTTACCCCCTTGCTGACCAGGCCCTATTTTGCGATTCGGCACTGCGTTACTTTAACAGACAATTGCGCGGTCGTGCGATGCTGTATCCAAATAAAATTGATGTCCTTTTTTCCCCACAAATAGAGTTTTCTTTTGGAGGTATTTGATCACCTGTGCGATTTTAAATTTTTGTGCTATAAACAAAAACATAGCGACAGTTTTGAAAAAAAATATATATATTTTTCACATTCTGCTATATAACATTCCCAAATTTTTTTTTAAAAAATCTAAATTTAACATTTTAGGCCAATTTGTTTTCTACTACATATTTTTGGTAAAAAAAAAAAATCACAATAAGCGTATATTGATTGGTTTGCGCAAAAGTTATCGCGTTTACTAACTGCGGGAAAGATTTATGTCATTTTTATTGGTTTTTTTTTGTTTTTTTTTTTACTAGTAATGGCAGCGATCTGCGATTTTTTGCGGGACTGCGATATTGCGGCGGACAGATCGGACCCCTGACATTTTTTACACTTTTGGGGGTACCAGTGACATTACTACAGTAATCAGTGCTATAAATATGCACTATGCAATATGGGAAAGGGTTAACACTGTTGGTGATCAAGGGGTTAAATGTATGCCTCATGCTTACTGACGTGGGGGGGGGGGTTCTGTGACAGAGACATATATCACAGGTTCAGCTATGCTGAATCCTGTGATCTCCTCCCGTCTGTCACTGAGAAGATCTGCCTGCTTTGTCATATGACGTCCAATCAGGACAATGCAACCACATTCCCGCCTATAGGGCGGGCGGGAAGTGGTTAAAGGGAAAAAAGTTATTTATATTTTTTTATTATATCTATACAAAAATGTTTTGCCTCTTATTTCTATTTTAAACGAAATGGGTTGTTTTACAAGGTGATCGTTAACAATCACTTTAACCGCTTGCCGACCTACTAGTACTACGTCGCTAGCCTGTGAGGCTCTAGGGAGCGAGCGTGCGCCGCCAGGGACGCGCTCCTGCACGGTCACTGACCCCCCGCGCGTGTGCCTGGCGGACCCGATGTCCGCCGGGCACTCGCGATCGTCCGAAAGAAAGGCAGGCGGCTGATGTAAACAAAACCGTCTGTCATTCTTCCCTGTGTAAGAATGGAGATCAGACGGTTCTACTATGTAGGACCGTTGATCTCTGTTCTTACACTAGTAGCCACAGCCAATCACAGTTAGAAACACGCCCCTAGGACACACTTAACCCCTCCCTCTCCAATACAGTTAACTCCTTCACTGCCAGTGTCATTTTTGCAGTAACAGTGCATATGTATAGCACTGATTACTACAGTAATGTCACTGGTAACCCCAAAAGTGTCAAAAATGTCAGTCAAGGGTCCGATCTGTCCGCCGCAATGTCGCAGTCGCGCAAAAAAAAATCGTAGATCGCCGCCATTACTTGTTAAAAAAAAAAACAACAAAAATGACAAAAATCTTTCCCTTTGTTAGTAAATGCGATAACTTTTGCGCAAAACAATCAAAATACGCTTTTTGCGATTTTTTTTACCAAACATATGTAGCATAAAACAAATTGGCTGAAAATGTTAAAAAATTTTGATTTTTAAATTTTTTGGGGGGAATTTCATATACAAAAATGTGAAAAATATTATTATTTTTGCAAAATTGACGCTCTTTTTTTGTTTATAGCGCATGATCAAAAAATCGCACAGGTGATCAAATACCACCAAAAGAAAGCTCTGTTTGTGGGAAAAAAAGGATGTCAAATTAGTTTCGGTACAGATTTGCACGACCGCGCAAATGTCCGTTAAAGTCACGCAGTGCCGAATCGCAAAATACCCCCTGGTCAGGAAGGGGGTAAAATCTTCTGGGGCTTAAGTGGTTAAGAGTATGTTCACATTGGAGGCGGGTTTGAAAACATGCATTTAATTGCAAAAACAGGGCATATTGAAAGACATCTGTGTGGGTTCATACACAGATGTCTATTGAAATCGTCCTCAAAGTCACCAAAAGTAGTGCAGGAACTACTTTTGGAAATCGTTGCAGCGCCGCGAAGTTGGTGTAGCACCAATTCGGATGGTGCTGTTGCCGGCAATAGGTTGCATCAAATCATGTCAAATCACCCCAATGTAAATGGGGGCAAAGTCTCTGTTGGCATTATCAAATGCCCTGTTGAGATTTTTCATACAAACATTCATTTGAAAATCTACCAATGTATGGCCAGCTTTTTTTCTTAAAATTATTTCTTTCTTTCTGCCTCCTTGTAACGTCCTCTATGAGCTCCTTTACCTCTCCTTTTTTACCCCTCACTTTCCTTTGGAATGAGCAGTGCACATTAGTTGTGGATATCCACACAGCTCTATGTACACTGCAAATCCCATAGTCCATAGTTCATAGTCCCTAGTCTAGTGATGGCGATCCTTGGCACCCCAGATGTTTTGGAACTACATGATGCTCAACTACACTGCATGAGTGCATGAGCATCATGGGAAATGTAGTTCCAAAACATCTGGGGTGCCAAGATTCACCTTCACTGCCCTAGTCCTTCTCAGAAGGGAGAAAGGCAGAATGGCTACGTTCTACATACAGTGGGACTATAGGCCCGTACACACGTACCGATTGTCGGCGTAAAGATTCGGCCAACGACTGATCGGCCGATTGTAGGCTTGTTAGTATGATGCTTCCGACAGCCGACAGCGCACTTTTGGCCGAACAGAATCTGTCGTGCAAGCATTAAAATTTTTGTAGGCCGACACCAGAACGGCCGATTGTTCACCAGTCAGTACAGATTTCGGCCGACAGACAACAGATTTGCAAGACTGGGCATGCTCAGAAAAGAAAAAAGACAAGGAAAGTTAACCATCACATGACATCACTTCTGCAGTCGGCTGTTGTTGGCCGACAAAATTCGTGTGCAGTCTTTTGCAGTTTTCAACAGACACGACAGCCCTGGACAAAAGACGGCCGATCGGTCGGCCGACGATCGGTACGTGTGTACGGGGCTTATGAAGAAGGAATGTAGCCACCCCCTAACAGGAAGTCAGATCAAAGAAGCAAAACAAAGAAATTTGAGGAACTGAGAGGAGGCGGCTGAGAGCAATTGAAGGTACTTTTTTGAGTTAGGAATACACACGTTAATAGAATTGTTCTTTAAAAGCCAGTTTGGTGTCACTTTAAGCAATGTGAATGTCATTCTTCACAGGCAAAATGTTGATTGACAGCCCATGGTTTCACAGGTCACCAAATGTATAACATCTTATAGAGCTTTCACCGGTGATAGCCACAATGTCTTGACTGAAATGTGAATTAACAATTGTTAGAAAAATGTTCCACTTGTGCAGTCTGTGAATGACAGTTTTACTGAACATTGCTTTATGTCTGATGTCTTACAATGCACTCCCATGGACCTCTTAAGCAGGCCATATACTAGCAGATTTCCAATTAGGTGCAGCTGAAAATGAACGTTTATTTGACTTCATTAAAGTTTAGAAAATTGAACAAATGTTCTAAAAATGAACATTTTATCACAACATTTTAGCAGTGTATGACCAGCTGTAGGACAAATTACTGTATTGCTTCAATTTATTTTATATGCATTCGGTTCTGAGTTCTGTTCTCAGAGCACTGAGGCTGGATTCACACTAGTGCAATGCCAGACATCGCATGTGATTCGCACCGCATTGCTGTGCACATCACATGCAATGTCTGTGCGATGCAAATTCAGCCATACAAACTTTATGGCTGAAATTGCACTGTATTCGTACCAAAATGGTGCAGGACCCCTTTATTTGGTCCGCACTGGAATCGGATCTGATTACTGTCTGATTTCACAGTTCGCACTACGTTCTGCAAACCGGTCTGGGGTGTCATTAACTTTACATTGACACCCGCAGTGTGAACTGCCTGCGAGTTTGATGAGATGCGGGAACCCGCACAGAAATCGTGTGTATATAGAAAGATAATCCGCACACCGGTAGTTGCTCTTAAAAATCTTCATCTTTATTCAAAAACCAGAGTACACAACTGCAGATAAAATCAGTTGATGCGTTTCAGCCTATAAGGCCTTAGTCATAACTGAGTTATGACTAAGGCCTTATAGGCTGAAATGCGTCAACTGATCTTATCAGCAGTTGCATTCTGTGGTTTATGAATAAAGATGAAGATTTTTCAAGAGCAACTACTGGTGTAGGGATCATCTTCTATATATGCACTTAGTAAAATGGCTGTGGATCAGGAGCTCTTTCATCAGTGAGTTGTATGGGTAGTAGCACTGTTGCTTCTGTTTGCATTGCACCAGTGTGACCTGGACTTTTATGCAGCTTATTTGGGCCTTATGCTTTCTGCAGCTAGAAAATGCAGTTTTACAGGCGTTTGATGTTTTTTTTTTTTTTTCTTTCTGACTCTAAACGCCCCTCAATTTTAGCCTATGGGGTTGATTTACTAAAACTGGAAAGTGCAAAATCTGGTGCAGCTCTGCATAGAAACCAATCAGCTTTCTTTGTTAAAGCTTAAATGAACAAGTTGAGGTGAGAAGCTGATTGGTTTTTGCACTCTCCAGTTTTAGTAAATCAAATATGTGTCAGTGCACACATAGGCATTTACAGGCCTTTTGAAGCAAGAGGAGGAGCAAAAGTCTGAACACACCATTCAGGATAGGAATGTTTGGGCAGACAAAAATGCCCAATGTGCCTAAACGCGTGTAAACGAGCCTGAACACTAGGCGCTTTCAGGGCTTCAGCATTCATTTCAAAGGCTAGAATAATTTATTAACCTTCCTAGCGGTATTCCCGAGTGTGGCTCGGGGTTAAATTTCAGTGCCAAAAGCGGTAACCCAGAGCCAAACTCGGGGTGCCGCTAGGTAGATCGCTGGATCCTGGTAGAGGGGTTACTTACCTTGTCACCGGGATCCAGCGATGCATCCCGGCGGTGTGTGGCGGCGGATCTTTCTCCCGATGCTCTCTGTGCCCCGGCTTTAGTCTCCTGCGATGTGACGCTCGCAGGGGGGTGGAACCGGTGGCAAATTCAAATGTAAAACACATATATATACGTGCATATTTATATATATACATGTATGTATATATATATATATATATTTATATATACGTGCATATTTATATATATACGAATATATATTTATATATATATATATAATATATGCATATGTATATATATATATATATATATATATATATATATATATATATATATATATATATATATATATATATATGTATACATAGATACAAACTTTACCTTATTTATAGTTTTTTATTATATTATAATTTATGATTTTGTGTTTCAAACTTTGTCATACCCGAGATGTTATAAAGAAGAACGCACAGTAAAAAAAAAATCATATGTAAATAGTTGGTTTGGGCTGCTCATTCTTAAGAATTACATGCAAAATAATGGTACCGCTTTCAGCACCCAAAATCCGAAAGAATCATACCGCCAGGGAGGTTAAATAGTCAATATCTTAGCTAATGAAATGAATGAATGCCCAAATGCTTGACACACCTGAACGCAGGCATTCGAAGAATTTAGCTTTAGGTGCGTTTTTAACGCTGCCAGGACAAAGACAATCAGAAGAGTTGGGCAAACGCCCAGTGTGCACGAGGCCCTATATTGCCTCATTGTAACATTTCTAGGTGTATTTACCATTAGACTCACTCACTCAATAAAATAAATACAAATAAAAAAAAATTTGATGAAAAAAAACGCATAATAGATTTAGTTTAAATGTAAGGTTTTTATAGCCATAATAGCCTGCACAACAAGTCTGAATCAATACAAATATATCTTTTTTTCCAAATACTTATTCACATTCTAGAACACGCTGTTTTTCCACAATGTATTCACAGTGTTAATATTACATATTTCATAGATCTGCACGAGTTGACTTAGTGGTTGGAATAAGGAAAAGCCAGAGGGGAGCCTTATATAATGATGGATTTGAATTGCATTAAAAATGGAAGCCAGCAGGTATTAAAAGCTCACAAACAGCAGGATATGAGTACACTACTATAGGGCATTTATTTATCAAGGGATAAGGAGTGACTCAGTAGCTTAATTCATGTCGCTATAGCTAATTTTGCCTTGCCAGCTTTTACTTAGTGTTTTTCTCACCAATCAGAAACACATACAGAAAATGGTAATATTAGCCGTAAACAGGTTCCTATATTGGATTATAATTTGATCTACTTCTGTGGGGTTTTTTTAAGGTGCTACAAATTGAGGACATACATAGGATATTACAGAAACAATTTAATGGTTATCATAGGCAGTTAAACTAGATAAATCCTACCTAAATGAATAATGCATTCTTTGATAAAGTGTGTGTATCATAAACAATTGCTGGCTATGCTTTAGCAGATTTGCCAGTAGATTTACAAACTAATGGGCCATACACACTATAAGATTTTCTGAAGACTTTTTCCTTATAGTGTGTATGGCCCTTTATATTCATATTAACATTTGAACTTCAAAATTTCATTTGCTTTTAACACACAATTTTGAAATTAATGTAATTACTAGAATAAAATTATAATTTTGTTAATTCTAGAAAAAGTTTCTATCCTGCCCCTTCAAATTCTTAAAGTCACTGCATCCGAAAAGGAACATCGATTTGACCCCACTGACCACTAGAAAATCAAATTAACTTGCCTGAACTTAAAGTTTTCAAACAAAATTCTTCTAGTGTATGCCCAGTTTAAGTAAGTAAAGAGGTTCGTTTTTTAAAAAAAATGTATAATCAGCAGCTACAAATATTATAGCTGATGACTTTTTATAAAGAGACACTTACCTGTTCAAGGATCCAGCACTGTCCTCGCCCAGGCCAGTTCTGCACTGGTCTTCAGGTCCATGGGGTCACCATGTTAAATTTGGGAACCTGGCTGTGACTCCTTGTGGCTACACAGCTGGCTCTCCACTGTGCATGTTGCATTTGTGGGCAGTGCTGTACTCTGTGAATGGTCCCACAGCCTCCTGGGACCTGTGACATGTCCCAAGAGGTTGTGGGCAAGGAGGGAATGGAAGAACTTGTGGGAAGAAGTGGAAGCGGGTAATAGGGACCCGATCCCTGAAAAAAAAAAAGCAGGATCAGAAGAACTTTCCTTTGAGGGTGAATGTCAGCTTTAAACTGTCTTGCAAAGGGAACTTATTAAACAATTATAAGCTTTGCAGAAAGGTTAAGTCATATAGAGTACATTTTACAGGTAGCTCCAGCTAAAACATTTTTAGTTGTGATTAGAGTAGAAGAGTTAGGACCCTTTAACATGAGAATTCTGATCTTATCCACCTGTTAGTTTTTCAGGTGGATCAGATTGAAAGCTTAATGTTAAGGAAGGGTTCACATATATGTGAATGGGTTTCCCCGCATCCAATTCGCAGGACATGCGAGTGTGACCGGCTCTTCACACAGGTCCGGGGGCCTGATCCGCATTCCAAAAGGGTCTTGTGCGTTTTTGGGTCCGGTTCAGGTACGAAGGCAAAAATTCAGGCAAAAAATTGGACCTCATTTTCACTTGAACCAGTGAACAGGAACGCAACAGAACCCATGCTGGGAATCATGGACACACATATGTGAACCCAGCCTAAGGGTTTACATCCCATTATCTCCGAGTCTGTCTAGGTGAGAAAAAAAAGAAAATTTAAAAAGGTTTTTTTCCTTTTCCTTTTTAAACCTAAACATAATGCATCCAATGATAGAACTCTCTTCTGCCCATGGACCTAAAATGTGCCTTCAGCTGAAGTTAAAAAATGAATGGACAAAAGTGACATCCGTGTCTTCCAGCAGGAAATGTATTTGCAGATCTTCTACTAATTGGAACAGAGGAATGCCACATGAAAGAGGCCTTATAACCTCTGACAGTTCTTAATGCTGTCTGTTTCCATGAGGGAGATTTCCCATTACTTAAAGTAGAAGCAACAAATTAAGGATTTGTTTTAGGGGCTAGGCTTAATGATAAAATACTTATATATAAAAAAATGTTGGATGGAGTAGGGGAGGGATGAAAACACTTTCATGTATACACCCCTTCTGAGCTGCTATGACACCAATTTTTAAAAAAAAAAAAAATTAACCCTCATCTGCTCCCACCTTCCCACACTCTCATATAAACTAATCCACAACTTACTTTTACTGTTTCTGGATAAAAATGATTGCTTTGTTTAACCCCATATAACCCCCTAAACTAAAAGTTTATATAAAATGTGTTGATCCTAAAGACTCCACCACATTATAAATTACCACTCTCACTACTGTCACTATATATGAACCAATAAAATCACCCAATCTATATTGGTGCACACTGGATGACATCATCACTTTCGGGAAGTGCAGATAGACCGGTATCTCTAGTGTGTAACTGCTGTGTACTGACAACTAAGTAATTGTGTTGGGTGCTTTTTTTTTTTTTTTAACCTCCCTGGCGGTCTGATTATGTCAGGATTTCTGTGCTAAAAGCGGTACATTGTTTTGCATAGAAATCTGGTATTTTACATTTTAAAACTCACCTTCCCCTTTGATCCCCCGCTGTCCTCCCCCGCCGTCCTTCCGCTGTCCTCCCGCTGTGTGCTCGGCAGATGCCAGCACCTGCCTTCCGGTTCTCTTCGCAATGCTCGCAGGGGAGTGGAACCAGCGGCAAATTCAAAAGTGTAAATACACTAAATGACATGATACAAAGCTGTGATCCTGACAGATCACACTGTATCATGCCATTTCACTACAGGATTTCACCTGGTGACTTTTCCAGTGCCCTGCCTGTGCTTTTCCAGTGCTTTGTGCCTGGAAAATAGAGAACAACCGTGGCGTCCAAAAAGCGTTCTTTTTGGGCAAAAGCGCTTTTATAGGAACTGGAAAACAGCGACAGAGAAACTGAGTTACTTGAAGAACTGAGCATTAGCGATTAGTGGGAAAATTCATCATCAGGTATGGAAAGTGACGACAGCGACGATTCTGATGTCTCTTTCTGGCACATAGCTCTGTTGGAAATTCTGAAGGATCATTTGATATACTTCCCAAATTCCATAAGCTAAGTGCCAGAAAGAGACATCAGAATCCTCGCTGTCGTCACTTTCCGTACCTGATGACGAATTTCCCACGAATCGCTTAGTTCTCCAAGTAACTCCGTTTCCCTGTCACCATTTTCCAGTTCGTCTAAAAGCACTTTTGCGCAAAAAAAAAAAACGTTTTTTTTGACGCCATGGTCGTTTAAAATTTTCCAGGCACAAAGCACTGGAAAAGCACAGGCAGGGCACTGGAAAAGTCACCAGGTGCAATCCTGTGCTTAATTTGCATGATACAGTGTAATCCATTAGGATCACAGCTTTGTATCATGTCATTTGTGTATTTACACTTTTGAATTTGCCGTCGGTTCCACCCCCTGCGTCACAACTCTTGCAGGGAGGGAACCCGGAAGGCAAGTGCCGGCATCCAGCCATGCACAGAGCGGGGAGAGACTGTGAGGAGGACAGGGAGGATGGCGGGGAGGACGGCGGGGGATGGCAGGGAAGGTAAGTAACGTTCTTGGGTAATCCCGAGTGTGGCTCGGGGTTACCGCTTTTGGTACTGAAATTTAACCCCGAGCCACATTCGGGAATACCGCCAGGGAGGTTATTCAAGTCATTTTTATTATCAATTTTTGACAATACAACAACAAATATGCAATAACAAAAGCGTATCGCAAAGAAAATTTTCAGGTAACAGAACAATAAAATAAACATATAAAACAAAATAAAACAAAATAAAATCAGTCACAGCTATTCACAGACGATTTAGAAGCGATAATGGTAAATACTTATAAGTACCTTATGATCTTGGTATATACGTATTGACTCACAGATCGTGTAATGTCCTTTTTGAATCCATTTATCAATGAATATGTATTTTCCAACACCTGCTGAATGTGTAGTTTTGCACGTGAAATCTGTGTCCAAGCACTAATGGCAGTCTGTAAAGCAGAGTATAAGTCTCCCCCTTATGTTCACCCTAGTCCGTCTCGCTACTTAATCCTTCATCGGTTGTCGTCATAGACCATTATTTGCGTTTTAATATATATTTTTTACATCCTGAGGGGGGGTATCAAAAACTGGAATATTAGAATCCACCCACCAGGACCATATTTTTTTAAATTTGTTTGGATATCTTCTATGTTGGAACAGGTATATATACTGCGCTAACCCTACGGGTCAGAAAAAAGTGCACGTGCAAACGTGTACCCCCTCCTTTTGTTGGGTGGTTATATGCTGGAAATAAATATGATAAATATTAACCACTGTGAAGTGCACATACAACTCCGTGTATCAATAAAGAATTAAGAAACACAAATAAATATATAAATATATAAAAGAACATGTGATTTAAGTACGCAAGGATAAATAACAATATAAATTTATAATAACATGAATAATAGTCCGTGGATGATTAAACTTAAAGTGCCAAAAATACGTGCTCATATATCTCTGAAGTGCTGGATTGGTTCGTGCAGGACGGTGATTCTTAGGGCTCTATCACTCTGTGCCAAATGGGGTAAGGTATCGCACTTACCAGATGGTGTGGATTCCACTGGCGTACACCAAATGGAATCTAACAGGATTAATGCTGCTGCTCCTGTGTATGGATACGTGGGTGAACGTTTCTCCTTATGGACATAGGATGGACACTCCGCATGGAAGAAAAAAATTAATGCTCCTCATAGTGTAAAATGGTTTTCCTTTTTATTGAACTCTCTTTAAAATGCACATCAATATTCACACACAATGTCCAAATAAAACTCCATTTGGACATTGTGTGTGAATATTGATGTGCATTTTAAAGAGAGTTCAATAAAAAGGAAAACCATTTTACACTATGAGGAGCATCAATTTTTTTCTTCCATGCGGAGTGTCCATCCTATGTCCATAAGGAGAAACGTCCACCCACGTATCCATACACAGGAGCAGCAGCATTAAGCCTGTTAGATTCCATTTGGTGTACGCCAGTGGAATCCACACCATCTGGTAAGTGCGATACCTTACCCCATTTGGCACAGAGTGATAGAGCCCTAAGAATCACCGTCCTGCACGAACCAATCCAGCACTTCAGAGATATATGAGCACGTTTTTTTGGCACTTTAAGTTTAATCATCCACGGACTATTATTCATGTTATTATAAATTTATATTGTTATTTATCCTTGCGTACTTAAATCACATGTTCTTTTATATATTTATACTTATATATTTATTTGTGTTTCTTAATTCTTTATTGATACACGGAGTTGTATGTGCACTTCACAGTGGTTAATATTTATCATATTTATTTCCAGCATATAACCACCCAACAAAAGGAGGGGGTACACGTTTGCACGTGCACTTTTTTCTGACCCGTAGGGTTAGCGCAGTATATATACCTGTTCCTTATTTCTTGAGATCACTCCTGTATGATAGTGATTTTTGAATACTTGCTGCTTCCCTTAAACATTGAAAATTGTACATCTAGGCGTGAGTATATTTATTACTTATTTATTACACACTAGATTCCCTGCATTTGTAGGGGCACTATTTGATACACGCAGCCATGGATACATATTGCATTTTTGAATATGCTGACACTAAAAAAATAGATGTGGACTTGTTGTTCTCAGGAGGACAAGTCGAAACAAAAATTCCTAATTTGGAACAATTGTTTAAAACACTTAAAAACAACATGGATAAGCAAATTCGCACCTGGTGGGATATCACTACTTTAGAAAAATATATTAAGGAGGATATCACACCCAGACGTCTAAGGTGGGATTTAGCCCCCAACGATGGGATTGAAGACAAAAAGTTAGAGGAAGATTGGTATAATTTTTTTAAAACCAGTGAAACTAAACTTTTAGAACTAATTGTAACCAGACGCAAGAATAAACTGGGAGTTATTAAAGAAAAAAGAAAAAATATAAAAGAACAATTAGAACCTCATGCATCATCAGTGGAATATAAAGAGAGATATAAACACCTCAAGGAATTTTTAGATAAATTGGATAGGGACACACAAAACAAAAAAATTAAAAAATACCAAAGAGACATCAAAGATTATCAGAGCAAATTAGTCTATAAATGGTAAGAATTACTGGAAGAACCACAGGCCATTTCCAGGGACTCATCTCCAGCTAGGGACCAACAGGAACCACCAGGGCAAATAAATTCCTCAAATAGACCAGCAACTCCTGGTCTACAGAGGAATAACCCCACACCAAAGGGCCCACAACCGATGAGGACCCCTAAACAACCAACTCACGGGTATTACAATAGCCCACACAATAGGAACGAGAGACAGGAAAATTACCAGCAGCCACAATACCCTGTACCATCTGGCCCACGGGATTTTCAACACAGGGGATATGGCAATCCACCAGGACCACCCCAGTATTACAGAGGAAACAGGGGTTGGAACCCCAACTATCGAGGAAGGAGCAGGGGAGGAAGGGGCAAACCCTGGTATCAGCCCCACCCATATCCTCAGCACCCACCTCCACAATATCCTCCCCCACCCCCTCCTTCATACCTAGAGTATGGAGGGGAGGACAGAGAAGGAGAGGCTGCAGGGGGAGCCGCCTCAAAAAGAAAAAGGGAACACTAGGTCAGGGGATATTCAACCTGACCAGTGAATCCTTTACTGAGACAGAACTTAAGGTCCTGGATCAAGGACTAAAATTTGCTCCTGACAATAAATTCAATGAATTTCAAACCTATATAGACTTGCAAAAGTTTATAAGGAAGATTAATATCAAAAAACACTACCATCTGAAAGCAAATGATATAATTCCCGACCCTAACCCTTCATTAACCCCCCCTAGTGGTTTTAAACATAGTCATTTTAAAAATAAATCTACCTTCAACCCCAAACCCCCAAATAATCATTTCACGGAAACTTTTAAAAATATGGTAGCCAGGATTTAAAAGATGTAGCCAAAATTAAAGGCAGAACCAAGAAAGATATTTGGGAAGGCATTAAACAAATAGAAAAGAGGAAAAACATAGTCATTCGCCCCGCTGATAAGGGGGGCGGTATAGTTATTTTAACTAAGGATATGTATAGACAGGAACTGAATAGACTGGTGCAAGATATAGCGACATATGAAAAACTCAAAAGTAACCCCACTACTAAATATAGAACTAAATGCAAATTACTATTGAAAAAGGCACATAAAAGAGGAATTCTGAATAAAAAGGAATATAGATACCTCATCCCGGATCATCCTAGACTTCCCGTTATTTATCAAGTCCCAAAAATACACAAAAGCATTACAGCACCACCAGGTAGACCCATTATTAATGGAATAGATTCCATCTTTTCCAGAATAGGGGAATACCTGGATTTTTACTTACAACCGATAGCACAGACCTATCCGGCGTATTTGAGAGACAGTAAACAATTAATAAACACTCTAAATGGAATACAAGATACTCCCAATGCAATAATGGCTACGATAGATGTTGAGTCGTTGTACACCAATATTGATCAAACAGATGCCCTACGAGCAGTTATGTGGGCTTTAAAAGAGAAAACAGATCTCAAACATGACCAACAAATCCTACTAGGAGAAATGTTGGACCTCGCCATGGGTAGTAATTACTTCTGGCATGAGGGCCAATATTACAGGCAACATAGAGGTGTAGCAATGGGGGCCAAGTACGCCCCCAGTGTAGCTAATATATTTCTCAGTAAATGGGAGGATGAAGAAATATTCCAAAAAAATATCAAGGACCTTTTAGTTTATAAAAGGTATATTGATGATATTTTTATTATTTGGTCAGGAACGGAGGAAGCTTTAAAAACTTTTATGCTTGATATTAACATCAATAATTATAACATAAATTTTACAGGGACATATGATAAAAATGAAGCCAATTTTTTAGATTTGACCATCAATCTTAAAGAGGGAAAATTTTATACTAAGAGTTTTTTTAAAGACACAGACCGCAACGGGTATATACCCACACACAGTTGTCACCATCCGAGATGGATCAGTGCCATTCCCAAGGGACAACTGTTAAGAATGCGGAGGAACTGCCGAGATGATAAAGATTATGTGCAACAAGCCAACACATTAATAGGCAGGTTCACAGACAAAGGGTACAATGAAAAAGCTTTAGAGACATTGAGAGATAATATTGGAAATATGGATAGAACAACAATATTAGCAGATAAGAAGAAGAACCCCTTACCAAGCACCAGTCACTTTAACCTAACATTTATCACCCAATTTCACAGAAGCCATAGACAACTAGAGAAGATAATAAAACGCCATTGGCACATACTGATGGGAGATAATACTCTCAAATCAATACTGCCTCAAAAACCCACCTTTATTTATCGTAAAGTACCGAATTTAAGAGATAAATTGGTTCACAATATCCCAGACCCCCCTAAAACTTTGGGGTCAACTTTTTTAGATTTTAAAGGTTTTTATGCTTGCAAAAAATGCAAAGCATGCAATACAGTTAAAACAAAAAATAGGAAACAAACCTCTTTTAAATCTTATACTACATCCAAAGAATACCAAATCAAAAAACTCATCACATGTGCTACCACCCATGTAACCTATTTAATTACCTGTCCATGCGGCCTACAGTATGTGGGCCGCACGACTCGTAAATTGCATATTAGAATAGGGGAGCATTTAAACAACATAAGAAAGGGTTTCAAGAAACATAGTCTCTCTATGCATTTCAGAATCTATCACAATAGAGACCCCACACTGGCACATTTCTGTGGTATAGACACAGTTGAACCACACTGGAGAGGGGGAAACAGAAAAATTGCCATATCAAAGAATGAAACCTTTTGGATATGTGAATTGGATACATTACAGCCGAGGGGAATGAATAAAGATTTAGATATCAATTGTTTTTTAACAAATTATTGATTGATTGTAATTTTAAAAATAATTTTAAATTATTAGAATATATTGCAAAATATTTTTCTAAAATATAGGGGAATTAGTTATCGTTTTTTTCCACCAAATTTGGTAAGATGGGAGAAATATAGAGGGTTAGGAACATATGGAGAAATCCCTACTTAGTGCCCACATATCTTAACATTTGTATCTGAATATACATATTATTTATTTTAAATTCTGTTCTGTGTATGGGCATATGTTAATATGCAATTTAAAAGTTTAATATATGGGGTTAACAATTTAATGTATGGAGGTTGTGCATGCAAACGGAAGCATAACATTAATTCATGGATCGATGGTTGTTTTATATTATTTCATATATTCTATTTCACATTAGAGGTCACGATTAATATTTGTATTTATAACACTTTTGTTTATAACATTGAATAGTACTTAATAATTCACACTGTAGTGGAGTATAATATCCTAATGTCAGTAAGCAGGCATTTGGGAACGATAATAATATATATAAAAAAATCGGATTCGTAAACACATAAAAAATAATTGTTATTTCTGAATCCCCTTGGGCACTATTAATTATTTATTAATTTTTGTTGCACTAGTTTTATTTATAATATATATTGCGGTAAGAGATTTGTAGCACCATACAGACCATTGAACTTAGTGAATTGCTTCCGGTTCATATCGGTATGGAAAGGGATTATGAGCAGGTGAAAATAAGCGGAAATGAGTCCTCATCTCTGTATAAAACCAAGTTGGAACGCAACGTACGTGCCACTTCCGAAGACGTCACATTCTGACGAAACGCGTCAAGTTGGCACGCACGTTGCCTCGCTCTGAGCCAGCTGAACCGCACGCCGTGTCTCCAACTTCCGGGTACGGCGAGGAAAGCGGAGGTAGTCAGCGCACCATAGTCCTCTTAGCCGTAAGGCAACGGAGGAGCTCAGGAGCGGCTTATCTTATACCGACCCAAACATTGTTTGGGGTTTTTTGTTTTTTGTTTTTGCTGTGTCACCTACGTTCTTTTTTGGAGTGCTTTTACCACTTGGAAATTTTAAAAGTATCAGCTGCAGTTTTGATCGGGGGTTTTATGGAGTTTTATTTGGACATTGTGTGTGAATATTGATGTGCATTTTAAAGAGAGTTCAATAAAAAGGAAAACCATTTTACACTATGAGGAGCATCAATTTTTTTCTTCCATGCGGAGTGTCCATCCTATGTCCATAAGGAGAAACGTCCACCCACGTATCCATACACAGGAGCAGCAGCATTAAGCCTGTTAGATTCCATTTGGTGTACGCCAGTGGAATCCACACCATCTGGTAAGTGCGATACCTTACCCCATTTGGCACAGAGTGATAGAGCCCTAAGAATCACCGTCCTGCACGAACCAATCCAGCACTTCAGAGATATATGAGCACGTTTTTTTGGCACTTTAAGTTTAATCATCCACGGACTATTATTCATGTTATTATAAATTTATATTGTTATTTATCCTTGCGTACTTAAATCACATGTTCTTTTATATATTTATATATTTATATATTTATTTGTGTTTCTTAATTCTTTATTGATACACGGAGTTGTATGTGCACTTCACAGTGGTTAATATTTATCATATTTATTTCCAGCATATAACCACCCAACAAAAGGAGGGGGTACACGTTTGCACGTGCACTTTTTTCTGACCCGTAGGGTTAGCGCAGTATATATACCTGTTCCTTATTTCTTGAGATCACTCCTGTATGATAGTGATTTTTGAATACTTGCTGCTTCCCTTAAACATTGAAAATTGTACATCTAGGCGCGAGTATATTTATTACTTATCTTCTATGTTGGCAGGTTAATCTCTCCCTTCGCAATGTGAAGTTAAGATCATAGCACTGTTTATGTGTTGGGCTGTAGGTGAAATCCACTTTTGCAAGATGAGTTTTCAAGCTAGATATAATGACCTTGTCCACATAGTGTGCATTTCCTCTGGGAGTAAATCTTTTGGGACAACTCCCAGAAGTGCAAATTTGGGATCCATAGTCACCCAATGGTAAACATAAAGAATTCAATGTTGCAAACTCCTATCCTCAATAGCAGTGACGTTTGGGACACCGCCATAGCATGTGAATGAGAGACCCATTGGTCGAAGTACATCGGGGGCATAATGGCAATGTAGGATGTAGTGAGCTCTATGAAAAATAAACAATTGAGTCAGACGCTGGGAGGGTGAGAGAGAAACTTTTGGCAGTACCTCCAGTGCCAGAGTCCATTCCTCATTATCCAATGACTCCAGTTCCCCTTGCCATGTAGTAAAACTGTTGATCTGTGTCCGAGCACTAACAGCAGTCTGTAAAGCAGAGTATAAGTCTCTTATTAATCCACTTTTTGTGCAGGATGTAGAAAACGCCATGGATAAAACCATATAAACGTATATCTTAGTGTGAGACTGATGTCTGGCTCTGCAGAGCATGACGTAATTGCACATATTGGAAGAAGTTATTGTTGGAAAAGTGATAACACTCTTTAAGAATATTGAAAGGCAAAAGGACATCTTTATCATACAACTGAAGAAGAATAGTAATAGTAATACTAGCTCTTTCCCAGCCATCGAACCCTGTTAACTTGTTCAGCTCAGAGAAGTACAAATGATCCCATATGGGCATGTGTTTGGCGAACCCTTCGTGCAATGTGATATATTGTACCGTCTCCCACAATCTGTGTATCAGGCGAAATGTGGAAAATCTTGTTTAGCATGAAAATGGTAAGCTACCACTAGCTGAACCAGTGGAGTTTTTGAAAATAGGATAAGATAACATTCTGTACTGGATCCTGTCTGTTTATCCCACTCCATCCATTCCAATGCTGGGCAGACTAGATGGGCCAAATGGTTTTTATCTGCCGACACATTCTATGTTTCTATGTTTCTATGTAGCTGGGAAGCAATGAAATACAGCCGTGCACTGACCCCCGCAAGGCCATCACTATCTTTACCCAGTTGTAATAAAGAAAGACTAATTCTGGGGCGTCTATATTTGCAGATGAAATGCTGGAAAATAGAGTCAACAGACCTGAAAAAAACGTTGTGGTATTCACACTGGACAGTTATGATGAATGTACAATAGTTGTGGCATCCACACCATTTTCACCAAGTTTGCTTTGCCTTTCACCGTTAAAGGCAATTTACTCCAGGTTTTACCTACTTGTTTGAACCTATTGACTAGAGAGACCAAATTCCTATCAACTATAAACTTGAGGAGAATAATGCCAACTTGTCCCAATTAATAATAAAGCCTGAAAAGGAGCCATATAAATCAATTAAGGACATAGCGGCAGTCAATGATGATGTGGTATCCCCCAGATATAGTAAGGTGTCATCTGCATATAATGCTATTTTGTCTTCGCTCATGGACCTCTGAAAGCCAATAACTGCAGGGGAGGTGCGGTTGTCTTATGCTAAGGGTTCCAAAGCCAGGGCGAAGAGGAGTGGAGACAAGAGTCATCCCTGCCATATTCCCCGATGTAATGGGAAAGTTTCAGATGTATATCCATTCACTTGAACCCGAGCTCTCGGGGTAGTATAAAGCACTTGTATCCTCTGAATGAAACAATGCCTGAACCCATAACGTCTGAGACTGTGCCACACAAATTCCCATTCTATGCTATTGAAAGCTTTAGCCGCATTAAGCGACGATGTGGCTCTATTACCAGTATTAGTAGTTGGAATTTGCATATTTAGAAATAAACGCCTGATATTAATGACTGTGGATCTGTTTGGGGTAAACACTGATTGGTCTGGGTGGATCAATTTAGATATATATTTTTATAACCGTGAAGCCAACACCTTTGCTAAGAGCTTTATATCTGAAGTAAGTAGGGAGATCGGGTGATATGAATCTGGACTATTAGGATTCTTACCTGGCTTCAATAATAATCGCCTCATCCATAGAATGTGGAAGGGATCCTGCATCAAAGGCATGGTTAAAAACCTCCAAATGTTCGGGCAACAGTATTTCCCCATAGGTTTTGCACACTTCTCCCAGGAGACCATCCACCCCTGGTGCTTTGTTTTTTGGGGAACTGGCTGCGGCTAGTCTCAACTCATTCAATGTCAAAGGGCGCTTTAAGGCTGTGAGTCTATAGTGTCAAGGAACTTGGTCAAATCTTCTATTGCATAGGACACTTTACTGCTATACAGGGTTTGAAAGAACTCACATAATACCTTAAAAATCTCTGGAGTAGTAAACACCATTTCCTGTACCTTTACCTTCCTCAAATATGGTTGTTGAAGAAAGAACCGTTTATTTTCTGCCTTCTGGATAGCTATTGTTGCATACTGTTGTTGACTTTGCAGCCATGCTAATTGAGTTACGGGGTTAGGATTATTCACATATTGGTATTCTGTCTGTAACATTTTATACTGATGTGCCTAATGCACAATGCAGAGTGACCAGTGCCCCCATTTAAGGCAGAATGACCAGTGTCCCCATCAATGCAGATAGACCAGTGTCCCCATCAATGCAGAGTGACCAGTTCCCCCATCCAATGCAGAGTGACAAGTGCCCCCATCAATGCAGAGTGACAAGTGCCCCCATCAATGCAGGGTAACCAGTGCCCCCATCACAGCCTTGACTGGTGCTGTGCTAACACATAACATAAATCAGTTTCAGAAGAGCAATTCAAATTAGATTATAAATATCAAATAATTGTTTTACAGCTCCCAATAAATCTTTGTTGAACATCAAATGTGTATTTTTGTCCATTAATATGGTGTAGACAAAGTCAGAGATGATTGACACTGAGGGGTTTATTTACTAAAGCTAGAGAGGGCAAAATGCTGCAGAGAAACCATTTAGATTCTAACCTTGCTTGTTTAATTAAGGCAGTACTAGCAAGTCCAGATATGCAAGGGAGGTAGTAGGAGAGGGGGCTGGACATGATAGGGACAAGGCCAAGCATATCTGGGTAAAGGGGGATTTGATTGTGCCTCAAAAAACACTGTATATCACAAATGCAGGAAAACAAAAATATATTTATATAAAAATATCAAAATGTATTTAAACATTGACAGAACGACGCATCAATAAAGTAGATATAGATAATCATAATACATATTACAATGCAGTGCTCCAAAAGTTGGAGATGTATGTACAGGTTCACTGCTGGATCAACGCATTTCGCTGTAGGCGCTTCATCAGGGTCCAGCAAATGTAATTCAAGGTAAGTAAATATATAGAAATATCATATCCCTTCTCTGAACATAGACCAAAAAGGCGATCAAAAATTATGTGGGTTGAAGAGTAAAATCAAGTATCCTGTGGTCCCATGGTAACCTCTAATACAGGGGCTGGTGGTAGGTACATGTAGGGAAAACTCTGTGTTTTCAGGGGAGCCTCACATCCAAGGGTTGAGGGTGGCCCAGTGTATCAATAGGGATGTGTATTACAAACCCATAAACACAAAACAGAGGTCAGGAAAAGTATCCAATCCAGACAGTGGACTCATGCACTGCCAGGTAATTTTTGGGAGCAAAGCCATCCCTGTATCCCAGTGAGCCAGAGATAGGGGGAGAAAAACGAGCATTCACACACCGCACATCCAGCCGGAGGAGACCGTGGTCTTGTTTAACTAAGCTTTAGCAATAAAACCTGCAAGCTGATTGGGTTCTCTGCATAATTGTGACAAATTTTGCCCTCTCTAGCTTTAGTAAATAAACCCCTAGCTGTTGCTTGGTTCAGACAGAATCTGCCTTTTACTTTTACTTTACAGGTATTAGCAATAACATTTGATATATTTAATACTTAATATATATATATATATATATATATATATATATATATATATATATATATATATATATATATATATATATATATATATATATATTAATTAAAACTAAGCTTATTTTTTTTTTTTTAGTTTCTTAGTGAATATTATAAATCAGCATACTATATCCCTTCTCATAGTGTTTAAAGTGATTGTAGAGTCTTTTTTTAAATAACAAACATTATATACTTACCTCCTCTGTGTAGTTGGTTTTGCACAGGGCAGCCTGGATCCTCCTTTTCTCAGGTCCCCCTTTGCTTCTCCTAGCCCCTCCCTCCTGTTGAATGCCCCTACAACCATCAGCTTGGTATCCATTCAATCACAGAGCTGCCATTCAGTCCCACCCCCTCTCTCTGCTGATTGGCTAACTGACTTTGATTGACAGCAGCAGGAGTCAATGGCGTCGTTGCTGTGTCTCAACCAATCAGGAGGGAGAGCCCTGGATGGCCGAGGGACTTGTGGACATTGCTGGATAGAGATAGAGATGAGGGGGTGCTGGGGTGTGTGCTACATGCAGAAGGTTTTTTATCTTGAACCTTCTGACTTTACAACTCCTTTAACAATAGGTGAACATGAAGGAGGGAGGGAGGGGAGTGTTATTTATCACTATACACGCCCATATGTGTGACTCTATAGTCACATGGGCTGCATAGATAAGAAAAAAGAAGGAAATGAAGAGATTAGAAGGGAACTGAAATTGAGCATGCTCTGTAGAGGACACCAGCTAGTCTACACAATCTCAGACTGCAGTGGGGACATAAAGAATACAGGATGGACAGCTGAAGGCATAATTAACCAGGTATATTTCACTGTACACAAAACACATGCTTTAGTGGCTTCGTGAGTATGACAATTCTGTTATACAGCATGCAATGAATGGCTAATGATGCTTTAACAAACAATTTACACCAAACTAATCTATTTTTTTCATGCACAGTATACCTTAATAAATAATTGGAAACTCATACATTTCCTTTAAGAAAGGGGAAAGAAAAAAGTAGTGAAAACCTGTGCAGCTTTTATACACAATCCATTATACATGCTTCAAAGAGAAGGTCAAAGAGTCCATAATGCAGTGCAGGCCTTTTTAATAACATATAAAGGATGACATTTTTATATGGCTAGTCAAATATGTATGAGTGCAACAAAACCTAATTGAAATCTCCAAAGAGCGGTTCCTGCCAAACACAATTTTCACATAACATAAAAATTGAAAGCCTGAGAGACTTCTTTTGTTTTGTGCTGCAATATACGCCAATCTTCCTGCCGAATAAAAACAAGGCTAGATCTCTGCCGACCTTTCGCTTCCAGAGAATGACAAGCTAAAGGAAGTGGGCTGTGTTCCTATTCTGTTACTGATCTCTGGGCTGGAAGTCTGCGGGACTGGTGGTGACTCCACAAGGAAGGTGTGACTGGCTTCCAGCGTTTGTCTTAGAAAGCCAGCACATCACAGCATAGCGGCCTAGCCTGCAGAAGAGGCATATACTGAACAAAGGCACTATGATACACTGTGGATTTCAATGTATATGGGATCTAATAAATATTTTATTATGGATTTCTATGGCAGAAACATGCATCTCACAATCATGCAGTGTCAGGGAAAGTTACAGAAGTTAGATGCATATACTGACAAATGGAAATATTTATAACAAAATTATACTAGGAAAAACCTCTATTACCTCTCCCTTTCTTTGGAGAAGAATGAAGTGACCTGTTAGGGCCCATTTATATTAAGCTGCTGCACCACGTTTACGGCATTAATTGCTCTTGTTAAAGTTTGATTGTAAAGTCTCGTTTTTTTTTTTTTTTTTTAAATAACAAACATATTATACTTCCCTCCTCTGTGCAGTTGGTTTTGCACAGAGCTGCCTGGATCCTCCTCTTCTCGGGTCCCTCTTTGCTTTTCCTGGCCCCGCCCTCCTATTGAGTGCCCCCACGGCAAGCAGTTTGCTATGGGGGCACTCAAGCTGAGCTCCATTCAGACACGGAGCTGCTGTTCGGCCCAGCCCTCTCTCTCTCCTGATTGGCTCACTGACTTTCCACCGCTGTATCTCAGTCAATCAGGAGGGAGAGTCCCGGACGGCCAAGAGAATTCATGGACATCGCTGGACAGAGATGGTGCTCAGGTAAGTATTAGGGGCTGCTGGGGCGGCTGCTACATACATAAGGCTTTTTATCTTAACGCATAGAATGCATTAAGATAAAAATCCTTCTACCTTTACAATTCCTTTAATGTGTTGCCTCTAATTAAGCACTTCAGCTCTTTTTTTTTTTTGCGATATGGCACTGCGTTAACTGATAATTGTGCGGTCATGCACTGTACCCAAATAAGATTGATGTCCTTTTTTTCCCCACAAACAGAAGCTTTCATTTGGTGGTATTTGATCACCTCTGCAATTTTTATTTTTTGCACTAAAAAACAAAAAACACTCAATTTAAAAAAAAAAAAATCTTTTTTACTTTCTGCTATAAAACACATCCAATAAAAACATGTAAAACATCTAATTTCTTCAGTTTAGGCCAATATGTATTCTGCTACATGTTGTTGGTAAAAAAAAATCCCAATAAACCTATATTGATTGGTTTGCGCAAAAGTTATAGCGTCTACAAACTATTGGATATTTTGATGAAATTTTTATTTTTTTTACTAGTAATGGCGGTGATCAGCAACTTATAGCAGGACTGCGACATTGCGGAGGACAAATCAGACATAAGTGACACTTTTTGGGGACCAGTGACACCAATACAATGATCAGTGCGAAAACAAAATATGCACTGTCACTGTACTAATGACACTGGCAGGGAAGGGGTTAACATTATGGGCGATCAAAGGGTTAAATGTGTCCCCAGGGAGTGCTTTTTTAACTGCATACAGAAAGGAAGAGAACTCACTGCTCTAGGTGATTCCAGAAGCCTGATGACACACCGGTGCACACCTTGGTTCGCCTCCGTGGATAATCAAACATAGAAGAAATGGCTGCACTCCAGGTGTGATCAAAACTCAGGTTTATTAGCTGAACATCCCAATGTGACAAATGTGGCAACATTTGTCACATTGGGATGTTCAGCTAATAAACCTGAATTTTGATCACACCTGGAGTGCAGCTTTTTTAACTGTGTGGGGGTTGCTTGTACTGTGGGAAGACAGTGATCCGTGTTCCTGGTTAGCAGAAACACAGGATCTCTGTCTTCCCTTGTCACAGAACCGCGATTTGCCTTGTTTACATATGCAGATCACCGTTCTACCTCTCACTGGAATGATTTGTGGGTCACGAGGGACATCGGGTCCACTGGACCCGCTGATTGGCTCCTGCTGTGTCCAATCACAGCGGAAGCTGGTCGCTGGCGGCGCACGTGCGCGCCACAGACCCAGAAGTGGCAAAGATGTACTGGTACGGGATTTCGCCTGTGGGAGCCGTCGCTCCCGCAGTATATATACGTGGTGGGGGGTCAGCAACTGGTTAAAAAACACCTGGGTTCATTTTGGTTCTGACATTGACTCATGCCCCAAATTCAGGTAGTTTTTTTGCTCCTACTTCCACGTTGTGGGGAATTTCATTTTTTGTTCCTAATTTTTACCAAGCAGGGCCCGTTCCTGTGCCCAACAAGAGTAACTGTGAGGGGTTACAGTGTTCAGGCACCATCGACACCCAAGGCCCAATTTTTCTGCACCTCTATGACAAGTACATGTAATGTAAGCATTGCCCATTCAGGTATTTATATATATATATATATATATATATATATATATATATATATATATATATATATATATATATATATATATATTATAATATAAAGTGATAATAGAAAAAATAGTAAATGTGAAACACAACACCTTGTAAAATGGCCATATACTAAAAACAGCTAAACAATTCCAAAATAGTGTGGACGTTCATATTTATGCTACCGACAGCATGATTAATCAAAGATCTATCAAAAGTCAGATCAGGCACATATGGATATATGTGATATGGATTATCAGTGGTAGGGGAGGCTCTCCCTGATGATACACAGTAATATATCAATGTGGTAACTGATAATGGATGGAACCATCACATATGGTGATTACTGTATGTACAGAAATATCAGGCAAGCTTTCAATTAGGACTTGGTAGAGCCAAAATCTATTAGGCTATTATTATGCAACTCAGTTGCGAGCTGTCACTTCTTAGGTCCCGCTCCTTGCATACAACCGCTGGACAGATGCTTTGGTTGGCTCCAGTTCAACCTAACACCTTATTATCGAATGCCGATGTAGATGTTGTCCCCTCTTCTCTCCTGCATTCATTACTATGGGGACTGTGGAGACAGTTGGAACGTGTACCCTTTCTTCAGTCGAAAGCCTCTTTGGTGACTGTTTTTTTGTTCAACCCTAAAATGTCAGATAGCATCACCTCTCAAATGTCCTCTCCATGGATGTCAGAGAATTTTTTTTATTTTGGCCACCCGGTAGAGTCTAGAACACGCAAACTACTTTTGTTTGACTTGTTACAGGAGAGACACGGTTTAGCACAGAGTGCGCTATCCGGGTACCTACCGATACGTCATTATGTATCCTCTATAACTCCCATGCTCCAACTTTTCAGAATGATACTTTTTGAGACATTGGTCTTAGCAGGCCCCTCTTTTCTGCCCAAAGTATTTTTGATTGGCCTACTTCCGCCTACTCTTTCTAAAACTCTCGAAATCCTGGCATGTCACATCCTCACTGCGGTGCGGGTGTCTGGTGGCACGCCACTGAAAAAAGAGAGAACCCCCCTAACTGTATGCCAGAATCAAAGATGTAGAACTCATGGAATGCCTTATGGCACTAGAAAATTGAAAGTGAAAGAAAGAAAGAGGGCGCACCAGCCTAGTGCATTATTCCACATGTATTTATTGCATAATAAAATGTTAAAAACTCCTCACAAGCATGGGAATATGAATTTGCTCATACAAGCCACTTATCCGTAGCTATACAGTCCTGGAATCAACAGTTTTCAGATCATGGGGGACCACGCAAGGGCCCCTGCTGGCTGACATGTTTCAATTGATTCTCCTTCTTCCTTTAGAGCCTCTTACGCCACGCTTGACTAACAACCTTGAAAAGCACAATAAGGTTTGAGAGCTTTGGCATTCCATTGAAGATCCACTCTGATAAGATTTTCTGGATGGTTCCAGGTTCCTCTTAGGTGGGGGAGCTTGCAGTTTCGGGAGAGTGTGGAGAGTCCTTTATTCCCTTCTTTGTCTACTACCTTTTTTTTTTTTTTTTCCACCTGTCTTTTTTATGGATAATGTAGGGAACTTTGTACTATGCTTCTAGTTCCGATGGACATACAAACTATATAACTGACTGCCCGTAGGGCAGTGTCTTTGGTTATCTATACCATTATTGGTCCAGGGTTGTATTCACTATGTTGAACTTTCTTTATACCTGATGTTGACCAGACTTCTGACCATTGGATATTGGTCTGCACTTTGTCTGCCTGCTTGCGGTGTTTATCTATTGAGATTTTGTAGATTGCTGTACAAGGTGCTTCCTTTTGAAACTTGATAAAAAAAGTTAATTATAAAAAAGAAAACTGACCATGCTTGGATGAATGTGCCCTCATGCCTAGCGTGGTCAGTTTGAAAAAAGCAGGAGGACTGGCAGTATCACCAGGTATTTCACACAAATTAAGCAATGAAAAGGGAACAGGATAGTTTTTAACAAAAACACCTGGTACAACATACACATATCAGCAATATAAAATGTTGGGGTAACATACACTTTAACTGCTAAAACTGATTATATACCCGCTTACTTGCAGTACCTTTTAAACTATTTTAAATACAAACTGCTCCATTTCCCTACACCCAAAACAAAATTAGTTGTTTTAGGGAGTGATCTTCTTCAAAGTAAACCTGAGCTTTCATATGAAATTTTTATAACCCATAAAGTTGCTACACAAGCCATGCTGTGATTTGATATTATCAGACATTCCTCTTTCATTTCTATCAGCAGCTAGCTATGACATTCTAAGCCTGAAACCATTTTTTTCTGTGCAGATACGGCATCTGGAGGCAATATCTACACTGTGCAGAGAATTCCTCTAGATATCTCATGTGTTGCTGTGTCAACTGTCTGACCTCATAAACTGCACACTCAGAAGCTCGGAGACAGTATATGGGTTCTGGCAGTTTGTAAGGCAACTACTGTCTGACTTCTGATGACCTCTCCTCCCTGACCCCAGTTAAAGGATTAGACAGGCAGAGAAATTAATGTAAATAAGGGAGCAAGCATAAACCTTCTATCAAGCAGATGGCAAAATTAGTCATTAAAGGGATCATAAACCGTCCTACCTGAATCTTGTATTTTTCATCTGCAAGAAGTGTGCATGATTATGTAATTTTACTATGTCACTGCGAACAATCCCTAGTTTTCTTAGTCTAGTGCTGGTGCAGGTGAGAGCTAACAGTAATTAGATCTGACAGACTGTAATGTTCCGGTACCTTTGGTACCCTAAATTACACTTTCCACAAGTGTATGCGCCCTACCATTTACTTTTGGAAAGGTGCGCATACACCTTTAAGACTGGAGCTGTCATCACTCAGCGCCGGACTAGATGGCTATTTAAGGCGTCGGTTCTCACTCACATGTGTTCGTTCAAACACCCTTATCTGGATGCTAACCTTGCTTGAAGCTTCCATGCTTGCAAGCCTACTTTGCTGACGGAACCTCGCTGCGCTGATCCCTGTATCCCGCTACTGGATCATCCGCCTCTCCTGAACCACCCTTCGGCTGTATCGCTAATAGTGCTAAGTACCCCACAGGGGAATTCTCTATAAACTTATACTAAGCTTACACTATCTAGCTCTGCATAGTAGAGACTGTTTATCACATCTGCATAAACTAGATTGCTAGCTCTTGAGACTACTGCTACTTTTCTGCACTGGGTTGATCTCTTTTGTATGTCCACCTGCTATTCTATCATCTGCTATCATACAACATTGCTAAACCTTCCTGCATCCATCTGCTACTGTCTCACCTTCAAGTGTCTATCACCTACCACCTCCACTCAACCTTCATCATTGTGTTACCACATACATAAAGTCACTCTAAGAACCAGCTTGCTAATTGTGTGTATTTACTGGCTGAAATAAGACCTTCCACACATGATGAGTCATTGAGGTTGGGAATGGTGTCTCAGCATATCTCTTACATGACTGCTGACGTGGAACTATTTCTGCAGCTGAAAATCCACACCATATAAAAACGCAGGAGCGTTACAGATTGAACGAACCTAAAAATGGATTCAGCAGAAATAGTTCCAGAAATAACCACTCAGGTGACACAATTAAAACAGCAAGTATCTGCGTTAATACACGCACTTGCTGAATTAAAAGAAGACAATCAGGCTCTGTCGCAGCAGGTAATTAGACTGACACAACTTACCTCTGCTCAGTCCCCTGAACCCAAGATAAATCCCCCTTTGGTATTTACAGGCGATCGCAAAAAATTTCGCGAATTTAAAAACGCATGTGAGTTACTTTTTTTGCTAAAACCTCGTACCTACCTTACTGATCACATTAAGGTTTGTACTATTATTTCTTACCTATCAAGCGATCCTCGAGCCTGGGCAGATTCTCTTTTTGAGAAAAACGACCAGCTTCTCAACTCCTATGCCTTGTTCCTGGCAGAGCTCACTAGCCTATATGATGACCCCAATAGGCAGAGTACTGCTGATCTTCAGTTAAGATCCTTGAAACAAGGCAGGAGGCCTGTGGAAGACTTTGTCGCAGAGTTCAAGAGATGGACCCTTGATTCAGAATGGAATGATGCATCTCTGAAAACCCAATTTAGGCTTGGCCTATCAGAAGCCGTTAAGGACGAGCTCGCCCGAGCGGATCTGCCAAAAACCCTGGATGCATTAATACAACTCAGTATTACCATAGATAGAAGACTACGAGAAAGAAAGGCTGAAAAGATGGGAATGCCATTATCCGTTTCCTCTCGGAGTCTGGCCGTTCCTATGGAGGTAGGAACCATACGCCCACCGCTATCAACTATGGAAAAAGCCAAAAGACGAAATGAAAATCTCTGCTTGTACTGTGCATCCCCGGATCACAAGATAAACGTCTGTCCCCTAGTAAACAAAAAGAAGGGTGAGTGTTCACATGTCTCTCTAGGAGGATTGACAACTTCATTCACTAACCCCTACATTTCTGTTTTTTTGACATTACAGTGGGACCAGAACAGGATTACTACTAAGGCCATGATTGACACAGGATCTTGTGGAAATTATATGGATATATGTTTTGCTGCTTTAAATAAAATTCCTATTATTTCTAAACTCAAACCTGTCTCAGTAAGTCTTATTACCGGTGTTCCGTTATCCTCTGGTCCGATCACCGATCAGACACAAGCACTTCTAGTCACTATTAACGAGTCTCATAGGGAGACTTCTACCTTCGATTTAATACCATCACCCCACTTTCCCATTGTGTTGGGACTTCCCTGGTTGCACACACACCAACCAACCATAGATTGGAAAAAACGGTCCTTGACCTTCCCTTCTTGTTATTGCGAGGAAACGTGTAACCTCCCGTTTTCCGGGAAGATTCTGTCTGTGGTGACAGATGAGATTGCACCACTATGTTATCAGGATCTTTCTGAGGTTTTTCTTGAGAAAAATGCTCAAGCATTACCTCCTCATCGAGACTATGATTGTAGCATTGATCTACTCCCAAATAGCAAATTGCCGTTCGGTCATGTTTATCCTCTTTCACAGGATGAACTTGCCCATCTCAAAACCTATTTGGATGAGAACTTGGAAAAAGGTTTTATTAGACCTTCCACTTCTTCCACAGCAGCAGGACTCTTTTTTGTTGGCAATAAAGATTCAAGTCTCAGACCTATCATCGACTACAGGAAATTGAATGCTATCACAATAAAAGATCGCTATCCTCTACCGCTTATCCCTGAGCTCATTGAGCAGGTGCGTGGAGCTACCTATTTTTCAAAATTAGACCTGAAAGGAGCATACAATCTCATTCGAATCCGTGATGGACACGAGTGGAAGACTGCGTTCAGAACTAGATACGGATTGTTCGAATATCTTGTGATGCCATTCGGCCTATGCAATGCCCCTGCAGTTTTCCAACGATTTATAAACGATATTTTTAAAGACTTACTAGATGTCTGTGTTGTGGTATATCTGGACGATATACTTATATATTCACGGACCCTGTCTGAACGCATAAGACATGTAAGACTTGTATTATCGAGATTGCTTGCACATAATCTTTATGTGAAGCTGAAGAAATGCTTGTTCCATAAAGATGAGGTACTCTTTCTAGGCTACATCATATCCAAAACAGGAATCGAGATGGACATGAGTAAAATATCCTGCATTCAGGATTGGCCTACACCAACTACACGCAAGGCGCTACAGCGATTCCTGGGATTTTCAAATTTCTACAGGAAGTTCATAAAAAACTTTTCTGCTATTGTGAGACCCCTCACACAGCTCACTAGCATAAAAATACCATTTAAATGGTCAGAAGAAGCAAATAAGGCTTTCCACTTGTTAAAGACAAGGTTTACTTCCGCTCCCATATTACGCCATCCAGACCCATCCCTCCAATACATTCTGGAGGTAGATGCGTCAAACCTGGCAGTAGGAGCAATACTCTCCCAACGACCTACCCCCACTTCACCACTTCATCCAGTCGCCTTTTTTTCTAAATCCCTGAGCAGTCCCGAGATAAATTACCCCGTGGGTGAGAAGGAACTGATTGCTATAAAATTGGCTCTGGAGAATTGGCGACATTTACTCGAAGGCACCCAATTACCAATAATTATATACACGGACCATAAAAACCTCCAATATCTTCAGACTAGCAAAACTCTCTCGCATCGACAGGTACGATGGTCACTATTCTTTCTAAGGTTTAACTTCCTAGTGACCTACACACCTGCAGATAAGCACAAAAAGGCGGATGCACTATCACGACTAACTGAAGAAAACTACTTTGAAATTCCTTCCGTTCCTATAATACCTCACAAACGCATTATTGGAGTTGTCCGTTCCTTGAAGGAAGAGGTTCTGCATGGTATAAGGTTGGATTCACCCCCACCACAACTAACTACCTATGCAGAAGGCTTCCTCTACTACAACGACAAACTTTACATACCACCTACCCTACGCACCAAGATCTTGGAATTATCGCATGATGTGCCTATGGCAGGACATATGGGTATGACAAAGACTTTCAATTTGATTTCTCGGCAATTCTGGTGGCCTGACATGAAAACATCTATACAAAAATTCGTCTCTTCATGCAATGTCTGTGCCAGGTCCAAAATTGACACTACGAGACCATCTGGTCTACTATGCAGTCTACCAATACCCCAAACTCCATGGGAGGTTCTGTCATTGGACTTCATCGTAGAATTGCCTCCTTCCAAAGGATTTAATACCATCTTGGTGTCAGTGGACCATCTGACAAAGATGGCACATTTCATTGCTATTCGCAGACTACCTTCGTCCAAACAAACGGCAGAACTCCTGATGAAACATGTCTTCAGATTACATGGTATCCCAAAAACTCTTTTGTCTGACCGTGGATCCCAATTTATTTCTAAATTCTGGCAAGAACTATGTCACATACTACGGATTGAGCGGAAGCTCACTTCTCCTTACCATCCGCAGACCAACGGACAGACTGAAAGAGTCAACCAATGCATCGAGCAGTATTTACGTTGTTACACTTCTTACCAACAGGATGATTGGTTGGATCTTCTCCCCCTGGCAGAATTTGCCTACAACAACGCAACTCACAGTACAACCAAGCAGAGTCCGTTCTACTTGAACTATGGGTTCCATCCCTCTATTCTCCCTCCACGCATCCTTCCTTCAAATAACCCAGTAGCCTCAGACTATCTTTCCCAAATAAAGGATTCTCTGGGTTTACTAAATACTACCATTGCACACGCTCACAGTCAACAAAAGAAGTACTATGATCTTCGTAGAAGACCTTCTCCACAGTATACTATCGGGGACCTCGTTTGGCTCTCAACAAAAAACTTGAGACTGAAGATCCCTAGCAAAAAGCTTGGACCTCTGTTCTTGGGACCTTTCCCAATCAAGAAACTTATTGGAAAAGCTGCAGTGCAGCTTACATTGCCAATGGACCTAAAAATCCATCCCATTTTCCATGTGTCGCTACTAAAACCCCATGTTCCGGACCAAGGAATAAGGCCTAATATTCCACCTCCCCCTCCTGTACAAGTTGAAGGTGGAGAAGAATACGAGATAAAAGAGATTCTGGATTCTCGTATCTACAGAAGAAGACTTCAGTACTTGGTTAGATGGAAGAACTATGGGCCCCAAGACGACACCTGGCTAAACACCTCTGACATACATGCCCCTAGATTAATCCGCAATTTTCATGCGAGATACCCAGACAAACCAGCTCCAGAGGCCTTCAGGAGCAGGCCTTAAGGGGGGGGTATTGTAATGTTCCGGTACCTTTGGTACCCTAAATTACACTTTCCACAAGTGTATGCGCCCTACCATTTACTTTTGGAAAGGTGCGCATACACCTTTAAGACTGGAGCTGTCATCACTCAGCGCCGGACTAGATGGCTATTTAAGGCGTCGGTTCTCACTCACATGTGTTCGTTCAAACACCCTTATCTGGATGCTAACCTTGCTTGAAGCTTCCATGCTTGCAAGCTTACTTTGCTGAAGGAACCTCGCTGCGCTGATCCCTGTATCCCGCTACTGGATCATCCGCCTCTCCTGAACCACCCTTCGGCTGTATCGCTAATAGTGCTAAGTACCCCACAGGGGAATTCTCTATAAACTTATACTAAGCTTACACTATCTAGCTCTGCATAGTAGAGACTGTTTATCACATCTGCATAAACTAGATTGCTAGCTCTTGAGACTACTGCTACTTTTCTGCACTGGGTTGATCTCTTTTGTATGTCCACCTGCTATTCTATCATCTGCTATCATACAACATTGCTAAACCTTCCTGCATCCATCTGCTACTGTCTCACCTTCAAGTGTCTATCACCTACCACCTCCACTCAACCTTCATCATTGTGTTACCACATGCATAAAGTCACTCTAAGAACCAGCTTGCTAATTGTGTGTATTTACTGGCTGAAATAAGACCTTCCACACATGATGAGTCATTGAGGTTGGGAATGGTGTCTCAGCATATCTCTTACATGACTGCTGACGTGGAACTATTTCTGCAGCTGAAAATCCACACCATATAAAAACGCAGGAGCGTTACACAGACACACAAGCAGGCAACGCATAAGAACATACACAGACACACAGAGAGCTAACCATACACATTTACGATGGTAACATATGCATTGGGAGCTGTATGACCTAGAACGAGAAGCTGTCTTGTCCCTGGCAATTAGGAATAGGGTAGCTGTAGCAAATCATGGACAAGAGGGAATTGATCAGCCATGACACAAAAAACTTCAGCAACAACATGCGTGTCCATCATTACAAGGTAAGGCAAAAAATAACACAAAGAATATAATTACACTAATACCTAACTGAAACAACAAAAACATCTGAAAGTGTACAATGCCTTTAACATGCAATGCTCAGATTCTCCCATAACCCCACTTATGACTCCTTCTCTGTAAAGCTCAAATTGTATCTGCTTATATTTAACCTCCCCCCTTATTCCTCCATTCCCTCCAAATTATTATGATAAGGTAAGTTTAAAAACTTTCCTGTCTTGATTATATCGCTTATTTTAGACACAGTGATCTTATTAATAGGTTTCTCTGTTTCACTATGCAAAAATGGCAGATCATGGCTTGTGGGAGGGGCTGGCAGGATGCTGTACACAGCTATCTGAAAATATCATTAAACTTGCAGCAACTTCGAATGCACTCTGTGAGAAGCTCACAGTGTGCAGTGAAACCAGAGTAAGTGGGAGCCTGTATAACTGTGCAAGACCTGAGTTCAAGTGGTTCTAAAGGCAGATGTTTTTTTCCTTGTATGCATTCTATGTATTATTGTAAAAACCTTTCTGTGTGCAGCCCCAAGCCCCCCCCCCCCCCATAATACTTACAGTACCTGAGCCCAATCTCGTTCTAGCATTGTGAATGAGAGCAGCAACTCAGTGACATCACACGAGGCGGGTTCTCTGGGTGACGTCACTAAATGGCTATGCCCCAAGGTTATATAACAAATGGCAGACAATGGGACTTGACACAAAGGAGGCAGCCAGCATCGGAGGAAGGCCATTCTTTTTAGTGGGTTAACGGCGTCGGACAAAGAAGACATCACTGGAGAGAGAAGAGGGAGAAGAAATCAGTGGAGGGAGAAGAAACCGGTGGAGGGAAAAGACACCACCAGAAAGAGAAGAGGGAAAAGAAACACCAGATGGAGAAGATAGCAGAGGGAGAAGAAACCACCAGAGGGAGAAGATCGGAGGAACAATATCGGAGGAAGAAGACACGCTGGAGCTACAATGGGGAACATTCTTCATTTTTAATAAAGGACTTGTCAAAAAAAAAATTTTGTAACACTACACCTCTTTTTTTTTTTGGTGAATGGGTACCCCATACTCATTCACATTGGGGCGCAGGATCCTGGAGCCCTGTTTCTTAAAGGGGGCTTCTAGATTCTGATAAGCCCCTGCCCCCAGACTCCCACAGCCACCACCCAGGGTTGTCGGGAAGAGGCCCTTGTCCCCATCAACAAGGGGACAAGGTACTTTTGGGGTGGGCTGCCCCAAAGCACCCCCTCCCGTGTTCAGGGCATGCGGCCTGGTATGGTCAGGAGGGGGTCGCTTGTCCCTTCCTTTCCTGACCTGCGGGCTACATGCTCAGATAAAGGTGTGGTATTTATTTTTTGGGGGACCCCATGCAATTTTTTCAAAAAATGTTGGCGTGTGGGAGTCCCCTCAAAATTCATAGCAGACCTAAAGAACCTGGTATGAGCCTGGGGGGGGGGGACCCCACGACGCTTTTTTCACAATTTTATTTTCCTTCAATTCTTTTTTTTACACTCAGCTGCCATGGGGGAACCCTGCTAAGGGCTGGTGACTCATCGGTTGTTAAGGACATGGCAGCCAGCTTCCTGGCCTGCTCCTTATCAACCAGCTATATACAGTGTTCTTAAAGGGTAAAAAAACGCAAAACGCATAAAAAAAATTGCATCACGAACGCAATATTTGAAATCTATTACATGCAAAATGTTTAACGGAAAAAATGTCCCCAACCCTTTCCACTGGCTGCAAAACGCATAGATGTGAACGTGTACCATGGGAAACTATGTTAAATGGACTGTAGTGCATTTCTGAAAACTGCAAAATGCACTATAAAAACGCATAGAGTAGCAAACACGTAGGGTAGCAATCACTTTTAGCTCTAAAACTCATCTGATTTTGTAAGCACATTTGAACTAACTATTAGTACAAACAAATAATTTTTTGGCACTGTCAGCACATGGATGTAAATGCAAAAGACAAGTTGTCTGCCACAGTTGGAATTTTTCATTGCATAATACCCAATAGGAATTGTAACATTTTCAGCTTTAATCATTTTAACCTTCCTCCATAATCTAGCGTAGCTATGAATTGCACCGGCGTTATGTAATTAATTTAGCTGCCTCGCGGCCTGCAGTGTATTGATTTTGGGATTCATGTGTATTAGCACACGCACACACAGACTTCTTGTGTGCATGAGGGTTATTGATGAAAACATTGATAAACCCTCTCTAGCGAACACAATTTATAATCCAGAAATGTAATTTTTACTGCAGCTGCCCACATGTTTAAACTCATTTCTCCTGGATGTGTTTCTTTCCATGGCAGGATTTTAAAGGTTAAGCATGTGGTGGTTGAAGCTAATTGGCTTAACAATTGTAGCAGCATGGCCACATGTTATCTACTAAATATTCATTTAAGTAATAAGAAGCTGGATTGAACTAGCCATTAAAAATACCACAGGATCCTCTAATAGGTCACCGTGGCATATTCACACAAAGGGAAAAAAATGAAGTATATCTGCCTTCTATTATGGCATACTAAAATAGACTTGTGTGCTCCTTTTGCTTGTCCTTGATCCTTTCCACGCGGAAAACATTAGACTGTTATGTAATAATTAAAGTGAATCAGATGAATCTTTGACTCTGAAGCTACATACCAGTTGTGGGCAGCAAAGCTAAACTAATTTACCTTCATTGTGATTTCACTGCCTGGTAACTAGCATGCAGCACAGTAACACGGAAATGGCATCTTCTATCTAAGGCTTCTAACACATACATTGCTTTATAAATAGGAAGTGCAGTGCCCATAATCAAAGCTATAAACCTATGTGAATCAGTAAATAATTCTCAAAACTATATACTGTATATACAGTATCTCACAAAATGTAGTACAGCCCTCACATTTTTGTAAATATTTTATTTAATCTTTTCATGTGACTGGGGAAATGACACTTTGCTACAATGTAAAGTAGTGAGTGTACACCTTGTATAACTGTAAATTTGCTGTCCCCTCAAAATAACTCAACACACAGCCATTAATGTCTAAACCTCTGGCAACAAAAGTGAATACACCTCAAAGTGAAAATGTCCAAATTGGGCCCAAAATGTCAACATTTTGTGTGGCCACCATTATTTTCCAGCACTGCCTTAACGCTCTTGGGCAAAGAGTTCACCAGAGCTTCACAGGTTGCCACTGGAGTCCTCTTCCACTCCTCCATCCACGGAGCTGGTGGATGTTAGAGACCTTGCGCTCATCCACCTTTCCATTTGAGGATGCCCCACAGATGCTCAATAGGGTTTAGGTCTGGAGACATGCTTTGCCAGTCCATCACCTTTACCCTCAGCTTTTTTAGCAAGGCAGTGGTTGTCTTGGAGGTGTGTTTTGGGTCGTTATCATGTTGGAATACTGCCCTGCGGCCCAGGTTCCAAAAGCAGGGGATCATGCTCTGCATCAGTATGTCACATTACATGTCAGCATTCATGGTTCCCTCAATGAACTGTAGCTCCCCAGTGCCGGCAGCACTCATGCAGCCCCAGACCATGACACTGCCACCACCATGCTTGCCTGTAGGCAAGACACACTTGTCTTTGTACTCCTCACCTAGTTGCCGCCACACACGCTTGAAACCATCTGAACCAAATAAATTTATCTTGGTCTCATCAGACACAGGACATGGTTCCAGTAATCCATTTCATTAGTCTGCTTGTCTTCAGCAAACTGTTTGCAGGCTTTCTTGTGCATCATCTTTTGAAGAGGCTTCCATCTGGGAGGGCAGCCATGCAGACCAATTTGATGCAGTGTGTGGCATATGGTCTATTCTGATGCACCAAAAAACGCTTGTAAAATCTTGTGATCTCTATTTTACCAATCCATATGGTCTTGCAAGTAAGGTTGCTGTTTCTAGATTTCAGGGACAAAAAATAATAAGGAGAGATGGACTCCTCATAATGTATTACCCAAGGCAAATTCCATTTATTAATAAAAAACGCCCCATTGGGCCGAACAATCATAAAAATATATATATATTCAAGGCAGCTATAAGCAAAGCCTCTCAGCCTCGAATAACGTAATAGGCTCCAGTGCGGTGACCCGGACTCAATGTTGGGAGCCGCACTGCTCCAGAACAGCCTATACTGGCGTGCGTTCCAGGAGGTGAGCAAAATGATGCCACGTGCATGTCAGCTTGATGCATTTCATCATATGGTTTCTTCAAGATTCAGATAGCTTGATTTGGTGGTAGCAGCAGTTCACAGGCATAATAGTTACATTTTTTTGTTTCTTATAACTAGTTAGCTCACTATAGCAGCTCACCAGTGCCCTAGAATAAAATAGATAAAATATATAAAATAGAAAACTATAATTTCTTGCCACTTTGGTTTCTGTTTTTACACATGCAAAAACTCTTCCTATAATCCCCCACCACCACTTTGACTAGTAGACATTATCAGTAGACAGCTTGTTTTTTCTGGTTCTCTATACCAGCCCACCAATGACACCTACTCCAGATCTAGCCACTTGAGTTCCAGATCTTTTTTCACTAGGCAAAGAGTCAGGTGCCTAACTGGCCTGCCTGCGATCCATACCTTTCACCAATTTAAGATATTTTGTGTATCTTCAAATTAAAAATACGACAAAGAAGACCCAGAACTGTTGAGCAGTTCGAATCCTATATCAGGCAAGAATGGGACAACATTCCTCTCCTGAAACTCCAACAACTAGTCTCCTCAGTTCCCAGATGTTACAGAGTGTTGTTCAAAGAAGATAGGATGCTACACTGCGGTAAACATGTCCCTGTCCAAACTTTTTGAGACCTGTTGCTGCCATCAATTTTTAATTACCTTATTTTTTTCTTAAAGTGCATTTTCTAATTTTAAACAAAACTATGTTTTCTATTTTCCTATTTTCTATTGTGAATTGTATTGGTTATATCTATTGTAAAAATATTGGTTATTTTCTTTAAAGATGCACTTTTTCTTTATTTTAAAGGCTAAAAGAAGCAAAAAAAAAAAAAAATAGGATTTTTCCAGTTTGAACAGTGATAGTTCATTTTGTTTTGACACCAAAATAATGAATGTAAGGTTTTTTTTTTTAATAACTCTTATGTTAGAATTTAGGGTTTGAAGTACAATACAAGATGCTAACATAAGAAACAAAGAAAAATGAACAGTAAAAATTACAGTATAAAAAGTAACAAAAATTGGCACAAAAAGCTCAATAGAACAGGAAGATGAAGTAGTTAATTTGATCTAATTAGGTGTAACAAAGGATTAAATATTAAAGGCTTTTATTAAAAAACTTAGGATAACTTTTGAGGAAAAAGTAATAAATGCACATGTGTTTTGCAGGAAAAAAAATGTGTTTTAATTTTTTTTTTTTACCACAGGAGCATTGCACCAGTGATCAGTGGGTCATGGGTGCAATGTCAGGCTCCTGCAGACAAGCCCTACAGTTTTCATTCCATACCTCTGTATGGTGAAGAAATGTAATAATAAAAAGTAATAAAAAAAATAAAAAATGTGTGTAAATGTAAAACCTCTAAACACACAGAGGTGCTGTTTGATTGATATAAAATCAACTAATATCTACTGTGCTAAAAAAAAAAAAAATACTAGTGCCATTTAAATGTGCAAAAATGTATGTCCATAGTAAATCCTATGAGTAAATCTGGTAAAATATAAATACCAAATGTAAATCAATACATATGTGATCAAAAATAAAAGTGAAAAACTCCTAAAACTCATGTGAACACATGAAAAAGTGCAAACGTATCCTATATATAAAAACTTCATATAAACACATATAGTGAAAAAAAGTCCAAATTTGATATTAAACAATATTTAAAATTCTTGAATTATTCTTGAAACAATGTGAATTTTATAAAGATCTTCACCACCACACCATCATGTGAAACTTCCACCAGCTGAGGTATAGGCTGGTAACAAAACCAGCCAATAAAGCCTTTCCCTCTGGGAATAATATTCTGCAGTATCTGTAGTTATCTCCTTCGCATACACATAGGACCATCAACCCATCCATCCATATATCCGGGGAGAAGAGGGAAGAGTTCCCATAGCATAAAACCATTTAAACATGTTTATTTAATTACTAATTATGTTTAAAAACCAGGTCAGCTCTGGCCACAAACACTGGCCGCAAACTCTGAGCCGTCAGTACGTGGTGACATCACATCCAAAGCCCAGCCCTATCCGTTTCGTCATTTGACAGCTTTCAGGGGTCAGTAGATTAGGATCATGGGTGCAATATCAGGCTCCTGCCGACAAGCCCTACAGTTTTAAGTCTGTACCTCTGTATAGACTGTCTGTTTGAAGGGTTTGTGAAAGAATTACAAGAGCGCTCATCTGTGCCTTTGCAGTTCATTGAGAACTACAAGCCAACTGCTGTTATAAGAAGTATTTTTGTTTGCCATAGTAAAGCTTTCCAGGTGCACATTTTGGGATCTCTGAAATAAAAAAATATTTCTCCAAGAAATGGAAATATCACGGTTAAAGGTGAATAAGCACATCCTAAAAGCCTACATCGCGGTTGCTAAGAGTTTATCAAAAATTCTCAAAATGCATTGCAGTGGGTATTTTAATCAATGCAAATCGATGCTGTCTCTCTCATATATGTTTGTGTGGATGCTAACATTATAAGTACTAACATTATTTTTTTATGAGCTTTGAGGGAGCTCAAAATGCTGTGCAATAACACCTGTGTATATGAGCGCTAATAGTTGTTCATAGCAGCACTAATACCCAGAGCAAAAGCCCACTGGCTGAACAAAAAAGGACTCTAGGTCCTTAGCTGCTTAAAGTGTTACTAAACCACAACAGTAAAATCAGTCTGTATATGCAGTAAAGCACGCTTGTTATACTCACTGTGGATTATTAATCCTGAGGGATTAGTCCTACGCACTGTGTAAAAAAAGCTTTTTGATCCTGTCTTCTCTGATCCTCCCCTTCTTCCATTGTCCACAATACATCTCCTGATAAGACGGAGACTTTGGAGTTACTCTGCACGTGCTAAGTTTGGTGTGTACTGCTAGAGAGTTTTTTTTTTCTTGGAAGGGTGCATGTGGTTAGCACAGGGCCAATGTAATGTTCTGGTACCTCTGGTACCCTTGTCTCCATATTTCTCCTCTGCTAATTGCGTCCCATCTTGTATAACAAGAGACCCATATACCTTTAAGACCGGATGACATCATTGCCGAGCGCCGCTATGAGCGGCTATTTCAATCGCCGGTTTGCTTTCACTCATTGCTCGTTCAAACCACATGTTCACCGCACCTCTTCCTGTGAAGTCGGAGCTGCTGACATTCTCCCTCGCTGAACCTGAAGCCGGAAACCTCGCTGGTGATCCGTATCTCGCTACGGGATCACCCTTCTCCAATGGACACTGTTACTGCTAAGCCTTTCTAAGTGATAAGTACCCCGCAGGGGATTCTTACTAACCAATCTCCTACTGTCATCTACTGCAATTACCAAGACTATCTGTATCTATCTATTCACTATCATCTGCATAGACTGTTAGCTCTTGGGACTACCTTCAACTATCCTTGCACTAGGTTACTCTGTCTAAGTATACTCCATCTGTGTCCTCTTACCATCTGCACTATACTTGACATCAGAACCTATCTGCTTCACCATCACCTGCAACTCTCCTATTACTACTTCTAGTGCTCACCATATAATAGCCTGTCTCTCATCTATATATCCTCATATATTCTATCCCTCCATTAAACATCTATTAATATATATGGTATATAACAGGCTGTACACGGTGATGAAGTCCTGAGAGTTGGATATGTTTGTTCAACAGATTCTCTACAAGGCTACTGAGTGTAATAATTCTGCAGCTGTAAATCCATCCACTAACAAAAACGCATGAACGTTACAGATTGAACGAGCCTTTAAAAAAAATATGGATTCAGCAGAATTATCCACTCATGTACTACAATTAAAACAGCAAGTAGATGCATTGATCCTTGCGCTTACAGAGGTACAAAATGAAAATCAGACCTTGAGACAGCAGCTTGGCCGTCACACATCCTCCTGTTGCTCAGCCCCGTGAGCCTAAGATAAACCCTCCTATAGTGTTTTCTGGTGATCGGAGCAAATTCCGTGAATTTAAAAATGCATGTCGATTGTTTTTTTTGTTAAAACCTCTAACCTACACCACTGACCAAATTAAGTTTGGACCATCATCTCCTATTTAACGGGTGAACCCCGGGCCTGGGCAGATGCTCTCTTTGAAAAGGATGATCCACTCCTTAATTCTTATCCCTTATTTCTAGCACAACTTGCTATTTTATTTGAAGACCCCAACAAGCAGAGTACCGCTGATACCCAATTACGGGCCTTAAAACAAGGAAAGAGACCTGTTGAAGATTTCGTGGCGAATTTTAAAAGATGGTCCCCTGATTCAGGGTGGAACGACACATCTTTGAGAACGCAGTTTAGACTCGGCTTATCTGAGGCCGTTAAAGACGAGCTCGCCCGAGCGGATTTACCTGGCACTCTAGAGGGACTGATACAGACCAGTATCAATATTGACAGACGACTACGAGAAAGAAAGGCTGAGAAGATGGGCTCACCATTTTCCAGTCCTTCTCGGATGTTGCCTGCTGATCCTACTCCTATGGAAGTAGGAATGATACGCCCACCTCTGACCCTTTCTGAACGTGCCAGGAGGAAAACCGAACATCTTTGCATGTACTGCGCATCCCCGAATCATTTGGTAAACGACTGTCCTCTTGTCCGCAGGAAAGAGGGTGAGTGTTCAAATGTCTTGCTAGGGGGACTCACAACTTCCTTTTCTAATTCTTATCTTTTTGTTCAATTAACATTGCAGTGGGACCAAACTAGGATCACCACCAAGGCTATGATTGACACCAGATCTTGTGGAAACTACATTGACATTTGTTTTGTCTCCCTTAATAAAATACCTATTGTTTCAAAACCCAAACCTATCTCCGTTAGTTTTATTAACGGTACCCCTTTATCCTCTGGTCCTATCACCAGTCAGATACAGGCACTCCTTGTAACTGCTGACGAGTCTCATGTGGAGACCACCACCTTTGATGTATTAACTTCACCACATTTTCCAATATTTTGGGACTTCCCTGGTTACACATACATCAACCAATCATCGATTGGAAAACAAGAACGTTAGCTTTCTCTTCTCACTATTGTGAGACGACGTGTAACCTCCCCACACATGATAGGATCCTGTCTGTACTGCCGGATGACATGATTCCCAAGTGTTATCAGGATTTATCGGAGGTTTTCCTTGAGAAAAACGCTCAAATGCTAGCTCCCCATAGGGACTATGATTGTTGAATCGATCTACTCCCTAATAGCAAGTTGCCTTTCGGACATGTTTATCCTCTCTCACAGGATGAACTCTCTCATCTTAAGGAGTATCTGGATGAGAACTTGGCAAAAGGATTCATCCGACCTTCTACTTCCTCCACTGCTGCTGGGCTCTTCTTCGTCCGCAATAAGGACTTTAGCCTTAGGCCTATCATTGATTTCAGACAATTAAATGCCATCACAATAAAGGATCGTTATCCTTTACCTCTTATTCCTGAACTTATCGAACAGGTGCGTGGGGCTTCTTTCTTTTCAAAATTGGACCTAAAAGGGGCATACAATTTAATTCGAATCCGTAAAGGGGATGAATGGAAGACGGCATTCAGAACCAGATACGGACTGTTTGAGTACCTTGTAATGCCATTTGGGCTATGTAATGCTCCCGCAGCCTTCCAACGGTTTATAAATGAGATATTCCGAGACTTGCTTGATGTTTGTGTGGTAGTATATTTGGACGATATACTTATCTATTCTCATTCCTTACCTGAGCACATAAAACATGTGAGACTTGTGTTGTCAAGACTACTTGCACATAACTTATATGTTAAATCAAAGAAATGTTTGTTTCATAAAGAGGAAGTACTATTCCTAGGATATATTATATCTAAAAGTGGAATCAAAATGGACATGAGCAAAATATCCTGCATTCTGGATTGGCCTGTGCCAACCACTTGCAAAGCATTACAAAGGTTCCTAGGATTCTCTAATTACTATAGGAAATTCATTAAGAACTTCTCTGCGATTGTGAAACCTCTCACACAACTTACAAGCACGAAGAAACCATTTATTTGGACAAAAGAAGCAAGTGGAGCATTCTCTCTGCTGAAATCAAGATTTACTACTGCCCCCATACTATGCCATCCAGACCCATCCCTTCAATACATCTTGGAGGTAGATGCGTCTAATATGGCAGTAGGAGCAGTTCTCTCACAACGACCAACAAACACCTCACCTCTTCACCCAGTTGCTTTCTTCTCAAAGTCATTAAGTAGCCCCGAGGTGAACTACCCAGTAGGTGAGAAGGAGTTATTAGCCATAAAATTGGCGTTAGAGAATTGGCGACATCTACTAGAGGGCACTCAATTGCCAATTCTGATATATACTGATCACAAAAACCTTCAATACCTTCAAACTAATAGAACTCTTTCCCACCGGCAGGAAAGGTGGTCGTTATTCTTTCTGAGATTTAATTTTTTAGTGACTTACACGCCCGCAGACAAAAATAAAAAAGCGGATGCACTCTCACGACTAGCCGAGAAAGATTGTACTGAGGTTCCCTCAGTTCCTATAATACCACTTGAACGTATTATCGGAGTCGTTCGCTCCCTGAAGGAGGAGATTTTGCACAACATAGGATTGGACTCACCTCCACCACAACTAACTACTGACGCAGAATGCTTCCTCTACTACAATGATAAATTATACATACCCCCTACTATGCGAACCAAGATCTTAGAATTGTCGCATGATGTACCTATGGCAGGACATATGGGTATGACTAAAACTCTCAATCTACTCACTAGGCAATTTTGGTGGCCAGACATGAAGACAACCGTAAAAAAGTTTGTTTCATCTTGTGATATCTGTGCAAGGTCTAAAATTGACAACACGAAACCATCGGGGTTACTTTGTAGTTTACCGATACCCCAGGTTCCGTGGGAAGTAGTATCCTTAGACTTCATAGTGGAACTATCACCTTCCAAAGGATTCAACACCATCTTGGTGTCAGTGGACCATCTGACCAAGATGGCACATTTCACTCCTATTCGAAAACTACCATCATCCAAACAAACAGCGGAATTACTTGTGAAACATGTCTTTAAGTTACATGGTATTCCAAAAACACTGCTGTCTGACCGTGGTTCACAATTCATCTCAAAGTTTTGGCTAGCTCTATGTCAGATACTGCGAATAGAGCGTAACCTTACTTCTCCCTACCACCCTCAGACCAACGGACAGACAGAGAGAGTTAACCAGTGCATTGAACAGTACCTGCGTTGCTATACTTCGTATCTACAAGACGATTGGGCAGATCTCCTCCCGCTGGCGGAATTCGCCTATAACAACGCTACTCATAGCACTACTAAGCAAAGTCCGTTTTACCTGAATTATGGGTTTCATCCCACACTCCTTCCTCCACGTATCTTGCCATCAAGTAATCCAGTGGCATCTGATTATCTTGCCCAGATAAAGGATTCTCTGGGATTACTCAACAATACCATATCCCATGCTCATAGCCAACAAAAAAAGTACTACGACCTCCGTAGGAAACCCTCTCCCCAATATGCCATTGGGGATCTTGTTTGGCTTTCTACAAAAAATCTGAGACTAAAAATTCTAAATAAAATATAAAATACTAAAAAAACTTGGACCTCTATTTCTGGGACCTTTTCCAATAGAGAAGCTTATTGGAAAAGCTGCAGTACAACTCACATTGCCAGTAGATCTCAAGATACATCCTGTCTTCCATGTGTCTCTACTGAAGCCCCATGTTCCTAACCAAGGAATAAGGCCTACTATCTCACCTCCACCTCCTGTACAAGTGGAAGGTGGAGAAGAATTTGAGATAAAAGAAATTTTGGATTCCCGCTTCAATAGAAGAAGACTCCAGTATCTTGTACGATGGAAGAACTATGGGCCCCAAGAAGACACCTGGCTGGATACCTCCGATATACATGCCCCTAGACTGATTCGCAATTTCCACTCGAAATATCCGGAAAAACCAGTTCTAGAGGCCTTCCGGAGGCGGCCTTAAGGGGGGGGGTACTGTAATGTTCTGGTACCTCTGGTACCCTTGTCTCCATATTTCTCCTCTGCTAATTGCGTCCCATCTTGTATAACAAGAGACGCATATACCTTTAAGACCGGATGACATCATTGCTGAGCGCCGCTATGAGCGGCTATTTCAATCGCCGGTTTGCTTTCACTCATCGCTCGTTCAAACCACATGTTCACCGCACCTCTTCCTGTGAAGTCGGAGCTGCTGACATTCTCCCTCGCTGAACCTGAAGCCGGAAACCTCGCTGGTGATCCGTATCTCGCTACGGGATCACCTCTCTCCAATGGACACTGTTACTACTAACCTATCCAAGTGATAAGTACCCCGCAGGGGATTCTTACTAACCAATCTCCTACTGTCATCTACTGCAATTACCAAGACTATCTGTATCTATCTATTCACTATCATCTGCATAGACTGTTAGCTCTTGGGACTACCTTCAACTATCCTTGCACTAGGTTACTCTGTCTAAGTATACTCCATCTGTGTCCTCTTACCATCTGCACTATACTTGACATCAGAACCTATCTGCTTCACCATCACCTGCAACTCTCCTATTACTACTTCTAGTGCTCACCATATAATAGCCTGTCTCTCATCTATATATCCTCATATATTCTATCCCTCCATTAAACATCTATTAATATATATGGTATATAACAGGCTGTACACGGTGATGAAGTCCTGAGAGTTGGATATGTTTGTTCAACAGATTCTCTACAAGGCTACTGAGTGTAATAATTCTGCAGCTGTAAATCCATCCACTAACAAAAACGCATGAACGTTACAGCCAATCAGCACTGTCAAGACAGAGGATCGGGGGTCCTGCATCCTCATAGGAAAGTCAGAGGAGAATGAAAACTCCTCCTACAAGCTTTAACCAAACACTCCTAAAAGTTACAAGACTGCTAAATACTACTGATGATAAAATGTATTTAGCATTTTATATTTATGTATTTGCATTTCCATGTTCTGTGTACTGTGGGAGAACAGATATAGTGAATGCAGTGTCCTGGGTTTAGTAACATGTTAGGGCTTGGTTCACAATGCTGCAATCCAATGTTGATCCTATTTTCTGTGAGATTATGTAGTGCAACTTGGGTGTAGTTTGCATATTCTATGAAGCCATAATTGTGCTGGATAAGCACCAAAGCACTACAGAAACCTTTGATTGCATTAATACTGAGTTACATTGATGTGAATGGGCACCACTCAAAACAATGTGGATTCCATTTTCATGCGATTCTGTGCGACTCAAGTTGCAGCTGAAATTGCACTAGTATGACCTGAGCCTAAACCCTAACTCCACAAAAAATTTTTTTCTACTTTTGGATAGTATGAGAAAGTGTTAGAACTTCTTTCTCTACTTTGAAAGAACAGTTCCATTTTTTTACATAGTTACATAGTAGGTGAGGTTGAATAAAGACAATAGTCCATCCAGTTCAACCTGTGTAGGTGTGTGTGGCTGTAATCATCTCACATACCCCTGAATGTTCTGATCATTGAGATGTACGTCTAATAGTCTTTTGAAAGCCACCATACTACCCGCAGAAACCACCTCTTGTGGTAGAGAATTCCACAATCTTGTAGCCCTAACAGTAAAGAAGCCCCCACGTTGCCTGAGGTTAAAACGCTTCTCCTCTAATCGCATTGTATGCCCCCGAGTCCTCATGCAATCCCTTCGACTGAACAGCTTTTTTTTCTAAGCTGAGATCCCCATTGAGATATTTAGAAATTGCTATCATGTCCCCTCTCAGGCATCTCTTCTCCAGGGAGAATAAATCAAGCGATTGCAGACGCTCTTCATAATCAAGGTCCTCCAATCCCCTAATTAGTTTAGTTGCCCTTCTCTGGACTCTCTCCAGCTCCAACACATCCCTTCTGAGGACTGGCGACCAGAACTGGACAGAATACTCCAGATGCGGTCGGACCAGAGTTTTATAAAGTGGAAGGATTATAGTCTTATCTCTGGAATACATCCCTTTCTTTATGCATGCTAATATTCTGCTAGCCTTGGCAGCTGCTGCCTGACATTGCATGCTGTTGCCTAGTCTATCATCAACCAAGACTCCCAGATCCTTCTCCATTTTTGATTCCCCCAAGGGTACCCCTCCTAACGTGTATTGTGCTTTTATGTTTCTAGTCCCCAAGTGCAAAACCTTACACTTCTCTACGTTAAACCTCATTTGCCAAGTCGTTGCCCACTCCGTTATTTTGTCCAGGTCATCCTGTAGGATATCTGCTTCATGCTGTGCAGTTATTGCCCTGCCCACTTTTGTGTCATCTGCAAAAACTGATATCGAACTACTGACCCCGACCTCAATGCTGTTTATGAATAAATTGAACAAGGTTGGTCCCAGGACTGAGCCTTGGGGGACCCCGCTTACTACCTCACACCAGTCTGAGTATGCGCTGTTTATTACCACCCTTTGGACACGCCATTTTAGCCAGTTCCGTATCCAAAAGCAAACCCTGCTGTCTATACCTGCAGACCTTATTTTATAAATTAAGCGCTTATGGGGAACTGTATCAAACGCCTTAGCGAAATCTAGGTACACCACATCCACTGGTCTGCCCCTATCTAGCTCACAGCTCACCTCCTCGTAGAATGTTAAAAGATTGGTTTGACAAGAAAGCCCATTTGTAAACCCGTGCTGGTTACTACTGATGATGCTGTTGTCTTTAGCAAACTCTACGATATAGTCCCTTATCATCCCCTCCAGAAGTTTACATACTACTGATGTCAGACTGACAGGCCCTCTAATTTCCCGGTATATGCCTCTGACCCTTTTTGAATATCGGATTAACGTTTGCTTTCCTCCACTCCCCTGGTACATCTCCTGTCCTAATACTGTCCGCAAAGATTAGGAACAGTGGTCTGGATATAACCTTACTGAGTTCCTTGAGTACTCTCGGATGTACGCCATCCGGGCCTGGTGATTTGTTTGTGTTAAGTTTATCCAGCCTTTCCCTGATTTCACCCTCTGTTAGCCATAGTGGCAAGTCCTGTGTATTACTACTAACCATACAGTCATGGTCAGTGTACCCCTCCGTTTCCTGTGTAAATACTGACGAGAAAAAAAGCATTCAGCACGGTTGCTTTTTCAGTGTCCTCTGTAACCATCCTCCCATCATCGTAATTATGTGTGCAATATGCTCTGCCCTAGTTTTTTTGCTGTTGATATACTTAAAGAATTTCTTTGTTTTTTTTTTTACTATCCTCCGCTATTTGTCTCTCAAAGTCTATTTTAGCCATCTTGATTTCGTGTTTACACTTCTTATTTGCCTCCTTGTATTGATCGAAAGCCAATATTGTGCCTTCTGATTTATATTTCCTGAAGGCCAATTTTTTCCCCCTAATAAGTTTTTTAACGCTACGGTTTAGCCAGCCAAGTTTGGCTTTGTCTCTTCTAAATCTATTTCCCATAGGAATGCACTGCAAGATGCATTTGCTTAATATGTTCCTAAAGAATTCCCATTTTTCCTCTGTGGTCAGGGATCCCAGGGTTCGGTCCCAGTTTACCCTTTCCATCAATGAGTACAATTTTGGAAAGTCTGCCCTTCTGAAGTTAAGGGTTCGTATGTTCCCCACTTGCCTTGCTATATTGTTATTTACGCTAAATGTGATCATCCTGTGATTGCTAGAGCCCAGGTTGTCCTGGACTCCTACCTCCGAGATTCGGTCTGGGTCATTAGTGATCAATAGATCCAGGATTGCGTTTTCTCTAGTAGGAGAATCCACCAGCTGTGACATGTAATTATCCTGTAAGGTTTCCGTGAATAGACGGGCCTTATGTGAGTGTGTAGTCCCCTCTCCCCAGTCAATGTCAATTTTGGATACAAATGTCCTACAACTGTTCATCTTCTATGTGTAGATCTGCAGATCTACACATATAAACACATTATTTAAATATCAAAATTACTAAATGCATTTGAATTATTCTTCACTTTCATATAGCCTATCATGCAAATGTTTGGGTTTGGTTGATTATTCCCAAAAGAAAATTAGCAGTTTATTTTTTTAACTTGCTTTAAAATCATAGAGAAATTGCTTGATAAGCGCAAACATGTTTTTTTAACAATTACCATAGGGATTTAATTTATACAATTATATTTTAGCTGATGTCGATTTTTTGCAGATGTCTGTAAATGCATCTAATCAAGTCTTTTGCAAGTTGAGTGCTGATCGTTTATATAACATGAAGAAAAGAGTATTAGAACGTGTGGCAAGGACATGTTTTCTGCCTAAGCCTTGTCATAGATGAAACAATTTTTCATACAAACTGACGAAAAATAGACAGACTTCAATCAATATTGGTTTGTCAATTTTACAACAAAAATTACAACAATGCTTGCAAAATGACTGGCTTACTGAAAAATGTATTGTAAATAGATTTTCCAACAGAATGTAAAATCTTTTTTTTGGCATATGATAGTTAAGGATTGATATTCACCATGTGAACAGTTGTGATGGGCAGTGACGTAACTGGGACATTTGCCTACAGAATGAGTACACTTTTAAACAACATGCACTAATCTTTATTGCTCACCCCTCTCCCCCCTAACCTATACTTCCGTATATACTCAAGTGTAAGCCGACCCGAATATAAGCCGAGGCACCTAATTTTACCACAAAAGACTGGGAAAACGTATTGACTCGAGTATAAGCCTAGGGTAAGAAATGCAGCAGCTACTGGACCCAACTGGACCACCATGAGACCCAAAACAGGGGCTGGGGGCATGGTGCAGGGGCTGCGGACATGGTACAGGAGATGCAGGGCTGCAGGCATAGTACAGGAGAATCTCTTGTACAATGCCCACAGCCCTGTATCTCCTGAGGAGATGCAGGGCTGTGGGCATGGTACAGGAGATGGTACAAGAGATGGTACAGGCATGGTACAGGAGATGGTACAGGCATGGTACAGGAGATGGTACAGGCGATGCAGTGCTGCAGGCATGGTACAGGACAATCTCCTGTACCATGCCCGCAGCACTGCATCTCCTGAGGAGATGCAAGGGCTGTGGAGGAGTCTCACTTACCTTTTGGTGAGGCGCCTTACATTTAAAAATGGTGTCGCCCGGCGCCAACATATCACCGCGCATGCGCCGTCTGCCCGGGAATAGCCGAACGTGTACGGGCTTTCCCGAGTGGCGGCAGTGCATGCGCACTGCACCAGAGAACAGGTAAGTGGGAACCTCAATCGAGTATAAGCCGAGGGGGGCTTTTTCAGCATAAAAAATGTGCCGAAAAAGTCAGCTTATACTCGAGTATATACTTAACTTCCCCTATGAAATAAATACCTAAATATACTATCTGGTATGGGTTGCAGATGATTCGGATCTAGCACCACAACCCAATATTGAAACTGTACAGATAAAGGCGGGACTTTTAATGTGCATACATTTTGTGTGTTTTTTAATCCATTTATTAATAGCATTAAAAATACATGATAAAAACCAATAATCATATCATGGTCTTATTCAACAATATTTGGCTCAGTCAACAATTATGAAGCTACTTTTTCAACATATTTTGCCACAAAATGTGGCTTCCTCAGGAGTTACTGTAGCAAAGGAGGCTGTATACAAAACAACGCAAATAGTAAAGATCCAAACAAGGTACAATATACTGCATAGTATATATTACAATACATGAGTTTTACAAAGAATACATTTTATTTAATTGCATTTTCAAAGGTGGTTCATGTGTAATCATTCCTATTAATGTAGCTCACGGTAGGTTATATAAATGTATGCATCATAAATACAGTAGTTATCCTTGATTATTAGCTCTTCACGCTTTAAAATTTATAAAAGAATGGCTGGAGCTTATAACGTAGGATGAATCGCAGTTGCTGAATAGCTGGAAAATTGTAGACTAATTATCTATTTAGAAAGGAGGTTACAAAAACAAAAGCTGTTTCTTGGTCTCATCTAGTATGACTCATGGACATATGATGCTATCATATTTTTCTCAGCATTCCTGTTACCCGTGGAGCGCGCTAATCAATTTACGTCTCCACAGGAGTTATAATGCAGTTACACCATCATTTAGTACATTGAAAATAAAGCATGAATTGTTAGACAGGTGTAGCAAAAAATTGGTTACTTTTGTTTACTAGTGAAATTAAATTAACTTTTATCAGCATTGACTCTTATTAGATGTAAGCGCTAACTGAACAAAACATTTATTGGCCAAAGCCCTGTGTATCATAAACAATTCAATTTTTTACTAATTTTTGCCTTTTTCCATCCTTTGTACCATTTTGGTGCCACTGACCTCCTGCAACCTCATAAAACCCACTTACAGTCCACATGCAAGGAATCCAGAAATGATGCATGGCCTTTCTCAGGGTGGGTAGCCTGGTGGTTACAACAGCCAACATTTAGTCTCAACCAAAGGGCACATGTGACAGAGTTATAATGAATAATAGTAATTGGTAGATGGGGACAAAGCGTTGCCACTCTATAACATGAAGTGGCTGAATAAGTACATGGCAGGATTGCAAGATTCCTTAATTAAACCATCCAAGTGTCCCCGTGCTTATTAAAATATATATAAAATAAATAAATATACTCATTTAACGTAGCAAATCATTGGCTTTCATTTATAAACTTTATCTGGCAATCCTAAAGGTATAAGCACCTGCGCCAAAATATGTAATAATATATAAGTGCAACTTATAGAGGAATTGCAGCTGCTTCACGCCCACAATGGGAAAATGTCCAACTAAACTTTAGATAACAGCAGCGCTATATTTCTTAATTAAACCATCCAAGTGTGTCCGTGCTCATCAATACATATATAAAATAAATAAATATGCTCAATTACCGTGCACATCAATACATATAAAATAAATAAAATATGCTCAATATAGAGTAATTCATCAATATAAAATATTATTAATATAATATTAAATGCATGCAAATGTATATAGATATGTAAACAGTAAAGAAAAAGACAAAGAAAAAAGTGCATCAGTGCTCTGTGCAAATGTAGAAACTGTCCATATATTCCAGTGGTATGCCTTTCACCAATCAATAACATCCATGTAATATATCCCGGACATGCGGGATAGTAATGGTGGTGGGAACTTCCGAACACCAACAAAGTGTGGAAGAAGTGGGGGCTTACCAGAAGTATTGGATCCCTAGTGCCTTATGGCAACATGGGATTAAAACAGCATTTAGGTTGTGTCCAAAGCTCAGGGTCCACTGTGTCAAGTTTCCTTTACATCAGGGTCTCCTATGGATCTCGGAGCAAATAAAAGGGATTCCTCATAGTGTAGTAGATCAATAAAATATTCCAATTTTATTTAAAATATACCAAGTTAAAAATACAGCCCCTAGGGAGGTTTGGGTTCCTATCGTGTTTTAATCTAAAATTATTAGAAACACTATGTTTCCTGAACCCTGTCCTGATATTATTCAGATGTTCTCCTATTCTTATGGTCAGTTTGCATGTAGTGCGGCCTACATTGATACTAATAGAATGTAATATTGCACTTTAATTAGAATACTAATATCAAGGAAGGATAGTACAGCGAGGTGGATCTGTATACTACGTTTGACCACTAAAAAGGTTAAAGAGAAACAGGGAAGGATAGGACCAGGAGGTGTATCCGAATACTACTCTTGGATTCAGGGTGGGAGGAGTCCTTCCGGGGATGGTCCGCCGGGAGGGTATATTACGAGTGAGAAAGAGTGTGTTGTAAGCTTCCGAAGATGTCAACGTGATGACGAAACATGTTAAGCTGACACGCACGCTGCCTGGATTGAATACCTTGCTGTGAAACGCACGCCGGAACTACCCACTTCCTGGAACCAGATTGTACGAGAGACTTGTCAGGGTAATAGTGCGCATGGCTGTAAGATCTATTTGTTATATATGCAGCAGCATATGATGCCCTAGGGGCTGTATTTTTAACGTGGTGTATTTTAAATAAAATTGGAACATTTTATTGATCTACTACACTATGAGGAGTCCCTTTTATTTGCTCTGAAATCCATAGGAGACCCTGATGTAAAGGAAACTTAAGACAGTGGACCCTGAGCTTTGGACACACCCTAAATGCTGTTTTGATCCCTTGTTGCCATAAGGCACTAGGAATCCAATACTTCTGGTAAGCCCCTACTTCTTCCATACTTTGTTAGTGTTTGGAGGTTCCCACCACCATTACTCTCCTGCATGTCCAGGATATATTACATGGATGCTATTGATTGCTGAAAGGCATACCACTGGACTATATGGACAGTTTCTTCATTTGCACGGAGCACTGATGCACTTTTTTCTTTGTCTTTTTCTTTACTGTTTACATATCTATATATATTTGCATGCACTTACAGTAATATTATATTAATACTATTTTATATTGATTAATTACTCTATATTGAGCATATTTTATTTATTTTATATGTATTTATGTGCATGTTAATTGAGCATATTCATTTATTTTATATATGTATTGATGAGCATGGACACACTTGGATGGTTTAATTAAGGAATATTGCGCTGCTGTTATCTGAAGTTTAGTTGGACATTTTCCCATTGTGGGCGTGAAGCAGCTGCAATTCCTCTATAAGTTGCACTTATATATTAGGATTGCCAGATATAGTTTATAAATGAAAGCTGATGATTTACTACGTTGAATGATACATTGGAACTCTTCCATAAAGTTTGGGATCCATTACAACCAAGTACTTCTTCACATATGATACATGTCTGAGTTATGACCCTAAGAGAAACATACCCTAATATAGTAATGTGTTCATTCACCCTCTAATTCTCTTTTCCGTTTTCTTTGTACCTGACTATGACTACATCTCATAAACCAAACTGGGCTGCAGCCACCTGCCTAAGTTGAAGGCACTTAAAGCCTCAGGCATTGGAGATTAAATGAACAAATGAATGTAGGCCCAAAAAGGTTTTACAAAACATAGGTCATGTAGGGCTATTCTATGTAGGCAAATGCTTTATGAGTGTCTAATGCTAAAATGGCCTTGCCTGAGGAAGAAGAGTGAGAGATCTGAGGATTAGTAAAGACACTGCCGATATTAATGTTTGTGGACCTACCTGTTATGAACCCTATCCAAGTTCACAAGAGTAGAGATAACAAAATGTAGTCTACACTCTAACATTTTAGCCAGGATTTTGACATCCATATTAATCAGTGAGAGGCAAAACCTACTAAGTAAAAGGCCATTTGCTGTACTTCAGGCTTTAGGGGGGCTGGACTGTTGCCAATGGAAATAAAAAATGCTCCGGCATTAGTGCCTCATCATTGGTTATAATGGGAGTAATAGTGCCCCATTGTTACATAGTTAATCTGGTTGAAAAAAGACATCCAGTTCATTGTTGATATCAGAGAGAAGAATAGTGCCCCATTGATGGTGTCAGTAGGGGGAAATGTGCTCCATCATTGGTATCAGTTGGTGGAATAGTAAAGTAAAGGGACTCATTTTGCCACAGTTTGAAGACCCCTGGTTTAGGAAATAGCACAATTACTGCTTCCCTATAGAGGATGGAAGAAGTCAACTCCAGTCAGTATCTCTTTATGCAAAGATAATAAACATGGAATCAGCCTGTCTTTATACTGATTATACCGCTCTATAGGATAGCCAATCAGACCATTTATATTTAAGGAAGGAAACAAGGACATGCTCACTTTCTTCTTTGTAATGACAATGTTTGCTGTACTCCACATTCTAAGATGAGGCAAAAATCATCCTCATTCATATTCCTGTAAATGAGGCTAAAGAAAGAAAACTGAAGCAAAAATGAAGCAGCTGCCAATAGAATCCAGTCGGATTCTTTTACTCATCTGAAAAGTTCAAACTGATTTATTGCTATGACCAATTGCTTCTCATATGATCTGGTTCTCTGAGTCACACTCAGTAGTTTTTTTTAAACTGTTCTTCACAACAAACCAACAAGATGTTGTCTTTTACCAGTTTCTTGAAACTGAAACATTAAAAAAATATTTTTCTATGTAGTCTACACACTAACATTTTAGCCAGGATTTTGACATCCATATTAATCAGTGAGAGGCAAAACCTAGTAAGTAAAAGGCCATTTGCTGTCATCCACTTTTCATCCGTTTTTCATCCATTTTTCATCCACTTTTCATCTGTTTTTCATCCATTTTTCATCCATTTTTCATCCGTTTTTCATCCATTTTTCATCCACTTTTCATCTGTTTTTCATCCATTTTTCATCCATTTTTCATCCGTTTTTCATCTATTTTTCATCCATTTTTCATCCGTTTTTCATCCATTTTTCATCCGTTTTTCATCCATTTTTCATCCGTTTTTTATCTATTTTTCATCCATTTTTCATCTGTTTTCATCCATTTTTCATCCGTTTTTCATCCATTTTTCATCCATTTTTTCATCAGTTTTTTTACATCCACTACCATTGCAAAAATGGATGAAAAACTGACCGTTTGTCAGTTTACATCTGTTTTTCATCCAATCCATTTTCTTTTTTTTACGGGAAAAAAAATAGAGCTTTGATCAGTTTGAAAAAAAAAACGGATGAAAAAAAAAACGGATGATGACAGAAGCTGATGTAAACTGTTTTTTTATAGCGATGTATTGATGTCCATTTTTCATCCGTCAACGGATGGATGATAAATGTACAAACAGACATCATGTGTGAAAGGGGCCTATGAGTTTCCACCTGCATGCTGTCCTTTGCTCAGCACTAAGTGTAAAAAATCACATCAGAAAAAAGATGCTTTATAACCTATATGAAGAATGCATTAGGCTACTATGGTCTATCCGGTAACAAATAAGACTGTCCGTAGCCTTTTTTTTTTTTAAACATGTTTGAGAATAATGCAGTAAACACACATTATTTTATACTAACTTGTTTTGGAATTAATGTTTTTACATCAATGACTTTGATGTCAGCTTGCATAAATGTCAAACGTAGATCTCCGTGCAGGCTATGTGGATGTAAGTGAAAGTTCAATGAAAAGCAGAGAAGCACATGAAACTGAACTGATGACACATCTAGAAGTCACATCCTATGCCCTCAGGTCATACAGAGCTTCACTGAATGTCTTCTCTGTATATCGGTCAAGTTTGAATACTACTGGTTTAACGATTACTGTATTATCAAAAATACTCAGAAAATATTATCTTTTTTATTAAAGGTTGTTCAGTTAGGTCATTTATACATTCTACAATAACAGATTTTTATTTTGAAAGCAAAGATGAACTCTCACGAAGAAAAAAAAAATTAGGTTGGTGAATTTAAGTACAGTATATTAACCTCCCTTAGCCTATCTCAAAAGATCTGCTAATGTTTTAGAAATAAATGCATATACCCAGTGAAGTGACTGGTCTCAGGTGAAACACAGAGATAAAAAAAATCCTCCTTTATAAGTTGTACTTGTTTATCTGCAGCTCTCTCTTCTCTACAGCCATTCATTTATAAATCTTGTCTGAGCTGTCAGAAAAAAGGGACCGAGAGCTGAAATTACAATCTGCAGGGCTCAGTGAGGAGAGCTCTGAGAGCTTATTGGAGGGAAGGGACACACCCCCTTCACACAGTGCACAGGAACAGAGCTGAGGCTGTCAATCACAGACTGTGTGCTTCCCTTCCCATGTCACCTTTTTTCTCTTGATGTCAGGTATGCTTGTCTGAAGTGACTGACAGCAGAGGAACAAAGCAGCAGACAGAAATTACACGTAGGGTTGATTAAGTAAAACCGGAGAGTGCAACTGTGCATGCTAGCCAATCAGCTTGTTCAATAAAGCTTTGACAAAAAAAAACTTGGAAGATGATTGGTTTCTTTGCAAAGCTGCATCAGATTTTGCACTCTCCAGTTTTGGTAAATCAATGTCTTAGTGTTCTTAATTGAGCCAAGCTCACAATATAAAGGGATATGTTTTGTTTATAGTTCGTGTCTGAAGTTTACAACCACTTTACATTATCCACTTTATTCGTTCTTCTCCTGCATCTATGCTTCTCCCATCATCTAAGCTTGATTTGTGGTGTCAGTTGTTGATGAGGCAGTGCTCAATTGCCACTGCTCCCTATGTTTTTTAGTCTTTTTTTGACTGCACACAATTGCAGATGACTAGTAGGTGTAGCTGCCTTCCAGTAGGTGTTGCTGCCGTCACTTTTTACTGTACATAGCTGCCTGTGAGAATTGTAGGGGTGTCAGAATGAAATTCTGAGTGAATGAAAGAACAGACTACAGTATAGGGAACAGGAACCTTTTGGTGGTTATTCAATATCTGATTTTACTATCCTATCAATGTGCTAATAAATCAAAAGGATCAAAATCAGCAAACAATCAAATACTTTAAATCCGATCGATTTGGAATCTAGTCGATTGGTGAGGGAAGAAAATTATCAATTTTTTTCTACAGTGATCGACAGCACTAAAAATGCTTTGGTCACAATATTGATCATTTAAATTATAGAGCTGCATTGGGTCAACAGAGATACAACCAGTTTCCGTTGAAATCCACTTCCAAATGTGTGGCATATTGATCTATTGGGTTGTGTACTATAGATTGATTATTCCTATTGAGAGAGATCGATCGGAAAATAAATCAATCATTTATCGAAGGGTGTATGGCAACCATTATTCTTACTTACATAGTACGTCATTATTCATTTAAAGGAAATAAAGGGTGGATGAGACACAGGATCCAAAGCAACAGCCTGGGTGGTGAAAGTGTAGCAAAGACAGCAGACTGACTGCAGCAACACTGGCAAGCATGGATAGAAGGCAGCTTGCAGGAGATGAAGGAATCTCTAAGCAGCATTAAAAAACAAAGGCAGAGGAGCGCCACTCTAAGTGCAGTTTGCATAAAAGGTCTGTTAGCTAATTAGACAATTGGCAACTTGCAAGATGATGGACAATGGAGCGCATGTCAGATCCCCAGGGGTCAGTGAGGCTGTGAGGCACAGGGAGGACGTGTGGAACCAGATGTATCCGAGTGGGTGGTTAACGATGCAGGAGGCTTCCAGCCCGGCACTTCACGAGACAGCATACACAGACCACTGTGTCCCTGGTCGGGTGTGAGGTCAGCGCTGGGGGCGGGAAGGCTGGGCGTGGCTAACACATTTCAGAGCCGCCCATGGGTCCTTTCTCAAAGCTCAAAGAGAAGGGAGCCATGGGCGGGTTGAAATGCGTTAGCCACACCCAGCCTTCCTGCCCCTAGCACTGATGTCATGCCCGACCAGGGACTCGACAGTCTGTGTACGCTGTCTCGTGGTGTGCCAGGCTGGAAGCCTCCTGCATCGTTAACCACACGCTCGGATATACAGTGGGTACGGAAAGTATTCAGACCCCCTTAAATTTTTCACTCTTTGTTATATTGCAGCCATTTGCTAAAATCATTTAAGTTCATTCTTCTTCCTCATGAATGTACACATAGCACCCCATACTGACAGAAAAACACAGAATTGTTGACATTGTTGCAGATTTATTAAAAAAGAAAAACTGAAATATCACATGGTCCTAAGTATTCAGACCCTTTGCTCAGTATTTAGTAGAAGCCCCCTTTTGATCTAATACAGCCAGGAGTCTTTTTGGGAAAGATGCAACAAGTCTTTCACACCTGGATTTGGGGATCCTCTGCCATTCCTCCTTGCAGATCCTCTCCAGTTCTGTCAGGTTGGATGGTAAACGTTGGTGGACAGCCATTTTTAGGTCTCTCCGGAGATGCTCAATTGGGTTTAAGTCAGGGCTCTGACTGGGCCATTCAAGAACAGTCACGGAGTTGTTGTGAAGCCACTCCTTCGTTATTTTAGCTGTGTGCTTAGGGTCATTGTCTTGTTGGAAGGTAAACCTTCGGCCCAGTCTGAGGTCCAGAGCACTCTGGAGAAGGTTTTTGTCCAGGATATCCCTGTACTTGGCCGCATTCATCTTTCCCTTGATTGCAACCAGTCGTCCTGTCCCTGCAGCTGAAAAACACCCCCACAGCATGATGCTGCCACCACCATGCTTCACTGTTGGGACTGTATTGGACAGGTGATGAGCAGTGCTTGGTTTTCTCCACACATACTGCTTAGAATTAAGGCAAAAAGTTCTATTTTGGTCTCCTCAGACCAGAGAATCTTATTTCTCACCATCTTGGAGTCCTTCAGGTGTTTTTTAGCAAACTCCATGCGGGCTTTCATGTGTCTTACACTGAGGAGAGGCTTCCGTCGGGCCACTCTGCCATAAAGCCCCGACTGGTGGAGGCTGCAGTGATGGTTGACTTTCTACAACTTTCTCCCATCTCCTGACTGCATCTCTGGAGCTCAGCCACAGTGATCTTTGGGTTCTTCTTTACCTCTCTCACCAAGGCTCTTCTCCCCCGATAGTTCAGTTTGGCCGGACGGCCAGCTCTAGGAAGGGTTCTGGTCGTCCCAAACGTCTTCCATTTGAGGATTATGGAGGCCACTGTGCTCTTAGGAACCTTAAGTGCAGCAGAAATCTTTTTGTAACCTTGGCCAGATCTGTGCCTTGCCACAATTCTGTCTCTGAGCTCTTCAGGCAGTTCCTTTGACCTCATGATTCTCATTTGCTCTGACATGCATTGTGATCTGGAAGGTCTTATATAGACAGGTGTGTGGCTTTCCTAATCAAGTCCAATCAGTATAATCAAACACAGCTGGACTCAAATGAAGGTGTAGAACCATCTCGAGGATGATCAGTAGAAATGGAAAGCACCTGAGTTAAATATATGAGTGTCACAGCAAAGGGTCTGAATACTTAGGACCATGTGATATTTCAGTTTTTCTTTTTTAATAAATCTGCAACAATGTCAACAATTCTGTGTTTTTCTGTCAGTATGGGGTGCTATGTGTACATTCATGAGGAAGAAGAATGAACTTAAATGATTTTAGCAAATGGCTGTAATATAACAAAGAGTAAAAAATGTAAGGGGGTCTGAATACTTTCCGTACCCACTGTATCTGGTTCCACACGTCCTCCCTGTATCACAGCCTCACTGACCCCAGGAGGGTCTGACATGCGCTCCATTGTCCATCATCTTGTAATGGCCCTTTTCCACTGCAAGTACCGGCTCGGCTCTACTCAGCCCTCCTTGGCCCTGCTTGGCCCGGTTTGCTTTTCCACTGCTGGTACCACATGGTACGGTGTTGGAACGGTTCGGTACAGTACGGTATGGTTTGCTTTTCCACTAAAGTAGTACTAAAGTTAAGTGGGTGGGATAACAACGATTCTCTGACCAATCAGTGGCTAGTAGTGACTGCATGCAAAGGATTGTGGGATATGGTACCGGGTATGGTACCTCTTGGAACCACAATCGAGGTGGTACTGTTTTTGCGAGCCGTACCGTTCGGTTCCATGCAGTGGAAAAGCGCCGCCGTACCGTACCGAACCGTTCCTACACCGTACCATGCGGTACCAGCAGTAGAAAAGCACAAAAGCGAGCCGAATCGTTCGTTTCCATGCAGTGGAAAAGCGCCGCCGTACCGTACCGAACCGTTCCTACACCGTACCATGCAGTACCAGCAGTAGAAAAGCACAAAAGCGAGCCGAATCGTTCGTTTCCATGCAGTGGAAAAGCACCATAAGTTGCCTATTGTCTAATAAACGAACAGCCTTTTTATGCAAACTGCACTTAGAGTGGCGCTCCTCTGTCTTTGTTTTTATGCGTCATTCTTTACTGACATTATTTACTTTCACATTCATTGAAGAACAATGATTTACTATGTAAAGAACAATTGAAAGCAATTAGATCGGACCGATTTGCAAGCTTACATAGGATAGGTAAAATTATCAGGTGTGTACCAATAGGAGAAGCAGCAGCAAGCTTATGGAACACAGGGAATTGTATGTGCAAATTTTCCAGCCACAATGCCTACTGAATAAATTCACAAAAGCTTACAAATGATTCTCTTTGACCTCTCCAATACTAGACCTGCTTAACTTGAGAGACACAAGCTGGCAGCAATTCTAGGATGTGTGGCATACTGGAAATGGGTAAAATGCTACCTCTTATGTATAGTCCTGGACCACACTTATTATTTATTTATTTATTACAGGTACTTATATAGCGTTGTCAGTTTACGAAGCATTTTACATATATATTGTACATTCACATTAGTCCCTGCCCTCAAGGAGCTTACCTAAGGTCCCTAGCTCACATTCATACACACTAGGGCCAGTTTAGACAGGATCCAATGAACCTACCAACATGTCTTTGGAGTGTGGGAGGAAACCAAAGTACCCGGAGGGAATCCATGCAGGCAAGGGGAGAACATGCAAACTCCAGGCAGGTAGTGCCATGGTCGGGATTCAAATCAACCACCCTAGTGCTGCTAGGCAGAAGTGCTAACCACTTCATAGCAGATGAACAATTTTTGACTTTCACAGGAAGATATCCTTCCAGGCAGTACATGCCTTTTAAACCAGGAAAATGTAAACCAGGACAATTTAGAATCAATATTTGGACAGCTTGTGTATCTAGTTATGCCTGGAAAATGCAGGTTGACACCTGTCGAAATTCAACAGGTGGTACAGCTGAAAAGGAGCAGAGGATGTGGGTGATGCTGTATGTGTATGAAGGACTTCAAAGTCACAATGTCACATCCTACAGACTGGTAATGGAAGTAAAATAGAGGCAGCTGACCATGTTATGGACTGTGAAAAAAAGAAGCCATAGCTTCTCAAAGAGCCTTTGACTGTGGTGGAAAATCCTGTGAAGACCTGTGAACTCCTCTAAGTTTGTTTTGCACTGTGTAAAAGAATGCATCACTAAACAGCAGATAGGATACAAAGACTCAAATGTTTTCATACTACAACGCCACCAAAATAGACAATTTAACAAAGTAACAACATTACCAGCTTATTGGTTGCAGGATTTTGTGATCTTTCACAATATTGTTGATGTTTCTGCATACAATGCCTAGGTCCATTGGACAGAAATCAACCAAATGTGGAATGACTGTAAACTATATTGGCAAAGGATATTCCTTGAGGAACTTCTCATTCCACTAAGAGACAAGCCCAGCTACCACAGTCACCTGCTGCTTCAACCATTGCGAGAGAGTTCAAGAGGAAGTAAACCCTCCTCTGACACTTTTACCTATAGGTAAGCCTATGATAAAGCTTACCTATAGGTACTGTAAATATCTCCTAAACATGTACCGTTTAGGAGATATTTACCTTACAAGCAGCCAGTGACGTCACTGGCGCATGCGCTCTGAAGGAACGGCGGTTGGTGCCGTTTCTTCAGAGAACTGTGCCGTGACTGTCGGCGGGAGTGACGTCACCGTGGCTCCGGCCAATCAGATGGCCGGATGCCGCGATCCCAGAAGACGGGCGACTGGACATGTCGCTCGTCATACAGGTAAGCGGGAGGCACGGCGTGGGCTCGTTCTAAGGTAAGTATTTCATAATGAGCTAGTATGCGATGCTTCTCTTTCAGGCTCAAGCCCCTGAGATCTCCTCCACATCAGCACCTATAGACATCTATGCTGGCAGAAAATGTGCAAGATGTCAGATCTGCCCATTATGTTTGAACTACAAGACCAGTACAACAGTGCATGTCTGAAATGCAAAAAACCCACAATTCCTATTCCAGCTCTATGGACACAGGAGTTTCCTTCTACCATACCTGCGGTATGCGGTTTGCAATAATGAACGAACTACAACACATAAAAAATACACAGCCTCTTTGAAAGGTAAAGGAAAAATCCCAACATATTTTTTTTCTTTTGGACGGAGTATTTTTCCTTTAAAAACTTCTGGACCGGAAGAAAAGAAGGATTTGCCCCTTAACGACCAGGCAATTTTTTTGCGATTCCGCACTGCGTTAATTTAACGGACAATTTTGGGGTCCTGCAACGCTGTACCCAAATTAAATTGACTTTTTTTTCCCACAAATAGAGCTTTCTTTTGGTGGTATTTGATCACCTCTGCAATTTTATTTTTTGCGCTATAAACAAAAAAAGAGCGTCAATTCTAAAAAAAAAACAAAAAAACAATATTATTCACTTTCTGCTATATAACATCCCCCCCCCCCCCAAAAAAAAAAAATTAAAAATCTATTTTTTTTCATTCTTTTAGGCTAATTTGTATTCTGCTACATATTTTTGGTAAAAAAAAAAATCCCAATAAGCGTATTTTAAATTGGTTTGCGCAAAAGTTATTGCGTCTACAAACTAGTGGAAAGATTTATGTAATTTTTATTTATTTTTACCAGTAATGGTGGCAATCTGCTAATTTTGGCGGGACTGCAACATTGTGCCGAAAAGATCAGACCCCTAACTTATACTTCTGACACTTTTGGGGGGAGGGGGGACCAGTGACATTACTACAGTAATCAGTGCTAAAAATATGCACTGTTACTGTACTATTGACACTGGCAGGGAAGGGGTTAACCAATGGGTGATCAAAGGGTTAAGTGTGAGCCTAGGGGAGTGTTTTCTAATTGTATGGGGGGAGGGACTTGTTAAATGAACACAGAGACCTTGTATGTTTTTAAACATAATTGAGTGATTATCGTATTTTTAGATATTTATGGTTCTCCAAGTATAGAGTGCCTGCGCTGATTTTTACCTTTTTACTCTAACACAGAGACCTGTGTTCCTAAATAGGAGGATCACAGGAGCTCTGTGATCATCTCAGAGAGAACAGCGGTCTGCTGTGTCTACAACAGCAGACCATCGTTCTCTCTCAGCAGGTAGCGATCGCGGGTGCCCTGGGGAAATTGTGGCCACAGGCCCCTTGGATCCGCATCCCCGCTGCCTAGTGGGGGTGGGTGCGCTTGCCCCCAGGAGCGCTCCCGCGAACTGATGCCGAGCGAGCCTGCCTCAATATATCTGCGGTGAGTGGTCGGCAAGGGATTAATAAATAGTTTGAAAAAAAAAACAGCGCATGTGCATTGATCATTAATTGACAAAAAATTTACCATTTATGTTATTAATGATCGACAATATGTGGAAAACAATTTGATACAATGATGGCATTAACACACAGTCATTCATTCGACAGATCTTTATAAAAAAACAAAACGTTTTTTCTAACGATTTTCCATCCACGTTAGGCCAGCCTAACTGACAGGTTTTGACACTAAATATAATGATTAGAAGACGCAATCATCAGCACATATGTACTTCCTCTAGATGTAGAATGTGGTAATATGAAGACTTAATATCAAAAGAGCTTCAGGTGCCTCTCCAAACATTATGAAAAAAATGTATATGTTCACATACTCTAAAAATTGAAGAAACCCAAAACAATATATTCAAAATTCTTTCTATTGCCGATAACCCAAGGCAAATGTTTAGAACCCCCTTAAAAGGTAAAACCAATTAAAAAGCAGAAAGTCAAATGACTCCGAATTTATAAAATAACCACCCACTAGGATTTCACAAACAGCAAAGAATAAATAAGTAGCGAAGGCAATCACATTCACATAGAAGATACCAAACTAAGACAAAAAACACATTTCTAATCTATACGTTCCTATTACCTTTCTATTTCAAGCTGCAATGCTGTAATTGTCTCTAAAATTCAACAGAATATGGCTGGAGGCCTTTTGTATGCAACAGATATACAGAATGTCCCCAGAAACATAATTTTCTGCATGTGTGATTGTCTCACCGGCTTACCCGGAAGTCTGTACTAAGATACAAGTTAGGTTTTAGGCATCCTCTGCAACAAAAATGTCATTTTTGGTGTGATACTCCCAAAGGATTAATTACTTCTAAAGCGATGCAGATTCCGCACCTTTCCTGATTTGGCATCTTGCACACTGCAGCTTGAAAAAGCTCAGTATAGCTTTTTTTTCTTACTTTGCTAAAATAACGCCTATTAATTGTAATGTGCCTGTGCACACAGGCGTGTAAGCGAGTGCGGTGCATTCTTCAGCAAAAACAAAATAGAAAAATCTGTATTTTTGGTCAGTAATTTACGCCTTGTTCGCGCAAATACGCGCGATTGCGCACAAATGTGTGCAAATGGCCATTTACATTTAGTACAGAACAAGAATGCAAAAAAAGTTGCGTGAAAATGCAAGCAAATACATACATACGAAAGAAAAAACTTCTGGAAAAGCAGATGCTTAAACAGGAGTACAAAAAAAGGAACAGTGGTCATGGGACTTTATATGAGGAAGGTCACTTAATAAATAACAGGATGTATAAAATCACAAATTTATAATATTATTCCATAATTCACAGTAGACATAAATATATAAAAAGAATCCAGATGTTTGAACTAAGTTCTTCTTTATATGCTGGTCGAATGTTGCCTTATTGTTGAACTATTGTTGCTTTATTGTTTTTCCCTTTGTTATTGCTACTTTTGAAAATCAATAAAGATATGTTATAAAAAAGATTCTAGATAAAATACAGACATATATAATTAAAAAACTGACATAAAAAAATGTATATATTACAAGTAATAATAAAATTCATAACATAATAAATAAATAGATGTATCATAAAGATAATATATCAGAAACAATACATAATCAATCTCCAGGTAATATTTCATTTACATCTGGGGGCTCTACGCATACAACTTAACCACTTATCAGGAGCTTGGTTTAAAAATTATATCCGTGAATATAGACTTAAGTTAGAGTATATAAATCTCAATATATAAAAGGAACATAGCAAGTTGCTCCCAAAAAATCTAGGTATGATCTTTGTACTTACATATCAGTATTTCAAATAGTGCTTAAACAGGAGTATCGTGTTCAAGAGGCCTTAGAACACAGCAAGTGCATCAGCTGAGTAATAATGAAAAAGTCACTCCCATTCAGATTCCCTCTGCACGCTTAAACAGGAGTATCATGTTCAAGAGGCCTTAGAACACTTCAAGTGCATCAGCTGAGTAATAATGAAAAAGTCACTCCCATTCAGATTTCCTCTGCACACAACAAACAGCTATTTCTTCATAGCAGAAACAGGTAGGAATCTGTATACGTTTGTAAAAATCCCTGCAAAGCTAATTGATCACCCAGAGGGGATTGTTTTTTTTTTTTTATTATTAACAAAAGTGGATTGACTCGTTAAAAGTGACCCAGTTGTGTGCTGAACTTCATTACAGGAGAAATGGTGGTCAGCAGGAGGAACCAGTGACAGCTACTGGGTACTCCAGGAGATCAATTCCCAGAAGTGTTGCTTCTTGTGGACATTACATGAATACAGCAGTCTTAGGAAAGATAAATATCAAAACTTTTTGTTAACCGGTATGTCAGGATTCCTTTAACCAAAAAAAAAAAAAATACCCATACTTTCTCAGTAAAGGTTTCATTTGATTGTTGTTAATCCATTGTAATAAAAGGGCAAATATACATAGAGACTATTTACATATACTTATAAAACAAGAAAATACACACTATCAATAGCACACCCTTTATTTTTCTGGCATGCAATATGTTTGCATAGAATTTTCTTCTATATATTGTCACAGTGAGGTTTTTATTCTTTCTTTGTTTGGCAGCATGCTAGCACAACAAATGTTGCAACAAAAAAAATGTGCTGTGCCAATATGAACCATTCTTTCCCTGTTATTCTGCAATCAAGAGGATTAAGAAAATTGGCGAAGCCTCATATTTCAACGCAAACATGATCACATTATGAATGCAGTACAGTGCCCATAAAAGCCTAAGGGATCTTGCACACTGCAGCTTAAAAAAGCTCAGTACAGCTTTATTTTTTACAGAGCTAAAATACAGGCCAATTGTTGCAATGTGCCTTTGCACACTAACGAGCGTTGTTCATCCTTCAGTAAAAACAAAATAGAAAAATCTGCATTTTTTGGGCAGAAATTTACGCCTAATGCACGCAATTACACGCGAATGTGCAAATGGCCATTAACCACTTAAGCCCCGGAAGATTTTACCCCCTTCCTGACCAGGGGGTATTTTGCGATTCGGCACTGCGTGACTTTACCGGACAATTGCGCGGTCGTGTGACGCTGTACCCAAACGAATTTGACGTCCTTTTTTTCCCATAAACAGAGCTTTCTTTTGGTGGTATTTGATCACCTGTGTGATTTTTTGATCATGCGCTATAAACAAAAAAGTGCGACAATTTTGCAAAAATAACAATATTTTTCACATTTTTTTACATGAAATTCCCCCCAGAAAAATGTAAAAATCTAAATTTTTTTAAATTTTTGGCCAATTTGTTTTCTGCTACCTATGTTTGGTAAAAGAAAAAATCACAATAAGCGTATTTTGATTGGTTTGCGCAAAAGTTATTGCGTTTACTAACTAAGGGAAAGATTTTTGTCATTTTTGTTGTTTTTTTTTTAATGCGTAATGGTGGCGATCTGCGATTTTTTTTGCGGTACTGCGACATTGCGGCGGACAGATTGGACCCTTGACTGACATTTTTGACACTTTTGGGGGTACCAGTGGCATTACTACAGTAATCAGTGCTATACATATGCACTGTTATTGTAAAAATGACACTGGGAGGGAAGGAGTTAACTTTATTGGAGAGGGAGGGGTTAAGTGTGTCCCTAGGGGCGTGCTTCTAACTATGATTGGATGTGGCTAGTGATGTAATAGCACAGATCAACGGTCCTACATAGCAGGACCAAGTGATCTGTGCTTTTACACAGGGGAGAATGACAGGCGGCTTTGTTTACACTAGCCGCCTGCCTTTCTCCCTCTCTGCCCGGTGATCGCGAGTGACCGGCGGACATCGGGTCCGCCGGTCACACGCGCGGGCTTCCTCTGGTACGAGCGGGGGCGGGAGCGCGCCTCCGGCGGCGCGCGCTCGCCCCCTATTAGCTCCCAGGCTAGTGACGTACCGGTACGTCATTTTGCCTGGGACAGGCTGACCGCCGCCGTATATAGTTGGGCGGCGGTCTGCAAGTGGTTAACATAATGTACTAAACAAGAACATGAGAATAAGCATGAAATTGCGCAAATGCGTATGCGTGAAAATACTCGCAAATATATAAAGAAATAAAATAAAACTGATGAAAACGTAGATGCTCAAACAGAAGTATCGTGTGCAAGAGGCCTAAAACTACCCTGCATCACTAACATACAAATATATTTACAGGCACCGACAACCAAAAAAGATTTTACAACGTGTGTGCCTTAGCTATAAGAATGTCCAGTATTTATTATTTCTTATATTATTGCCATTTTCTTCAAAAATAAGCAGACGTGAGAACATTTTCCTACCTTAATCGTTCTTCTTCTTTCTTTCTGAGGCTGAAGTCTCGCTGGACAACCTGAAGGACATGTTCTGCTTCATCCTCGGTCAGACCAGAGAGATCCAGTTTCCTTCCCATGTCTTTCTTGATTCTAAAAGCAATTAAAAGAAGCTGTAAATCACGTAGATTCCTCCAGCACTTCCCCACCTGGAAAGGCTCTAATCGTTTCTGCTAATTATAGACATTATAAATATTTCACTTGAGGTATATGCACAATAAAAGCCATTAGCATCTGTAAAAAGAAAAAAAAAATACTTTAATGGTTACTCTCTGAATCTAATTTACCAGATAAGATGGATGTATTTTAACCTGGAAGAATAAAAAAGAAGATTCTTCCAATACCCCTGCCATGATAATAGCCATGCATAAAGCAACGTGTGATAGTAACAAATTCACACCTTATCTGCTACCATCAGCCAGAGTATCATAACATTAGTCATTGATTAACATAGAGAAATAGAAGAATGGAATGATGTTTTTTTACGCTAACATTTGCTGTCACCCGCAGGCACTTGGGGACAGAACACCATGGCAACTAGAAGACAATTTGTAATATTTCAGAATGACATAATTTGTATTTCTTTTTTTGAAAATTTGTTTTTATTGAAGTTTTGCACACATAAACAGACAATACACTGCCACGCAGGGCAACATTTACAACCAAGGACAACAGGTCAACCCCCCCCATCCCACCCCCCCCTCCAGGCTCCACCCAGCGCGTCCATCACAAAAAAAAAAGCTTCTAGCAGCAATAAAAATACCCCCCAAGTCCGCTCCATCTACCAAGGAGCAAGGTCATCAAACACAGACATTAGCACAGTACAGTACCCGCATTCAGTAACCCCATGCCGTATTCAAAAACCTGAGAGACCTCAACACATGCAGCTAGCACCCAGCGAGTTGGAGAGCATCATCAACTGGCACGACCACCCCCCCCCCTAGATAACCCCGAACAGGATCCCATAAAACCTCAAAGCTGAGCCACGGAGGTCGAGGCTGGGGAGTCTAGCCATATTTTCCACACTTTACCAAACTTGCGAGGACATCCCCTACTGAGATACGTAGCCTTGTAGAGCGGAGTCACTTTATTAACTAAGCCTTTCCAAAAGAGGATCGTGGGAGCCAAGGGACTTTTCCAGTGTAAGAGCAGAGCCTTGCGAGCATAGAAAAGAAGTAGACTGATCAGAGTACGAACTGCCCTCGCGGGGGCCACGCCATCCACCAACCCCAAAAGACAGACCTCCACGGAGCAGGGGACCGGAATCTTAACCACCTCCACGATGCAATCCAAGACAGCTGCCCAATAGTCCTTGACCACCGGGCACCCCCAGAAGATGTGGCTGAAGTCCGCCGGAGAATGCGAACAACGCCAGCACTCCGCCGAGGTCGTCGGATAAATACGTGCCAACCTCGCCGGCGTGTAATAGATCCGATGTAGAAATTTAAAGTGAATAAGGCGGTCCCTTGCAGAGACCAGGTAAGCAAAGGGCGAACTCCACATATCATCCCAGTCATCACCATCCAGGTCAGGCACCTCCCCCACCCAGCGTTCCCGACACCTACGCACCGCCGGCGGAGTGGTGGCGAACAATTCCCTGTACAACTCCGAGAGGGGCTTCCGCATATCCGTCGCCTGTAACGCCACTTCAAGAGCTGAAGTTTTAAGCACAACCCGGGGGGACCCAAACTGTGCCACAAATGCATGGCGGAGCTGAAGATAACGAAAAAAATATTTATTGGGTAGATCGTAACGCACCCTCAAGGCATCGAAGGTGCACAACTCCCCACCAGAGACAATGTCCCCCAACAACTTAACCCCCTTGACGGCCCAGATGGCGGGATCAGGGATCGAAGCAAAATGAGGAAACTTGGGGTTCCACCACAATGGGGAGGCCGGGGATACACTAGTAACCCCCGGCTCCACCAGCATCAGCATATGGTCCCAGGCCTTGATGGTAGAGCGCATAGTCCCTGTCAGCTGAAATTTAGCCCTGGACCCCCGATGCAGCAGAAGCCGAAGACTCTCGTAGGAGCCCAAAACAGCCGCCTCCAGCACCGTGGCGGAATCCCCATCGTCCCCCATAAGCCAGCGCCGCGCCACCACTCCCTGCCCGGCCAGGAAATATTTATAAAGATCAGGCAAAGCCAATCCCCCCTGACCCCAGGGCTCCTGTAACACTTGCATGCCAATTCTAGGAGGGGAGTTACCCCAAATAAAGGAACCTATCAGGCCATGAACGCGACGGAAGAACGACCGTGGAACCCACACCGGCGAGTTCCTAAGGAAATACAGAAAGACAGGGAGGAGTTTCATCTTTACCAAATTAATGCGCCCCAGAACCGACAAAGGTAAGTCGCGCCACACCTCCGCCCTGCGTTTAAAGACCTCCAGCAATGGGAGAAGATTCAGACTGAGATAGTCAGCCACTCTCGCCGACACCCTGACTCCCAGGTATGTGAACTCAGTCACCCATTTCAAAGGCAACGCCCCATCCGCTGCAGCAATAGCACCAGGATCAATGGGGAGCATGGTGGATTTATCCCAATTAACCCGTAGGCCAGAAAACTTAGCAAAAGTGTCAAGGATATGGAAGACCGCCCGCAGGGAAACATTAGGATCTTTCAAAAACAAAAGCATATCATCCACATAGAGCGCCAGGCACTCCTTAATGGAGCCCACTTCCAGCGCCCCCACCTCTGGAGATGCTCGCAACGCAATAGCCAGGGGTTCGATCATCAGGGAGAACAGAAAGGGCGAAAGAGGGCAGCCCTGTCTAGTCCCCCTACCCACCCCAAAAAAGGGAGATAGGGTGGAACCGATCTTCAACGCCATACGCGGGGAAGAATACAGGAGGGAAATCCACTTACAAAATTTAGGACCAAATCCCATACTCCGCAGCACCACCCCCATGTAGACCCAATCCACCGTGTCGAAGGCCCTGGCAATGTCCAGCGACACCACCACTCTAGTGCCAACAGAGGCATGCGACACCTGCAAATGTGTAAACAGGCGTCTAAGGTTGGTGTCCGTGGACTTGCCCGGCATGAATCCGGTCTGATCAATGTCCACCAGGGAGGGCAGGACCACAGCCAGCCTAGTAGCCAAGACCTTCGTGAGTATCTTGAGATCCACATTGAGCAGGGCAATGGGGCGATAGGAGGAACACAGGGTGTGGTCCTTACCCGGCTTGGGCAGAAGAACAACATATGCCTCGAGCATAGAGTCCGGCAGGGCCCCCTGATCGAAACACGCAGCATACAGAGCCTGGAGCCTGGGAGCCAAGGAGTCTGAATACTGCCGATACCACTCCGCCGGGAATCCATCAGGGCCCGGCGACTTATTGGGGGGGAAGGACGAGATGGCTTTTTCAATTTCCTTCAACGTTATGTCATTATCCAACCATGCACTGTCCTCGCCCTCCAAGACCGGAATCGGCAACCCAGATAAAAGGCGCTCCAACTCCCCCAGATCGTAGGCAGGCAGAGGCAAATAGGTGTCAGAGTAGTAATCCACAAAGACCCGGGAGATCTCCCCCGGGTCCCTAACCATTTCCCCCGAACCAGACCTGATACATGGAACACTTACCGAAGCCCTCTGGTCTGCCACCAAAAAAGCCAACAGCTTACCATTTTTGTCCCCCTTCTCAAAAAGTGACTCCGCTCTATGTTTAAGATTGGCATGCGCAAAATCAGTATCCAATAAGGCCAAACGCCTTCTGGCCTCCTCCAGGGCCGCATAGGCCGCCGGTCCCGGAGAAGCCGAGTATTCCTCCTCCAACCTACGGACCTCCAGCAGAACAGCTTCTCTATCAGCATTAGCCTCCCTACGGGACGTCTTAATCGCAGAGATGTAATGACCCCGCATGACCGCCTTGAAAGCATCCCACAGGACCACCCCAGCCGTGGACGAGGCATGATCCTCCCAATATGCAGGCATTTGGGGCTCCACCTGCTGCATCACCTTTTCAGTCTGCAGCCACCCCGGCGATAGGCGCCAAGCACCCCTGGTCCCACCTGCCCCCACCCGCAGAGTCAGTAGCAGTGGGTTGTGATCTGAAAGACCCCCCGCCAAATAGGTGGCATCCTGGACCAAGGGAAGACAAGACCCATTAGCAAAAGCCAGATCTATTCTGGACGCCGTTCTGTGCACCCCAGACCAGCAGGAGTAGCCACGCACCCCAGGATTTTTCCAGCGCCACAGCTCCGTAAGCTGAGCCGCGGAAGACCATGACACAAGTTCAGGGGATGACAGTCTACCCGGGTTAGAGGAGTCCAGTCCACCGTCCAGAACAGCATTGAAATCCCCGGCCATGATAAGAGGAAGGTGCATATAAGGGGCCAGGGTCACCAGGAGATCCACCAGAACCTGGGAGTGGAACGGGGGAGGTAAGTATACACTCACCAGAACCACCTGCCGGTGAAATAACTCGAGGAGAACAATAACATATCGTCCGCCAGGATCCGTAATCACCTTTTGAATCGAGCAGGGTGCATTCCTACCAAGCAAAATGGATACCCCACGGGCATACGTGGAGTATGTGGCGTTGAAGATCCTCTGAATCCAAGGCCTCTTCAAGGCAAGCACCCTGCTGCCATCCAAATGTGTCTCCTGGAGGAGGATAACATGGGGTTGTACAATTTTAATATACCGAAATATAGCCGTGCGTTTCACCTTGTCATTGAGACCTCGCACATTCCATGACATAATCTTAAGCAGCTCAGCCATAGAACAGCAGAGGGGCATATAGCAGGAGGAAGCCAGAGGACCAAGCACAGCCCGAGGACCAACCCGATCCTCCAGCTCCATCCAGACATGCAGCAATACATATACATAAGAAAAATAGACAATGACCACCGGATGGAGCCTGGAGCCTAAAACAACAACATCCCTGCTGTGATACCCAAACCTGAAACAAAAAAAAGTGCAACAGGGTATCCAGCCTATTCCCAAAACCCGGCAAAAAATTTAAAGGCATGGCTGCAACATAGAACCGCAGCCGGCGTTACTCGAGTCCGCCAGAGGTAGCCCCAAAAAAGGGGAGCTGGCAGATCGTCAGTCCCAAAAAAAAGAAAAGAAAAAAGCAAAAACAAAAATTGTAAAAAGCAAGAAAATAAGCTGAAAAAAGAAAAGTCAAGTTCAACGACGTGTAGTACACAGAGCTCCAATAAACTGTAGCCCACTCCACAACCCCAGGGACAGAAACAAGGATCCAGCCCAGGGCAATCCAGGAAGCTTCATGGCAGGATCATCAATGCAGGTACTGTAAATGCCCCCCCATTAGCCATGGAGGAGCCAGAGTGTGTGAAGACAGGATCCTCAAAAAAAAAAAGGGGGGGCACAGAGAAGCAGGGCCCCAAAAGTCTCATGCCATCCTGGAGAGCGGGTGCACAATAGGAGATTAAATAGATTCCAACCAGTCTGCAGCCTCCCCAGCCGAATTGAAGAACAGGACAGTTCCTTTGTAATCCACACGCAGGCGGCTCGGGTACATCATGCCATACTTCAGGCCCTTGTTCCTCAGGATTTTGCGCACTTCAGTAAACGATCTGCGCTTTTTCTGCGTTTCCACAGAGAAATCAGGAAATAGCATTATCTTACTGTTCTCAAACAGCAACTCCTCCTGTCTCCTGGCTTCAGAGAGAATGCGGTCCCTGTCACGGAAGTTCAAAAAACGGACCAAAAAGGGGCGCGGGGGGGCCCCGGGCGGCCTGGGCCCTGTGGGAACCCTATGGGCCCTTTCCACCACGTAGGTCGGGGGAGGGGGAGGCAACTTGAGTAAATCACAAAAGAATTTCTCAGCAAACAGTGTAGAATTAGACCCCTCAGCCTTCTCCGGCAAGCCAACCACCCTGATATTGTTGCGACGCTGCCGATTCTCAGCATCCTCCATTTTGTCTGCCATAGCATTCACCTGGGCCTGCAAAGCAATGAGTTGTGCCGAATGGGAAGCGGTGACATCCTCCACCTCAGATACACGGCCTTCAGCCTCTGTCAGGCGCCCCCTGAATTTATCCAAATCATGGCGGATCAGGGTGCATTCAGAGGCCAGGTGATCAATCCGGAGCATCAGGGCAGTTTTAGAAGCGTCTATAGCCGCCAGGATGGGAGCGGTGATATCCCCCCCTCCAGGTGACCCCCCAGCCTGTCCAGCGGTCCCCCGCGATGACCCCTCAGTACCTGCGTCCAGCGGATGTTCCAGAAGAGGGTGCCCAGCCCCCGCAGACATCGTCCCCGACTGTGAGGAGGCTCGGGTGCCTGTGGCTGCAGATGGAGAAGAAGAGGCCTGCACTTTCAAGATGGCGGCGGCCGCTTTCACGCCTCGCGGCGGTACCGATCGTTGAGGCCGCGGGGTCGGCGTAGAAACCCCGGATTTTCTCCCCGGCATTCGTGCCCCTCCTTTGCCCGATGTGGAGCAGGGCAAAACCGCCGCGATCCGAGGCACAGGGGCCGTGGATGGAGCCGGATAATGTCAGGATGGTGAGGAGCTCTGAGAAGACACGTCCGGCGCCGTCTACATCCCGGCCACGCCCCCCAACCACATAATTTGTATTTCAAATGTTTGTACAGGTATGCAGGAAAAAAGTGCAATTTACAAAGCTTGTTATCTCACTGCCATACAGTATCTGGCAGACTGCTGGTGTTTAAAAGTTTTTAAAAGTAAGTGCCGGTTCACATATATGCAATTCGGGAACCCTGAGAATCCACTGAATCAAATCGCAGGCAGTTCACACTGCCATATGTGAATCGCTGGGGGTGTCAATGCAAAGTTAACAACACCCCCAGATCAGTTCACATATTGCAGTACGAACTGTCAGTTCGGACATGAATCGGATCGTATTGGTGTGAACCGCCATCAGATCCTATTCTGCTGCGGACCCAAAAAAGGTTCCTGTGCATCAGGGGTGGACCGTCCATTGGAGGCGCAGGGGCACTGCCCCCCATCCATGCGTCCGGCCCCCCAATCCACATGCAGGGCGCCAGACACATGGATTCCAATGGGTTTTTTTTTTTTGGTTTTTTTTGAAGCACGTGATTAGAGCCAGAGACTCTAATAGGCTTCAAAAAAGGATGGGTTCAGGGCGCAGAGCACTGCGCCCCGAGCCCACCCAGTTGTGTGACAATAGAGAATGAATATTCACTATTGTCACACGGATCCTCCTCCTGGCCAATCAAGAAGCGGGTCCTGAGACCCATTTCCCGATTGGCTGAAAGGAGAAGCCATGCCATTGGCCAAGGAGGAGGAGGAGGAAGGAGGAGACGCAGGAGACTGAAGGGAAGCCGCTGCCTGCCTGCCCCCACATGTTCACAGTGAGTGAGCCGCCGACCATGGGGGGGCATGGTGTGCGGCCTGGTGTGGTCCGGGGGGGTATGGTGTGGTCCATCTACCGCTGACCCCCCCCCTGGCCCATGGAGCACCAGCCGCAACTGCTGTGCGTGTTCTGTCTGAATCCGTTGCAAATTCAGCCATACTGTACAAGCTGTATGGCTGAATTCGCATTGCACAGACATCGCATGTGATTTTCAGAGCAGTGCACTCCGAATCACATGCCATGTCTGTTATCGCTATAATGTGTACTTGGACTAAGTCTGTTGAAAGAACATCATGTTGTCCTAAAAAAAAAAAAAAAAAATCACCACCTCCCCCCCCTTTTTTTTTTTTCTCTCTCTCTCTCTTCACTCATCTTCTTTTCCTCTTTCTCTCTTATTTCTGGATCTCTTTTTCCTGTCTTTCCAGTCATCTGTAAGGCCTCATGCACACTGGATGTTATGAAAACGTCAGTAGAAAGCTGAAGCTGTAGGAGTTTTCCAACTTTTTTTGTAGTAGCGTTTTTCAGCGTTTTTAAGCTTTTTTCAATTGTAGTGTTTTTTAGCTTTTTTTTTTTAGCAAAACTATATTCCCACAAAATCTTTTGGCTCAAAAATGTTCATAAACACAGAATAATCAAGTTTTTTGGTGTTTTTAAGCTTTTATCAGAGTTAGCACATTTTTAGAGCTGAAAAACGCCTCTTAAAACACACTAGTTTTCGGGGTTTTTTCCAGCCAGAAAACGCCCCTGCCAAAAACTGCTGATAACAGCCTGTGTGTGCATGGCCACATAGGATAACTTGCTGAGGAGTTTACTGGCTGTAGAAAAAAAATGTCTGACGCCAAAAACAGTAGCTGTAAAAATGTCCAGTGTGCATGAGGCCTAACAATTGAGGAGTTTTCCATCACGTTATCCTTAAGTGATATCTTGGAAGTTTTCCATGTCTTGGGATCACTTCCCGGAATTACACTATACCATGCCAGCCTGTCAGCACTAGGGGATGATTCCCCCCGCTTCCTCGCTTCCTCTACTGATCCCGGCCTTCATTACAGCTGATATGATCCCTACTTTTTGATGGTTAGTTCCGGTCATCTTCTTTATCTTCTTTGACACAAATCCATTGCAATTGTAACTTACTGCCACTAGATCCTGTGTATATTTACTATTTTGACTGTGTATGCATACTTGGAATCTGCTTTTCTCATTTTAGTTTACAATAAATATTTAAATGTGAAAAAAAAAAAAAAATCACCTATAGCAGGGATATGCAAACTGTGGCACTCCAGCTGTTGCATAACTACAGGTCCCATGAGGCATAGGAAGACTCTACCAGCCCCGAACATGAAAACCAGAGGCAGAGGCATGATGGGACTTGTAGTTTTGCAACAGCTGGAGGGCCATAATTTGCATATCCCTGACCTATAGCAATGTAACACACTAAAGCTGAAGTTTAGTTAACCACTTAAGCCCCGGAGGATTTGGCTGCTAAAGGTCCAGACCCCTTTTTTCAACTTGGCACTTCGTGACTTTAACTGATAATTGCGCGGTCATGCAATGCAGTACCTAAACGAAATTTACGTCCTTTTTTTCCCACAAACAGAGCTTTCTTTTGGTGGTATTTGATCACCTCTGCGCTTTTTATTTTTTGCGATATTATTAAAAAAAGAGCGAAAATTTTGCAAAAAAATGACATTTTCAACTTTGTCTTTTAAAAAATATCCAATATACTCAATTTATGTCATTTTTTTTGGCCAAAATATATTTAGCTACATGTCTTTGACAAAAAAAAAATCAATGAGCGTATTTTTATTGGTTTGCGCAAAAGTTATAGCGTCTACAAACTATGGTGTAAATACTGAAATTTACGAAGCTTTAATTTCTGACTGCCTATCTCATTTCATGAAGTGCTAAAATGGCGGGGCAGTACAAAACCCCCCCAAACTACCACTTTTTGGAAAGTAGACATCCTAAGGAATGTTCTGAGGGGCATGTTGAGCTCATTGAATATTTTATTTTTTTGTCACAGGTGTTTGAAAAATGACAAAAATAATTTTTTTTTTTTTACACAAAGTTGTCATTGAAATGATATATTGCTCACACATGCCATGGGTATATGTGTAATTACACCCCAAAATATATTCTGCTGCTTCTCCTGAGTACAGGGATACCACATATGTGAGACTTTTTGGGAGCGTAGCTGTGTACGGGAGCCGGAAAACAAATCACCACCATCAGAATTTCAAAGGGCGTACATTTTTCATTGCATTTTCTCACTACCTATAACGGTTTTGGAGGCCCTGAAATGTCAAGATACCACAAAACCCCCCCAAATGACCCCATTTTGGAAAGTAGACACCCCAAGCTGTTTGCTGAGAGGCATGGTGAGTCCATGGAATATTTTATATTTTGCCACAAGTTTCGGGAAAATTACAATTTTTTTTTTTAATTTTTTTTTTTTACACAACGTTGTCACTAAAAGATAAATTTCTCACACATGCCATGGGTATATGTGGAATGACACCCCAAAATACATTCTGCCACTTCTCCTGAGTATGGGGATGCCCCATGTGTGAGACTTTTTGGGAGCCTAGCTGTGTACAGGACCGCGAAAACCAATCAACACTCTCAGGTTTTCTAATGGCGTAAATTGTTCATGTCACCTCTGCACTACCTGTCGCAGTTTCGGAGGCCCTAAAATTCCAAAATAGCACAAAACCCCCCCAAATGACCCCATTTTGCAAAGTAGACACCCCAAGCTATTTGCTGAGAGGCATGGTGAGTCCATGGAATATTTTATATTTTGCCACAAGTTACGGGAAATATATATATATATATATATTTTTTTTTTTTTTACACAAAGTTGTCAGTAAATGATATATTGCTCACACATGCCATGGGTATATGTGAAATGACACCCCAAAATACATTCTGCTGCTTCTCCTGAGTACAAGGATACCCCATGTGTAAGACTTTTTTGCAGTCTAGCCGCGTACAGGACCCGGAAAACCAATCTGCACCTTCTGGCTTTCTAAGGGCGTAAATTGTTGATCTCACTCCTTACTACCTATCACACTTTTGAAGTCCATAAAAGGCCAAGATGGCACAAAACCCCCCCAAATGACCCCATTTTGCAAAGTAGACACTCCAATCTATTTGCTGAGAGGCATGGTGAGTATTTTGCAGCTCTCATTTTTTTTGGAAAATGAAGAAAAAACAGGAAAATGCATTTTTTTTCCTCTTTTTTCAATTTCCAAAACTTTGTGACAAAAAGTGAGATCTGCAAAACACTCAACATGCCTCTCTGCAAATAGCTCAGGGTGTCTACTTTCCAAAATGGGGTCATTTGGGGGGGGTTTTGTGCTATCTTGGAATTTTAGGGCCTCCGAAACTGTGATAGATAGTCAGGAGTGAAATCAACAATTTACGCCCTTGGAAAGCCTGAAAGTGGAGGTTGGTTTTCGGGGTCCTGTACTCGGCTAGACTGCAAAAAAGTCTCACACATGGGGTATCCCTGTACTCAGGAGAAGCAGCAGAATGTATATTGGGGTGTCATTTCACATATACCCGTGGCATGTGTGAGCAATATATCATTTACTGACAGCTTTGTGTAAAAAAAAAAAAAATATATATATATATATATATTTCCCGGAACTTGTGGTAAAATATAAAATATTCCATGGACTCACCATGCCTCTCAGCAAACAGCTTGGGGTGTCTACTTTCCAAAATGGGGTCATTTGGGGGGGTTTTGTGCTATCTTAGAATTTTAGGGCCTCCGAAACTGTGATAGGTAGTCAGGAGTGAAATCAACAATTTACGCCCTTGGAAAGCCTGAAAGTGGAGGTTGGATTTCGGGGTCCTGTACTCGGCTAGACTGCAAAAAAGTCTCACACATGGGGTATCCCTGTACTCAGGAGAAGCAGCAGAATGTATATTGGGGTGTCATTTCACATATACCCATGGCATGTGTGAGCAATATATCATTTACTGACAGCTTTTTGTAAAAAAAAAAAAAAATATATATATATATATATTTCCCGGAACTTGTGGCAAAATATAAAATATTCCATGGACTCACCATGCCTCTCAGCAAACAGCTTGGGGTGTCTACTTTCCAAAATGGGGTCATTTGGGGGGGTTTTGTGCTATCTTAGAATTTTAGGGCCTCCGAAACTGTGATAGGTAGTCAGGAGTGAAATCAACAATTTACGCCCTTGGAAAGCCTGAAAGTGGAGGTTGGATTTCGGGGTCCTGTACTCGGCTAGACTGCAAAAAAGTCTCACACATGGGGTATCCCTGTACTCAGGAGAAGCAGCAGAATGTATATTGGGGTGTCATTTCACATATACCCATGGCATGTGTGAGCAATATATCATTTACTGACAGCTTTTTGTAAAAAAAAAAAAAAAATATATATATATATATATTTCCCGGAACTTGTGGCAAAATATAAAATATTCCATGGACTCACCATGCCTCTCAGCAAACAGCTTGGGGTGTCTACTTTCCAAAATGGGGTCATTTGGGGGGGTTTTGTGCTATCTTAGAATTTTAGGGCCTCCGAAACTGTGATAGGTAGTCAGGAGTGAAATCAACAATTTACGCCTTTGGAAAGCCTGAAAGTGGGGACTGGTTTTCGGGGACCTGTACTCGGCTAGACTGCAAAAAAGTTTCACACATGGGGTATCCCTGTACTCAGGATAAGCAGCAGAATGTATTTTGGGGTGTCATTTCACATATACACATGGCATGTGTGAGCAATATATCATTTAGTGACAACTTTCTGTAAAAAAACAACAAAAAAAAAAGAAATAATAATTTTCCCGACACTTGTAGCAAAATATAAAATATTCCATGGACTCACCATGCCTCTCAGCAAATAGCTTTGGGTGTCTACTTTTCAAAAAGGGGTCATTTGGGGGGTGTTTGAACAGTCCCGGCATTTTACGCTCAATCTTAGCCACACATCACCCACTCTTCTAACCACTTGAAAACCAAGCCTTTTCTGTGCCTTTTTGTTTACATGAAAAAATATTTTTTTTTTACTAGAAAATTACTTTGAACCCCCAAACATTATATATTTCTTTAAAGCAGAGGCCCTATAGAATAAAATGGTGGATGTTGCAATTTTTTTTGTCACACGGTATTTGCGCACAGATTTTCCAAACGCAATTTTTGCGAAAAAAATACATTTTTTTTAAATTTATTGCACAAATACACTATATAATTCCAATTTGTTTGGTAAAATTTAAAAGATGATCTTATGCCGAGTTCATAGACACCTGACATGACATGCTTTAAAAATTGCGCACACCTGCGCAGCGGCAAAAACGTACGTACATTTTTAAAAACCTTTAAAAGTCTCTACAGGTTACCACTTTAGACTTACAGAGGAGGTCTACTGCAAGAATTACTGCACTCGATCTGGCGATCGCGGCGATACCTCACATGCATGCTGAAATTGCGGTTTACATATGACACTAGACCAACGCGTGCGTGTGCCATTGCGCGCAAGCACGGGGGAAAGGGGGCGGAGCTCGATTTTTTTTTTTTTTTTTTTTTTTTTGCTCTTTTATGTTATTTTGACACCTTTCCTTTAATTTTTTTTTTTTTTAAATCATTTTTATTGCTATCACAGTGAATTTAGATATCCCCTATGATAGCAATCGGTAGTGACAGGTACTCTTTTTTTTAAAAATTGGGGTCTTTTATACTCTAGATCTCTCCTCTGACCTTAATGCTTCTGACCACGCCAAAATTGGTGTGATAAAATACTTTCCCAATTTCCCAATGGCCCTGTTTATTTCTGGCGAAAAAGAAGTCATGAAATGCTCGTAGCCTCCGGCATCTTAGGCCATAGAGATGATTGGAGCCATTCTAATCTTCAATTAGCTCTATGGTTAGATAACTGAACCACCGGCTGCACTCTCGGGTTAACCGGTGGGACAGGAGAGCCCGAGAAAAACCACGGAAGGCTGCGGAAGGCGGCGGTGGGGGGGGGGAGGCCCCTCCCACTGCATGTAAAAGCAGTCTAGCGGCCAATTACCTGCTAGGATTGCTTTTACATGTAAGCCGACCGCTGGCTGTAAAAAACGATACCAAGATGATGCCTAAATCTGCAGGCATCATCCTGGTATAACCACTCAAAGTCCAGCAACGTACCAGTACATTGCTGGTCCTTGTTTGGCATATAGGTTTTTTTTTTTTTCATGCAGCCTGTGGGCTGAACGGAAAAAAAGAGAACCTATCAGAAATCAGCACAAGAATAATGCGTAGTATTACTCATCATTAACCGCCCAAACAACCACCCACTGAATTTAATGATGGGTATACACGGCACTATCCACGTATACCAAAATAGGATTTTAACTGCAGTGCTGAAATCAGAAAATCACCACAGCTGCTATCAGCAAAGGTATCCATATATGCTGAGCGCAAACGCTGTTTGTGTCAGAATATATAAAATCAATGCGTGGTAGCCGACGAGGGACCTGCAAGAGAAACAGGTCACAAAAGAATGAAAAAACAAAGTACATTAAAAAAAGTACATTAGGAAGAGTAGGACATATAAAATGACTGACAACAACAAAAGTTTTTGGATTCTCATCATTAACCGCCCAAACAACCACCCACTGAATTTAATGATGGGTATACACGGCGCTATCCACGTATACCAAAATAGGATTTTAACTGCAGTGCTGAAATCAGAAAATCACCACAGCTGCTATCAGCAAAGGTATCCATATATGCTGAGCGCAAACACTGTTTGTGTCAGAATATATAAAATCAATGCGTGGTAGCCGACAAGTACCTGCAAGAGAAACAGGTCACAAAAGAATGAAAAAACAAAGTACATTAAAAAAAAGTACATTAGGAAGAGTAGGACATATAAAATGACTGACAACAACAAAAGTTTTTGGATTCTCATCATTAACCGCCCAAACAGCCACCCACTGAATTTAATGATGGGTATACACGGCGCTATCCACGTATACCAAAATAGGATTTTAACTGCAGTGCTGAAATCAGAAAATCACCACAGCTGCTATCAGCAAAGGTATCCATATATGCTGAGCGCAAACACTGTTTGTGTCAGAATATATAAAATCAATGCGTGGTAGCCGACGAGTACCTGCAGGAGAAACAGGTCACAAAAGAATGAAAAAACAAACAAAGGACATTTAAATGTACAGTAAGAAGAGTAGAAGGACATATAAAATGACTGACACAACAACAGTTTTTGGATCCTTTTATTTTTCTTTCTAACTGTTTCTTCATGTCTTGATTTGGGAGGGACTGCGATCTTCTGCGATCTTCTCTTCCAGCTTGGGTCTCTCAAAATGTCGATGGACATCCAACATCCTTCGAGACCCTGTGTTTGTGTGCCCTACACTGTGTCGTGCTGTACCCTACACTAAAACTCCACTAGTGTATGGTAGCGCTCAAAACATTCCCCGATGCAGAGACCAGGTTGGTCAGGACATTTGGGACAATAATAACGGGTGTCACGCCTAAATCCGCGCCTGCTACAGACACGACATCTTCTTTGGGGCCATCTTTGGGTAGGGGTACTCGGGAGGGCATAAGGAAAATGCCTCTCATGCAGCCGGCTCACTGCATCTGGAAGGGGAAGTTGGGCAGGCATGCCTCCTGGGTACAGGTAGGCAAGGATGATCTCTTCCTGGAATTCCCGGAAAGATCCAGTTCGTCCTGACGCCTTGTATAGGACAAAGGCGTTCAGCATCGCCAATTGGAATAAATAAACAGACACTTTTTTGTACCAGCGTCTGGCTTTACGGGCAACTAAATACGGCGCCAAAATCTGGTCGTTAAGGTCCACCCCTCCCATGTTAAGGTTATATTCGTGGACACAGAGGGGTTTCTCCACAACGCCAGTTGCCGTAGTGATTTGGATTGTCGTGTCTGCGTGAAGGGAGGACAGAACATAAACATCCCGTGTATCCTTCCACTTCACCGCAAGCAATTTGTCCGTTTTCAAGCAGGCTCTCGCCCCCCGACTAAGACGGGAATCTACAAGCCGTTGGGGGAAGCCCCGGCGATTATGTCGCACGGTGCCACATGCGCCAATTTGTAATTCGAGCAGGTGACTAAATAGTGGCACGCTTGTATAAAAGTTGTCCACGTACAAATGGTACCCCTTTCCGGATAAGGGTGACACCAAGTCCCAAACGATCTTACCGCTGCTCCCTATGTAGTCTGGGCAGTTGGGGGGCTCCACACAGCTATCTTTTCCCTCATAGACCCGGAAACTAACTGTATAGCCTGTGGCCCTGTCACACAATTTATACAGTTTGACCCCGTATCTGGCACGCTTGCTGGGGAGGTACTGTTTCATAGCAAGGCGGCCAGTAAATTTAATCAGGGACTCGTCAACGCAGACAACTTGTTCGGGGGTAAACAAGGCTGCAAACCGCTGATTGAAGTGGTCTATGAGGGGCCGAATTTTGTGGAGCCGATCGTATGCAGGGTCTCCCCGAGGACGACAGATTTCATTGTCGCTGAAATGCATAAATCGCAGAATTTGCTCATATCTCGCCCTGGACATGGAGGCAGAGTACATGCGCATATGGTGAAGTGGGCTAGTGGACCAATATAGCCGCAATTCACTCTGTTTAGTTATGCCCATGTGGAGGGAAAGGCCCAGAAAGATCTTAAATTCGGAAACCGTTAAAGGTTTCCAGCCGAATTGTCTGGCAAGGGGCGAATTTGGGTTGGCGGCGATAAATTGTTGAGCATATAAATTTGATTGATCCACAATAGATCTGAAAAGATCTTCCGTGAAGAACAGCTCATAAAAGTTCAGGGGCGTAAAACCAGCTGTCTCCACGTGGATTCCAGGTTGGGCGGTGAATGGGGGAAGTACTGGCGCTGTAGTATCAGTGGGTTGCCAATTAGGAAATGCCAGCGCATCAGGGAGGGCACTATGGGCTCTACGGGCCTGTCTTCGAATACGCGGTGGCTGCGGGCCACTACTTGTGCTAGCCACCGCACCAGCTTCAACTGCACTTAGGGAACTCGCCACGTCACCAGGTCTTACTGCAGTGCTGGTTGTACTAGGTCCAGGGTGTACTAGGCCGCTGGCGCTTGCCAGGTCGCCAGAAGGATGAGCGGCACTAGTACCCACACTCTGCTCCATACGAGCACCCTGCGATTCCTGCATCTCAACAACACCAGAATGGGGTCGGGTACGCCTGGGTCTAACAGGGACCCATCTGTCGTCGGAGCTATCTGTCAGGGAGCCGCTGCTGTCATTTGGTTCGTATACTGACCCTGATTCTGCCGGTGAGGCTTCCCCATCGCTCTCACCTGACATGGTCATCATACTGTAAATAGCTTCATCACTGTACGAACGTTTAGACATTTTGGTAACTAAATTTACCCGTACAGTGATGCGACTCACAGGTAATAAAAGCACCTGGTTGTCGAAGACTATTTCAAGCGCTACCAAAAAAACTGCTAATGCTAGCAGGGATCAGGCCTGACTCTGCTAACACAGCGGTTTTGTGTCTTGTGTTTTTTTGTAAGTGACAGTAATCTGTTGATTACTACACTTACCTGGGTGAAAGGGTTAAACGCAGGTGCTGGCAGGAATCAGTGCTGATCGTGCAAACACTGCGTTTTGGGAACCCTAAACTATGGGGGCGCTAGTATAGCTCTGATCAGATCAGATATTGATCTGTTCAAACACTATACTAGAAATGGAAGTGTAGGTGCGTGCGTGTGTGCGTGCGTGCGTGTGTGGCAATCAAGGGGTTACTTCTAAACTATGCGCTGGGGATCTGGGGGGGGGGTGGCGGGGACCCTAAACCTCCTTTGGGAAAGAAACTAGCTAGCTAGCACAACCTCAAGTCACAATGACACCAATACAAAATACAGTAAAAACAGTATATTATGTGTGTATTAGTGCTAATGTGACAGAGGGTGTAGGGGTTAACGGGATGTGATCAGGGGGGGATCAGGGGTTTAAATCTTTATTGGAAGGGGCTGGCGGGTATCCTAAGGATAAAAGGAACGGTGGCAAGCGCTAAACCTGGTCACAAGTCACACTTATACAGGTATATAGAAAATGCTATATACTGTATACAGTGTGCGTTGTGGCAGGGGGTGTAGGGGTGATCAGGGGGGGATCAGGGGATTAAATCTTTATTGGGCGGGTGGGGGGGACCCTAAACCTGCTTGGGACACAAACTTAGTCGCCTGCGCTAATTCTGATCACAATCACACTAATACAAAAATACAAAAACACAGTATATTACGTTTGTATTAGTGCTGATGTGACAGAGGGTGTAGGGGTTAACTAGCGGTGATCAGGAGGGGATCAGGGGGGATCAGGGGCTCAAATCTTTATTAGGGGGGGGTGGCGGGTAATTCAAGTGGAAAAAGGGGGGTCGCAAGCGCTAGACCTGACCACAAATCACACTTATACGGGTATATAGCAAAATGCTATATACTGTATACGGTGTGTGTTATGGCAGGGGGTGTAGGGGTGATCAGGGGGGGGTCAGGGGCTTAAATCTTTATTGGGCGGGTGGCGGGGACCCTAAACCTTCTTGGGACAGAAACTTAGTCGCCTGCGCTAATTCTGATCACAATGACACTAATACAAAAATACAATAACACCGTATATTGCGTTTGTATTAGTGCTGATGTGACAGAGGGTGTAGGGGTTAACGGCGGTGATCAGGGGGGGTTCAGGGGGGATCAGTGGGTTAAATCTTTATTAGGGGGGGGTGGGGGGTAATTTGAGTGGAAAAGGGGGGGTCGCAAGGGCTACACCTGTTCACAAATCACACTTATACAGGTATATAGGTATATGCTATATGCTGTATATAGTGTGTGTTGTGTCAGGTGCTGTAGGGGTTAATTGGGGGGGCGATCGGGGGTGAAATGTGCCTATCTAGCTGTGTGTGATGTGCTTGGTGCAATTACTCACAGTAAGATGTGCTCTCCTCTCACGCTGGATCCGAAAAGACCGTTGGGAGGGGAGGGCACATCTCCTCTAAGCCTGTGTTTACATTTCACAGGCTTAGAGGGAGATCTGATTGGGCAGGACCGATCAACAGGTCCAGACCAAAAATGATTGGCCTGGACCTGATGACTGATCGGTTCTGAACCCAATCGAGTCATCGGCGGCGGCGGCGGGGCGCGGGAGCGCGCACAGGGCCGGCAAAAAGTGCTGACGTAGGCCTACGTCAGTTTGCCTGGCCGGGGCTGAGCGCCGACGTAGATCGTCGTGCGCCGGTCGTTAAGTGGTTAAAAAAGCTATTTTTTTCTGTATAGTTTTAGTTACGTTACTTAAAACGGTTGTATACCAAGAAAAAAGAAAAAAACCTGCAAGACAAGGGCATAACGTGCTAGTATGCATTGCATCCTAGCACATTATTAAATACTTACCTTAGAACCAAGCCCCCTAAGCGGCGCCAGTGGCGTCAGCGGCTGCATGCAGGGTAAATATATCTTCTAAACCATGCAGGTTTACCAACATTTTACCAGCCTTATTATAGGCTTACCTGTAGTTAAAAATTACAAAGGGGGTATACAACCGCTTTAAAGTGATTGTAAACAATCACATTGTAAAATAACCCATTCAGTTTAAAATGCCCCCGAAATGCGAGCCAGGGCACTATCTGGTAAAGATACTACATTAATCCTAGGAGCCCACTTGTCCATTATAGAGCGAGATGGGTCCTGGAGGCCCTTTGTCCTTTGGTGAGTCACCCTCACAATATTAGGTGGAAGACAACACAGGCACGAGCACTTTGAAGAATTGCTAATAGCACCTTATCACTAGTGGGGTGAAATCTTCTTCACATTGGATATTTTTACACATTGTATGGACTGATGGACTTTTGTTATATATATTTATTTATTCATCTATTTTTAAATGTTAGTTTATATATCACGTAGCACCTTCATTTGCACTTTGGATGTATTTGTGCACTTTACGAATTGATGGTTCATATTTATATTTATGTATTTATTCACTTTATTCCAGGATTTATTTGCCTAGCACTTTATCTTAGGATTTATTTGCTTAGCACATAGCACTTTCGGGTACAGCGCCTTCAGATTTTTCTTTACTTGGTTTTTGGATTTATTGTAGGCATCCATACTCATATATTTTTTACATTTTACACCTTTGGGAGGCGTCATTTTCTATTTCTGTGTTTATGACTTAGTAATTGGTGGAGAAACCCTTGTTGGCAAACACAGAAATAAGACATTTCATATAGTTGGTTATCAGGTTTGCACACATCTCAGGAAGGATTTTGGTCCACTCTTTTTTACAGATCTTCTCTAAATCCTTCAGGTTTCCTGGCTGTCTCTTGGCAATTTGAAGTTTCAGCTCCCTCCATAAATTTTCTATAGGAATAAGGTCTGGAGACTGGCTGGACCACTCCATGACCTTAATGTGCATCTTCTTAAACCACTCCTTTGTTGCCTTGGAGGTTAGATTTGGGTCATTGTCATGCTGGAAGACCCAACCACAACCCATCTTCAGTGTTTGGCTAAGGGAAGAAGGTTCTCATCCATAATTAGCCAATACATGGCCCCTCAATGCAGCAAAGACGGCCTGTACCTTTAGCAGAGAAACAGCCCCAAAGCATAATGTTTCCACCTCCGTGCTTGACTGTAGGGATGGTGTTCTTAGGGTCATAGTCAGCATTTTGTTCCTCCAAACACGGCGAGTCGTGGTAATGCCAGAGAGCTCGATTTTGGTCTCATCTGATCACAGCACTTTCTCCGAGTCCTTCTCTGAATCATTTAGATATTCATTGGCAAAATTATGAGGGGCTGTACATGTGCCTTCTTGAGGGGGGACCTTGCGGGTGCTGTGGGGTTTCAATCCATGGCAGTGTATTGTGTTATCAATGGTTTGTTTGGTGACTGTGGTCCCAACTGCCTTGAGATCATTCACAAGCTCCTCCCGTGTAGTTCTGTGATAATCCCTCACTTTTCTCATGATCATCCTTACCCCATGAGGCGAAAACTTGCATTAAGCTCCAGACCGAGAACCATTGACGGTTATTTTGTATTGCTCCCGTTTGTGAATAATCGCTCCAACAGTTATCACGTTCTCACCAAGCTTCTTGATAATGGTCTTGTAGCTCATTCCAGCCTTGTGTAGGTCTACAATCTTGTTCCTGACATCCTTTGACAACTCTTTGGTCTTGATCATGATGGTGGGTTTGAATGGAAGAAAGAGATTGTGTCTTTTATAAAATGAGTTGTCATTAGGAGCACCTTCTTAAATTGACAGGACTAATCTGTGTACCACATGAGCACATACTGTAACCAGTGGAGACAGATTTATTATTGGTTTGTATGGGATCAAGTGCCTATTTTACTCACTGAACTGCAACTAAATTTATAACATTTGTATCTTGTATTTTTGTGGTTGATATTAGGTCTCTATCGATTAAAATACACCTATGATAACAATTATAGACCATTTATTTCTTTATAAGTGGGCAAACTTACAAAATCTGCAGGGGATCCAAAATGTTTTTCCCCACTGTATGTAGGAGGATTTGTTTCATCTCTGTGTATCACCTGAGGTCAATTACTTCAATGGGTATATGTAAGAGTTTACAACCACTTTAAGAAAAAAATGCAGCAAAAAAACAACCAAAAATGTTCAACTTGTTTGAGATCCCTAGCTAAAGCTAAATCATAATGTTTTCATTGCAACACATACTTACAACTTAGTACATGTGCTTCCACCTTGCTAGCTACCAACCTTAAACTCTAAACATTTACAGGTTGACTTTCTAGAGTTTCTTCTAGATCAGGGGTCAGAAACCTTTTTGGCTGAGAGAGCCACGAACACCACATATTTTCAAATGTAATTCCATGAGAGCCATACACTATATTTCAGGGGTCGTGAACCTTTATTTAAGTAACGCAGTGACGAATTGCAAAAAATGGCCTGGTCATTAAGGGGGAAAAACCTTCCAGGGCTGAAGTGGTTAAAGGAGCTGAAATATTAAAGTTGACTTCCCCTGTTCACACTAGTGCGATTTGCAGGGCACGACAATGGAAAGGAGAAATAATCTTAGCGCAAACAGAAAGTGGATGCGTAGCCCATATGTGCCAAAATGTCAATGTCTGGGGAAATGTTATTAAAAAAAATCCACTTTATATACGGCTGTAGGCCTGCAGCACTTCTTCAGTGAGGGTATTGGGAGCCTCTGTAAACTGTGAACAAAAGATAAAAAAGAAGGTGCAGGCTAGCCTATAATTTTTTGCTTTCTGTGCTTCCCTGTCTCAACTTAGTAATTGCAAATACTCTTTCTGAAAGAACAGAACGCAAAATATTTACACTGACAAGTCTGACTGACTGACCTGTCGCTTCAGGACCTCCCTCGGCTCTACGCTGAGCCTGCGCTGCCACCTGGAGAAGAGGGAGGTGGCCGGTGGTGGGTGGAGTAAATTTAGGAGCGGAGGAGGAATTTGACCATTGCCCTCGCTCTCCCGCTGTCACGGGATGACGCTGACATCACGTGACATCACTGGTTGCTAGACACCAAGCGGCATACTAGCAACCAGTGTGGCCGCAGCGCGCAGGCATGGACTCGACTCTGGGCTAATAATGATATACTCATAGCAGGAGACCCTATTTGTCTGCTAGTCGGTTGCAGCCATCAAAAGAGCCATGTCTGGCTCGCGAGCCATAGATTCCCTACCCCTGTCTTAGATGTTACAGTATCTGAAATATATTTTTCTAGTATCTTGAACACATTATCAATGTCACTAGAGTAAATCTTCGACCAAAACTTTTTTCTAAACTTTAGATTGTGTGGGGAAGAGTAGGAATATCAGATTTTTATTGTTGTGTCCACTCTGGGAAGATTCACCCTCTTTGGTACCGGGCTATTTGTTTTGTAGGAGCTCTAGCTGCAATTAATACAGCAACCTAGCTTAGCTAAGTTCTCATTCTATGGATGCTACAGTATATGCCTTAGAAGTAGCATGCTTGGGAGAAATTATGAAAACATCTAGCAGCAAGTTAATACATTTCTGTTTTTACCTTGTTAACGAGATGTCTTTGAATTACAGATGCAACGAGTGATATAAACTTATGACATTTTATAGTTTCCACATTCATTCAATACTTCTATTACCTTGCCAGCACTAGGTGCTCAGTGTCACTAAATAGCTACTTTTATATGCTTTATAAGATACACTGGATGCTATTTGTAAGTGCTCAAATATTTTTTCATCTGTCTTCTTTCAACTCTCTTTTGGATAGAGCTATAGCTTGAACTAGTGTACAGATAATGCTTGTTGAGCTGAAAATCATTATTGGGAAGACAGGCTGTGCTTTTTTAAGCATCCAGTTTAAAAGTTCCAGTGTAGCCATTCACAACTTTCAATTTTTCATTAGAAATAATATTAATAATGTTATTTTATATATAAAATAATATAAAATATAATATAAAATAATGTACTCATCCACTCATGTCATCACACCTGTCCAATTGGAGTTTACCTGAGAACACCAGGCTTTTGAGTTCTGAGAGCCCCATTCCCCACGGTCTTATCTCCCGCAGTGTCAGGGCAGATGGGGGGAGGGAGCAGCCCGTACAATAGGGGGAGGTGCTGGGAATGCTGGGCTTTTGAGTTCTGAGAACCCTGCCCCTTGTGTATACAGCCCCATTCATCTCTGCTTTCTCTCCTGTGGTGTCCAGACAGAAGGGGAGGAACCTGTACATTTGAAGGAGGAGCTGGTACATTCCACTTGCCGCTTAGCACCCACTTGAGAACACTGGGCTTTTAAGTTCTGAGAATCCCACTCCTTGGGTATATAGCCCCAGCCATCCCTGTCATCTCTCCCGAGGTGTCTGGGCAGTAATGGAGGAGTCAATACATGAGTGTACACAGGCTGTACACAGGGTTCCTTCATCATGGGGATGGCCACGGTGCTGCTGTCTGAAACCTAATGTGATAGAGTCCGCCAATGGCGCACGGGGTAATTAGGGTGTGCCCAGCCACATCCGGCATGCCTATGAAAATAAAGGACTTCAGAACATACGATATGTATTGGGTAACTTCTATATATTTAAATGAATCTACAGTAGGGCCATCAACCAGCTTTCTATACATTTTCATAACTTTTCTTTTACTTTGCTCCAATTACTTGTGCTTGGTAAATCATTTTATTCAATGACAGATTGGTGTTATGTATGTATCTATGTTTCTTCTTCTGATGTGGAAGATTCAACATTTCATTCTATTTAAGGCAGATCTGTTGTTTGTGGATCTGAAGGCATGATGGATCTTTGCTAATGTACTGATGTAAAAAAAAAAAAATTGTGATGTGATATTGTTTTACAGTTTCTTTCCTAATTTTTCCACTTGCAGACCGTTTCATATTTGTCATTGGCAGTATGTTTGTGAAGACATAAACATCTCATTACTGATAAAAATGGAAGTGTGACTTTTCTATGCTGCTTTTCACACAGTGAAAAATAGGCAAAAAACCCCTAATTATCTGTACTCTATACAAAATTTGTGTGAAAATAGGAGGCAAGATTAAAGAAAAAATGTAGGTGGGAGGTGGCATCCACGTTCAAGGAGGCATCCATATGGTCACAATTCATCAGAAAACTTTCATGGACTTCTTTAGAAAGTTATTATAAGGACAATAACCGTAGGATAGATGTCCTAGTTGACCCCATGCTGCATGGCGCTAGACTATAAACATGAAGGTTCCTGTAGCAGGGACAGCATATGTATAAAAATTACCAATCAAAATCAGCCAATAGGTGCTGTGGCATATGACATGATTTGCAGTTCAGGGTACTCAGTAAGAGGGAGAATGGCTTCTCCCAAGCGCACTGGCAGGTGCTGCCCTGGTAAGTCTGCTGTGGTGTTGCTATGCAGCACCAAAAAGACTCCATTCAAATTTCAGCCTCAGAGAGGAAATTTAGGTGCATGCCCTGGTTGCAACAGAAGCATATGGAAGAAATGGACTGGATGGAGGCACTCCAAAAAATTAGTCCTTTATTGAAGAAAACAAAAATACAAAAATACATGAAGGATAATCATACCACAGCAGACATGATGACACGCGTTAGCTGCCAGTGTCATCATCTCCGTACAATGACTAATTTTTTGGAGTGCCACCATCCAGTCTATTTCTTCCATAGGGAAGCAAGAACTCTCGATCCAGAGAAGAGTAGGCTCAGGTTTTATTTAAACATACTTATGTAAGCCCCATCCCACTGAAATTTGGCCACAAACACCCTTTAGTTAAGTGTGCTAGGTGCTCTACATTCAGCACCACCTTCCCTCTATAAAGGAAGGAAACAATCTCGAGTGCCACACTCCATCAGGACCCTATAGTTACTATAGTAGAAGCAACCTCAGCCTGCCTCTGTCTAGGCTAATGCATTTCACCCACAGGGCTTAGTCATGAAGGTGAGGTTTTCATGTGGCAGGGGAGACCACCCTCACTCTGCTTTTATTTGGCCCGAACAAAAGTGGCAAACCTAAATCAGAGTACAAATGGTTACTGCACCTGCAACTACACCATAGATAGGCATATATAGTAACATTTAATTATACCGTACAACATTCTTAAAGCAGAGCTCAACCCGAAAGGGGGAACTTTGTTTGTCTACCCACTTCCCCCTCCCCAGATACCTTGTTTTGACAGATACCCACTCCCACTTTCGGCTCTGTTCACCACAATGAACTGAGCTGGAGGTTCGCCCCCTTCCTTCCCTCGCAGCCAGCCCATTCACTGCCAGTTGCCCTTAGTCAAGATGGTGGCGGGAACACCTGATAGCCGATTTAAAAAATCAGCTCGGGTGAGGACACCGCTGGATTCCTAGACAGATAAGTGACTTAACCACCTGGTCACAAGGACCTACTGTATATTTCCCTACCTTTTTGCAAAGACTATTGTTGTATTATTCTTGTTTAACCTTACAATTCAGTTAATGTGTTTTACTACTGATATTTTTGGTCTTAACGGAACCTATTGACCTCTTGTTTCCCCTATGTTTGTTAAAACATAATAAAGACTTATTAAAATAAAAGTCAGCAGCTACAGTATTTGTTGTATGTTGTATAAGGAAATCCGATAACCGGCTTGTGCTTACATTGGGATCAGCTGTCATTGGAAACTGCTGATCACGCGGTAAAGGGCTGCTGTGATTGGCCCTTTACCCCGATCTGTGAAGGACTCAGCAATCACAGAGCGTGCCGATTACGGCGGGAGGACGTCGATGTACACCCTCCCGGCAAAGTAAGCTCGCACTGTAGCCGTCTTTTGGCTATAATGTGGGTGGAAAGTGACTGAAATACTTTCCTCTGTGTTTCTCTGTAAGAAGTGGGCCAGTTGGCTTGGGAAATGCTGAGAAGTTACTCCATCAACCATGGATGTGATAAGGCTTAACATTATATTAATATAAACTCTGATGTTGTGCAGCTGTATGCAAACTAAAGTTGATGATTATTAAATGTATACCTGAGGATATGTATTGTATAAACTCATGGAATATATTATTGTAAAGTAGCAGCATTGAGAGTGTACATATTGGCTTTATATATGTTTTACAAAAATAGACAAATAGATTTTTAGTACTTCATTCATTTTTTTAGTAAGTATATTACTTATAATAAGTCCCAAAGATTTGCTATTTTTTCTTGGGCTGTTAAAATTGCTTTAAATCTATTCAATCAGTTGTTGGACAACTACGTGTAGGATGACATTAAAGATAACTGTTATCACTCTTATCACTGTGCCCAGTACCAGATTATACCACTTTACAGTAATCCAATCCTATAAGTATTGTTACTGTGGAAAAACAATGTTAAAAGGATCAATTATTTGATCCTTTCACCCTGTAATCATTCTGTTTTTCCACAGTCACTATATTCATAGGGTTGGGTTACTGTGAAATGGTATATTATGGCACAAGGCACACAGCTCAGTACTAGATTAATGTTTCTCAATCCCAGCCTCTAATACAATTTTCTATTTCATACTGTCCCATTCTGTACTCTCTAATGTACATTCCCTTTTCCACTTGCCCCATACACTGTGCTGTACATTCCCTTTTCCACGTGCTCCATACACTGTGCTGTACATTCCCTTTTCCACATGCCCCATCTATACACTGTGCTGTACATTCCCTTTTCCACATGCCCCATCTATACACTGTGCTGTACATTCCCTTTTCCACATGCCCCATCTATACACTGTGCTGTACATTCCTTTTCCACATGCCGCATCTATACACTGCTGTATATTCCCTTTTCCACATGCCCCATCTATACACTATGCTGTACATTCCCTTTTCCACATACTCCATACACTGTGCTGTACATTCCCTTTTCCACATGCCCCATCTATACACTGTGCTGTACATTCCCTTTTCCACATGCCTCATCTATACACTGTGCTGTACATTCCCTTTTCCACATGCCCCATCTATACACTGTGCTATACATTCCCTTTTCCACATGCCCCATCTATACACTGTGCTATACATTCCCTTTTCCACATGCCCCATCTATACACTGTGCTATACATTCCCTTTTCCACATGCCCCATCTATACACTGTGCTGTACATTCCCTTTTCCACATGCCGCATCTATACACTGCTGTATATCCCCTTTTCCACATGCCCCATCTATACACTGTGCTGTACATTCCCCTTTCCACATGCCCCATCTATACACTGCTGTATATTCCCTTTTCCACATGCCCCATCTATACACTGTGCTGCACATTCCCTTTTCCACATGCCCCATCTATACACTGTGCTGTAAATTCCCTTTTCCACATGCCCCATCTATACACTGTGCTATACATTCCCTTTTCCACATGCCCCATCTATACACTGTGCTGTACATTCCCTTTTCCACATGCCCCATCTATACACTGCTGTATATTCCCTATTCTGCACATCCCCATTCTGTTCTCTAAACTGTACATTCCCTACCCAATCCCACACTGCCCCAGCTATGCACAGCGCTGTTCTTTCCCTGTTCTGCACAGCCACATTCTGTACACTGTGCTGTACATTCCCTATTCTCCACAGTCTCATTATAAAAGCTATGCTGTACATTGTCTATTTCACATTGCCCCATCAATACACTACATTGTAAATTACATTGTCTACACAGTCTCATTCTGTATGCTATGCTGTACATTCTCTATTCCCCACCATCCCATCTATATACACTGATTAAAAAATTAAAGGAACACTTTTTAATCAGAGTATAGCATCAAGTCAATTAAACTCCCGGGATACTGATCTGGCTAGGTAAGTAGCACAGGGGGGTTGTTAATCAGTTCCAGCTGCTTTGGTGTTAATGAAATTAACAACAGGTGCACTAGATGGACAACCCAAAAAGCAAATTTAATATAAAAAAAAAGGTAAGTATTATACTCACAATGTTACAATTGTATAAGAGTTCATCACATAGGGCAACATCGACAAGTCCTTGGAGAAGTTTGAATGTGACATATAGTCTATAGTCCAACAATCATCTCAAAAGAAGATGAAAATCCCATTGTCTTATGTGTTTTGAGGATTATCCTCTTCCTCAGAGCCATAAAATATATACACTTTTTATCATGAACAATTTTATTCTTTTTCTCTGAGGAAGATGATTATCCTCGAAATGCATCAAACAATGGGATTTTCATCTCAGTTGATTGTTGGACTATGGACTATATTTCACATTCGTACTTCTGCAAGGACTTGTCGATGTTGCACTATGTGATGATTTTTTATACAATTGTAACATTGTGAATATAACACTTACGGTACCTTTTTTATGTTACATAAAAGTTTTTTAGGATAATGCACTAGGTCGGTGCGCCCCTTCTTTGCTTTTTGTGATTCCAGATTACCGGGCTTCCCCAGTCTTTGTGGGGCAGCAAGACAAGGCATATCCTATATAGTTGAGAGGAAAGCCCTGGCCCATTTTTCCAGAACATGTCCACTCCCAAGCACAGAAGAAGTTGTTCTTGTGACTATTTCTCGCACTAGATGGGCAACAATGAGACGACCTCCAAAACAGAAATGGTTTTACAGGTGGAGGCCACTGACATTTTTTCTCCCTACTCATCTTTTCTGACTGTTTTTCACTAGTTTTGCATTTGGCAAGGGTCAGTGTCACTACTGGTAGCATGAGGCATCACCTGTACCCTATAGAGGTTGCACAACTCCTCCAGAATGGCACATATATATGTGCCATTGCCAGAAGGTTAGCTGTGTCTCCCTGCACAGTACCAAGTGCATAGGGGAGATTCCTGGAGACAGGCAGTTACTCTAAGAGAGCTGTACAGGGCTATAGAAGTTTCTTATACCATCAGCTGGACCGGTATCTGCTCTTATGTGCAAGGAGGAACAGGATGAGCACTGCCAGAGCCCTACAAAATGACCTCCAGCAAGCCACTGGTGTGAATGTCTCTGACCAAACAATAAGAAACAGACTTCACGAGTCTAGTATGAGGGCCCGACATCCTCTAGTGGGTCCTGTGCTCACTGCCCAGCACCGTGGAGCTCGACTGAAATTTGCCATTGAACACCAGAATTGGCAGGTCTGCCACTGGCACACTGTACTTTTCAGAGATGAGAGCAGGTTCACCCTGAGCACATGTTACAGACGTAAATGGTCTGGAGAAACCATGGAGAATGTTATGCTGCCTCTAACATCGTTCAGCATCACCGGTTTGGTGGTGGGTCAGTGGTGGTCTGGGGAGGCATATCCCTGGAGGGACGCACAGACCTCTACAGGCTAGACAATGGCACCCTGACTGCCATTAGGTATCTGGATGAAATCCTTGGACCCATTGTCAGACCCTACGCTGGTGCAGTGGGTCCTGGGTTTCTCCTGGTACACGACAATGCCCTGCCTCATGTGGTAAGAGAATGCAGCCAGTTCCTGGAGGATGAAGGAATTAATACCATTGCATTGTCCCCACACTCACCTGACCTAAGTCCAATAGAATACCTCTGGGACATTAAGTTTCGGTCCATCCGATGCCGCCAGGTTGCACCTCAGTCTGTTCAGGAGCTCAGTGATGCCCTGGCCCAGATCTGGGATGAAATACCCCAGGATGCCATCCATCATCTCATTAGGAGCATGCTCCGACGTTGTCAGGCATGCATACAAGCATGTGGGCCATACAAAGTAACATTTTGAGTTGCTGCAATGAAATTTCAGCAAAATGGACTAGCCGGCTGCATCATTTTTTCACTTTTTGTGTGGTGTCTTTGAATTCAGCCCTCTGTAGGTTGCTCATTTTCATTGCCATTCTTATTTTGAGCAGTATACATTTGTGTACGTTCCCCATTATGTATGCTGCACTGTGCATTCCCAAATTCACACCACCTCATTCTGCATGCTGTGCTGGACATAATCCATTCCGCATCCCCCTTTACCCTGCACTTTACATTCCCTATTCTGTACAGCCTCATTCTGTATGCTGTGCTGTACATTCCTTAGTCCTGAGGACCCAATCTATACACTGTGCTGTACATTCTCTATCCTGCATAGCCTTATTCTGTATGCTGTGCTGTACATTCTCTATTCCACACTGCCCCATCTATACACTGTGCTGTACATTGCCTATCCTGCATAGCCTTATTCTGTATGCTATGCTGTACATTCCCTAGTCCTAACGACCCCATATATACACTGCGCGGTGCATTCCCTATTCTGCTCAGCCTCATTCTGTATGCTGTGCTGTACATTCTCTATTCCACACTGCCCCATCTATACACTGTGCTGTACATTCTCTATCCTGCATAGCCTAATTCTGTATGTACATTCCCTATTCCACATTGTCGATTCAATACTATGCAAGTAATTTCAGACTCATTTAACCACACCTCTTTAAGCCACACCTAATATTCTTCGCAACGACTTCAACTTTCTGCTACAGCACAACGCATTTCTCCAGGAAGGGGGCCCAAATTATGATTCTTGTCCACTGCATTCAGAAATTCCCATTTGCACACATATTTTATGTATTTGAATTTTTTTTATCGTATTGTACCTCTTTCTTGTTATGGCAAATAACCAAAAAAAGCATGTATTTAAATTTTCGTTTTTGTAATGTTTTAGAAGGCCTATACTTAAATCTCCTCTTTTTAGTTTATAGGCTTGTAAAGCCTGTTGAGATTTAGTTTAACATCATTACCAATTTGTTTTTCAGCTTTAAACTTTGCTAACTTGATTTCTCTTTTGCAATTTTTATTACATCCCTTATATTTCATTAATGTGGTTTCAGTACCATCAACCTTTAGGGATTTAAATGCTTTCCTTTTATGCTTTATCACATCTAAAACCTTGCTGTTCAGCTATATCTCTTTCCTTTATTCATATAAATTTTGTTCCCATAGTGAATGTTCTTGTTGGAGTTAATTTTTTTTTTAAATGTCCCATTTGGCTTTGGTGTGTTTCTTCAACAGTACATGCTCTCAATCTACAAGATTCATACATGCCAGGCAGTTCAAATGACGTTCATTTTGATGAAAGAATCATATCTTTTAGAAATTGGCTACATTAAAGCAGCTGAGTCAATCATTTTCATATAATTAACTATTTATCCGAGTGGAAAATTCTGTGAAATTCAACTAAATTGTTTTTCTTGAAACAATCAAGTCTTTGATCAGTCGGTTATCTTTATGTGTAGTCAGTAAAAAAGTTACTCGGAGTTTCTTTAATTGTATCTTAAAACTTTTCTTTTCTTTATTTTAGATATACAGTAAAACCTTGGATTGCGAGCAGAATTCATTCCGGAAGCATGCTTGTAATCCAAAGCACTCATTTCAAAGTGAATTTCCCCATAAGAAAAAATGGAAACTCAGATGATTTGTTCCACAACGATTTATTCATAAATCCTTCAGTTTATATTACAGATTAAAAGATTATAGCAATGTGATAGGTTGTGTAACCATAAGATGTCCATCCACAAATGACAGCCTCCACAAGGGGATTAGAAGCAAAATCCAGCAGGAGCTACAGAGTATAAAAGAGAAGAGAGGCGCCTCTAAGTGTAGCAATATGGTTACATTTAATGAAGGTTCAAAATTTAGCAACTACCATGGTTTGTTGATTAAAACAGGCACATCTAAGTATGCAGGCATCCGGGGTAAAGCTGCCCACAAAGACCATCCTCCTCACCACCGGTTCTCACTGCTGTCAGTCTGCAATCGTGACCGGGAAGACTATCCTGCAGTAGAGCGATCTGAAAGAAAGGCTTGAAGCGCTCGTGGAGTGCAGTGTGGAAGAAATGACGTTGATGGTGGCGCGGAAGATGGTCTCTTAGATGTGCCTGTTTTAATCAACAAACCATGGGAGTTGCTAAATGTTGAACCATCATTAACTGTAACCATATTGCTACACTTAGAGCCACCTCTCATCTCTTTTATACTCAGTTGTGACATAAAGCTACTTGTATATCAAGACATCGCTCGTTTATCAAGCCAAAATTAATTTAAAAAAATGTTGCTTGTCTTGCAAAACACTCTGTCAGGTAAATTGAATAAACCATGTTTTGTGTGAACCTAAAATATATCTAGGGTGCCCTTTTAAGCTTGCATGATACTAATGAATGTTTTTTACTCGAGAAAATAGACATGTGTGGTCAGAACCAGTTTAAACCAACAAGATTGCCGCCAGTTCCCATTTTGCCTCAGTCACATGATGTTAACACCCATTTAACTATCAACTTACTATAAGAAGATATGGACGTTGATTGGATTGACTATACGGTCACACCTAGGTTACAACCCAGAACACACCTATGCCTTATACATATTCATTACTATAAAAAGCTTGAGCCCTATGTTGTCAGTAGGATTTTATGCAGGCAGATTGATCTACTTGCTTGTATTGTGTTTTCCTCCATGCGCATGAAATAAAGCAAATCGACCTGTTTTTCCTATAATCAGCCTGAAGTTTTTTCCAACACACTCTCAAAACAAGTTACTCTCAATCCAAGGTTTTACTGTAACTAGGAATGCCAAAACTCATGTCAGGTTTCTTATTGCTGTCTGTGTCATCGCTGGTGTCACTGGGGCAAAAAGAGATGGAACATCCAAAATTTTGCAGTTGTTACCTGAAAAGTGGGTAAGAGAAAACCTTTTAAATGGAGATGCCTAGTTTGAAGACAACTTTCTAAGAGGTGATTTCCCTTCCTGGGACAAGAAATGTGTTCCCAATAATATATATATATATATATATATATATATATATATATATATATATATATTGCTAGACTTGCCAGGCTTCACAAGTTTGTTGTACAATTGCAGCAAGTCCCCATTACATGACTCCAAAACCACTTTCTTTGCAAACATTCTGCAAGTCTGCTGCACGTTCTGATCCAGTTATGTTGTGCAATAGTCATTCCACCACAGGGATCATTGCGTCAAATTTGCTACAAATTGGAAAAGTGTCAACTAGAACTTGTGCTTCAAGTGCTCTGCAAGTGTACAACTTGCCAATGTAAGTGCCAGTTCAAACTTCAGCCATGTCAGACATCTCAAGTGATTTGCACCGCACTGCTCTGCAAATCACATGTGATGTCTGTGCGATGCAAAATCAACCATACAGATTGTATGGCTGAATTTGCATCGCATTCAGACCAAAGTCGCACAGGACCCTTTTTTTGGTTCGCATCAGAATCGGATAACATGGGTGTTCACACCTATGCGACCTGATTCCTGTCCGAATTGACAGTTAGCACTGCGATATGCAAACTAATCTGGGGGTGTCATTAACTTTGTGTAGCACTGCCCCATTGAGGGCTGCTGAATTTCTCACCTTTTCGGGTCCCTCTGGGTTACCGGTAGCAACTGCATGCAGAAACTTAACACTTTACTTTCCAGCTCAGTCAATGAATAGTCTAGGGGTTGTTGTTTTTATTTTATATGGGGATGGGAGAAGGGAAGAGTGGGATACTCCAAAACTTGAAGGAGGACTGCTATCTGAGGATGCGGCAAGGCCACAGTTTCACCTTGCCACTAGATGAATCTGAGATAAAGTTCCTGAATAGACAGCTTGCTTAGCACTTATCTTCAGGATACTCATCTGGCACCCCCTTTCACTCCACCAGCTGACACCCGTCCTCTGACTACTCTACTCCGGGGTGGCCCCCTTCCCGGTCAGGCCCTTAGACACAATCCCCTGTAACACAATACTGTTTTTCCAGGTTCTCCAGTGTCTCAACTCCTCTAGTCAGCTCTCCTGGACCTCTGGGTTCAGCCCCTTCCTTCTGGCTCAGCAGGCCGACTGCCTGTGACCATACACCAACTGCTGCAGAAGAGGAGGCAGCCGCCACCCTCCTTTCGGGACTCTGTTCACCAGCCAAAGACCCTGAGCACATGTGCCCCTGGCTTTTATACCACACCCCACAATGCACAGCAGTCTGTGCCAATCACTGGGGCTGTATCAAAGCCTGTGTACCCATTGGTCAGGTTTTCTCCATTGTCCAACATGCCTCCCTATTGGACCAGTGTGAAACACTCCCCTAGACTAGATAAATCACACACTGAGCACATTGAGCAGACCTAACTCACAGATCCTGCTCTCTGTTAAGTACAGAGCAATATAGAATTTAGCTGCTGCTCCTCTGATAGGCAGACAGAGCCAAAACTATACTCAGTCTCTAGCACCTACCTAGGAGGGTTCTACATTTGTATTGACACTCCCAGCAGTTCGCATATGGCAGTGTAAACTGCCTGCGAGTCAGGTGCGATGTGGGAATTCACAGGGCTCCCGCATCGCACCAATGTGAACCAGAACTAAATGTGCAGCAAGTTAACAAGACTTACACAATTTAACACTGCCATAAATGTGTGGCAAGCTATCCTTGCTATAAAAAGACAGCTGTGCAAAATCTGCGCTAAATACGTGATAAATAACCGTGACAGCTGCTGACACAGGCTAATAGATGAAAACCTAAACAGCGTATATACAAACAAAAAGTGCAGGGCTTAAATATACAAGTGACAAAAATTGTAAATGCTCTTGTGTATAAAACATGCAATCAATTCTTCAAACCACCTTATACAGATGGCAGGACATGAAAAAAAGATTATGGTGTTCCCAAATGCGTTTTCCAAGGGGATGAACAGACGCATACGTAAAGAGAACCAGCTTCTGAGAACCTCCGTGGACAGAACCCGTCAGTGAAAGGTGACTGCTTACCAGAACAATTTGGCTTCCAAACCAATAAAAAGCCACAAAACGCCTCAGGGATTGCGATTGTCCACTTTACGGTTCCATTCCCAGGGTTAAAAGGTGAAACACAAATGCTCATAGCCTGATACTGCATAGTAACTTCTTTATTTAAAAGCATAGAGTGCACTCACATTTTTGAAGATACAAAACAGGCATATCTTATATGTGTTAATGCTGCAGCTACTGCCGAACAAGCGGCAATATAGTAAATCCCAGCCGGCGGCCAATGAGCGTGGTACCAGACGCGACGTCACCACGCTCATCGGTCGCCAGCTGGGATTTACTTTATCGACGCTTGTTTTGTCTTTTTGGCTCTCCATTGGTTTGGAAGCTAATTTGTTCTGGTAAGCAGTCACCTTTCACTGACTGGTTCTATCCACGGAGGTTCTGAGAAGCTGGTTCTCTTAACACATGCGTCTGTTCATCCCCTTGGAAAATGAATTTGGAAACTATTATCTTTTTTTTCTTTGAACATTTTGGACTCAAATTCACTCATGTGTATTTTGCAATCTGTATACGGTGGTTTGAGGAATTGATTGCATGTTTTATATACAAGAGCATTTATCATTTGTGTCACTTGTATTGATAAGCGCTGCACTTTGTATATACACTGTTTAAGTTATGCTTGCTATCTGGTTATATATATAGATATACATTTATATATACTGTATATTTTTTAAAAGCTAAGATTCACTTTTCTTAATACTTTTGAATACCAACCTAAAGCTGTAATAAACCCAAAACCAAAAATGGCTGCCTTAATTTCTTTTTTAGGCTTTTTTCCTGGTGGTTTGGCCAGTAACGCACCTCCAGCATTAGAGTGCCCTCCTACATTTGCAGGAGATCGTGTTCTGTTGGAAAAAAAAAGACTTACTGGCAGGATCACTACATGAATATGAAGAAAAGAAAGCCTAAAAAAAGAAAACCAATGCAGCCATGACATCCATGAATTGATAATATAATATATTTATGCTTTTAGGTTTAATAATGATTTTAACGTACCATGTTGAGATGATTGTTGCACAACAGCATCTGGACCTACATGGTACCTGGTCTAGCAAGCTACCCCTCTACCATGCTATGAGTAAGGCTACAGCTGAAACGCGCTAGCACTTTACCTTGTTGTACACTGCTGTCATGCTGGAATAAATCACATCAAAACAAAGCATTCGTGTGCAGGCTTTTCTTATTACTTGGAATCCTAAATTTTGTATTGTCCCCAGAAAAGTAATAGAATCTTCCAATAGGGACACTAGTTATGGTGAGCTTGGGATCCCCAAGGGATTCCCTTGACTTGCAGGGATTTCCACTCACTTCCTGTTCGGCTATGGGACAGGAAGTGAAGGAAAATCTCCCCAATGGGACACAGACGGTGAATAAAAATCTGACAGAGTATAAAGCCCCGTACACACGCAACGATTATCGGCCGACCGATCATCTGACTTTTGTCCAGGGTGGTTTTTTGTTGGTTGGAATGTGCCTAGACTGCACACGAATTTTCTCGCCCAACAAAAATCTACTTCAGAAGTGATGTCATGTGTTGGTTTGATTTCTTTGTGTTCTTTCTTCTCTGAGCATGCCCAGACTTGCTCATCAGATTTTTCCCTGTCGAAATCTGTACTGACTGCACGTAAATCGGCCGTGTTTTGACAGCCAACAAAAATTTTATAGTCTGCACACCAGATTTTTTTTGGCCGAAAAGTCGGAGTTGGTTGTCGGAAGCATCATACTAACAAGCCGAAAATCGGCAGATCGGACGTTGGCCGAAAATTCCCTGCCAATTTTCGACACGTGTGTACGGGGCTTTACCCTCCCTTGTTTTATCCAAAATGAAAAAAAAAGTTCTACCTTAAGGCAAAGGTACCACACTAAGAGATGCAGCCAGGCAAGGCACTTGGTAGAAAAAGCCTAGGGTAAATACTCTTCTACAAATTTATTAAAACATTTACACACTTGTTACTACTGAATCACTTCTTTTTACAAACTAAGCAGTATATTCAAGAAAAAAGCAATGCCCTAAGAGAAGGACAATACAGCTTTGTCCTAGTTTTTATACTTCACTTATGCTACCTTAGCTAACCGACATATGGGAATGCCAAAACTGGTCCATAGCAAGCTGATGTAATTAAGAGCATCTGACTTTGCTACTGCCACAGCTAAACGGATAGCGCATTCCCTGAAGGCAGAAGTGATGCAGGGAAGAAATTTGGCATTCTCCCATATATCTGTTTATCTACAGAGCTGGATTACTCAGATGTCTTCACTTGGGTCCTACTACTATCTCAGAAGAGAAACAAATACGTTGAGGTACAAAATTAAATGTCCACTTAAAAAAAAAAAAAAAGTCAAATTCCCATTATAAAACTACAAATATTCATATTTGATCAACAGCTCCCATGAGTTTTTGATATGGAGCCTGTAAGCAAATGAAATGCTTACTCTTTTAATGCAATGACCTGATTGAGTATAATATATGTCAGTGGTCCATGCTGTGTTTCTGTTGCTGGAATAAATTAGAACTCAACTACATCATTATATTTCCCATATGAGTAAAACTGATGTGACATACTGTACATTATCACAGCTATTTTTGTGCTAGTGTTTAATTAACCCAACCCAGCAAAACAAAGGCAGGTCAGGTTCTTGCAGTTCACTGCATTCAAGGAAAATATAGATATGTATTTATAGGAGGGCTCTGCTATATATATCATTTATACCTACTATACTCTAGAAACGTATGCTCTCGAAGATCTAAGCTTTGTTGACCATTTAAAGTAGAACTATAGGCAAACGCTTTATTTTTTTTTATATTTTGGATAGAGCAAGGGAGGGTAGTAAGCCCTGTCAGATTTTGCACCATTTCTGTCTCTTCACTTCCTGTCTCATAGCCAAACCGGAAGTGAGGGGGAAATCCATGCAAATTAAGGGAATTCATTGGGACCCCCAGGTCATCAGAAATAGTGTCCCCATTGGAACATTTCCCCCTCTATTACTTTTCTGTGGACAACCCAAAATTTTGGAATTTTCTTTTACTTTCACTTTAAATGATAATGGTAAACAGGAAAAATAGAGAGGGTGAATCTCCCTAATGGGGGCATAGACAGCAATAGGAACTGACAGGTGTTCTAATCTATCTCTACTTTATATAAAACTAAAAAACAGTTTTGCCTTTAGTTATACTTTAAAACTAAGTTCCATATGCCAACATGGACCACCAATCTCTACATTGACTGCCTTCTCTCTCTGTCAATCACCCCTTTTCTCACTATTATATTCTTGCATAATCCCATCCACTGTCCACTAAGTACTGCTTGCACTGTACATGCACATCACCCAAACTCTCAGGCTCTGATATGTTACTTACAAAATAAAAGAGCATTGGGAATTCCAGGATGATTTATAATATCCAATGCCACATGCTACTATTATCACTAGGAACCTGTGAATTTCATGAGATATTGGGGTTGACTTCCAAAGGGCTCATTCACACAAGCAGCCAGGGGGGCAAGCCGTAAAAGCAGGTGGTTAACCAAACCACCACCCACGTAAACAATGGCATGCACCCTCTAAGGCAGTGGTTCTCAACTCTGGTCCTCTGGACCCACCAACAGGCCAGGTTTGCAAGATAACTAAATTACATCACAGGTGATCTCATTTGCTGCTCAGTGATTGCAGTATTCTAGTCTGCATCTCCCCAAGGTAATACTTAAAATCTGGCCTGTTAGTGGGTCCCAAGGACCAGAGTTGAGAACCACTGCTCTAAGGCTTATACACATGGCACTGCCACCATTGTGTTTTACTTTTTGTGGCAAAAATGAAATAGCACAGTGCATTTCACTAGTAGCACCACCAACCAATACAACCTTTAGGTCAGCCTTTCTCAACCTTTTTAACACAGAGGAACCCTTGAAATAATTTTTAGGTCTCAGGGAACCCCTGCTAAAAATTACTATATTTACAACTCATGATACATTAGTGTGATGGTCAGTGGGATGAATGCTCCTTACACGTGTGGTAAGAGAAGAATTACCTTCTTCCAGATAGCTAAAAAGATCAACGGTGTCAGGGGAACTTATCTGAGAGGCAGAAATTTCTCATTGCTCAAGGAACCCCTAGCAACCTCTGCAGGAACCCTAGGGTTGCACGGAACCCTGGTTGAGAACCACTGCTTTAAGTGTATAGAGCCGTGCTGAACTACCCTGCAACTGTGCATAATGCACGTGGCTCCAGTGCAGTTGTGTGGCATTTACAGGGTTAAAACAGTCAGTAAGGAGCTGATGTCTCACCTTCTCCCCACCTGCCAAACGCCATTAAAAAGTTATCCACCGTAGATCACTTTTCATAGGGACGGCAAGGGCTGCCACAAATATGAACAAGCCTTAACCACTTAAGCCCCGGAAGATTTTACCCCCTTCCTGACCAGGGCCTATTTTGCGATTCGGCACTGTGTGACTTTAACGGACAATTGCGCAGCCGTGCGACGCTGTACCTAAACGAAGTTGATGACCTTTTTTTCCCCACAAACAGAGCTTTCTTTTGGTGGTATTTGATCATCTGTGCGATTTTTTGATCATGCGCTATAAACAAAAAAAGAGCGTCAATTTTGCAAAAATAACAATATTTTTCACATTTTTTTATATGAAATTCCCCAAAAAAATGTAAAAATCTAAATTTTTTAACATTTTCGGCCAATTTGTTTTATGCTACATATGTTTGGTAAAAAAAAAAAAAATCGCAAAAAGCGTATTTTGATTGGTTTGCGCAAAAGTTATCGCATTTACTAACAAAGGGAAAGATTTTTGTTGGTTTTTTTTTAACCGCTTGCCGACTGCTCACAGTATATTTACTGCGGCAGTCAGCCCCTCACAGGCAGAGTGACGTAGGTCTACGTCGCTCGCCTGTGAGGCTCTGGGGAGCGAGCGCGCGCCCGCGGAGGCGCGCTCCCGCGCGGTCAGAGGGAGAATGTCAGGCAGCTTGTGTAAACAAGCCACCTGTCATTCTCCTCGGTGTAAAGACACTGATCACACGGATCTACTATGTAGATCCGTTGATCAGTGTCCTTACAGCTCAAGCCACAGCCAATCACAGTAGAAAGCACGCCCCTAGGGACACACACAGCCCCTCCCTCCCAAATAAAGTTAACCCCTTCACTACCAGTGTATTTTTACAGTAACAGTGCATATGTATAGCACTGATTACTGTAGAAATGTCACTGGTAACCCCAAAAGTGTCAAAAATGTCAGTCAAGGGTCCGATCTGTCCGCCCCCAATGTCGCAGTACCGCAAAAAAAAACGCAGATCGCCGCCATTACACGTTAAAAAAAAAAAAACAACAAAAATGACAAAAATCTTTCCCTTTGTTAGTAAACGCGATAACTTTTGCGCAAACCAATCAAAATACGCTTTTTGCGATTTTTTTTACCAAACATAGGTAGCATAAAACAAATTGGCTGAAAATGTTAAAACATTTTGATTTTTACATTTTTTTGGGGGGGAATTTCATATAAAAAAATGTGAAAAATATTGTTATTTTTGCAAAATGTACGCTCTTTTTTTGTTTATAGCGCAAAAAGTAAAAATCGCACGGGTGATCAAATACCACCAAAAGAAAGCTCTGTTTGTGGGAAAAAAAGGACGTCAAATTCGTTTAGGTACAGCGTCGCACGACTGCGCAATTGTCCGTTAAATTCATGCAGTGCTGAATCGCAAAATACCCCCTGGTCGTTTAGCAGGAAAATCCTACGGGGCTTAAGTGGTTAACGAGTAAAGGCGGTGATCTGCGATTTTTTTTGCGGGACTGCGACATTGCGGCAGACAGATCAGACCCTTGACTGACATTTTTGACACTTTTGGGGTTACCAGTGACATTACTGCAGTAATCAGTGCTATACATATGCACTGTTACTGTAAAAATGACACTGGCAGTGAAGGAGTTAACTGTATTCGAGAGGGAGGGGTTAAGTGTGTCCTAGGGGCATGCTTCTAACTGTGATTGGACATGGCTACTAGTGTAAGAACAGAGATCAACGGTCCTACATAGTAGAACCGTCTGATCTCCATTCTTACACAGGGAAGAATGTCAGGCGGCTTGTTTACATTAGCCGCCTGCCTTTCTTCTGGTGTAACGGACGATTGCGAGTGCCCGGCGGACATTGGGTCCGCCAGGCACACGCGCGGGGGGGTCCGTGACCGCGCGGGAGCGTGCCTCCGGCGGCGTGCGCTCGCTCCCTAGAAGCCTCACAGGCTAGCGACGTAGTACTACGTCGCTTTGCCTGTGAGGAGCTGACCGCCGCAGTAAATAGTCGTGCGGTGGTCGGCAAGTGGTTAAAGGCAAATAGACTGTTCACTTTGCAAGTGCATTTTCCCAGAGCTAAGGGAATGTGGTCAATTTTTACCCAATCACATGCAAGGAATAAAAATAAAACCTCAGCATTTTTGCTTGCATGTGATTGGATGATGGAAGGCAGAAGAGCTTCACACTATTCACTATCCCCTGGGAAAACATTCCCTTGCAAAATCAATGTTCTTTTATTTAGTAGATCAATCCCATTGTGTCCAGTGGTCAGGAGCACTAGTTATGAGAATGGTGCCCTGGCTACTGAGCCTGATTCAGGATCATTGGGATTTCCAATGCTACAAATCAGTAATTACTTCTTCAGACAGTGTCTTAGCTACCTGTTGTCTCAAGGAGGGGCATTAGGCTACCTCCACCTCTTACATAATGAACATAATCATGCTGCCATTTTGCCACAGTTGGCATACTTTTATGAACTGAGCCCCCTACTTTGAATCATCCCAGCTTTGTACAAATCAATAAATAAATGGGCTGCCGTGCAGCACACTATATCACAATGTCAAATGCTTGCAAATAAATATAATACATCATTTTTTGTGAAACAGTCTGTCATGTTGGAAATATGAGAGGCCGAATAAAGAATCGCATCCATTGTGTCCGCTGACAGGCATGAGAAAATGTCAAGAGCAAACTGAATAAAAACAGTTTCCAGTTCATGTACACAACACAGTCTAAGGTAATGATTTCCCATCAGCAAATGACCATATGCCAATTATACAATCATTAACAAATCTCTTACGTTTTATGACTTCATTGAACAATGACAACTGATCTAAGGCTCGGGAATAAGTCATTAACAGACCTTTGGTACACAGCCAGCAACATTAGACGCTACCGCAACATTGCTAGTTATAAAATTTGCACTATTTCCTTCTCTCTGAAAACATACGGTATCTGGATTTGATCAAATTTATTTTATTGTACTAACTATGTGTTTATGTCTTAATCCTTACAGTCAGTGCAGGGAATTTACTAAAACTGGAGCAGACACAACCTGGAGCAGCTATGCATGGCAATCAGTCAGCTATTTTCACCTTGTTCTGTTAGGCCCCTTTCACATGGGGCAGATTCAGTTCTGATCAGCAGACAATCTGTGATCTGATCCCCTGCTGATCGAAACAGAGTGGGCAGATGACACTATCCATTCTGCTCTATGGGCAGCCGGGGATAAACGGACTCCCCTGTTCATTTACACCCAACTACCCTTTAATCCACTCTGCCTAAATGAAAGATGATGGTTTCCCTTTCATTTTTTTTAGTAGACCCAATGGGACCCTGAAGTAGGTGCGTATAAATGGGCACAGGTCTGTCTACACCCCCTGTCTATAGTGATGAATGCACCTTCCAAACAGGTCCGCCTGAAAAACTGACAGGTGGACCTAATCAGAACAGCCGTGTGAAAGGGGTCAAAAGCTTTGAAAATGAAAGCTATAAAAATATATTTCTGGTCTCAGACGATCTTGGAGGTGAAGATGCTGAATGTGGAGGTCCTGGGCTGGTATGGTTACACGTGGTCTGCAGTTGTATGGCCGGTTGGATGTACTGCCAAATTCTCTGAAATGCCTTTGGAGACGGCTTATGGTAGAGAAATGAACATTCAATTCACGAGCAACAGCTCTGGTGGACATTCCTGCAGTCAGCATGCCAATTGCACACTCCCTCAAAACTTGGGGCATCTGTGGCATTGTGCTGTGTAATAAAACTGCACATTTTAGAGTGGATTTTTATTATGGCCAGCCTAAGGCACACCTGTGCAATAATCATGCTGTCTAATCAGCATCTTGATATGCCACACCTGTGAGGTGGATGGATTATCTCGGCAAAGGAGAAGTGCTCACTAACACAGATTTAGACAGATTTGTGAACAATATTTGAGAGAAATAGGCCTTTTGTGGGCATAGAAAAAGTCTTAGATCTTTGAGTTCAGCTCATAAAAAATGGGGGAAAAACAAAAGTGTTGCATTCATAAATTTGTTCAGTGTAGATTTGATCTTAATTTTGTTTGTTAGAGAACATTAGGGAACATACAGCATTATGAAGGCCAAGGAACACACTAGACAGGTCAGGGATGAAGTTGTGAAGAAGCTTAAAGCAAGGTTAGGTTATAAAAAAAATCCCAAGCTTTGAACATCTCACGGAGCACTGTTCAATCCATTATCCTAAAATAGAAAGAGTATGGCACAACTGTAAACCTACTTTTATTCCTTGACACCTACTAGGACATGGCCGTCCACCTAAACGGACAGGCCAGGCAAGGAGAACATTAAACAGAAAAGCAGCCAAGAGACCCATGGTAACTCTAGAGGAGCTTCAGAGATCCACAGCTCAAGTGGATCCTGTCTGCAGGATAACCAATAGTCATGCACTCCTCAAATCTGGCCTTTATGGAAGAGTGGCAAGAAGAAAGCCATTCTTGAAAGAAAGCCATAAGAGGTCCTGTTTGCAGTTTGCGAGAAGCCATGTGGGGGACAAAGAAAACATGGAAGTCAGGTGAGACCAAAATTTAACTTTTTGGCCTAAAAGCAAAACGCTATATGTGGTGGAAAACCAACACTGCACATCATCTTGAATACACCATCCCCACAGTGAAACATGGTGGTGGCAGCATCATGTTGTGGGGATACTTTCTTCAGCAGTGACAGGGAGATTGGTCAGATTTGATTGGGAAGATGGATGGAGCTAATTACAGGGCAATCTTAGAAGAAAACCTGTTAGAGTCTGCAAAAGACATGAGACTGGGGCAGAGGTCCACTTTCCAGCAGGACAACAACCCTAAACATACAGCCAGAGCTACAATGGAATGGTTTAGTTTAAAGCATATTAATGTGTTAGAATGGCCCAGTCAAAGTCCAGACTGAAATGCAATTGAGAATCTGTGGCAAGACATAAAAGTTGCTGTTCACAGACGCTCTCCATCCAGTCTGACAGAGCTTGAGCTGTTTTGCCAAGAAGAATAGGCAAAAATGTCACTCTCTAGATGTGCAAAGCTGGTAGAGACATACCCAAAAAGACTTGGAGCTGTAATTGCAGGGAAAGGTGGTTCTACGAAGTATTGACTCGGGGGCTGAATACAAATGCATGCCATACTTTTCAGATATTTATTTGTAAAACATATTGAAAACCAAAAAACAATTATCTGCCACTTTGTGTTGGTCTATCACATAAAATCCCAATAAAATACTTCAACATTTTTGGTTGTAACATGACAAAATGTGGAAAATTGCAAGGGGTATGAATACTTTTTAAAGGCACTGTAACAAATCATGGAGCCACTTAGCAAATCTTTCATGGAGGACTCTAGTTCTTTCTGCATGGCAGTTGGTGTATGATACCCGCCATTGACCTCAGCCTAAAGTATGATAGAAGTTGTACTAAATATGTGTTCCCCTCATCAGGGCTAATTATATGTTCAAACAGAGAGCAGCAGGAGAAGATAACACTTACAACAACACAGCATTTTGCCAGAGACACAACAGAGACAAATGTAATGCTTGACTAGCCTCCATGAAGTGACCACTCTGCTCAAAAACATGATTGTGATTATTAGCAAGAAAAGATTTGTCCCTCTAAATAGAACTGAGCTTTCAAGATTCCATATTTCTCCATAGCAATATAAACCTAAAAGAAGCTCTTAAAGTAATTGCAAATGATCACCTTGTAAAACAAGCCATTCAGTTTAAAACACAAGTGAAAGGCAAACCATTTTTGTATACATATAAAAACTTTACCCACTTAAGCCCAAGAGGATTTGGCTGCTCAAAGACCAGGGCCTATTTTGCGATTCGGCACTGCGTGACTTTAACGGACAATTGCGTGGTCGTGCGACGCTGTACCCAAATTAAAGTGACGTACTTTTTTTCCCACAAACAGGGCTTTCTTTTGGTGGTATTTGATCACCTGTGCGATTTTTATTTTTTGCGCTATAAACATAAAAAGAGCGTCAATTTTGAAAAAATAACAATATTTTTCACATTTTTTTATATGAAATTCCCCCCCAAAAAATTTAAAAATCAAAATTTTTTAACATTTTAGGCCAATTTGTTTTATGCTACATATTTTTGGTAAAAAAAATTGCAATAAGCGTATTTTGATTGGTTTCTGCAAAAGTTATTGCGTTTACTAACTAAGGGAAAGATTTGTGTCATTTTTTTTTTTTTTAACTAGTAATGGCGGCGATCTGCGATTTTTTTTTTTTTGCGGGACTACGACATTGCGGCGGACAGATCGGACCCCTGACTAACATTTTTGACACTTTTGGGGGTACCAGTGACATTACTACAGTAAACAGTGCTATACATATGCACTGGTACTGTAAAAATGACACTGGCAGGGAAGAAGTTAACTTTATTAGTGATCAATAATTATAAAATAACAATATTTTTCACATTTTTTTTATATGAAATTCCCCCCCCAAAAAATGCAAAAATCTAAATTTTTAACATTTTAGGCCATTTGTTTTCTGCTACATATTTTTGGTAAAAAAATCGCAATAAGCGTATTTTGATTGGTTTGCGCAAAAGTTATTGCGTTTACTAACTAAGGGAAAGATTTGTGTAATTTTTATTGTTTTTTTTTAACTAGTAATGGCGGCGATCTGCAAAATTTTTTTTTGCGGGACTACGACATTGCGACGGACAGATTGGACCCCTGACTAATATTTTTGACACTTTTGGGGGTACCAGTGACATTACTACAGTAATCAGTGCTATACATATGCACTGTTACTGTAAAAATGACACTGGCAGGGAAGAAGTTAACTTTATTAGTGATCAAGGGGTTAGGTGTGTCCCTAGGGGCATGCTTGTAAATGTCAAGGGGCGTGGCTTTTGATGTAACCACAGAGACATACGATCCTACATAGCAGGATCGTATGATCTCTGCAGTTACACCAGGGAGAATGACAGGCGGCTTTGTGTACATCAGCTGCCTGCCTTTCTCCCTCTCCAGCGGGAGATCACGAGTGACCGGCGGGCATCGGAGCCGCCGGTCACTCGTGCGGGGATGGCAGTGAACGAGCGGGGGCGGGATCGTGCCTCCGGCGATGCACGCTCGCCCCCTATTGGCTCGCGGGCGAGTGATGTACCGGTACGTCACTTTGCCCAGGAGGGGCTGACTGCCGCCGTATATGTACTGGCGGCGGTCGGCAAGTGGTTACATACATTTTTCCCCCTTTTTTATAAGTGATTACATACCCGCTGTTCTCAGCTGCATAAGAGCTGGGGGGAGGAGGACACTTCTCTACTGCTGGATAGAGTGATGGCGTCCTCACAACCTTGTATGGCTATTTGAGGACGCCTTCACGCTATCCAGCAGTAGAGAAGTGTCCTGGAAGCGAGAAGTCCCTATTTCCTACATGCTTGTACATATCCTATGTTTGTGAGTATATTGTACGCTACCTTCTTTGATTTTGGGGACTCGAGAGGTTCATTGGTGTATTCACTGCATTTCAATGGATCACGAAGAATACCTTGAGGTTTTTGCTGGATCATTCTCCATTCCTCTATATTTTTGCTGGTGTTGACTTTTCTATAACATGAGAGTCAACACTATCAGGTAAGCAGATTACCTATGTTCACGTGGTGTTTGGTGACATGATTTCATCTATATTGTCACTCACTGGTGTGTGGAGGATTCTCTTATCTAATCTCCATATGGATTTTTTATATGAACTTTTATTGTTGATTATGTGTCTTTAGTTATACTTTAAGCCAGCCTTCACAACCATTTCAACACAGAGGAACCCTTGAAATAAATTTCTGGTCTCGGGGGAACCCCTGCTAAAAAATAAAAATCTACAACTCATGACACATTAGTGTGACAGTCAATGGGAAGAATGCTCCTTACTCTTGTCATCATTTGGAAGAATTATTCCCTTACAGATAGCTAAAAGGAACAATGGCATCATTGGAAACTTACAGTATCTGAGACGCAAAAATTACCAATTGCTCAAGGAACCCCTAGCAACCTCAGGAGGAACCCTGGTTGAGAAACCCTGCTTTAAAGCGGAGTTCCACCTAAAACAAAAAAAAAATACATAAAAATACCCCCGGGACAGTAAGGGCTAATGCATTCTACAATGGCTAGCCTCTGAACTGTCCCAGGTTGCACTTACCTTTTATAAGAAATACTTACCTTGAAAATGTCTTGTCCAGCGCTGCCATCTCAGGTGTGGGCAGCTGAAGCCAGCGTGATCCTCTTCTGCGTCATCTTCCGTCCTCTTCGGTCCCACGATGCACTGCACCGGCCCCGCCGTCACTTCCGGGGGCTGCAGCGTCATCCCTGCACAGCTTCTGGGCATGCCCAGAAGCTGTTTAGCAAGGTATGACGCGCCTGCACCGGAAATGACGTCGGGGCCGGTGCAGGCACATTGATTCCTGGGAGCGATGACGTTCAGCTCCCAGGAATTATTGCAAGCCAGGAAGTGACGACGTGGGCAGTGGCCAGTGAGGGAGGAAGAGGAAGTAAGGTGAGTATATTTTCTTCTAAAAATATTGCGATTATCCATTTGTTTTTCAGGTGACCCAGAGCAAGAAGATGGGCCGATGTTAAATTTTAGGGTGGAACTCCACTTTAAACAATCAGACCACATGTCCATGTCCACATATACTGTGATGACCAGCTGCAGTTTAGTGTGTGGCAGTTGTCCTAGGCAGTGTGAATGGGCCCCCAACACCGTGGATTAGTGTGGTCATATATGACACAATTTATTAGGAAGCATGGGGAGGACAGGGAGTTAAAAACTAGACTCCTGCTTTCTATTACCTTACTGTAATGAGTCATAGTCATTCTGATAATTCTTTGCTAACATATGGACAGAATCTGAGACATACAGCTGCAGGGGGCATGGAAGCTAAGGCAAATACAATATAAGAAAATGCAAAAAAGTTAAATAAGCCTGGAGTCACACAGCCAGTGGAAAACTGCCAAATGAAGCAAGTTGAGTGATTATCTGGTGCTAATTCCTATGCTTCTAAACAACCAATTTACTAAATTATTATCGAGGGACAAGATAACAGCCGGGATCTACATCTGGGGCTTTACAACAGATAGCTAAAAAAAAGACTTAAACGTTAAATGTGGATGCAGATATTTGCCTATACGTATAAAAGCTATAGGCATATAGTACAATGTACAGTATCTCACAAAAGTGAGTACACCCCTCACATTTTTGTAAATATTTTATTCTATCTTTTCCTGTGACAACACTGAAGAAATTACACTTTGCTACAATGTAAAGTAGTGAGTGTAAAGCTTGTATTCCAGTGTAAATTTTCTGTCCCCTCAAAATAACTCAACACACAGCCATTAATTTCGGAACCGCTGGCAACAAAAGTGGGTACACCCATAAGTGAAAATGTTCAAATTGGGCCCATATAGCCATTTTACCTCCCCAGTGTCACTTGACTCGTTAGTGTTACAAGGTCTCAGGTTTGAATGGGGAGCAGGTATGTTAAATTTGGTTTTATCGCTCTCACTCTCTCATACTGGTCACTGGAAGTTCAACATGGCACCTCATGGCAAAGAACTCTCTGGGGATCTGAAAAAAAGACTACATAAAGATGGCCGAGGCTATAAGAAGATTGCCAAGACCCTGAAACTGAGCTGCAGCACGGTGGCCAAGACCTACAGTGATTTAACAGGACAGGTTCCATTCAGAACAGGTCTCGCCATGATTGTCCAAAGAATGTGAGTGCACATGCTCAGCGTCATATCCAGAGGTTGTCTTTGGGAAATAGACGTATGAGTGCTGCCGGCATTCTTGCAGAGGTTGAAGGGGTGGGGGATCAGCCTGTCAGTGCTCAGACCACACGCCGCACACTGCATCAAATTGGTTTGCATGGCTTTCATCCCAGAAGGAAGCCTCATCTAAAGATGATGCACAAGAAAGCCCGCAAACAGTTTGCTAAAGACAAGCAGACTAAGGACATGGATTACTGGAACCATGTCCTGTGGTCTGATGAGACCAAGATAAACTTATTTGGTTCAGATGGTGCCAAGCGTGTGTGGTGGCAACCAGGGGAAGAGTAAAAAGACAAGTGTGTTTTGCCTACAGTCAAGCATGGTGGTGGGAGTGTCATGGTCTGGGGCTGCATGAGTGCTGCCGGCACTGGGGAGCTACAGTTCATTGAGGGAACCATGAATGCCAGCATGTACTGTGACATACTACTGTATGTACGTTATGAGAACACTCACAATGAACATAGTGATGAGGCAAAATCAGAAATGCACGTCACATAAAACTTTACGTGGAATTCAACCAAAACCAAAAATGTTATACTGTATATTGCAGCTCACCAATAATGAGAAGCGTTGGCTACATTCGTTTTCTTTTTCAGACATTTTTTCCCACTGTTTTTACCTGGTAATCTGGCCAGGGGCACCTGTGGATAGCAGCATTGTCAGTCTGGTGAGAGACTATTAGATGGACTAGCAGATTTAAATACACTAATAAATTGAAGCCAAACTCCACGTAAAACGCTATTATAAGCAGTTACACCAACGTTTTTTTTTTCCTTTTGGGATAAAGGTTTTACATAAATATATAAAGAGTGATCTTTGTAAGCACCCTTGCTAAAGTTAAATGGTTTGTCTCATCTATGTAACTTAAAAATTCTGCTGGGGAACTTCTTTTGAAAAACAACTGGCTTACAGGCTAGATCCCCAAATGAAAATAGAAGAAAGAACGCCTAAAAATTAAAATGAATGCAGCCATCACATCTAAGAATTGGTAAGCTGCAATATAATAAATGTTTGATTTTGGGTTTAATGCTGCTTTAAACCATATCTACTTAAGATAGAAAAATATTAATGTGGTGGCTGCAATAGTTTTATATTTTCAATCTATAGAGAATTAGCGTTGTCACCTTAGGATGAAAAGTATTGTAAAACTACTGAATATCTTTCCCTCTGCCCATCTCCATAATATAGGCGGGAGGTGTTTTTCAGTCATGTTAATGCTGGCCCTGACACATGCTGGGGGTTATCCTTGCTGGCTCTGACACATGCTAACGGTTTGTCATAGCTAGCCCTGACACATGCTGGGAGTTATCATTGCTAAAGCTGACACATGCTGGGGGTTATCCTTGCTGGCTCTGACACATGCTGACGGTTTGTCATAGCTAGTCCTGACACATGCTGGGAGTTATCATTTCTAAAGCTGACACATGCTGGGGGTTATCCTTGCTGGCTCTGACACATGCTGACGGCTTGTCATAGCTAGCCCTGACACATGCTGGATATTATCAATGCTAAACCCGACACATGCTGGGGGTTATCCTTGCTGGCCCTGACACATGCTTAAGGTAATCACAACTGGTCTTGACACACGCTGGGGGTTATAATTGCTGGCCGTGACACATGCTGACACAACCTGCAATATAATAAATGTTTGATATTGGGTTTAATACTGCTTTAAACCATATCTAGACTCAACAAAAATGTTATACAGTGCCTTGAAAAAGTATTAATTCCCCCACATTTTATCATGTTCTAACCAAAGAATGTAAATGTATTTTATTGGGATTTTATTTAATAAAAAAAACAAAGTAAATAAAGTTTTCAATTTTTTTACAAATAAATATCTGAAAAGTGTGGCATGCATTTGTATTCAGTCTGAGTTCATACTTTGTAAAACCACATTTCACTGCATTTACAACTGCAAGTCTTTTGGGGTATGACTCTACCAGCTTTGTTCATCTAGAGAGAGAAATGTTTTCCCATTTTTCTTTGCAAAATAGCTCAAGTTCTGTCAGAATGGACAGACAGCGTCTGTGAACAGCAATTTAAAAGTCTTGCCACAGATTCTCACTTGGATTTAGGTCTGGACTTTTACTTGGCCATTCTAATACATGAATATGATTTGATCTGAACCATTCCATTGTAGCTCTGGCTGTATGTTTAAGATCGTTGTCCTGCTGGGAGGTGAACCTCTCCCCCAGTCTCATGTCTTTTGCAGACTCTAACAGGTTTTCTTCTAAGATTGCCCTGTATTTGGCTCCATCCATCTTCCCATCAACTCTGACTAGCTTTCCTGTCTATGCTAAAGAAATGGTGTGTTCAGGGTGATGTGCAGTGTTAGTTTTCCAACACACATAGCGTTTTGCTTTTAGGCCATCTGGTCTGACCAGAGCAGCTTCTACCACGTTTGCTGTGTCCCCCACATGGCTTCTCACAAACTGCAAATGGGATTTGTTATGGCTTTCTTTTAACAATGGCTTTCTTCTTGCCACTCTTCCATAAAGGCCAGACTTGTGGAGTGCCCGACTAATAGTTGTCCTGTGGACAGATTCTCCCTCCTGAGCTGTGGATCTCTGCAGCTCCTCCAGAGTTATTATGGGCCTCTTGTCTGCTTCCCCGATTAATGCTCTCCTTGTCTGGCCTATCAGTTTAGGTGGACGGCCATGTCTTGGTAGGATTGTAGGTGTGCAATACTCTTTCCATTTTCGGATGACGGATTGGGCAGTGCTCAGTGAGATGTTCAAAGCTTGGGATATTTTATAACCTAACCCTGCTTTAAACTTCTCCATAACTTTATCCCTGACCTGTCTGCTGTGTTCCTTGGCCTTCGTGATGCTGTTTGTTCACTAAGGTTATCTAACAAACCTCTAAGGACTTCACAGAACAGCTGTATTGTTTGGAGATTAAATTACACACAGGTGGACTTTATTTACTAATTAGGTGACTTCTGAAGGTACTGGGTTCCTCTAGATTTTAGTTAGGGGTATCAGAGTAAAGGGGGCTGAATACAAATCCATGCCACACTTTTCATATATTTATTTGTAAAAAAATTTGAAAACCACTTATTATTTTTCTTCTACTTCACAATTATGTGCCACTGTGTGTTGGCATATTACATAAAATCCCAAAAAAATACATTAACGTTTTTGGTTGTAACATGACAAAATGTGGAAAATTTCAATGGATATGAATACTTTTTTCAGGGCACTGTATGTTGAAGTTTGCCAGATGTGGTGGTTTGAATAGTTTTATATTTTCATCCATTTCTTCTTTATTTTCACATTGTGATCCTGCCAGTAACACACTTCCTGTCCGGATATTGCTCACTCACCAAACTCTATATTATGTGTCAGAGCCAGAAAGGATAACTGTAACGGATGAGGGCACCCCAGACCGGGTACCTCCATTGACAGATGCTCCTAGTGCTTCCCAAGGGGCTCCAAGCACTCCACCAGACACCGTAACCTCTTCAGACCCCACGAACCGCCGCAGCTTGGTTAGGGTCTCAGCGTTTCCTATCCACCCTGGACCTCCGACAAGGCTCCAGGTTCCTGTGGGTGAACCTCTCTTTCCCCAGAGAGTGCAGCATGAACAAGCTCTTACACAAGCTCTTACAAGAGCTCAGTGATCCTCTAAGGGAGTATGGAAGACCATAGCAATCCCTGTAGCAGATTCCCCCAATAAGAGACAGGACTCTAGATTGAGGTGAAGGAACTCAGCACAGCTTTACTGAACAAGACTTATATACAGTTTTCACCCACAAGGTTACCACCCAGATGGACCTTGTTGAAGACTGAACATAATATTCACCATCCAATAGGAACAGAGTTTTACACTCTCATACAGTGTACAAAATATACAATGTTGGACAATCCCCCCTCCCCCTTAGCATCCAATCCACATTCCTATAAGTTTCTCTTAAGGCCGACAGACAGAACAATGGGAGGTCATTAACACGTAACAATGCAAAAGGGCAATCCACATTCCCTCCCAATACACAACAAAAGGAATACCTGTCTGACATTGAAAGCTATGTAATATACCCAGCATTTAGGAATTACAGATTTCATGGCAAATGGGAATAAATCCTAAAATTTCTATATGGAGATATTGCCGGCAAATATGAAGCAATCCAAACCATTACTTATCTGTCTTTAAATTCCAGTGACGGTGAATACTGTCACAATAACTCCCCCTCATGCTGGCTCTTACACATAATTGGGGTTATAATTTCCCACCCTGGCACTTGCTGGGGGTTATTATTGCTGGCCCTGACACATGCTGTAGGTTATCGTTGTTGGCCCTACAACATGCTGGGGGTTATCATTGCTGGTCCTAACACATGCTGGGGGATTATCATTGCTGGCCTTAACACATGCTGGGGGTTATCAATGCTGGCCCTGACACACACTGGGGGTTATCATTGCTGGTCTTGACACTCACTGGGGTTTGTCATTGCTGGCCCTGACACATGCTGGGGGCTATCATTGCTGACCCTGACACATGCTGGGAGTTATCATTGCTGACCCTGACACATGCTGGGGGTTATCAGTACTGGCCCAAACATCTGTTGGTTGTTATCATTACTGGCACTAATACATGCTGGGGTTATCATTGCTGGTCCTAACAAATTCTGGGGGTTATCAATGTTGGCCATGACACATGCTGAGGATTATCATTGCTAGCCCTGACATATGCTGGTTATTATCATTGCTACACCTGACACATGCTGGGGCTTATTCTTGCTGGCCCTGACACATGCTTAAGGTTATCAGAACTGGCCCTGACACACGCTGGGGGTTATAATTGCTGGCCCTGACACATGTCAGGGGTTATCCTTGCTGACCTTGACAAATAATAGGGGTAACACTGTTGGCCCTAACACATGCTGGGGGTTGTCGTTTCTGGCCCTGACATATGCTGGGGGTTATCCTTGCTGACCCTGACACATGTTGAGGGTTATCATTGCTGACCCTGACACATGCTGGGGGTTATCCTTGCTGGCCCTGACTTACAATGGGAATTATCATTGGTCCTAACACATGCTGGCGGCTATCTTTATTGGCCATGACACACACACTGGGGGTTATCACTGCTGGCCCTGACACATTCTTGGGGTTATCGTTGCCAGCCCTGCCACATGCTGGGGCTTTTCATAGCTGTCCATGACACAATCTGGGGGTTATCATTGCTGGCCCTGACACAAGCTGGAAGTTATTATTGGCCACTGTTTGTCCATACACACAAATCCACATTGCATTTTCTTTCTTAATCTTTTCAAGGCAGGTGACAGGAAGCCCACGTAGAGCACTGAATGTTTCTTTTCAATCTTTTCAAGGTCCTGCTTGTAGGGTTTATTTTTAGGCCCACTGACACCAATTATAGAACAGATTTTTGCGCTTGCTGACCGGTAACTGATATTGTTAAATAACAGTGTAACGGACACTGTTAAATAATTCTGACTCTGCACTCTATATACTTCAATGTGCTTAAAAGAAACTACAGTCTGTGTTTTTTATTACACTGTGCGTGGTTTTTATATAACATTGCAATTTTATATTAATACTAAGCATTTCTCATGATGTTATTTATTATGACACTAGGTTATTTTCCCAGCCAGCACCCCAACACAATTGTCTGAAACCACCCCTGTAAGACAAAACATTAACTGGCAACACTAGTTGCAGGTATAAGCACTTGGATGTTCCGGTGTAACACAACAGAGGCTTGTTCGTATTTGGCCAGCCTGAAGAGTTTGAGCTGTTTTGCTTATTTAAGTTATCACTAAGAAACACAGAAAATGGTTGAGGATGGAATCTTTGAGTGCTGTTTATATTTTCCTATTAGACAAATAAGTTTCTAAAATTATAGTTAAATTGATGCACAAAAGGATTTCCATCACTTTAACCTGTCAATAAAATGACATCAAGCAGAATATGAAAATTACTTTTACTACTGTAATTTAGAAAATAAATGTGCATTGGAATAACATTGTTATTATATGGAGGTAAATGTGCTTTGAAAAATCTATTTCTGTCAAGAGTCTCTCTGTAAGCAAATTTAACATATTGTCAAATACAAATCTTTATTACTGCGCATCTTAAAGTTGTAAAACAGTTTAAAATTACTAATAGCTCATTTATTCTCCATTTTATGAAGTTCTATATTAATACTGTTATCAGTATCATCATTTGTATGTAATTACTTCTCATATGCTTTAGAAAACATTTTTATTTTTGCTTGCACTGTGAAATCCTTTTTTTTATTAGCCCATCAGGGACACAAGAGTTCCACCAATGAATGCTGAAAGAAAGTTTATTTTGAATCAGACCTATCATAGTCTTTCTGAATTCCGAAATCCATGAATATTATAATTACTACTGTCTATTTTGTCAAGAATTCAGCATGATTAATGTGTATGTACACACACCTGTCAATCTAAACTAGACTAAAATAATTTCTTATAGGAAAACTAAAATGTTGATCTATGTAAATTATGACTTGGAAATCTGAACTTTTACTGGGTTATTTATGGGCTTTAGGCTACTGTCTGATGACATCTTATCTTATGTAGCCAATATTGTATGTTGAGATGGACCAAAGAAAATTATTGCACTGTTTTGTACTTATCTGTTCTTTTGAAAACTTCAATAAAAATTATTGAAATAAAAACTGAAATGTTGTTTACATGCCAATTCAAGCGCTGTTGGCACATAGCAGGTACCCTAAATGCCTTCATGTCTCCCAATAGATGTAACATTTTCTCACGTAGATTTGATATGATTTTCTTATTTGTATATACCTACTCTGAGCTTTAAAATTATATTTTACAACAGACATCTCTCCACTGGAAGCAAAGAGGGTTTGTCAGATTGGCGGTTTTGCATGAAGTTCACTGAACATACATCACATGTCCATCACAGGCTTGTTGACATTTCTCTGGTAAAACATTTCCCAACGAAAAAAACCCAAATTATCATCATAGGTAAAGTTGTCAGGAAATGTACAGATTATAGGGGAAAATCCAGGGTAAATATTTCAGGATTGGACCCTTGATAAACAGAACCAATCTTTTAATGAAAGTAGTGAGATCTCTACACCAAAGTTTATATTTCAGTGTGCTTGAGGTGGCCTTTAGAGCCCATTCACACTAGCACGACTTGTGAGGTGACTTGTGTCGCCCCAGGTCGCTTGACATAACAAAAGCAATGTTAATCAATCAGTGCTGTCTTAATTGGCACTACTGAAGTTGCTCCGACTTCAGGAAAGGGTCCTGTACTACTTTGAGGCGACCTGTGATCCAACCTGTCCCATATACTTCAATGGGAGTCGCCTCCTTATCTTAATTGAAGTGACTTGTTATCAGACTTTCCAGGAAGAAGAAAGAGATTAGCCAGGCATTCCCCACAGACAAAGTCTCCTGTCTCTTCAAAGTAGTGCACAAGTCTCTTCCAAGTCTCTTCCAAGTCTCTAAACAAGTCTCTCAAAGTCACGGGGCGACTTTCTGGTCGTGGTAGTGTGAACCGGCTCTTACAAAGAAGGTCTCACTTTCCCTGTTGGATTGTTCACCTATTTAATATTATACAGAGTACACAAAATAAATTACAGTGTTACCCTTATAGGGTCATAACTTAAACACCAATTGGGCAAACAAAAGGTGTGTAAAGTCTTACAGTATATTTTCTTTATAAAGCAGCCACAACCTGAATAGAAAAGTCTGACCCCCTGGCAGCATGCTGCAGAGTGGGATGACTGCTCTCTATATATGAAAGTAATGGTTTCTCTGCAGAGTTCTGACAAACCCCTGCCAAATCAGAGTCAGAGCCATCCAATCAACAGTGTTTTGCTGATTGCAGAACTATAGGTCTAATTTAGGGGGTTGCACTGCCCCCCTTCAGAGACCAAGGGTGCCACGCTGTAGCTGTTAGCTGTGATGGAATTTTCTACAGCTGGGGAACTAGTAGGGAAACATTTAAATGACTTTGCACTTCTTTTGTTTTGATGAACCTGGAATGTATGTAGCTGATTCAAACTGAAGGATGAATTGGGCTTTAATAAATGGGTAGAAGCAAAAACTCTGGAGGGGAGATCTCGCTGTTGGAGTTCCAGTAGTACATTATTAAGTTATTTCACCATTTTCTATAGCTAAAAATTTTAACTGTGCCAGGTTTAAACCAAACATTGCATTGCTTCTCGCCAACTAGACTCAGGGCACATAGTGGGTGGCTTACCAAGAGAAATTGGCAATGGGGCAGAGTCCCCTTAAATCAGGAAACCAGGATTTACCCTAATCTCAGTTCTGTGTATTCCTTTGCAGAATAGACATACAAACCCCTTTGTTGCAGGGCACTAGATGCTATTTCCTGAAGTCTGTAGTATGTTCTTTTTTCCCCCAACTTCCAAGAGGGGTTTAAATCTGATGAGTGACTATAGCAAATGACTTAGAACTGGCATTTTTATACATCAGGTTTTCTGTGCCCGAGAGGCAGACAGTGGGAAGAGATCCAATATCAGCAGAAATTGCATCTAAAATCAATAATTATAGTGAAAAGAAAATGGGTATCCTAGTGCTCTATAACAATGCCTGGATGAAAAACCAAACGGCTCATCCAGCAGACCAGCCTTTTTCAACATTTTAACACTAGAAGAACCCTTCAAATAGTGTTTTGCTCCCTAGGAAACCCATTCAATAAATATATTCACAGAATGCATTGGCTCCATATGACATAATTATTTTTAGCCATAAGCATGAAATGAAATAAATACCAATAATAACAATGTCAAAAAAATAAACATAGACTGTGAAAACTGTAGTGTGTCCAGTGGAGACTTGCCCACTTACATTAGGATTGTGGAAAACTCTCCCTTAATGAGTAAGTGGGAGATTAATATCCACCATTTATTACTGCCCAAGGAACCTCTGGAGGAACTCTTGGGTTATATGGAACCCTAGTTAAGAAAAGATTGTAGTAGACCATGCACCTTCTTATGTACATAGACGTTATTTTCAGTTTTGATTGGAATAGTATTTTTAAGTGAACCAAAACACATCTAGTAAATGTAGTTTAATCTATGGTACTAATCCATTTAAAAGTTTCTTCACAGACACATTAGACACATTAAATAATTAAATTTTAGCAGGCAATACTTTGCAAACAATTAATGGTGCACTGTGTACACCATAAATAATTGGATATGCCAATCAAAACAATTCCCCAGGTAATACCTACGGTAGGCTGATGTGTGTGCATGGTCACAGAGATAACTTAATGCTTTGGTTTGAGAAATTATGCTATTTGATTTCTTACTGACGCACTAAAGGCTGAAGGAAAAAAGTTCTGTTATGTGTATTCATTGACATTTAAGGCAAGTGACAGAATATACTGTCGATATATCCCTGCCTGCGTACTGTGCCTGAATTAAACGTTGACAGATCAGGCACAAGAGATAGAAAAAATCCAGATCATTGCAATGCTTTAAATTAAATGCTCCATATATTAAAAACAACCTTTTACATTTAGCCATACTAGTAAACTTTTCTAACAAAAGTAGTTAGCTCGGTACAAGTCACAAGTATGCACCCATTGTACCATAGAGGCAACTATGTATGCTACAGCATTTAAAGGGACTTTATGGTATTTTAAATTTTTTATACAGAAATAAATCAGCTTTATGTATTCTTTTTATTAATACTCACTGGTTATTTAAGCTTTTTTTTTTCCTGTGCATGGTTTATAATTTTATAATATTTACTTATTACCTATTTGCTTACTGTTTTGCTATGACACACAATGGTTTTGTGTTACTTCTAAGCCCTCACATTAAAAACAATGCACTATCTTTGCCAGGTGACATTTGATAATGCACTGATCTACAAGGAAAAAGCATCGGAAATGATAGTAGCTAAATTTTACCTGAATTGGGTCACCGATAAAGGAAAATTAACTCTTTGGCTCAGGTTTCAAAGATACAGCTTCAGGTCAAAATTGGATCAAAATAGTTTGAAATTTACGAGGGGGGTGTGTGATTATGCTCCATAACTTTCCTGCAAAATGTGATAAAGCAATGAGAATGGTGACACACTACCACAGATACTATGTATCTTTTTAAATCCAATAACAATACTTTCCATTTATTTATTGGTTTTTCATGCAATATTTTCATGCTCCCTCCACCCCATTGGGACTGCAAAAGGCATGGAATTTTTCTTCTTGTTCAGCCAATGACGCAGATAAGTTGCACATGTAATACAACAATAATGAGGATCCCAACTCTTGTCCTGATTCCCTATTTTGTATCCAAAATATATGTAGTATGCCTTTTTTACCACTGCCATCATACTGAACTTTTGAGATGCAAATGTAACCTCGCCACAATTGTAGCAGGAGTTATCTGCGTTGCTTACACAGTTTGGAGGCATTTTGGCTTCTCAGGGAAAATATCTTGCAACTGTTCCTTGGAAATGTTAGGCAATGACACTTTCACAAGCCACCTGGTGTTACTGTATGATGTGTAGTTCTGACAAATGTATGTTGCAATAAATGAACAATAAATTACATTTAGGTAATCATTTTTAGTCTCAACGTTAAGGTAAATGTATTCACTTCCATGTTGTACCATTTTCATTGTTCTACCATACTTTGTCAAGAAGTTACGAGGCATCATGATCATCAGACACCTCCCTCCCTTGTAGGCAAATATAGTGGTCTGTGTATAAATCTTTATTGTGAAATATATTGAAAACTTAAGCCAACCAGCACCTTTATCACCTGTTTTCTAATTCATCTTATCAAAATATGTAAAAATTAGCACATTTTATCTCAGAGGTCGAAAATTTCCCAAAATTTGTAGACCAGTATAATTGGAAAGGAGTGATTGCACTGAGCTATAAGGAGCTTCTTCTTAAAATGAATAACAATCAAAAATCAGAAGGTCTAACTTATGTTAGTTACATTGCTGGAAGATAATCTGTACAAAAGAGTCTACTTTTTTTACAAGAATACTGACCTACTTAGTATGGAATTTAGGTTTTTTTTGGACATGCATATACATTTAGAAATAGTGGCAGAGATTGAATTGATAAACCACATTTCTCTCCCCAGTTGGTAAAAACATGCGAGGCTTTGAGTTTCTGAGAACTTTGTAGGATGGGTAATGCATTAAGAGGTTCTAGTTATAAAAATCCATCAGTAAATATCTAATTTTTAATTGTATACTGTTCCTGGCTAGGGATGATCGAACTTTTCAAAAGTTCGGTTCGGCCAGAACATCCGAACTTCCCGAAAGTTCGGCCTGGATTTCAGAACCCCATTGAAATCAATGGGACCCGAACTTCGGTAATCAAAAAACACCATTTTGAAGCCCTAAAACCCAATAAATGCCCCTAAAAAGTGCCTAAGGTTCTGGGTCATACCCCAGGGACTATTAATCACACAAAAAAAAGTTCTTAAAAAGTGTCATTTTTGATAGAGAGCCAATTATTGAAAAAAATAAAATTAAAAAAAAAAATAAAATTCTTTGGATTTAGTATCTGGGGGGTCTAAAAAGTGTACCTGTGAAGTTTCAGCTCTGTAGCATGTCCAGAACCATAAAAAAAAAATTGTTTGTATTTTGCCACTTATAGAACAGGTCAGTGGCATTTTTTGGGGTCTTTTCAGGCAGGCAAAACATCTGAACTTGTGTATACGGGTATATATACCACTATACACAAGTTCAGATGTTTTGCCTGCCTCCAAAGAACCCAAAAAAATGCCCAAAAAAACGCCTGCTACTAAACCGGCAAGGTGTGAAAAGCGAGAAGCCACTAACCTGTTCTATAACTGACCTAATACAAACAATCTTTTTTTTTTTTATGGTTCTGGACATGCTACAGAGCTGAAACTTCACAGGTACACCTTTTAGACCCCCCAGACACAAAATCACACAAAAAAAAAGTTCTTAAAAATTGTCATTTTTGATAGAGAGCCAATTATTGAAAAAAAAAAAAAAAAAAAATGTCTTTGGATTTAGTATCTGGGGGGTCTAAAAAGTGTACCTGTGAAGTTTCAGCTCTGTAGCATGTCCAGAACCATAAAAAAAAGATTGTTTGTATTTTGTCACTTATAGAACAGGTTAGTGGCTTCTCGCTTTTCACACCTTGACGGTTTAGTAGCAAGCATTTTTTTGGGCATTTTTTGGGTTCTTTGGAGGCAGGAAAAACATCTGAACTTGTGTATAGTGGTATATATACCACTATACACAAGTTCAGATGTTTTGCCTGCCTCCAAAGAACCCCCAAAAATGCCCAAAAAACGCCCAGGTGTGTTGTTGCAGGCATTTTTTTGGGGTTTTTGGAGGCAGGCAAAACATCTGAACTTGTGTATAGTGATATATACACACACATACTTATATGTATTTTACACTTAGACATATATAGGTGTGATAGGAGCGCATATATATTGGTGTTAATTATTTCATTAGCACAAGTAGTTTTTTCTGCTCCTTTCACACCTATATATGTCTAGGTGTATATATACATACATGGGTGTGTATATATACCCCCTATACACATGTTCAGATGTCATGCCTGACTCCAAACATGTGCTCAAAAGATCCCTATGGACGCCTACAGCCAAAAAGAATGCTGACGGGGGCGAAGCCATATTACTGCAGCGAAAGTGACACAAGAGAAACTAGCTTTTCTCTATAGCGGTCACCTTGATATGAAAGGGTTTTATCACCCTGCCATAGCAGTCACTGTCAGTTAACCCTACACTACACTACGGTCCCCTAACACTTAACACTTTCCCTACAGAAACGGAATAAATTAAAGCTAACTAAAGTGTAAAAGAGCACCCTAACTACACTAGATATCCCTTTCCTCACACTAAAAATTGCTAAATGACACTTTGTAACACTTTGTAACAGAAGTAACAGAACAGCATTCCACTCTCTTCCATGTCCCGTATAAGAATGCTAGGAATCTTATATACTGGGGGGCGTATTCACTAATGATTGGTCTATGGACCCCCTAGTCACTCCAATCACATTCCTAGCATTCTTCTGCCCCCTCAATTGGCTTTTGCTAATGGTTCTGGCCCAATCATGGGCTTTTAAAGCCCATTTCCTGTCCCATTGCATTTTGGTCGGTTCTGGTTGCCGAATTCCGAACTTTTTGGGCAAAAAGTTCTAAATTTGGCCGAACCTCGAACAGCCAATGTTCGGGTCGAACCGATGGTCGACCCGAACCGTTCGATCATCCCTATTCCTGGCAAGGGAGCAGAGTTAACTGCTCTGAAACATGTTGAAATAAAAACTTGCATCTTATCTTATATTGGCATTTTACTTTAAGTCCAAGCGCTCCACAGCGACAACAAAAAATCGGAAAAGGAAGCCTAAACTGAAAGACTGCTATCCGAGCACTCCAGCTCTTGCTTCTTACTACACTCTTGATGACAGTGATTTGAGCACCCCGGCCCTCACTTTATGCTGTGTCCCAGGGTGTCCCGGTATAGAAGAGAGTACTCTAGTGTAACAGATCAAATGACTATTTAAAACGAATGCCCCTAAGCTGCCACATACTGCAGGGTCATAAGAGCCACCAGGTAATGACAGCCACCTCCATAGGTGAGAAGTGTAAAATATGTAATTTGGCTACACTTAGAGGCACTTCCCTTCTTTGTTCTGGTTCTAGTGACCACCAATATATTTGGTTTGTTATGGTAACAAAATCTGGAAAATCATATTTAAAAGCAAAGGTTTTAGGTTTCAAAAGGACACATTTTGCTGAAACGGGTGCTTTTCAAAAAAAATGTAATGAAGGTTGCAGTCAGTAATCAGTGGGTACTAATACATCCTACCATCCTGGAGGCAACTCGATTTTCTGTCAAGCAAAACAGCAAGAATAAATGGAAGAGAAATCCATTATGGTTTGCTACAAAAGTAAGTAGAATAGTACAGGAGAAAAACATCAGCATATAAAAGATAAAAAGTAAAAGAAAGTGTTGTTGATAGAGAAGTGTATAAAAACTGACAAAAGGAAGCCAAATAAATTGTCAGTGCTGCTAAAAAATAGAATGAGGAGAGAATGGATAATTCATTCAGAAAGTAAATAAAACCTGTTATAGGTATATCAATGATATGAAGAAAAGATACTATGGGATTAGGTAAATAAACACTGTGTATAAGAGCCGGTTCACACTACTCTGACTTGGGACACAACTTGTGTGCCCTCAAGTCGCCCCAAGTCTCTTGTCATCACAAATTCAATGTAAATGAATGAGAGCCGTCTTAATATGCATTACTGAAGTCGCTCCAACTTGAGAAAAGGTTCCTGTACTACTTCAAGGTGACCTCTATCCGACTTGTGCACATAGACTTTAATGGGAGTCTCCTCTAAGTCGGATCCTTATCTATTTTCAAGCGACTTGTTATGAGACTTTCCAGGAAGAAGAAAAAGATTAGCCAGGCATTCCCCACAGACAAAGTCGCCTATCATTTAAGTCTCTTCAAAGTAGTGCACAAGTCTCTTCCAAGTCTCTAAACAAGTCTCTTCAAAGTAACGCTAAAAAGCCGCTCCTTCATGGGGCGACTTTCTGGTCGCGGTAGAGTGAACTGACTCTCACACTTGTGTTGTTTAAATGTAGCAAACCATTTAAACAATTATTTCTGCTAGGATTAAATGACACAAACAAAAATGTGATGCAGGATCATATTGGCTTTAGCGGTGAAGGTTTATTTTCAGGGTTTCTAAAGTCAGAGGTAGCAGATAAACTGGCTCACCTAAAGACTAATAAAGCAATTTCTCTTGATGGCATGAATCCCAAAGTTCCAAAAGAACTTGGAGGTATAGTTGTTGGACCAATAACTGATCATTTTAAATAATCTTTTCTAACAAGAGAAGTTCTTCATGACTGGCAGACTACTAGTCAATACGTTTTACACCTGTATAAGTTAAAGGAATCACTTTTAAAAAAGGATCAATTATCATTTAAAAACACATAACTGACTGAAACCAAAGCAGCATGCTAAGAGCAGACCTTATCAGAACAATCTTCATTTTTTTACTTTATCGCAAATGTTTTGCACCAGGGTAGGCTATCTTGATTTTACAAATTCATACAGTCCCACATAATGATTTCATAATAATTGTACAGCTAGGACTTAAACTTAGGATGGTTCAATTAATTTGCAGCTGTCTAAAGTATAGATATCTCAGCGTGGTACGCTCATTCAGAACAGAGACTGACTAGTGTTATATTACAGGGCTCTTACTAAATTCTGTTCTATTTAATTTGTTGGTAAGTGATATAACTGGAGGTTGTGTGGTCAAATTATGCTATATTTGCTAATGACACAAGGGTGTGCAATGGTGTTGATATACCTTTAGGCAGTGGCATCGCGAGGGGGGGCTGACCGGGGCTATAACCCCCCGAGTGGGCCCCCAAAAAGCCCTGGGTCTCCTATTGCTTATTTAAAATGATTAGCCCTGAGTCCCAAGGCCTGGGGTTGGCCAGGAACTCGGGGCTACATACCTCAGCAGTGTAACATTTATACAGCACATCCAGTGATTTGTGGGCGATCTGGGGCAGCCACAAGGAGAGTGATTGGAGCTGTCAAGTTTAAGCATTGATGTTGGGTGTGGGTGGGGCCGGTATGTGGGGCTCCGTTCCTTTGTTTCATGCATAGACAAACAGCAGCTGGCTGGGGAGGAAGGTGGCAGGGGGCGGGACCAATTGTAACTGCTGTATGTTCACCCACAGCGGTGTATAATAAACCTAAAATTATAATAAACCTGAATTATAAACTGCTGTGGACGCACAACGCATTCCTGAACCTTGCACCCTGTACAACGCATTCCTGAACCTTGCACTCTGTATGTAACACATTACTGAACCTTGCACCCTATGCAAAGCATTCCTAAACCCTGCACTCTGTACAACGCATTCCTGAACCCTGCACTCTGTACAACGTATTCCTGAACTTTGCACTGTGAGGGGGGCTGTGTAATGTAATGGGTTCCAGAGGTGGGAGGGCTGTGTAACGCAAAAGGGGTCCAGAGGTGTGGGGGGGCTGTGTAATGCAAAGGGGTCCAGAGGTGTGGAGGGGGGCCTGTGTAATGCAAAAGGGGTCCAGAGGGGTGGGGGGCTGTGTAATGCAAAAGAGGTCCAAAGGTGTGGCGGGGTTGGCTGAGTAATGTAAAGGGGTCTAGGGGTGTGGGAGGGGGGCTGTGTAATGTAAAGGGTCCCAGAGGTGGGGGGGCTGTGTAATGCAAAAGGGGTCCAGAGGTGTGGGGGGGCTGTGTAATGTAAAGAGGTCCAGAGGTGTGGGGGGGCTGTGTAATGCAAAAGGGATCCAGAGGTGTGGAGGGGGCCTGTGTAATGCAAAAGGGGTCCAGAGGTTTGGGGGGGGCGTGTAATGCAAAAGAGGTACGGACTCGACTGACGTCACCCGCTGCTGTTGCTGTTCCGAGCGTGTGTGGAAGGCTGCTGGTATGCACAGCCCACGCCGCTGAAGTTCATTGCTGTACACCTTATCGATGTGCCTACTTTTATTATGTACCATGTAAGTGCAACCTTTATTCATTAAATAGCGTATTACTGGCAGTCTGCACTTAGAGGTCCTTTTTTCTTTCATATACTTGGGAATACCTTGAATGTTTGCATCTGGTGTATCCGGTTTGTGAGTCCTGCCTGGTCCTTAGTTATCAAGGGGTGCATACATATGTACCTGAAGCCTACTTGCCGTTGTGGATTGACACTGCGATTTTTGACCTCTGGTAAAACAGTGATCAAAATATGAGGTGAGGGCATAAGTGTGCTTTGTGGTGGAGGGAGATCACTGTGTGGAGTCGTTGTCTCCTATATCCTCTTTCTACACTGGTTGGACCTAAGGAACTGTTCTTTCATCTACTGGGACTCTTTATTTTCATTTTATTTCGCATGCGATTTCTTACATGCGATATTTTATAGGATTTGCGCTGCATCAATTTGTTTGTCATATCTTTCTGGGAATTTTGCTGTGTTTCCTGGGTCGGTGTTCAGCCAGCATTTCCATCCTATTTTGTTACACCCACCTGTCTGCGCTGATTGTATTCCATATATTGATAATTTGGCATTGCTGGAAGGTCAAACCAGTGAAAAATGTAGTTAGGCTTTGTAAATGCACAATGCACTTAGGGAAAAATAATCCTCTAATAGAATACAATACTGGGCTTATAGTGTTGGAGTGGTTATTTTTGATGATTGGAAAATGGTCAAACAGTGTGGCCAGGCAGTATAAATAGCAAATCTAATTAAAGGATTCATCGCTAGAGGTATTCCTCTATATAGAGGTCCTGATCCCCCTATATAGATCTATAGTTAGACCTCATATACTAAATTGGCTCACTTTGAAAAAACAGTAATGAAATAAAGGTACCACATCCCAGTTATATTGAAGACCACAAACCAGAATGATATGGGGCAAAGCTAGGGACTTTCAGGGTACTGTCTATGACCAATAACAATGGTATGACATTAATAAAGTGTATTATGTATAAAAACATTTATTTTATTATACATCATTAACACAAGAAAAAAGACAGGAGGACAAATTATATGTACAAAAATAGACATCCAATATAAAAACAAGACAAGCAAAGTTGTAAGCCTCGTATATTCATAGAGTTGTATTAGAACCACCGGGAAGTACCACAGGGCCAGATTAATCTGGTAATCACCCACGCACTTCCTTAGGTATACAACTACCCACTACCCTTTCGTCATCAAAACACGTCGGTGGCACCAGACGCAACGTCCACACACGCCCCCATCCGTGCCGGCTTTACTTCTTATATGCTGTTTGGGAACACGCGGGACGCCGCGATCGGACCCACAGTCCTCTGATTTATATGCCTGCTTGTACCGTCCTGCTTGTGAGTAGTGTCTTTTAATAAATGTATCCTTTATGTATTACGGGATTACGCTATGGTTCTTTGTTATGTATTCCCCATATGTTACAATTGCCTGACCACTGCAGATCTAATATGAGGATTTGGATCTTCCCTGGCGCTGATTCCTTTGGAGATACTGGAGCCTCATTGGTGTTATCTTATGCTTCGTGAGGCTATCTCATTTATTTGAGTAGCCGTCTTGCTTTGGTAAGCTGCCTCCCATTATTCTCACTCAGTGGTGTCCTTTCCCTGCACTTCCCTGGGTGTTACAAGGAAGGTCTCTTCACCTCACTGTTGGATTTTATTGAAGTTTGGAATCCTCAATTCTTTATTGATTTGGGACTTTACCATCAATACTTTTGGGACTTCACACATTATATTGTTTCTTACATATATCACAATATATAAGATGTTTTTGTACTATTCACCTTCAGTATATTGATTAGCGCTACACTTTTTTATATTTTTTATGTATTGGATCACTGTCTTTTGGTTTAGTGTTAGCAGCTTTTCACTTTGTTCTTATTATTTATGGTAAATTTTTTAGCGCAGAAATTTCCCCTATTTTTTTTATATATACTGCATTCATAGCTCAAAATATACAGTACTGACACTGAAAATGCTTTCCCTTTTTTTGCAACTCTACATTGCAGCCACATATGAATGATTCACAAAAAAACAAGGCATGGAAGGTAATTGCCTGTAATGCCTATTGCAAACAATCAGCTATTTGCTTTCTTTGTATTCTACAAGTAAAATAACATCCCGGATCTGTTTGGCTGCTATGGGAAACACAGGCGCTCTTCTTTACTTTCTGTTACTATGAACAAATAAATTCTGTCCTATTTAACCTCTTTACAGGCCATATGTTTGAAGGAAAAAGTGATCTTGCATTGCTAATGAATGTAAAATGTATGAAAAGCATGGGAACAAAGGAAAGTAAAGCCTCGTGTACACTGCTTCTGCTAAACCGACGTTTAGGAGTAGTTGGGCATTTTTTAAGCAGCCCTGACCTCTCCTCAATGTTATCTTATGTGTACATGTACACTCAGTCATTCATAGTAGTTTAGAGGCAGTTGAGTTTGCTGACGTTTTTTTTAAAGCAGAAAAATTGCATTCAGGACAGTAGTTTACTGGCATTTCATATGCCACATGCTTGTAAGTGCTGGTAAACGCGTGTAAACATTAGGTCACTTTCACCCCCTTATTGACCAGGCCAATTTTCAGCTTTCAGCGCTGTCACACTTTGAATGACAATTGCGTGGTCATGCTACACTGTACCCATATTACATTTTTATAATTTCTTTCACACAAATAGAGCTTTCTTTTGGTGGTATTTAATCACCGCTGGGTTTTTTATTTCTTACTAAAAAAAAAAAGTTTTTCTTATTTTCTGTCAGTAAATTTTGAAAATAAGTAATTTTTCTCCTTCAATGATGTGCACTGATAGGCTGCACTGATGAAGTGGCACTTATGGGCACTGATGAAGTGGCACTTATGGGAACTGATGAGGTGGCACAGGTGAGGAGGTACTAATATGCCGTTCAGATGGGCACTGATAGGTGGCACTGATAGGCAGCACTGATGAGCACTGATAGGCGGCACTGATGGGCACTGAAAGGCGGCACAGATGGGCACTGAAAGGTGGCACTGATGGGCACTGAGAGGTGGCACTAATGGGCACTGATAGGCAGCACTGACTGGTGGCACTGATGGGCACTTATGGGCAGCACTGATGGGCACTGACGGGGGGCACTGATGGACACTGACGGGCGGCACTGATGGGCACTGATGGGCGGCACAAATGTGTAGACACTGATGGGCACGGACTGACAGCACAATGGGCACTGATTGTGGGCACTGATGGGCATTGGTTGGTGTTACTTATGGGCACTGTTGTTTTACTTTACTGTAATCAGAGCAGTGATGATCAGTGCCCTGATTACCTGTCCTAGACTCCCCTTTGAGGAGGAGCCGCTGATTGACTCTCCTCGCCACACACTCTGACAGTATGAGGCGAGGAGAGCCGATCACATGGGCAAAGAGCCCCGTCATTGACTCTTTATCACGATCAAGGTAATGCCGTGTCCTAGCTACACAGCAAGGTCACGACTGCTGCACTGCACACCCCCGCGGACGCGCAAGAGCGGCTGTTCTGGGGCACTATCATATGACATTTGACGGTGGGAAGGCGGCAAGTAGATAAGCCACGTCAAGCATTTTTTTTTTTTTACTTGTCATAATCAATGGTTCCCTATGAGAGCCGTCCTAACTAATCCAGCTTTCAGCCCATTGATTTGAATGGAAGTCGCATCCAAGTCAGATCATCATGATCCGACTTGTGATGTGACTTGTGCTCTGAGGACCTTAAAGGTGAACCTCATGCCAAAAATTTTTTAAAAAAATGGTGTGGGGTCCCCCCTCCCCCAAGATCCATACCAGGCCCTTTGAATCTCATATAGATCTTAACAGGGAACACCATGCCCAAATGAAAAAAAAAATACGCGTGGTTCCCCCCTCCCAAGACTATACCAGAGCCTTCGGTCTGGTGTCGATTTTAATGGGAAACTTCACACCAAAAAAAATCCAAAATCAATACCAGACCCTTATCCGAGCATGCAGCCCGGCAGGTCAGGAAAGGGGGAAAGAGGGGGGGGCGAGCAAGGGCCCCCCTCCTGGACCATACCAGGCCAAACACTCTCAACATGGGGGGTGTGGGTGCTTTGGAGCAGGGGCCACTCCAAAGCACCTTGACAAGGGCCTCTTCCCATCAACCCTGGGTGGTGTTTTTTTTGGCGTGGGGTTTAGAGGGGCAGCCCCACGCCGTTTTTTTTTTTTTTCCATTTTGGCATTGGTTTCCCTTTCAAGATCCATACCAGTCTCAAAGGGCCTGATATAGATATTGGGGGGACCCCAAGCTGTTTTTTTTTTGTTTTAATTTTGGCGTAGGGTTCCCCTTCAAGATCCTCAGAGCACAAGTCAACCTACAAGTCATATCACGATGATCCGATTTCTATTCAAATCAATGGGCTAAATGTCCAATCATTTAAGACGGCTCTTATAAAGAACCATTGATTTTGAAAGCTGCTAAAAGCTAGCGCATTTTTACAGCCACTTTTTCCTGGCGTTGATATTGGTTTTGCGGCTCATTTTTTCTACGCCCCGTGTGCATTAAGCCTTAACCAGTCACACAATTTAAAGTCTTTAAACAAAATATCCCATCTAAGAAAGTTAGCACAAGGTATCAAATTTTATTTGTATTCGTTTTAAGTGATTCTAAATGCATTTGATGCATTAAGATAAAAAGCACTCTGTGTGTAGCAGCCCCCCCCCCCCCATACTGACCTAAGCCCTGTCTCCAACAATTTTGCCCAAAAGCCTCGGCTGTCCGTGACTCTCCCTCCTGATTGGCTAAGACACCGCAGCCAGCGCCATTGGCTCCCGCTGTTGTCAAACAAAGTCAGCGAGCCAATGAGGAGAGAGGGGGTGGGGCCGAGCCACAGCTCTGTGTCTGAAAAGACACATAGATCAGCAGCTCGGCTCGGGTGTCCCATAGCAAGCTGCTTGCTATGGGGGCACTCGACAGGAGGGAGGGGACAAAAAACACTTTTAAGACCAGGCTTTTTCTGGCACTTACAAGTTTAAATCAGCATTTTTTGCTAGAAGGTTAATTATAACCCCCAAACATTAAACATTTTTTTTTTTAGTAGAGACCTTAATAAAATGGTGATCGTTGCAATTTTTTATGTCACACACAGCGGTTTTGCAAACACAATTTTTCGGGAATAAAAAAACCACAATGTATACTCCATTTTTTTGTAAAATGTGAAAGATAATGTTACGCTGAGTACGTAGATACCTAACATGTCGCGCTTTGAAATACCTCATGCTTGTGGAATGGCGACAAACTACGGTACTTAGAGATCTCCATAGGCGATCCTTTAAACTTCTTTACGGGTTACCTAATTAGAGTTACAAAGGAGGTCTAGCACTTGAGTTCTTGCTCCTGCTCTAACATTCGCGGTGATATCTCACATGTTACAAATACTGTTTACATATGTGGGCGTGACTTCCATAAGCAATCGCTCCTTGCACGGAGGAATGGGGAACTTTTATTTTTGTTTTCTTATTTATTTCACTTTTTATTTTTACACTGTCCTTTACATTTTTTTTTCCTAACATTTTTATTCCTATTACAAGATATGTAAACATCCCTTGTAATACAAATAAGGATGACAGGTTCTCTTTGTAGAGAGATCTGGGGTCAAAAAAGACCCCAAATCTCTCCTTTACCTTTAAAAGCAACAAATCAAAAAATATATTTATTTCCACCCTTGACCGGAAGTAATATCAAGACCTCACTTCAGTCCTCCAAGGCCATAGGGGGGAATGAAAGAATGAGAGAGAATCTAGTTTTTGAATGCCGATGGGACTAGCCAGCCGCAATGGTTAGGAAACATAAGCAATAAGCTGGAAAAACACCTGCGAGCAGTGGGAGAGCGCTGCTTCTGAAAGTGTTTCAGAGGCTCGTGAGCCACTCGGAACGCTTTCATGAGAAATTCAGTCGCTAGCTGTAAAAAACAATACTGGGGTTATGGCTGATATCGTCAGCCATAATCCCAGTAAATCATCAAAAGATATATATATATATATATATATATATATATATATATATTTATACATACATATATATATATATATATATATATATATATATATATACACATATACATATATATATATTAAAAGTGCCCAAAGGGCTCTAAAGAACTTCAGTTTTCAACTTACAGGATAAGCGATAAGCCAATGACTGTGAAGGGAGCATGGCAGGGGATGCTACAGGTGGTGCTAGAGTGACAAATATTAACCACTTGCTTACTGGGCACATATACCCCCTTTCTGACCAGGCCAATTTTCAGCTTTCAGCGCTGTCACTCTTTGAATGACAATTGCGAGGTCATGCTACACTGTCTCCATAAGAAACTTGTATCATTTTTTTTTTACACAAATAGAGCTTTCTTCTGGTGGTATTTAATTACCAATGTTTTTTTTCTTTTTTACTAAACAAACAAAAAAAGCCCAGAAATGAAAAAAAAAAACAAATAAAAAAACAGTTTTCATAGTTTGTTATTAAATTGTGCAAACAGGTAACTTTTCTCCTTTACTGATGTGCACTGATGAGGCTGCACTGATGTGCATAGATGAGGCTGCACTTATGGGCACTGATAAGACAGTACTGATGGGCACTGATAGGTAGCACTGATGGGCACTGATAGGTGGCACTGATGAGGCGGCACTGGTGGGCACTATTACTGTATATACAAGAGCTTAATGTATCTTTAAACAAATCTAGTTTTACTGCAAGAGGCCTGTTGTTTTAACAACCAGCAGCACTGCGAAAATATGACAGAGAAATGAGGGTGCATTGTCAGTGACTCATGAATTATTGCAAAGTTCAGAAAATATTATAGCATTTTCACAATTTTTACAAGGCAATTTTGTGATAGGTTTATTAACAAATGTCATATATAAAATAACAGATGCTCCTTCAAGTGGTTATTAGTACACAAAACAGTGGGAAAAAAATGATTACAGAACAAAACCATCTAGAAGGGAGGTATTGTATTCATTGTATTCTATTAAAGTAGTTCTAACAGCTGAAGGTTTTTATGAAGGTATATTTTATATTATATATTTTATATATTTTGTGTGCAGCAACCCCCCCACCAAGGATTGAACATTTGAACACGTTCTCTCAACTCAACATATTTACTTCTTTATCTTATCTTATACTAAATAATTTTTTTTTTTCCTTTCATGTTTAGTACATTGAAAACAAACCCAAAGGGGGTGATAGTTTTCAGAAATGTTTTGTGCTTAGTATAATCAATAACATTTTTAATTTGCAATGTGACAAGGCAAAATTGAAAAAAATGCAAGTTTTCAGATGGATGTAAAAAAAAGAGTCTTGATGGGGCAGCTGCAGGGCGCATATTGTTAAAGATTTTGAACTATTTCATAAAAATTCATTTGCTTGCTAGTTTGAGCAGATTATTAGCTTTCATACAATTGTGAACAGTTGGGAACTTTCATCATTTACCTTCCTTTATCGGACGGCTGCAAGAGAGCTCTGCAGAGGTCAATCAGAGCCCGTTACGTGATGCTGTGCATGCAGAATTCCTACAAATGAGGATAGTTATCTCTGCACGGCTGGCAAGATGAGAAATGACTTTAGATGAACTTTTCTGAACTATTTTAGTTCTCCAGGCTTCTTGGCATTAACAGCGTGAATAATTAGCCTGGCAGAGTTAAACACAACTTATAATTATTGTCTGCTCTTTATTATTTATCCTTTTTACATTTTTGTTTCTGATCAGAATAATAAAAATCTCTACTTTGAAATATTTTTTTCTCTAAGCTGTTCTAAAAAAAGGAATAGAGAAGAAGGAACGAGAAGCCTTATTTACATAAACAGTACAGCATGATGTCTTTGTAGTCAGCTTCAATGGGTGAAGGAGAGGCTGAAGAAAATCCATGAAAAAAAAAATAAATCAGTCAACAAGTACGTTCAGCCAACTACAAAAGAACTACCTTTTATATGAACTCTACTGAACATTCACATAGGAATTTGCACGTCTTATTTTAGTTATCTTGAGTTATATTTATATATATTTATTTGTACGTTGAAAACGGGTTTTATTCATGGGCCCATAAGTCTAACCTGATGATATCTAAGAAACAAAATTTGGTTGGTAGCACCCTGCGAAGCACCTCCATCCCTTTGTACATACAATTGCAGAGTTTTGCCCAATGGGACTTTAGATGAAATGCCACACAACCAGTAATAAACACGTAGTACAAGTTTTTTAAATATATGCCAGCAATAAAACTGGGAAAAGGTGTCAAACAGTTGGCCAAAGTATACAAATCCATTACACTGGTACATACAGTAATCACATAGTACATAGTAAATGTGTCATGGTATCTGTGGTGACCCAACGCGTTTCGTGAGTTCAGTCTCACTCTTCAGGGGTTGATGCATAGACATCTGTAAATTCCGTAAATATGATGCAATTGCTGAATAAAGCTTTTGGACTAGTTATGGAGATCATAGGTGTGCTGGTGACATACTTTCTACTGCAAATGTCCTTGGTTCCCAGCCGGTGGGTACTGCAGCACCCACTCACATTAAGGGCTTGTTCACACTTGACTAAATTTCTAACGGTTAACAAATGCTCCTATAGAGTTAGTATGGGCGTTAGACTTGCATTATTGAGCTTTAGTATGGGTGTTAGACTGACGTCAATGAGCTTTAGTATGGGCAATAGACTGGCATTTTACAAGCATTAATGAAGAGTTAAAAACGCTCCCCAAATGCCCTATGCGCAGTTATGAAGCGTTTGATGAGCGGTAAAACCGCTCCACAAATGCAGATTTTTGAATGGGACATTAGAGGAAATGAACTAATTTTAAAGCCCCACAACAGCACTGCATTCCCCTGCCAAATCACTTGCGAAGTGTTACCATAGACTTGAATGGGAGGCATTGAAAGGCTTCAAACGCTTTCTGACTCAACATGAGGTTTGAATTTTGAAGCAACATAGCGCTTATGCTTCATGATTTGATCATTTAAATAGCACAGTGTGCAGTTCATTGTATCATTTGCATAGGCGTTTGAGGGGAGATTTTAACCCCCCCCCCCCCCCCCCAAAATGCTTGCTTTAAATGCGAGTGTGAACCTAGCCCTACAGCCGCTTTTCAGGAACGTGTGCGTTGGTAATATTGCGCTCACACTGTGATTGGCTGTCACATTGGTCACATGATCGAGAACTGCCATTAGTACAGATGGAGAGCTGCCTTTGACAGCTCAATCTCTGTGCTGGGGGTGCGCAGTGAGTAAGCACTCAAGATGGATTTTTCTGACGCCCATGGACACATATGTGTGGCATTTGTGCTTGAAAGCACACTCTCTCTGCTGCCACACATATGTGTTACATGGGCGGCAAGAGGTTAGGGGAAAATAATTGCTAAAACAAATGGGTGTGTTTAAGTGCTAGAGGTGGGGGGTGTTAAAGTGGGAGTAAACTCCCATCTTTGACTTTTACCTATAGGTAAGCATAAAATAAGGCTTACCTATAGGTACTGTAAATGACTTCCTAAACATCTCCTGTTTAGGAGATATTTACCATACATGCAACTGGTGACGTCACCAGCGCATGCGCTGTAAAGGGGCGGCCTCCCGGGCTGTTCCTTCAGAGACCTGGGCCTGCAAACTGTGACCCCACTGCGCATGTGCAAGAGTTGCATCATCGAGTTCTGGGCCACTCACACAGCGAACCCGGAAGAAAGACTGGGTGAAGATAGAAGCGGCCTCCAGAGGTGACAATGCAGGTCAGTGGACCGCGAGTGGTGACATCATATCCAGCTGATGAGATGCCCGCTGGTGTGAACTTCCAGGTTCAGTTTTTCTATGCTTGTATACCTTCATACAATTGTGAGTGGATATGTTTTAAACCTGTTGATTTTAATTAATAAATATAATTACGCTATGTGGATCTCTTTCGCCATTTTATCCACATATATGCACGAGCGCTTTACTTCCCTAAACACTGAGGAGCCAAGCCAGTGAGGAGGACAAAAAGGGCCAGCATACCCAGGATACTTATAAAGCCCATTTGACTCCTTTCCATGGGGGTCCGAAGCAGCTGGTGAGTGAGGGGGCACACTGAAGGGAGGAATACATTTCACTTTATTTGAATCTACAGCACTTTGGCACTTTTGCATGATGGATACCTTTATTTCACAATCATGAAGACTTAATATCACAGACCTTTCTATGAAGATTATGTTGATGCATTTATGTATTATTCATTTATATACTGTTGATTACTAGGAATTACTTGGTTTACACAATAATCACAAAGTCTAATAGGGGGTAGGTTCCCCAATTCTGAGTAGCCCTCCACACAAGTTAAGTTATAATACAAGGATGTGACAACTTGTGACAGCAATAGGCATGTGACAGGTCCTCTTTATGGACATATATTGGGTCTATAAGACCCTAAATCTCTCCTCTGCACTTAAAAGCATTCAAAACACCAAGATCTGTGTTTCTGAATGGTTTAAATTTTCAAAAACTGGTGCCGATTGTTTCTGAGTAAACCGGAAGTGATGTCATATCATTGTTTCTGGTTTACTATAACAAACAGCCAATCAAAGCCGATCCCCGCTTTGTTCGGCTGTCTGGTCGCACAGGTCTCGAAAGAGCCAGAGAGAGCTGCGGAAGGCTTGTGTTGCTATTACAAGAGACCTGACCGCCGGCTCTAAAAAACTGCACGCATCATCCCAGTATAACCACCAAAAGTCCAGCATCGTACCAGGAAGTGGTTAAAATAAAATTTAACCAAAATCATTATAGCTTTGGTCTTATAGACAGCTGTTCAGTGTATGGGTCCACATAAACTCTGAAGTGTCCTACAGCTGCTGTGAGTCAGGTAATTATGAATCTCTGCTGCAAAAAACCTACCACAACTACACTATACTACCAAAAGTATTGGGACACCTGCCTTTACACACACACAGTCTTATGCTGGCCATACACTAGCCAAAAAATCGTTCGAAAATCTGTCATTTGGGCCGTTCGTTCGTTTTTCATCCAGTTAATGGGCTCAAATAGAAAATCGGATTTTAACTTTTCAGAGCCATAAAACCGAAGGGACAGTTTGGAAAACTCTCCCGAAACAAACGATACATTGAAAGGTAATGTGTTTCTCGCTCAAACTATTTGCACTAGGCATAGGTGACAAACTGAACAAAAAATGTATTAATTTATGTCCATTGAACGATTTATCATTCGAAATTCGGTCATTACATGAAGGCACGATCGTATGCGTGAGTTCGAACGATTTTTCAGCTAGTGTATGGCCAGCTTTAATCCGTAGGGGTCAATATTGAATTGGCCCACCCTTTGCAGCTATAGCAGCTTCAACTCTTCTGGAAAGGCTGTCCACAAGGTTTAGGAGTGTGTATATGGGAATGTTTGACCATTCTTCCAGAAGCGCATTTGTGAGGTTAGGCACCGATGTGGACGAGAAGGCCTGGCTTGCAGTCACTCCTCTTATTCCTCTCAAAGGTGTTCTATTGGGTTGAGCTCAGGACTCTGTGTAGGCCAGTCAAGTTCACCCCAAACTCACTCATTCATGTCATTATGGACCTTGCTTTGGGCCATCCCCAAACTGTTCCCACAAAGTTGAGAGCATGAATTTGTCCAAAATATCTTGGTATGCTGATGCCTTAAGAGTTCCCCTCGCTGGAACTAAGGGGCCAAGCCCAACCCCTGAAAAACAACCCCACAACTTAATCCCCCCTCCACCAAATGATTTAGACCAGTGCACAAAGCAAGAACCATAAAGACATGCGAGTTTGGGGTGAAGGAACTTGACTGGCCTGCTCAGAGTCCTGACCTCAACCTGATATAATACCTTTGGGAGACTACCAGCCAGGCCTTCTTGTCTAAATCAGTGCCTGACCTCACAAATGTGCTTCTGGAAGACTAGTGAAACATTCCCATAGATACACTCCGAAACCTTGTGGACAGCCTTCCCAGAAGAGTTGAAGCTGTTATAGCTGCAAAGAGTGGGCCAACTCAATATTGAACCCTACGGACTAAGACTGGGATGCCATTAAAATTCATGTGCATGTAAAGGCAGGCGCCCCAGTACTTTTGGTAACATAATGTACATTGTATTGTCTTCCACTGATGACAGAGGATCTTCTTACTTATAACCACTGAATGATATCAAATAAAGAAAAGTAAAATCAAATCTCTTTCATTCTCCTTCTGAACTGCACATGTACAAAAACGAATCTGAACTGCCCCTTCTACTTTGAATTAAATAGAATGTATTATGTTATCACTGACTGTGAAAGCAATTACATGGAAGAGCAGAAATACATAATAAACTGCCCACTTGGTTTGTAGGTCAAGGTTTTTCAAGCACTTTTTAGATTGTTCCATATTGTAAATAATTACTATGGAGATATAAGATGACTATGGAGAATCTTGGATGCTGTGCTTACATGTTTACCCCACTGCTGACCCACTTAGTACAAATGACGCTTTGTGGAAGTTCCATTTTTATGTCTCTGTGGAGTCTATGTAAAAAATATGCTGATTTATAATATATTATGCAAAGATTTGCTATGCATGGCTTAAAATATATTATCTAGATAAATTACTTATTTATCTGAGAAAGCATGTTCATGCATGTTTAAAAATTATTGTGTTCACATGATTATAGCTCAGCTCTATCCTTTCCCTAAACTTCGGTAAATTTAAAAAAAGCACAAACTTCCTTTATTTGTTTCTTTTTGGTTTGTTAAAATATACTGTGGGGATCGAAAGTTTGGGCACCCCAGGTAAAATTTTGTATTAATGTGCATAAAGAAGCGAAGGAAAGATGGAAAAATCTCCAAAAGGCATCAAATTACAGATTAGACATTCTTATAATATGTCAACAAAAGTTAGATTTTATTTCCATCATTGAAACTTTCAAAATTACAGAAAACAAAAAAACGGTGTCTACAAAAGTTTGGGCACCCTGCAGAATTTATAGCATGCACTGCCCCTTTGCAAGGCTGAGACCTGCCAGTGTCATGGATTGTTCTCAATCATCGTCTGGGAAGACCAGGTGATGTCAATCTCAAAGGTTTTAAATGCCCTGACTCTGATCTTGCCCCAACAATCAGCACCATGGGATCTTCTAAGCAGTTGTCTAGAAAACTGAAACTGAAAAAAGTTGACGCTCACAAAGCTGGAGAAGGCTATAAGAAGATAGCAAAGTATTTTTAGATGTCAATATCCTCTGTTTGGAATGTAATTAAGAAATGGCAGTCATCAGGAACAGTGGAAGTTAAAGCAAGATCTGGAAGACCAAGAAAAATATCAGACAGAACAGCACGCAGGATTGTGAGAAAAACAATTCAAAACCCACGTTAGACTGCACGATCCCTCCAGAAAGATCTGGCAGACACTGGAGTTGTGGTACACTATTCCACTATAAAGAGATACTTGTACAAATATGGTCTTCATGGAAGAGTCATCAGAAGAAAACCTCTTCTACGTCCTCACCACAAAAATCAGCATTTGAACTTTGCAAATGAACATATAGACAAGCCTGATGCATTTTGGAAACAAGTTCTGTGGACCAATGAGGTTAAAATGTAACTTTTTGGCCGGAATGAGCAAAGGTACGTTTGGAGAAGAAGGGGCACAGAATTTAATGAAAAGAACCTCTGTCCAAATGTTAAGCATGGGGGTGGATCAATCATGCTTTTGGGTTGTATTGTAGCCAGTGGCACAGGGAACATCTCACGAGTAGAAGGAAAAATGGATTCAATAAAATTTCAGCAAATTTTGGATGGTAACTTGATGCCATCTGTGAAAAAGCTGAAGTTAAAGAGAGGATGGCTTCTACAAATGGATAATGATCCTAAACACACCTCGAAATCCACGGGGGATTACATCAAGAGGCGTAAACTGAAGGTTTTGCCATGGCCTTCACAATCTCCTGACCTCAACATAATTGAAACTTAAAAGAGCAGTGCGTGACAGACAGCCCAGAAATCTCAAAGAACTGAAAGACTTTTGTAAGGAAGAATGGGCAAAGATACCTCAAACAAGAATTGAAAGACTCTTGGCTGGCTACAAAAAGCGTTTACAAGCTGTGATACTTGGCAAAGGGGGTAGTACAAGATATTAACTCTGCAGTGTGCCCAAACATTTGCAGACGCCATTTTCTTGTTTTCTGTTATTTTGAAAGTGTAAATGATGGAAATAAAATCTAACTTTTGTTGACATATTATAAGAATGTCTAATCTGTAATTTGATGCCTTTTGGAGATTTTTCCATCTTTCCTTGGCTTCTTTATGCACATTAATACAAATGTTTACCTGAGGTGCCCAAACTTCAATCCCCACTGTATATGGTTGAACTCCAGCCTTATCTACAGTTGTACGGGCTCCTCTCCTGTACTGAAATTGCTTAGTCTGTTTTCACTGCACATTGTGAGCGTCTTCTAGTGTGCTTTAGAAGCTGCAGCAAGACAGATACAGTACGTCTCAGATACAGCCCATCTAATTTCCCAACTGAAGATCATCATGCATCATTTAGCTTTTTTCCCCCCAGCCTTACTGTACCTGACCTGCCTCTATCATTTATTGGATTGCAGTCCTTTCAATCATGGAGGCTTAGCAATACATATGAGCATTGCCAAAGGCATTACCAAGTTCTGAGAGTATTACTGGGGGTCCATCCCACCAGCCATAATCTACTTGCATTGCATAGAAAAGCACAGAGAATAAAATGAGCTATAAGGTAAGTAATGACGGCTAAAAGGTTTTTCTTTAACCACTTTCTACCCAAGTATGTGCCCGTAAGTCCTTGGGCTTGAGTGGTTATACCGGGATGATGCCTGCATCTACAGGTATAGGACGCAATCATTTCTCCACAAAAGAATGGATAGGTCACCTCTATATCACTTAACTGAACACATATGTGCAAATTGGGAGAGAAACCAGAAACAAAACCCAAGAAACTCAACCACCCCTAAATGCTAGAGCTAGGCAGTTCAGTTTATAGAACATTGTAGGTATCTATATGTGAAAAAGAATCCAAGGGTTGACGATATTCTCACCCATCCATAGACGCATGTAAAACCATCAATATCTGATGTATTTAATATGCAGAGAATGGAAAGCATAGATGGCTAATACGGGTGGATTAACAAGACCCCTAGTTTAGACTTACAGTCGTTAAATTACTCCATGTATCTCGAGGTCTTCATTGAGTCCCCCCAGCGTTAAGAGATCCCAGAATGAAGATCCAGAAGGTCTCCCTCTTACACAATTTCTGTAACCTCCTGCCACCAACCTGATCTCTGCCTATGGCCCTAATGCCAAGGATCTTCAAACCAGAAGGATCCCCATTGTGGTGTTGCCTAAAATGCCAGGGGACTGAATATTTGTTTCTCTCCTTCACTTTTCTTTTTCATTCTTGTTCAAAATACTGCATTTATGTTCCCCGAACCTTACCCTCAGTGGGCGTATCGTGCGCCCTACATAGAGAAGGCCACATGGACAGATGAGACCATAAACAACATAATTGGTACTGCAATTGATAAATTGTCTGATCTTAAAGGTGCGACCATCACTTCCCAGTACTTTCTTCTTTCTGTGCAACATAAACAAAAAGGACCCACAATTCCTCACACCACATTTATAGTTACCCTTTTGGTCGAATATTGTGGACCAAGGGTTGCCCATGGTTGCCTCCTGATTGACCCGGGATTTGTGAACTTTACTGGGTGCTATTTGGCTCCTGAGATCTCTAGGTTTCCTGAAGACAATCTCAGGCCTTGGCGGCAAGACTTTTCCTAGAACAGGATCCTGTCTCAGGATTTTTCAGTTCCGCTGAAATACAAGTTGTATCTCAAAGGCTATTATTATAGGTAGTACTAAACCTAATGGAGTCTGTTTTATTTAGTTCAGCATTTTCCCTATTGCTCTTGCTCCTACATCTGGACTCATTTGGCATTTGATTGGCACCTTGTAGAACATCCTCATTATATAGCAGGCAGTATTTCCTATATATTTCCTCCACCTGGTCCTCTCTATAACCTTTCTCCAGGAACTTTTTTCTGAGGACTTCTCCTTGGGCTTCATAATCTACCCTCCTAGTACAGGTTCTATGCAATCTGCAATAATGGCCAAAGGGGATGTTTCTAATCCACCTAGGATGATGATTGCTCTTTGCATGTAAATACGAGTTCCCCACACTAGGCCTGAAATGTGTTTTAGAGAATATGCTCCTATCATCCCCTGCTCGAAGCTCAAAAGCCGTTTTTATTGAGGATAATGTGCTAGGCCGGTGCGCCCTATGTCTTTTTCTTGATTCCAGTGTATCCAGACATCCCCCCATCTTGAGAGGGCAGCAAGGTGGCAGTTATCCTGGGTGGACAAGATTAAGAGTATAAGAGCCTAGAATGATACCTTCGTGAAGCCCACCTCTAAGCGCAGAAGAGGGGTGCTTTGTATTCGTTGGTTGTATAATAAAGCTGACAGAGTCTCCGCACAGGCCTTGGCCTCTGTCAACAGAGGGTTTCCCCTTCTGAGAAATGTATCACTAATCTAATTAATTGGGAGTATAGGAGCTACTGCACATATTTCACCACCACTTTGTTGCAGCAGAGCTCTTTTGCAGGGGCTCCGGACGATGATCGCAATGCGGCATCTGCCTTTGTGTCAGAGACCTGAAGACAAGATCAGCAGTAATTTAAAAAATCTCCACGTTTTGTCCATCCAGCATACTCACCACCAGAAGCTATGGTGTAGCACTGGAACTCAGAGTCACCCTATCTTCCCTGCATCTTAGTCCCTAGTAGTTTCTTATCTGTCCTCTAACCACCAGATGTGGCCATCAGATGCCTAACCTGACTCTAGCATATGCTGGTTATTGAGCCCTGAGCTCTAAAATCCCAGACCAGAAGGGACAGCATTAGTTAAATAGCAGGCGCTGCATATAAACTAGACCTAAAAATGAATCTTACTGATTGCTATCAGTGTGTCTACGGTAAACTATGCATCTATGCTGCTGCTTTTCACATCCACCTAAACTGAATCTGACTGATTGCTATCATTGTGTCTATTGTAAACTCTGCATCTATGCTGCTGCTTTAATCACCTGTAGCCCTGTCCACATTATTGTGATGTATGTTTTGTTTTTTAGAGTCTTAGGGTCCTTTCACACGGTCCGGACTGTTCTCTGCTCGGCGGGGGATCGATCCGCCAATCCCCGCTGAGAAGGGATGACAGCTCCTTCTCCGCACTGTGTGCAGAGAGGGAGGTGTCAGAGCCCCGCTGCTCTCTATGGGGAATCGGATGAGAACGGACCGCCTGTCTCTCATCCGATCCGATCCCCTGGACAGATGGAAAATAGGGTTTCCAACCGTCCAGATTTCACGGATAGGATTGGATGCTGATGGCAGCGGGTGTCAGCGGACATGTCTCCACTGACATCCGCTGCCCATAGAAATGCATGGAGGATCCAATCAGATCAGCCTAAAAAACTGACAGGTGAATCTGATCGGATCGTTCGTGTGAAAGGACCCTTACGTAAATGATGTGCTGTGAAAAGTTTTCTTTGCTAGCCATGTGTTTTTTATTAACTCCCGATTAATTAATTGGCAAATACTACCCCCCTCTATCACAGTATAATGCTAGAACACCTTTATGGGGGGGGCATGCTGGGGTGGCATATGCTGGTTTTCTTTTAATAATGTGGGTGTTTTTGATTAAGTGGGCACTTTCACTCTGCACTTCGGCGATTGCACAAAGAGAAAATCCACAGCAAACTACTTTGCAAAACATCAGTCTGTAGGTGACCTTCATTCCAGATTCGGTACTTTCATCTCATAACCAGTCTTCTTAATCCTTCCAATCTGTAACCTGTGCTCTCTACCTCTTCTTCTCACAGTTGTGTCTGCTTAAAGTGGTTGTAAACTCAGATAACAAAAATTAAACTGAACATTTTACCTAAATCAGCAATGCAGCACAACTCATGTGTGCACAGTCTGACAGGGATATGAGCAGCCTGACATCTGTAATTCTCCCTGCTCTGCTACTGGAAAAAAATATGTGTGTGTGTGTGTGTGTGTGGGGGCGTTACAGTGAAAGGGGGTGATCAGAAGCAGGCAGAACAGGGAGGGTGATCGGTGTCGGAGAAGCAATTACAGGAACAATGCCCTGTGTCTCCCCCTGCAGCAGCTGAAAGCTGGCAGGAGGGGGAGAAACTGGCTTTTAGCTGCTGCAGATGGCATCCTTCTGTAATTGCCCCTCTGCCTGACCGCACTGATTCCTCCTGCTGTTGGGGCCCCCCTGTGTGCCTGGGCCCCCTACAGGAAGACTGGTTGTCCACCCCTATTATTCTGTTTTTACCCTTTTTTTTTTAATACTTTTTACACATTTTTTACGAGGCCCATTAGGGGACTTTGGTAAAATATCAGGGGTTTAAGCAGGGGGAATCTGCGCCACCCAGAGTGATTAGGGTGTGCCCAGGCACACCTGGCACACCCTGTGTGCACGCCTATGGGTCTGAGTGAAAATACAACAGCAGCAACAGCCCCTTTGTGTATTTCTGTGTCTACTTCCTTGAAACTTCCCTTTACATAACATGATTATAAGGGATACCAAATGCAGGTATCCAGCAGCAGCAGGGGTGACCAGATCAGTGTAGCTGTACCTAGGAAACGGGAACCAGACTGAGTATGATAAACCAGTTGGTGCAGAACGCACGCAAATATGCGGCCTCTCATCGGTCAGGCCTTGGCACCGAACACACACATATTTGCGTGCAATAATGCCAACAGGGCCGTGCCATCAGGGCGCGCCTTGCGTGCTCCCGGCAGTGACTGGCGGCTTACAGAAAGAGATCAAGTGACCACCGTAACAACCAATCATGGCAGGTCAGGTGGCCATAAGGCCCACCCACACTGTCTGGCATAGCAAACCCCTTAAAGGGCCTGCGGCAGCCAGCACCAATGGGTTAAATTAAGATTTATTAATAGTGATACAATACCCCATCCAACAACAGCAAACAGTATACAAAGCAAATGTGAAAATATATGTGACCAGAAAACCAAACTAGCTCACTAACTATACTACGATATATAGAAGCAAAGGGAAAGAATGGATAAACATGGCACAACCAGGAATGGGACTGGGAACAAGGGGAGTACAGATGGGGTAACAGGATAAGGCAGGGATCAGGATCATCAGCAAGCAGGTATGTGGTTGAATCATTGATGAAAATCAAGGGAGGAGTTATATACCCATTGGTGGCCACTAGAACTACACTCTTCAGCTCCTGAAACTACAGTGCCACCAGCAGGTGATCCAGGTCCTGACAATCACATTCCTCCAATCGGGGTTTCTCACTCAGCTAGCAGGGACAGGAAGTACCTGTCTGTAACCAATTAACTCTGTCATAATTAATTAGCAAAAGCTGATTACAAATACAGACAGTAGAATGCAGAAGATCCCTAGATACTGATGGTAATTGATCATACACTAGATTACACAAACTGTTGTCAGGGGCATATTTTATATTAGCACTGTGCTACACCTAAGAAATGGGGAAGGGAGTTCATTAATCGAGCTGCAATTTTATGGTAATTTTATCATATAAAATGTATTACTGGCCTTCTTTTGCACCACTTTTCTTAGCAGTAAAGCTGATAAATCTGTTCTATTGTTATATATTTTATATGCACTGCATCCTGCAGGGCACTGTAACCGCATGGTCAGCTATTAGCGCTGCCAGCTAATCTCTTAAACTATGAAAACATCTATAAAACATATATAAAAAAGCTACAACTGGTGACCTGCTTCTAAAATGCAAGCTGAGTGAATTACATATTCAGTCAGCCTGAAAAAGACACAAACCAATCAAATTTAGGCAATGGAAAAAAATAAATAAATACATTTAAAACCTCCATATACAGAGCCCTATACTCACCGTTTATCCAGAGGAAAGTAAAAAAAAAAAAAAATCTTTTAAAGCATGGTCTAATTTGTTTTATCCAGGGAAAAAACTCCCCTGTGATCCCTTAAGGCAATCAGATATTGTCTGGATCAACCAACTCTGGAGTTATTACTGTACTTCTAAATGTTAATAGCCAGTTATATTCTGTGCATTTAGCAATTTATTCAGCTTTTTTTTTTTTTTTTTTAAATAATCAACTACAGTGGTGATCGAAAGTTTGGGCACCCCAGGAAAAAATTTGTATTAATGTGCATAAAGAAGCCAAGGAAAGATGGAAAAATCTCCAAAAGGCATCAAATTACAGATTAGACATTCTTATAATATGTCAACAAAAGTTAGATTTTGTTTCCATCATTTACACTTTCAAAATAACAGAAAACAAAAAAATGGCGTCTGCAAAAGTTTGGGCACCCTGCAGAGTTAATATCTTGTACTGCCCTCTTTGGCAAGTATCACAGCTTGTAAACACTTTTTGTAGCCAGCCAAGAGTCTTTCAATTCTTGTTTGAGGTATCTTTGCCCATTCTTCCTAACAAAAGTCTTCCAGTTCTTTGAGATTTCTGGGCTGTCTGTCACGCACTGCTCTTTTAAGGTCTATCCATAGATTTTCAATTATGTTGAGGTCAGGAGATTGTGAAGGCCATGGCAAAACCTTCAGTTTACGCATCTTGATGTAATCCCCTGTGGATTTCGAGGTGTGTTTAGGATCATTATCCATTTGTAAAAGCCATCCTCCCTTTAACTTCAGCTTTTTCACAGATGGCATCATGTTACCATCCAAAATTTGGCGAAGTCTATTCCACATTTTCACATCTCTTACTGTGAAGAAGTCTTTCCATTTGCTGAGGTTAAGCCTGTTTTCCTCCAGTTTGAAAGATTACCTCCTTGTCCTTTGTAATTACCTTAACATGAATAACCGAGTTGCACTGTCACTTTATAATTATTCACACAATCATTCAAAACAGAATAAAAACCATAGGAGCTAAAGTAAATTAGTTGTGAATCAAAGTACTGATTGCATATAACCAGTGTTTTTTATGTGTGAAGTGTTAAGGTGGCTTTTCAGTCTATCATCAAAATAAAGGCAACCGTTTTACAGGCTGGCTCGGCTCCGTGAACCGCCGTACCTGTACGGTGGTTCGCGGGAGTGCTCCTAGGGGCGCGCGCCTGCCCCATTAGGAAACGGAGAAGTCGATCCAGGAGGCCAGCAGACCATTGTTCTCTCTGGAATGGACACAGAGTGCCTGTGATCCTTCTATTTAGGATCACAGGTCTATGTGTTGATTCCACAAGTCCCTCCCCCATACAGTTAGAAAACACCCCCTAGGCTCACACTTAACCCTTTGATCACCCATTAGATTAACCCCCTTCCCTGCCAGTGTCATTAGTACAGTAATGCCTTGTTTCCACTGAGCGGTACGGCTCGGTACGGTACGCAATTTTTGCCGTTTCCATTGTCAAAAGTTGTGAATGTTACCCTAATTCCGAACTGTACCATATCACTTTTTTGGGACCCTTTCGTTGGGGTACCAAGCACAATCGTACCGTACCAACAGGGTGGAGCTACACTCTGCAGAACATTCATTGGTTGACACCACGCCTATCAAGTGGCGTTGATCACTACTTTCCGGCTACACCACGCCTGTCATGTAAGGGTACTGTTGGTGTACCATTCCGAACCGTACTGAACTGTAACCGGTCCGAACCGAACCGTAACGCTCAGTAGAAACGAGGCATACCAGTGCATATTTTCTAGCACTGATTACTGTAGTAATGTCCCTGGTCCCCCCAAACATGTCAAAATATGTCTGATCAGCTTGCACTACCTAAGTGCCATACTTCTGAGTGTTTTATCCTTTCATTTTATGTGAAACAATAAAATTTTAGCCTAACGGAGTGCACTAGATTCTGCAATTCCCCTCTATATCCGATATTGTGGAGTGTTATCGAGGCTTACTGAGCCAGCTGGAGGAATAGTGAGTGACAGTGGAGTAGAGCGCCAGGGGCACGCCAGATTCATCTCTTGTCTCCATAGGGGAAGAGCTGATTTTGACCCACTAATGATACAGGGGTCGAAATGTGAGGTGAACACTAGCACACCCACACAGATATTTGTATGCACTTCATGGTGGATCGTTTTAGCCGATTTGTTCTATTAAGTCACATTTTCAACACTTGGTTTATATGGTTGAATCACTCAATATTTTTGTTTTGGATTATTTACCAGATTATTGTTGTTAATTATTTTTCATCTATATTTTTGGCACAGCACTGTCTTTGAGTTTGGTGTTTCATGCAACTTATCCATTTCAAGTTTTTATTGCTATCTGTGCCCCTGCTTGAGAGAATACACATAAGCAAAGGATGCCCTCAATGAAAACCATACCTCCAAGTGATCAGTAGATTCACAGATACCTGTAAGCAGCTGAACTTATGTGCAAGTCTCAATCAATCGCATTCAGCATGTCCTGTTCCTTGCCGGAAGTCACTATTTGTCTTTTTATGTGACGGTTGCCTCACTGATTGATAGTGAGCCCAAGAGGCAGAGCCAAGTTTAGTTATTGCAAACAAAGTTGAGACTTAAAAATAAATTCTGCTGCCTACATCTGTGGATCTACTGATTATTTTAACTTGCTGTTTTTAGTGAGGATAATCTCTGCTTATGAATCTTTTTTATTCCAGATCTAACCCCTTACCTCCTCCGGCCTTTTAAGAGCTTCTAAATTAGGGAGGCAGACATTCGGGTTATGTGACTTCTATGATTGGCTGTCACAGCAATCACATGATTGGAAAGCTCCCGACTGCAAGTATGCATCAAAAGTTTTGCAGTCCCCGCCAGTGACTGTGTTGGGAGCGGGCAGGGAGCGCACTCTTAGCACAGAAAACTGTTTACACAAATCCGCACATATGCAGCCTGTCTGGGTTGAAGCCCACCCACCAAGGCCACATATATGCTCCGTGTTTGCTGGAAGTGGTTCATTTAAATATCCTGAGTGTTTGACAAGATTCTGGTAAACTATATCTGAAGCCAAAATTATTTGTTTCATTTTGGATAAAATAGGGTATAGTAGAGCTGCACGATTCTTAAGCAACAAGTGTCAAAAAAAGGCTTAGTCTTTAAGTGATTAAACTGACCTCATTTACAGACCGAAGTTCATTCCTTTGATCTCAAAGAACCAAATGATGCAATGTTTCTTTTTATCTCTCAGCACTGAGCAATGTTGATAAACATTTGCCAGAGGCTCTTTTTTTTTTTGAGTGCCCCCACAGCAAGCAGCTTGCTTTGGGGGCACCCGAGCTGAGCTGCAGCTCTGTGTGTCCATTCAGACATGGAGCTGCGGTTCAGCCCCGTTCCCTCTCGCTTGTGATAGCCCAACTGACTTTGATTGACAGCAGCGGCAGCCAATGGTGCTGCTGTGTCTCAGCCAATCAGGAGGGAGAGTCTCGGACAACCGAGGGACTCGTGGACATCGCTGGATAGAGATGGGCCCAGGTAAATATTAGAGGGTGCTGGGACAGCTGCTGCACACAGAAGGCTTTTTATCTTAATGCACTTTAACTCCTTTAAAGTGGATGTAAACCCTCACATATACCTAGTGAAGTGAATAGCCTCAGATGATACACAGAGATAAAAAAGAAAAATCTTCCTATCTAAGTTTTACTTTTTTACTTCCCCTTTCTACACCCTTTCAGAAATGCTGATGGTGTTAAAATTATTTCTTCATTTGCCAGCAGCACATGGAGGGTGGAGAGACTGCACTTACATTGTGTGAGCTGATTGGAGGAAAGGGACATACCCCCCCTCCACATAGATAGAGGAACGAAGGAACATGCGGATCTGTATTCTGAATAGACAAGCTCAGTGCTGATCTTCCTCTAAGCACCCTCCCCGACACAAATTTTTTTTTTTTTTTTCAAATTATTTCTTTATTTCTTTAAGTTCAGTTACATATACATTGTATTGAATACATTCCAACTTTCACAATTACAAATTATACAATATTTAGTTCAGCTCAAAAGAGCCATAACCTTCCTTTAAACATTCTATAGCCGAACATTTCAACTTTCACGATTACAAATTTCAAAATATTCAGTTCGACTCAAAAGTGACCAAAGTCTTCCTTAGGCATTCTATAACCGAACCCAAATCTCCCATTTCAATCCTTTTCCCTCTCTCCCCTCCTCCCCACCTCCAAAAAAAAAAAAAAAAAAAAAAAAAAAAACCAAAATCCTTAAATCCTTTTTCTTTTCCCTTCCCCCTCCCGCTCAAATCTCTCCTCCCCTCTCTCCTCCTCTCCCGAACCTCTTCCTTATACTTATTTATCCATTATATCTAATTCTTTCTCTGTGTTTTAAAGTTGTCCTTCTCCTGAGTTTACGTAATCTATCCATTGTTTCCATTTCTTCTCATATTTATCCGTTTGTTGGCGGGCGGAAGAGACCAAGCTTTCCAAGTTATTTATTTCCTCCACCTTCCTAAACCACGTAATTATATTAGGTGGCTCAGTCTCTTTCCACCTGAGAGGAATACATGTCCTGGCTGCATTTATTAAATGTGGTATAATAGATTTATTGTAATTTTGTATCGGTATGCTAGAGACGTGGAGCAGAAACAAAGCCGGTTCTTTGGGGATATAGCTTTTCGTAATTTTTTGTATTATCTTCAGAATCTGTTCCCAATACATTTCTAATTTAGGACATGCCCAGAATATATGAAGCATTGTGCCTCTCTCTGTCCCACATCTCCAGCATCGGTCTGTATTCGCTATAGAAATTTTATTCATTTTAACCGGAGTGTAATACCACCTGGAAAAAATTTTATAATTCATTTCTTGAATTCTAGCACACATTGAGGTAGCAAATACTGACTTAATTATTTGATTTTCTTGTTCTGGTGAGAAAGTAGTGCCCATTTCCCTTTCCCATTCCCTCAAGAAAGGGAATTTATGCTGTACCACTGATGTCATTAACAAGGAGTACATTTTGGATATAGTATGTTCCAGTATTCCATTTTGGGTGCATATTTTTTCATAGGGTGTTACCTCTTTATCCCCCTGAGGGGGGGCTTTCAATGTTCCCAGAAAGTGGCGTAACTGAAAAGCCCTCCATGAGTCTAGGCTGAAAGGGCCTGACCCATCTGTTAACTCATCTGTGGTCACCCATCCTGTGTCTGAGCGGAAATCAAGAATCTGAAAGATTCCCCTTTCTACTAAAGCCTTAAACTTCCTGTCTTGACACCCTGGCTCAAAGAGGGGGTTCCCCAGGACCGGGTATAGTAAGGAATTCTCCCGTATAAGATTGTCTTGTTTAAATATTTTTGCGCATATTTTAATCGTGTTTCCTATAACAGGGTGATTCTTAATAGCTGTTGGCAAGTTCTTATGACACCAGGGGGCTCTTTTCAGTGATACCTCACATTGTGCCTGCTCTATGTTTGGCCATAACTTATATTCTCTATGGCGACACCAATCAATCATTCTGCCTAATTGAACGGCATGATAATATCTCTTCATATTCGGAATCGCCAGCCCCCCATCTGTTTTGAATCTAAATAAATATTTCTTCCCTACCCTGGGGCGTTTTGATTTCCAAATAAAATCCATTATCATGGTTTCAATCTGGGACAAGTATCGAGGTGGAATGTGGATGGGAAGTGCCTGGAAAATATACAGAAATTTTGGTAAAACACTCATTTTAATTATATTGCACCTTCCCATCCATGAATACATTCCTCCTTTCCACTTTTGTAATAATACGTTTATGGATTTTAATAGGGGGATAAAATTCATCTTAAACAATTGTGAGATTTTTGAAGTAATTGACGTCCCTAGATATTTTAAAGCCGTCTTTGTCCAATTCAACTTAAAATTTGCCCTTAATTGTTGTTGAAGTGTCCCTGCTAGTTCTATTCCCATTGTTTCGGATTTAATAAAGTTTATCTTCATATTAGATTGGGTTCCGTACTTCCCTAATTCGGTTAATAAATTAGGAAGTGATATAACTGGCTTTGTAATCGAGAATAGAACATCGTCGGCGTACGCTGATAATTTATATTGGTCCTTCCCCACTATGATACCCGAAATGTCTGGGTTCATTCGGATTCTACACAGGAACGGTTCTAATGATAATACGAACAGGAGCGGGGACAGGGGACAACCCTGTCTCGTTCCGTTTGTGATTAAAAACTCTGTAGAAAGAATTCCATTTACTTTTACTTTTGCTGAGGGGGTTGAGTAACTTTGTTTTATCCATCTTAACATTTTTTCCCCTATTCCTATGTAACGAAGGACTACGAACATATACTCCCACCTTACCCTATCGAACGCTTTCTCTGCGTCGGTGTTAAGTAGAACGGTTGGTATTTCATTTTGGTGGATTATATGTAATAGGTTCAGCAACTTGGTCGTATTGTCCCTCGCCTCACGGCTTGGGACAAATCCCACCTGATCCAGATGGATCAATTTCGTCAAATATTTCTGTAGTCTAACTGCTAGGATCTTTGTAAAAATTTTAAAATCCGTGTTCAACAGGGAAATTGGTCTGTAACTTTTACACGAGGTGGGGTCTTTCCCCTCCTTGGGGATTACCGAAATATGTGCATGTATAGTTTCTTTAGGGATTGTTTTCCCTGCCCCCCACGCATTAAACATATCTTTCATGAATTCTTTCAGGTATGGAATTAGTTTCTTATAGTAGTGAATCGTAAACCCGTCAGGTCCCGGCGCCTTCCCAACTTTCGTATTTTTTATAGTCTCCATTATCTCTGTTAATGTAATTGGTGACTCAAGTATCTTACTCTCCTCTTCAGACAGCTGGGGCATTTGTGAGATTTGTACATACTCCTCCATTTGAGATTGTGGGGTTATGGGGGTTTTTAAATTATATAATGTTTCATAATTTTTAGCTCATATAATCTCATGTGTGGGAGAACTTGTCAGACACATGCTGAAAACAGAGGAATGAAGGACCAGAGAGAAACAATACTTAGAGCTTTGGAAAGAGACAAGTAAACACTACAGATACATGTGCTTAGTTCAAATTTAATTTTACAACCACTTTGAAACCCCTGTCAGTTTTTTGTGTTGCTTTTTGGGTCCTATTGGAGAGATCTGCCTTCACTCCATGCCCTGGACACTTAGTGGGAAGCTAAAGGAAATCTGCCCAAAGTGAGCAACATCCCATTTTAGGCAGTTGCCACCAGAACAAGTGTCCTCTTTGGAAGATTTCCCCTAAGTTCCTGTTCTAGTGACAACTCAGCGCTTTTTGTCCCAGTGACAGTGGTTATAAACCTGTTAGGGCTTGTTCACACGTAAGTTGCTTATGAAGAGCGAAGCACCGCTCATTAACGCATCCAGAGCATTTATGACGCGTTTTTGTCGTGTTTTTTGAAGCGTTACAAAAACTCATTAAATGCCTATGAAAATGTTGTTTTTCTAGTGGGAAGTGCTTAAAAGGGAAGTGATGTAGAGGAAATAATCTGCTTTGAGGCGTGGTTGGGTTGTAGTGTGATCGCAGACATTTTGTATGAATTCTCTGCAATATATGTATACGTTGATCTCTTTGAAACTTGGCTTGATCCAGCCTATGATGTTCATGGAAAGATTCTCAGGGTCACGGTTTCTGGCACCCATATTTGCTAGAGAAGTCACTTGCTAGCCCAGACACTTGCTGGCGTGGTAGTTTGCTTGCACTGACTCTTGCTGACACAAAAAGGTTTGCCACTGGCAATAATGCTCAATGCCACTGCTCCTACCTAGTACTGATAGTATCTCTTCCTGGCTATGCTTTTCTCTGCACACAGAAGCAAATGGTTATACCACACAGCTGCTATGTATAAACATTAGGGGGTTGGAGCTGCTTTGTCCTAGTGCTCTATTATTTCCCAGTACATTGTGGGATAAGGGAACCTTCACTGCCTTTGCCCCAGCACCCAGCTAACACTTAAAAAATGCTTCAATAATGCGCCGCAAATGCTACAGACGCATGGTTAAAGTGCGCTGCCGATGGTTCCTGCTGGTGCCTCTGACAGAGAGGGGAGACACCCACTGCAGACGGCACGGCACTGGATCAAGATAGACCACAGGTAAGTATAAAGGTGGGTGAGGGTATATACAAACAAGGAAGGTATAACATGTCCAGGCTTTAGAACCACTTTATAGGGCAGTTTATGAGGCTTTAAAAACACTGCTTAAAGCGGAGTTCCGGCCTCAAAAACAACTTTGGGCCATCCGCATGCTTTAAATCCCCTAAAAAACAAATGTTTTTCTTTACTTACCTTGTTTTTGAAGAAAGTATACTTACCTTCCTTCTACTTCCTCCCTCTGTGGCCGTGGCCCGCGCCGTCACTTCCTGCTTGCGTTGACTCCTGGGAGCTGAACGTCATCTCTCCCAGGAGTCAATGCGCCTGCACCGGCCCCGCTCGTTAGTTCCGGTGCAGGCACGTCATTCCCTGATAAACAGCTTCTGGGCATGCCCAGAAGCTGTGCAGGAATGACGTGCCTGCCCCGGAAGTGACGAGCAGGGCCGGTGCAGGGCATTCAGGGACAAAGAGGACACAGAAGAGGATACCAAAGAGGACACTGAAGAGGACGCCCTGGCTTCAGCTGCCCACACCTGAGATGGCAGCGCTGGACAAGAAATTTTCAAGGTAAGTATTTCTTCTAAAAAGGTAAGTGCGACCTGGGACAGTTCAGAGGCTATCCATTATGAAATGCACTAGCCCTGACTGTCCCGGGGGTATTTTTATTGAAAAAATGTTTCAGAGGCCGGAACTCCGCTTTAACCACTTCAGCTACGGAAGGTTTTACCCCCTTAATGACCAGGCCATTTTTTGCGATTCGGCACTGAGTTGTTTTAACCGACAATTGCCCGGAAGTGCAACGCCATACCCAAATAAAATAGATTTCCTTTTTTTCCCACAAACAGAGTTTTCTTTTGGTGGTATATGATCACCTCTGCGTTGTTTAGATTTTGCGCTATGAATAAAAAAAGAGCGACAATTTTGAAAAAAAAACAAAATATTGTTTACTTACTGCTATAAAACAACAATCAATTTTTTTTATCAGTTTAGGCTAATTTGTATTCTGATACATATTTTTGGTAAAAAAAAAATCCCGAAAAGCGTATATTAATTGGTTTGCGCAAAAGTTATAGCGTTTACAAACTACAGCATAGATTTATGGACTTTTTATTTATTTTAATTTTTTTATTAGTAATGGCGGTGATCAGTGATTTTTATTGGGACTGCGACATTGCGGCAGACAGATCAGACCCCTAACTGATTTGGGGACAAGTGACATTAATAGAGTAGTCAGTGCTAAATAATATGCACTGTTACTGTATAAATGACACTGGCAGGGAAGGGGTTAACACTGGGGGTGATCAAGGGGTTAAATGTGTTTCCTATTGTGCCTACTAACTGTGTGGGGGGATGGGTTGGACAGAGGCAGAGAGAGATCGGTGATTCAGCTTAGCTGAATCTCACGATCTTTCCCTACCTCTCTGACAGAGGGGCCGCCTGCTTTGTTTACATAGGCAGGTGGCTCTTCTGTCATTCTAGCTGAAGATCGCGGGAGGCCGGCGGCGTTAGAGCAGGCTCCTCGCCCGGTCTGGCACCCGCTATGCCAAAACCGCATGCACATAATCACGTAGATCTACGTGATTATGCGCAGCCGAGCCGCCCTGCCACAGTAAATCTGCGTGAGGCGGTCGGCAAGTGGTTAAATGTCGCCTAAACACAGGGTATTGACGAGCGTGTGAACAAACCCTTAAAGCCCATCCCTGGGCAAAAAAGAAGTTTTCTCATGCAGTGGGGATGTGCCTGCACTCAAAAGGTATTTTGCTAATTTTGTCTAGGGGTGAAGGGAAAGCTTATACTCACCCAATCCCTCGTTCCACCAGAAAACAGCGCTCCCCCGGAAAATGGCGCTCTCCCACAGTCCAGTGCTGGGCTGTTCCTGGTCTTGAAGGCCTGCTCTTGGTTTGATGACTTTAGGAACAGTCCACCACTCAAGACCGCTGGGGGTGCCGAACCGGTTTTGTGCTGGGAGGATCAGAGGATTAGGTAAGTAAAGATCTGCTCTCCTTTCCCCTAGATAAAAACAGCCCCACTGCATGAGAACTTTTTTTTTTTTGCCTGGAGATGGGCTTTATTCTCCCCGGTGTGGACACAGACAAACAATAACAACTGTGGCAGAGCGTTGCCCTGCCAAGGTCTAGAAAGAGGTTTTGACCCAGAGTTCTCAACCAGATGGGTTGAGGGGCTCCAGGGAGCTTGTGACATGAAGAGGAAACTGGCTTTTCAGTTTCCTCAGTGTTTTTTCTAAGTGATCCGGGTGGGATGAAATCTCCAATCCTGGGTCCATCTTTTCAGTATAGCCAACATACTAATTGGTCAGGTGTGCTGGGCTTTTAATAATTACCTGACCATGGTTCTGGGCTCCACACCGGCAGACAGGGGGTCTGGCCCAGGAGTCAGGAGGGCTCTACGTGGGAGTCAGTGCAGCACGAGGCTGCTATCCATGTGCACCCTGTTGGGTGAGCTAAGTCTGAAGGACAAGGGCCTGGAGTTTGAGGCCAGAGCAGCAGCGCTGCAAGTACAAGCCAGGAGGGCTAAATGATCATTTATTTTGGTTAGAACTGAAATGCTGAAACCCCTGCGAGGGAAACCCTGTTATTTTTCTGCTTGATGAACTTTCCTTTAATAAACATGGGCGAGGAAAGCCCTTAAAAGAAAGAAAAAGCAAGTGGCGGTGACCTTTAAACGCTCTACACTTGATGCGAATCTCACACAACCAAACAGAAGATCTAATCCCACACTTGCCTATCTAAATCCACAAAAAAGTTGATTTTACATACATTTTAAATGTGAAAAAAAAAATCCTTATTTTTGTGGCACCTGACCATTGTACCAGGATCCAGAATTGTACTGCCGCAATCCTGGTGTATAGTTCCTCAGACATGGGAAGTAGGAAACTTATGAAAAAAAAAAAAGAGTGAGCTGCATAAAATAATTCACAGTGATAACGCAAAGTGAAAGAGATTAACTTGATGAAGTCTAGCCATGTGAATATATACTACAAAAAGCCACATCTTCAAAACAGCACATGAAAAGTGATTGCTAGATTAAAATCAGAGGTTTCTAGAAAAAAAAGTCTAATTATACATTTTTCTTCTTTCAAAGTAAGACGCAAATCCTATGATCACATAGAGAAGTTTTATCTTGTGACTGAAAATCTCTTTTAATCCTATTATGTTATTCTACAACACAGATTAACCATTCTCTGAAAAACCTCATGACATATTTTCACATGACATGCAACTGTCGAAGTTGATCAAAATATGTTGAAGGCCAATTACCCCTATGTTTATAGCCTACATTTTTAAAATGTTCCTTTTCTTTCTTTTGCAATATTTTTATTAAAGTTTACATGGTCATACATAAACTTAGAAAAGCCAGTACTAGGGAAAGTATGTTCTGTTTTACAGAAGCAAGTGGGAGGCAACAAGACTCGTCGTTGCCTCCATAAATAAATTCTAAGAATTACTTGATCACCTCGTGATCAGAATTAAACAATTAACAAATAGTAGAAAGGAGGAAGAAAATAAGAAAGGAAAGGGTTCAATACAGTAGAAACTGAGGCCAGTAATGAAGCTGAGATATGGAGAATTTGAGGATTCCAAGAAACTTCAGATTTGGTCTGTGAGTTATACAAAATCCTAGAAAATCTATCATTAACCATAATCCAATTGCGCTTGCTCTTGACTAAGTCCAAGGGGATCACTGACTTTTGCCAACTCCTGTCTACAGTTATTCTAGAAGCTGGAAACATATATGGTAGCAATTTACCCAATTCCCATTGGGAAAAGTGATCACCAACAAGGCCTCTTCAGGGTATTTTTTTAGGTTAACCATGGTTATAGGTTACATAAGAGAATAAGCCCTAGCTCAAAACCTCTGACCTTTCATTTACAACCACCACTTGTGAAACAAGGTGCCCTCAACTGAGCGAGCTGAGCTATCCTGGAAACATTTTAACAATATCTCCAGGATAAATTTAAACATTTTGGTAGGGATTGGGTACCATCTAAGTGCTACTTTACAGTTTGCTTCTATTAAGGTAGTGTTAATTGGGCCTTTATATATATCAGCCACCAGGTTGTGCCACTTTGAAGACCTTTTTCTAATGTTTTCAAAAGAGTAATGTAGGACAGTTTTTGGGTTGTCTTCTGTAACAGCATGTACACTAGAGATGTGGCCTTTCACCTTGGATATGTTTTGACACAGTCTAAATGCCCATTCACACTACCGCGACTTGTCAGGCGACTGGTCAGCCTGACAAGTCGCGGTCCATGCAGTGCTACGGGAACAGTTCTAATAGGAGCGAATCAAGTCGCTCCAACTTAGAAAATAGTTCTTGTACTACTTCGGGGCAACATCAGAGCGACTTGCATTGACATTCATTATATGAAGTCCGTGCAAGTCGTTCTGAAGTCGCGGTGCACGGGACTTCACAGGTCGCCCCCGAAGTCGTTCTGCGGTAGTGTGAACCTGCACTAAATGCTTACTTTTACTTAAAATGCAATTGTAGCCAATAAGACACTTATTTTTTAACAGATATAAATGCTGTTTACCAAACTTTTAATTTTTCTTTGCCACTATTCTATTAGCCTCTCAAAACAAAGCATCTACCCCTATAGTGTGTACTTGTCTCAATTAGGAGCACTAAGTGGCATTCCTGTCTGCTGCTTCATTCCTCTGCTATCAGAATGAATCACTTCTGACAAGTTTTCCCGACACCAAGAGAAAAAAGGTGGTGGGGAGGGACCTCCAGCTGATTGACAGCCTCAGCTCTGTTGCTTTGTGAAGGAAATGTGTCCCTTCCCTCCAATCAGCTCTCAGAGCTCTCCTCACTGAGCTCTGCAAAGTCTAAGCTCTCCGCCCCCTTTTTTTCTGAACTCTAGGAGAAACTTTATAAATTCTGGACTTTGACTGGCTGTAGAGAAGAGAGTGTATGGGTGTATGTAAGGGTTTACAACCACTTTAACGGAAGTGGACTCCTTTTGTTAAAGCAGTTCATCACTCCCAAAAATGACCCTGCACCAACAAAATCTCTCCCCCTCCGCAATCTAAAGAGGTCACTTGTTTCTTTCTTTTTCTTTACCTTTTTTCTGCAAACTTTAGCCTGCCCCTGTCTCCATTCTCATCTAGGCAAAATTGACATTCACTGCACTCGCTCCTCATTCTGCTGCATCAGCTTCCACCCAGCAGCCAGAGGAGGGTGGACCTAGTATCGTATGCCATCAGAGGGGCAGCCATCTGAACCATGAAGAGATAGCTATATCCTCCTGATGATATAGGAACTACAGGAATGTTTATGCGACTGAACAAAAGATCAAAGTAGAACAATTCTCAAATTGATTATTTGAATATGTTTATAAAGTTTACCTCAATAAAAAAAAAGGTAAGGGGGGAATGAAAAAAAAACATAAATTGGTGAGTGTAGTTTCCCTTAAAGCAGAACTCCAGGAAAAAAAAACATTTCCCAAAGCAGTAGGGCTGTGCCTGCACTCCATGAGTTAACCGCTCTCTTTTGTCTAGGGTAGAGAATTGCAGAGATAAACTCCCATAATCCACCAACTGTTCCAGCGAAAGACCAGTCCCTGCTGCTCCAAGCAGCTGCATATTTGCCTGCAAAAGCACATAGAGAGCTGTACCGACAGAGCGCGCCCTGCATGCTTCCTGCACAGTTACTGGCGGCTAAGAGAAAGCTCCAGTTATCTGCTTGCGATCAGGAGCTTTCCGATCATGTGATTGCTGTAACAGCTAATCACAGCGGTGACATGACATTAAGCCCACCCCCAACTCCCGGAATTCTAAATTAAAGGGCCTGTAGGCGCTGGCCCTCAGGGGTTAAAGCCCCAACACCACCACAATTTTTTTTTTATATACAGTAGTTTTATACATATCCTAATGCCAGCATCCTTCTGGCTGGTTCCATAACATCCCAAGCCCTTCCTTTCCCCCATCAGGGGCAGTCCTTACTCTTAACTGAACTGCATTTAGATAATGCTGTTCCAGCACTGCTTACTCCAGGGTACTGTGAGCACAGGCTGTGTGATTACATATACTTAGGGTGTGCCACTGAAGCCTTAGATTACAGTAAGGGCCAGTTTACGCCAAGTTAAACTGCATTAATCTGCATTGATCAACGCAGGCCTAACCTAAGAACACTAAGAAAACAATTTATTTCCATGTACCCTGTTCATACTATACAAGTGAGTTGGTGTGTGTTGCATAAATATCCAGCATTTCTTTACTGTTGGATTGAACCGATATAGATAGCTCCCAACTGTCCCTGATTTCAAGGGACTGTCCTGATTTGGAGTCTCTCTGTCCCTCTTTCCTCCTCATTTGTCCCTCATTTTGGTCTGATCTATATAGTTGTATATAAAATGCACTTTTTATCTTTTCAAAGTGTTTCCCAGTGCTAAACCTTTCATCCAATTTCTAAATTTCTGCATTTGTAAATTTCAAAACCCCGTATAGAAATAGTAGTGGTAAAAAAAAAAAAAACAGTACTTGTGGGTTTAACTAATAATTTTTTTAAATAATTCTCCCTTAAGGGGGTGTGGCAGGGGATGTGCCCTATGCCTACATATTTTTGCTAATAGGTGTTCCTCGTTTCCATCTCAAAAAGTTGGGGGGTATTGCTATATCTGATACCTGGAAATACAGGTACATACTGTATAATCCTTAAAATGTGATCCAAATGCTGAGCTCTTTGACAAATGAGGACATGTTATGTATACACATGGCAAAACATGAATATTTTCAGGAGCAAATCTCTGATCAAATGTCTGAATTGTGTGCATTCATATAAAAAGCACAAAGGCAGTCACTGCACATTTCCATCTGGGGGACTTGATATACTCTACTGCTGAACAGACATTCATAGATTGCGGGCACTATATCTCAAAGTAAACCCTTGTTTTTGGATATTTTGGATATAGTGCTTATGATTAGAAACATTATCAGGTTTTTATTGCATTCTATGTCACCACTAGATAAATTTACTTTTTTACTTTGTCCTGGTCTAAATTTTTGGGCTACCACCAGAACATTGGGCAGAAATCTTTCAATTGGGACATGTCAGGAAGATCAAGTGCATGGCCATGCCTCAAGCTCTGCGGATGCACATAATACAAAATCCTCATATCTTTTTCAAGGTAATACTGGGGAATAACTTTTCCTAAACAATAATACATACGCTTATTTCCAAATAAACCAGGAAAACTCAAAGAGAACCGGACTTTAGAGGTGGATGGTCTCTCAAAAAACACACTGACATTAAAATCAAACAGCTTTATTTAGTAAGCATATTTAAATGTATTAGGAATATTAGGAATAAATTGTGGATCCATTGGTTAAAACAATAATAGATAGTATGGTGGATCTGGACTGATCATTGAACATAATCCCCAAAACAATAGGATTATACTGTATATATTATGATTTCTAAAGGCCCGTACACACGTACCGATCGTCGGCCGACGGAACGTCCTACAAATGTTCGCGGCTGGTGTGTTTGTTGTTTGTCTGTTGAAAAGTGCTCCAAACTTGCCCAGGACATTTGTCTTCCGACAGAAAATGACGTCACTACGTTCCACGCACGTTCGCCGCTACAAAAGAGGAAGTGAGTGTTTGGCCGTGACCCTTCTGGGCATCTCGCGCTGATTTCGGTAGCATTTGTTTGGTTGACGACATTTCGCTATTTTCCGAGACATCGTTCGAGAATTTATTATGGCGACCGTGAATTCGTCCGTTGCTGTCGTTAGTGTTGGAGTTTTGGCTCTGAGACGACGTACGAGCAATAGGAAGAAGAAGCGGACCTCCTGGACGAAAAATTGGTTGCTTAACCGTGATCAATTTTCTCATATGTCCTTGCTGAGGGAGCTCCAGGAAAATAATCCTGATGACTTCAGGAATTATTTGAGGATGACGGATCCCATCTTTTACCGTCTTCTTGCCCTGGTGTCCCCCTATATTCTGAAGCAGGATACTTGTATGCGGCTTGCAATTACTCCTGAGCAAAGGTTAATTGCGACGTTGAGGTATCTTGCAACAGGGAGAAGCCTGCAGGATCTGAAGTTCACCACAGGCATCTCCCCCCAAGCTCTTGGAGTCATCATCCCTGAGACCTGCTCTGCCATCATCAAGGTCTTGCAGAAGGACTATATCAAGGTATGTTTGATTTTTTACATTACATTACATGTATTACTAGTTTCACCCGAATTATGATGTTTTTGGATGTACAGCAATTGACACAGGCCATTATTTGTAAACTACCCTCTGTCCGCATGCACATAGTAGTAAAGATGTAGATTATCTTTAACCATTTGTAAAATTACCCACTAACCACCCCACCATTCTCTCCTATGTGTCCCTAAACGCATTGCCTGTTAACAGTATTTTGAATTTGGGTCATTTTATTGCTTTCCCTCAAACAATTATTCCTTGGCCAATGTTTTAGTACCTAGTTAATGATTTATCTAAAATACATCAGTCCATCCATTCCCACCTATGATTCTGTATGTTTATGTAATGATGTTAAAACCTTCACTGACCACAAGCCCTAATTGATGTATAAATGCCCAGTTTTACTTACCCATCCCCCCACCCACATGCTAAATCTCAAAGTCAGCATATACCAAAGCTCAAGTTCAGAGGTCTTCAAACTATGGCCCACCAGTTGTTCACGAACTTCAATTTCCATCATGCCTAGTCATGTCTGTGAATGTCAGAGAATTACAAGGCCTCATGGGATGTGTAGTTCTGCAACAGCTGGAGGGCCGTAGTTTGTAAATCTCAGCTCTAGCTGGTGAGTATAATGGGCCATACACACTAGAAGATTGTCAGAACAATTTATCCTTCCGATTTACCAAAACCAAATAATATGAGGTCCAACAAACACTTTCAAATCCTATGCAATCTGGTAGGCCCTTGCACTACATAGAAAAGTTAAATCTGCACGAAAAAGTCTTCAGAGAATCTTCTAGTGTGTATGGCCCTTTACAATATAAGAACAATAGGAGGTTGAAAAGAAATGTATGTAGATGTTACATCCCCATATCCAAACCTTTGCCTTCCTGTTGTATATTTTTTTAGCAAGTTGCATAAGCATTTAACAGACAACTGTGTGTGTAATTAATAATGTGATGTGCTCAAGCACTAATTTTATTTATTTTTTTTTTTTTTTATTTTTTCCCCACAGTTTCCTTCAAACGCAGAGCAATGGCTGGAGATTTCTGATCAATTTCTGGAGAAGTGGAATTTTCCCAATTGTGGGGGTGCTATTGATGGGAAGCACGTCCGCATTGTCCCCCCTCCGAATTCCGGCACATTTTATTATAATTATAAAGGTTTTTTTAGTATAGTCATGCTAGCCATAGTTAATGCAAACTATGAGTTTATTTTTTTGGATATTGGCAAAAATGGCCGCAATTCGGATGGGGGCGTTATTGATCAGACGGAGTTCGCTCGTCGTCTAAAGAACGGCACTCTGAACCTGCCATCCAGGGAGCAAACTGTTGAGGGTATGAGCTTTGTGTTTATCGCAGATGAGGCTTTTGCGCTTGGGGAGCATCTCATGAAGCCCTACCCTCAGAGGAACCTCACCCCAGACCAAAGGATTTACAACTACCGGTTGTCCAGAGCTCGCAGAGTTGTGGAGAATGCCTTCGGGATAATGGCCAACCGGTTCCGGATATTCCTGACGTCCATAAACCTGGCACTGTACAAAGTGGATAATGTGGTCTTGTGTTGCTGCATTTTGCACAACTTCCTACGCAGGAATGCACAAAATTATGTATTGCAGCAACTGGATACTGACCCTGCTATGCCAGGTACAAGTGGAGAGGCCCAACCTTCTAACCAAGTGGAGTCCATGACGTCAATGGAAGTTGGACGGTCAGCATTGGCATCACACAGGGCCCGTCAGATCCGCCAGGAATATCTGGACTATTTCGTGGGGAGAGGAGCTGTGTCCTGGCAGCAATCACTGTCACACACCCATTAATCTTGTTAAAGATTGGACACACAAGATAAATGTCAGAGATATATTATTTTTCAACACATTAAACAAAAATTGCAATGATTCTGTATTGTGGATTATAATCATTTGGGCACATATGCCAAACACAATTATTTGGGTTAATCATGTGTTATATATGTGTGACTTTGGAAGGGTTAATACATTCATCAGTGTGTTTCTTGACTGTAGTCTCTCACCAGCTGATCCAAAGTGATGATGGCCATGTGTTATTTTTTAGCCAGTGGTGTAAATACAAGGGCCTTCTGCACCCCACAAAATGTACACAAACCCTGTCACATTGAGAACTAGGTCACACCCAAGGTTCATCTAATGTCACCTTACATTGGTGTTCATTGTCCAGAAGTTGCCCATACTATATATTTCATATAATACATTAGGGTATTAACAAAGTACCTACACCTGTTATGTTGTGTTCATTTATGACATCCTTCTCACTGCCCACCAATGTTAGGATATGTCAGTGTTATGTGAAACTTGATCATTGTTCATCTCAAAGTGTTATATATATAGGTAATGGAAAGTGAACTAGAGCAACGAACAAGCAATACACTATAGATTACACTGATCTCCCTACACTGATTGCTACTGGCAATATCAATGCCATATTGAATCCTAGGACTGCTAGTACCTTGAGTGTTGAGTCACACTTATGCGATGCGGGAAGTCTGCGACTTTGCAGCCTTCCAGCATTGCATAAGGGTGACCCGCCACTTACTTTTTCCACAGGATTGTATTCCACAAGTGTTAAGCACTGTGCGATCCAATCCAGATACATCAGAAATAAAGGGTCATGTGCGACTTGTATGCGTGTTCAGTGCGAATGTAGCCATACAAAGTGTATGTCTCAATTCACACTGCACATCTGATGGCATGTAATATCGTAGCGCACTGCTCCTTTATTACATGCGATCAGATGTTCATGCGAAAATCAGCTATACAGTTTGTATGGCTCAATTCGCACTGCACTCGCACAAAAGTCGCACATGATGCATTTATTCAGCCGCATCAGGATAGGATCGCACAATCGTTCAAACTTGTGTGATCCGATCCTGTGTGAAATGTCAGATCGCACTGTGATATGCGTTAAAACTGGGGGTATCTTTAACATTTCATTGACACCTCCAGCAACTCGCATATGGCAGTGACCAAAATGCTTTCATTAACATGTAAATATGGGAATAGGACAGCCATCATACATTTAGTGCTTCTTTACACAGCTTTAGACCTCGACCCCCCAACTAAAGTCTAATAAAGAATTGAACACACATTGTTGAATGTAAAAACGTTTTAGTATCAAACATTCACAGGGTTAGGGTTAGGGTTAGGGTTAGGGTTAGGGTTAGGGTGTTGTAAAGTGCTTTTCCCAAACTTGGGTACACTCTTTAACATCTGAGTGTAATTAAAATGCCCTAAAACATTCTAAAAAAATTGTAACATCAGGAACATCCCAATACAAACATTAAAAACCTAGTAAAATTGTGGCTTAAAATTTGCCAATCATGTCCACAAAATTGCGCATTTTGATTTGTAATGCCGTTGCAGTCTCCTTTATTTGTTCCAGGTCTGCGCAGCATTGGAGAGCCTCACGGGTCAATTTGGCTAATGTGCAACTATGTAAAACATGGTCTGTAAAAATTAAAAAAAAATGAGTCAATGTGAATCACCTACATGAGGTCATAATAATAGAGAAACATTTGGTGTCCAGGTAATCTTAAATTCCTCTCGAGTTAATACCTACCCTGTTCTTATGCTCTTTTGCCCTAGGCTCTTCTTCTTCCTCCTGTCCTCCTCCGATGCTGTTGCTGATGATTCTGCCGGTCTCCTGAGCTTACTATATATTCATTAGGGGTGTGAACGCATGATGACGTCATTGTGAGGGCATGGTTGTAATGTATATATATTAAGATGCAGAGACCAGAGACGGGCAGAATGCACGGCAACAGCATTGGAGGAGGACAGGAGGAAGAAGAAGAGCCTAGGGCAAAAGAGCAGACAACATAAGAGCAGAAGATTGGACAGCAGAAGAGTGGAGAGGAGAAGATCCAAAGAGCAGAGTGGAGAAGACCGGATGAAGATATTTAAGAACATTTCATAAACGTCTCCTGTCGTTATTCACATACACTTCCATTTATGTGGTTAATGTGTAGGGGTACTATGTACCCCATACCCATTCACATAGTGATTGGGGTCTGGGATCTGGGGGCCACCCTTTGTTAAAGGTTGCTTCCAAAGTCCTAGGAACCCCCTGGCCGCATGACCCCCCAAAACCACCAGACAGGGTTGTGGGGATGAGGCTCTTGTCCTCCTCTACATGGGAGTAAGGTGCTTTTGGGTGTGCGGTGCAGAGGCCCCCTGGCCCAAAGCAACAAAACCCCCCCATGTTGAGGGCATGTGTCCTGCTGTGGTCCAGGGGGTGTTTGGTCCGCTTGCTCGTTCTCTTTCCTGGCCTGACAAGCTGCATGCTTGTATAAGGGTCTGGTAGGGGTTTTGGGGGTAACCCACGCTGTCTTTTTGTTGTGGGCATACCCTCAAACTCAATACCACACACAAAAGGCCTGGTTGTGAACTTGGGGGGACACCCACGGTGGGTTGTTCAATTTTTGGGTGTAGTTCCCCCTCAAAAATCTTCACAACGCAAGTGGCCCCGCAAGTCAGAGCATCCTGATCCGACTTACGGTGCGACTTCCATTCAAATAAAGAGGCTCCCATAGGGAACTAGTGTTGTAAATTGGAGGCTAAAAATAACACTGATAAAAATCATTCTGAAAAAACCTACGTGGGCACACAATTGGCTCTTGGACACTTGGTCCTGGTTCCTCCACAGTTTCGGAACTGGCTTCCATGCTGCTTGGCAAGTTGCCAGGAGATCGGGCTTCTGACCTGGCTGGGGATGCCACATCCTGGCATGATGCAACATCTGCAATGTAAATTTGTAAGGGAATACAAGAATATAAGGTTGAACAATCATTGCAAATACACATATTTCTATGATACCACTACACAAAAATCTGTGACTACCAACCTTCTTGTTGCTCTGGTGTCTCATCACTTGTTGGCTCCACCAGGATTATTTCCGGAATAATGTCTTCATCTACATAATACAAAACATTGGCCATATCATAAAAGTCACAAGAGGTACATTTGTTAGGACATGGTGCCCTGCTTGATAGCTCTTTTAGTAACAAATATGAAGACATGTACATGGTTATCTACGAAAAATATGGTACATTAATGTTTGACAGTGCATAGGAACCAATTACCTTTAGTGGAATCTGTGCCACCTTCTGTGCCCATGTCCTCATCTTGTTCCACAACTGCCGATGGAGCTGCCAAACCTCTCCTCCTCCTTTCCCATTGTTTGGCACGGAGTTTACGTTTTTCTCCTATTTAAAGGTTTGAATAATAATCTGTGATTAATAGGAATGTTTGCTGAGAAGATTCGTGCAGGAAAGAACGTTCGTTGCAACACAATACATATATTTTTAACTATGGCTTCCTGACTTTTAATGTCATATACTAAAACATCAACAATAGATCGATCAAATCACGACATGACAACTAAAATGAGTAATCTAACTTTTTACATAGACATTATAATCTAGACATGTTAATACAACATACACAAAATTATAAAAAACATATTGCATGATTAAAAAAATAAAGAAAAAATAAAACTTACTTTTTTTCAAAATCCGATGGATTTGGGAAAGCTGATCCTGCTCACGGTGTTTGAGGTCAGACCACCGTTTCCGAATCTGATCTTTCGATCGCTCGACACCGAATTTTTTGACCAAACAGGCCACCACCTTGTCCATGATGCCATCTTTCCTGGCATTGGGCCGATCGTAATTTGCCAACTTTCCATCGTAATCCATTTTTTCTAAAATGGAGACCATCTCCACCATTTCTGGCTTTGACATGGGTGTAGCCCTTGATTTTCGGGTGGCCCAATCACTTCGGCCCCCACTAATTGAGCTCCCAGATTGTTGAGACATGGTTCCTAATTATACAATGATTATTCCACTGCCTCAGGTGTGAGTGTCGCATGTAGGCCTGATCTTCGGCACGTACACACCCCTGCACAAGCCCGCCACTGGAGGAGGAGTTGACGCCTGCGCTGTATTTAAAGGACGCCAGATCGTTCGGCCGACGATTCGCTAGCGGACATATCGAGAGTTGGAGCACGATCGAGCGGCGAATCACGACTTTTCCCCACAAACAAAGGTACGACTCTTTTAATAGAAAGTGTGTGTTTTGGGCCCTATACAGCTTTTATTAGGAATATCTTTATTATGTGCCAAAATACATGCTATTTTAATATGTTTTGTGTTGTTTTGTGTCTTGCAGGCATATACTGTCCTGCAATATGGTGGACAATTTCACCACCCACAACTTTTTAATAAGTTTTATTGATGAGTTCAGGCAACTGCCCTGTTTGTGGCAAGTCAAGTCCGCAGATTATAAAAATCGAAAACTCAGAAAACAGGCCATGGAACATTTGGTGGCCTTCTACAAGCCCGTCTGTCCTGGGGCAAATTTTACTTATATCCGCAAAAAAATAAACAGTATTCGCACTGCCTACAGGCGGGAGTTAAAAAAAATAGAGGAGTCCACCCAGTCTGGAGCAGGGGCACGGAATGTATATGTACCACGGCTGTGGTACTTTGATAACATGCGGTTCCTGGCAGACACCATGGAATCCAGGCCGTCAATTTCAACACTGCCTTCTACTTCGGCAGAGGGCTCAGTGTCGGTTGATCCAAGCCAGGATGAGGATTTCCTGGAGGAGAGTTTTACTCAGGTATGGCATTTCACAATATATTGTCTGCTAAAATGTAATCATGTAACAAAATTATAAGCTAAACCATAATTGACCCTTTATGTAAACGGGCATAGCAAGGGGTTGGCATGACAGGCAACCGCCAGGGGCGCAGGCCAAGGGGGGTGGGTCACAAAAACATTGGCATTGTTTTATTGTTTATTTTAACAATCCACTCAGCCTGCACACCCCAGAACCCCCAGTTTGCAGGCGGATTCATGCAGGTGTAAAACATTGAGAGCAGCTTCATGCAGGTGTAAAACATTGAGAGCAGCTTCATGCAGGTGTAAAACATTGAGAGCTGCTTCATGCAGGTGTAAAACATTGAGAGCAGCTGAGCCAAAAGACCAGGAGACTGAGACTGCCTCTCACTGCATCCCCAGCACCCCTCCGGTCTTACAAACACTGCTGCATCCCCAGCACACCTCTGGTCCTAACAAACACTGCTGTAGCCTCAGCATTCCTCTGGCTCAACCTTTTTTAATACAAAACTAACAAACTAACAGCTCCTGCAAATGATCCATCCATCCTTGCTTCCATGTCTCTGGTCTCTCACTCTGGGTCAGCAAGGCAGGTGGCTTCCTTATTCATGTTTCCCTGCACTGCTTCACCCTCAATGCCCTACATCAAGTCCTCTGCAAGTTCAGGCCCCTCTCTCTCTGCAACCCCCTCCTCTCTCTCTCACACCCCCTCTTTCTCTCCCTCTCTCTATCTCTCAACCCTCTCTTTCTTTTTCACACCTGAGACAATGATTGCCCACTAGAGAGCTCTACACTGGGCAAACAAGGGGCAAATTAGAAACTTTTAATGCCCTTTAATTTTTTTTTGGGGGGGTGGGTTACAGTTTTACATTGATCTTGGGGGGGGGGGGGTTGTTGCCAAATACAGCTCCTCAACAAGGGCACTGGAGACCCTAGATATGCCACTGTATGTAAAGTCTGCTATTTGTTCACAATAATATAACAAACATGCATTTTTATATACACTATAACATTCTAATCAATTGTTCATTTCATCAACAGGGAAGTGTCACTGAGGAGGAGCCAGGTTGCAGCCAGGAGCCTGGGGAGCCTGTGGAGCCTGAGGAGCCTGCGGAACTCTTTCCACCACCACCTCCTCCTGCCAAACGGAGGCAAAAGAGGAAGCACGTGGATGACATCACCGACGAGTTTATCCAGGAGGCCACCATAGCCCTACGTTGGAAACCGGAGGCCAATGAGTCCTTCGGGAATATGACTGCCAAAATCCTGGATAAGGTGGACCTCAGGCAGTGTCAGTATGCCAGAAAAATTATTCTGGATGTGCTGCAAAACGCTGAAAACGGCATACTTACTGAGCACAGCCACGCATGCCAGGAGCACCCGTGCCCTCCACCTCCACCTCCACCTCCACAACACCCACCACCTCGCCAAATGCCACATGGCCAGTGGCAATATGGCCAGCAGGATCCAAACCTGCCCTCATGGCAACCTGATTACAGTTACCAGCAACTTTAATTTGTGTAACCCCCTATTATTTATTTTACCCCTGTTTGCCAGTTTCTAGTTTAATTTTGTCCAAATGGACCTTTTTTATGTTTAGTTTATTATACGGAAAGTATTGATGTTTGCTTTGGTTTTTTTTTGCTGAGATCCAAAAAATAAAGAAAATTGAAAATAAAAAATGGCCTATCTGAATTTGTTAACATGTTTAATATTGTGCATAACCTGAAAAATATGTTTTAGACATTAATTCATAAAAGAATAAAGGGTCATATCAATAGTTAGATCTTTGGTGTGAAAATACAAAAATAATGGTGAAGAGTTCAAATTATTTAATTCTAAAATTTGATAGAACAGATAGAATAGACAAACATTATCTTCATCATAACAGAACACATGCCTTTTTATTAGAAAAGTATGGCATTATGAGCAGCATCTTCCTTCTTCTCACATTTATCAAGATGAGCATGTGCTCCGCATTTCACCTATTTCTTGGACTTCCGCGAGCCGAAAGTTCTTTCTGAATAAAATGTTGAGTTTACTAGAGAAAATTCTTCCGGGAACTCATTTGGTTTGATCATGCGTGTTGGGATTTGTAGCTGTGTGTCGGCAGAATTGTGTACTGACAGGCGAACAATCGTCCGTTCTGGTGTCGGCATACAAATATTTTCATGTTTGCAAGAAAGACTTTTGTCCGCGGATTGTGCGCAGACATCTGTCGGAGGCACCATACTAACACGCGTACAATCGGCAGATCCTTCGTCCACCGACGTTTGTATGCCGACGATCGGTACGTGTGTACGGGGCTTAACACTTGCAAATACTGGTACCAAATATAAAACTATCGGTCCGATGAAGTGTTGGAATCCATCACTAGGAACATGCAACTTTGGGAGCCAAGTTGGGAGCCAACTTTTGGGGCCAAGAAAATAGATGTTGAAGGGGAAATTGGATATTTATGGTACAGCTGAGTCCCTAGGGACCTGGAACCTTCTGAGACAGTGTGGCCTTATAAAAAAAACCTATAGAAGATAGCTTTTAAGAGTTGTTTTCCAAAGTGAGCGGACTTTTGTAAAGAGAGTATATACCTCTGGCAATGTAGAAATGTGATTTGAAATTGGGCTGGCAAGTTTCTGGAATACTTAAATGTTACAGATGTGGACTCAGAGAACATGACTGCCACTGTTTCCCTGAGGAAGCCCCCTGTACGTGAAATGCTTTGGGATTCGCTCTGCAAATTTTTCCATTGATCTGTACCAACACTTCATCTGACCAAATTGAGAAAGTATTATGTTTGGTACTAGTATTTACAAGTGTTGCAATTTATAATAAATGTATTCTTACTATTTTAATCATAAGTGAGTGCACTTTTTGGTTCTGAGGAAGAGGGTCCTTCCTCCAAACGCATCAGCCAAGCCAGACATATGCGGATACCAGCACGTCATCCAGCACCACAGAAGTGTCCTGGCTCCTGTTTTGGAGCAGATTGGTTCTATTGTGTTTACATGTGTGCAATCATCATTTGTTTGTGAGTACAATGTATGTTTCTTTCGGATTTTAATAAACCTTTTTAGTGGTAATGCACAAGGTCGGTGCTCCCCTCTATTGTTGTTGTTTTTTAGTGTATTCGGATACCCTTGGTCCTGAGGGAGCGGCAAGACCTAAAGTGGTGCCTACAAAGACCACATTAGATCATTTATCCTTTGTCACATACCACTCGAGCGCAGGACTTTTGACTTTATAACCATTCCTTCCAATATGAAAAAAAGTTTTAATGTTTTTAAGTTCTACTTTAAAAACATGTCTAAATTAATTCTATAACAAGTGCCCTTTAAAAAGCAAAGCTGTAAATGGGCTCCTAAGAGATGTCATTTTTTTTCACCGTCTTATGAAAACATCACTAAAATTTAGAAACAGCCAGCGTGCACATTAATATTTTAAAACCAACAATTTTTCACTCATAGTACATTTGTAGAGGCTTACTCCGTAGCTTGTATTTGTTTTATACACAAATCAATAAAGTGCCAACTTTCCAGAGCCGCATTACATTTCTTGTTCTGCAGCTGAAATGATCTTACGAGGACCGCTCAGATAGAGCGAGGTTGAGAATTTTAAATTTGGCAAAAGCTGCTTCAAGATACTGCAGAGTCCAGGGCAGTAATTCATTTGTGGACTTGTCTGCAAACATCCAAAGGGCGAAGGTATCCAAAAAAAAAAAAAGGTTTCAGTTGTCATCAACAATACATAGCGCTAAAATGTGCACATGTGTGGTACTGTGTCGATTTTCTGGGGAAAAAATTATTTGTTCTCAGATTCAGACTTTCAGTATAGCCAAAGAGCAATTACAGTCAAGTGACTGGAATCACCATAATCTACTGATTCAAACACTGCAGCTCTGCAAGTATGTCAAATTTTGCACTGACTATTCTTCCTTCAGTAGGTTTTTTTGTATGCAAGAGGCAACAAGGAGGGTTAAGCCAGCAGGGACCGGCTGAGATTCGATCTATGTCTGGGCAGGCTGATTGTCCCTAAGTTGATCAATTGATCGCATTGGGTTTTTATACATTGGTTAATTAGGGGCCTATTCAAAGCTCTGTATTTGCATTATTGCGTCAGTGGATGCACTTTTTATTGTGTGTTAGCATGTGTGGCTTGCATACATTATACGTATATTTTGGGTTTGCTCCCATTTATTTCCAATGGGTCCTCAATATCCATCCATGCATCAAAAATGCATATGACTCTAAAGCAATGCTTACACCAGTAGACATGTATGCTGGGGCATCAACATTTTCTGATGCATGGATACATGTTGAGGGACTATTTAAAACAGGGGTTTCCAACCTGGGGCCCACAGGCCGCATGAGGCCCAAGACGGCTATGTATGCTATGTAAACATAAACTTACATAAAAAAGTTTATTTTTTTGGTAATTTTTTTGTAAAAAAATGTGTTTACACTTAGAGAAGAAAAATCTGACAGTGTTTCTTTACTGGAAACTTTTAGAAGTTTTATCTTCCCAAAGAAAAATATCCCACTCTTTACAATCACATCTTATTCTTGTCATCAGTTTTGGGCAGCACCTATATTTGTGACCAGCTATTTTCCAGGATGAAGCACATGAAGGGCAAAATTAGAACCATCTGAATATCTGATGAGCACCTTAAAAATTCATTGAGAATTGCTACTATATCTATTGAACCAGATATTGATGTGTTCATTTATCAAAAACAGTGTCAAATATCGAACTAGCTTTTTATGTTGCCCTCTTTAACATTTATAATAAAAAATATTACAAAAAAATGAAGTTTTATAACTTAGATAGATACATTATCTATATCAGTAATTGTTAACTTGTGATCTGCCCGACTTTTTCTGCTCATCAGCTATCCTTATTGGTAGTGTTATGTGTGGCCCAAGACAATTCCTCCTATTCCAATGTGACGCAGGAAGGTCAAAAGTTTGGACACCCCTGATTTAAAAAGAATGGTCATATACAACACTACATTCGCAACACATAGTTACATGGTCAAGTAGTCAGGTTGAAAAAAGACACCATCTTGTTCAACCAATAAAAAAAAAAAAAAAAACCTCTTCTGGCCAGCTCACTATGATATTGTTTTAAAAAGGAGCTCCATACATTCCTAAATGCACAAAATGTAAATTGATACAAACATTTATAGGTAATAACACCAGTGATAGATGATCTAGGAAATATCAGATTGCCACCTGCGGGAACAGGAAATAAATTTTCCTCCACTGGAGCAAATTGGTGTATGCTTTATTGTTCTTGTGTTTTTTTTTTTTTTTTTTTTTTTTATTATTTTTGTTTTTTTACCCTCCTCTGGATCAACTGTGGGTATAGGATAGTGTATATGGGAATTCTCTTTTTGGTAATTTTTTTCTATTGGTTGCACAATTTTTCTATTGGAATTGGGTCTTTTTTTTCAACCTGAGTAACAATGTAAAAGTTTGCTCCCCCAACTTTTTGCTTGTTTATTATGTATTCGGTCTGACCAGACTTCTGAGGTTCAGCACCCCATCCCCCACACACACCTGTACTCTATCAGTGTCCACTATCAAGTAGATATAGGAGGAGTCCTTTGTAGTGCATTAGCACATCTCTCCCAGCAAGGAATGTTGTCTCCAAGGGTTAGAGAGGCTGGATTCACCCCTTTTTTTATGGATAGTGTAGGACCCACTGATAATGGGGTACTTTGACGCAGTGGTGGGCTTGAGCACGATATGGCCATATGGTGGGACTAAATCCCCATTTTTATTTATGGATTGTCTCCATATTTGATAGTCATTTCTTTTGCATGTGTGCGCTATTCTTTTTTAATATACATGTTGCTTGGTCCATAGCTGCACCGGCTTTATATATACATGTTCAGGGTTTGCTCCCCCAACTTTTTGCTTGTTAACTATGCAACTATGTAACAAATAATAATTGGGGGGGGGGGACACAGACAGCAATAAAATCCTGGTAGGGATTCATTATTACTCTATCATTTTTTTTTTCAATTTATTTTTGTATAATTGTTGGATATCACCTTGCTTCCAGTTCTGCCTGACAACTATCAAATAAAAAAGAGGTAAAGGAAAAACACTCAAGCAGGCCCACAGACAGCAATACAAATTGCCAAAGCTTCCAACTCTTCCACGTTCTTTAAAAAAAAAAAAAAAAAAAAAAACACCTTTTTAAACCTTCGCTAATAATAGCCCTTACGGGCCACCTTCAAATTGTCTTGTTCCCGTACTAGACTTCCATCACAACATTTATTATAAGCTGCTGACATATGGTATGTGTAACCCAATCTACAAAAAATAATACATCTGTTTCATACAAAAAAAAAAAAAAGCAGATGCCAAAAGCTAAAGCTTGGGCCGGAGCGGAATGAATGAACTAATGCTTCAAATATATCTGCTCGCCGAAGAAGCTCAGATAATGGAGTCAGTCAAAGGACATACAGTATTCCAGATTAAAAAGAGAGCATGTATCAGGGATCAAAGCCCTAGCAGAGCCCAGCCTGGTCACACTACCATTAGGTAAAATGTAATATAACATTTGAACATTTTTTTGTTCCATGGTTGCCTTGAAACACACCGTTATCTACAAAACCAGCGCAGCTCACATTTCTGAATGCATGTTAAAGCCAAAGTTTAATCTGTTTATATACTACAGTATGTCATCCCTTGGTTTCCTTCTTTCCCTTTCTATCAACATGAAAAAAAAATAACATTTTAAATAAAATCTTTCCATTTTTATGATATACTTTTAGACCCACAGGAGAGTCCCCAGCACAATTTTGAAAATCAAAACATACTGTATTTCTCTGTGAAACATCACATAGGTCAAAAACAGCTATTTTTTTTTTCAGGAACAGAAAGGGTTCATTTTCCAAGGTGACACAGTGAGGCCAATATGCAGAGACCCCACGGTGACTCTAAAACATTGGCTCCTTGACATTTCAGGTCCGGTTCACACTTGAGCCTTTTGTAGCTTGTAGCTCGAAGCTCAAAAACACTCAACAAGCAAAAATCTATTGTTTTCAATGGCCCTTGTTTACATCTGAGCATCCTGTCACTCAGGGCTGGCCCAAGACATTGTGTTGCCTTGGTCCAATAATGGACCCAGTGGGACCCATGGTAGGACCGGCCCTGCTGTCACTTGTAGCAAAAAGCCTGCCATTTTAAAAAAGTACATAAGCTACTTTTCCTGCAGAATTGAACGTTTTTGTCCCATAAGACTTCAATAAAAAAAAAAAATGCCTAAAAAACTCATCATGAGCATGTTTTTTTTTGCTAAAAAGCAGCCCTCCACCCTTTTGCAGCAGCACTCTAGTTGAAAAACACCTGACAAAAACTGCAAAAAGGTGCAACGCTGCTCCAAAAATGCTAAAGAAAAACGTCTGAAAATGTGACACTTAGGTGTAGCCTAAAGAATAAATATATGTGTTAAAGAAGAACTTTAGCCCCCTCAAATTGTTACCAAACTCCTCAACCCATGCACCACCAACCCTGAGTGTCTAGTGCAGGGGTGGCGAACACGCGGCTCCCGAGCCGCATGCGGCTCCCGGCCGAACTGAATGCGGCTCTTTGGCTCTTTGCCTCTTATGGTATACTGTGGCTCGTCTAGCGGGACCTCTGAGGAGAGATCTCCAAGTGCGTAGTCCTGCCCCCAGGCTGCGTCATCACGTCTCCCAACACTGCACGGGCCAGAGAGCGTGGGGACCCGTGTGTCTCCCTCCCGCCTCAGCTGCATCTTCCCCGCCGAGGCTCCGCAGCAACTATCCTTTTGTTTGCATAGGTTTTTTTTTTTTTGCTGGCTCCAGAGTAATCCCTGGTAGGTTAACTGGCATCCCCCTATTCCCCCTCAAGGTGTGTGCCTTATTCTCTATTGCAGATATTAGATTGTAAGCTCCTTTGGGTCAGTGAATGATTTCAATGCTTCAGTTGCCATTTATGTGTGTGGGGGTCTCTGATGGGGGACATTTATGTGTGTGGGGGTCTCTGATGGGGGACTTTTATGTGTGTGGGGGTCTCTGATAAGGACATTATTGTGCAGGGGTCTCTGATGGGAGACATTTATGTGTGTGGGGGTCTCTGATGGGGGACATTTATGTGTGTGGGGGTCTCTGATAAGGACATTATTGTGCAGGGGTCTCTGATGGGGGACATTTATGTGTGTGGGGGTCTCTGATGGGGGACATTTATGTGTGTGGGGGTCTCTGATGGGGGACATTTATGTGTGTGGGGGTCTCTGATAAGGACATTATTGTGCAGGGGTCTCTGATGGGGGACTTTTATGTGTGTGGGGGTCTCTGATGGGGGACATTTATGTGTGTGGGGGTCTCTGATGGGGGACATTTATATGTGTGGGGGTCTCTGATGGGGGACATTTATGTGTGTGGGGGTCTCTGATAAGGACATTATTGTGCAGGGGTCTCTGATGGGGGACATTTATGTGTGTGGGGGTGTCAGGGTTATTGGGGGTTGATTAAAATAATAATAGGTAAAAAGAAAAATGATTTTAAAAGCCATGTATTTCATATTATGCATAAGAGATTCTGAATGGTGCTGCCTGGCGTCCATCTTGTTTTCAGGGTGAAACAAAGTTCATATATACTTGTTAAACAAAATGTCTCTCACAGGCTGACAAAGGGTCTATGGTTTCAACAGAGATCTTTGTATTTCTATGTAATCGTAAATAAGATCCCTTTTGACATCTCGATCAGATAAAACTTAGTCAGTCTGACGCTATGTTAAGGGGGGATATCTCAGTCTGTCTATAAGTATATAACAATGGACAATACCCCAGTATATTCTAGCAGACATTTAAAGATGAACCATATAAGTTTTTATAGAAAACATCATCATATGTAAGATGTATATTAACGATAATACATTGTATTCTTATTGATATAGAAGTGTGAACTTGATACTTATATAATATTAGATATATAATATATATATATATATATATATATATATATAAGTATACTTTTCTATGATGTGTAAGGACTTGTGCGTCTTAAAAACAAATTACTTCATGTTAAGGCATGTGGTAGGAGTGTTTATATAAGGATTGCTTTGGACTGGTTTAGTGCTCAAGGTGTCGTAAATATTCCCAAACCTAGACTATATCTGACAGCCCTTTGGCATGGTCAAATAAGTAATTGCTTTTCACTAGCCGACAGGTCAATAGGTCATCAGATAACAAATTGTTTTAATTATATTAAATACAAAATCTAATGAACGGTACAATACTGCCCTCTGGAGACGAAATACCAGGTGCAGTCTTGAGATAATTTGAGATATTCCAATATAAAAATATTATATTGTGTTAAATAATATAATTATTGAAATGGCATTACTTGCCAAGATGAATAATGGAAATACAGGTGGACATTTATGTATGTACTGGTAGTCTGGACAAAGTTTTATGTTGTGTTTTATGATTAATCTTACATATAGAGGAATCATCCTTAATTTTATTAGACCTAGTATGGGGTTAATTATAAAAAGGGGTGTGTCTCTGACCTCACTAGTTTAGGTATAGAATATCCCAGCCAATGGAGATAATGTTTCATCCCTCTGGGTTTTACTTATGGTAATTTTTATAGCTCTTTGTTCTTACCATATAAAAGACCAACCCAGATATGAGAGAGAGACAGACACATTACACTACTGACAACACACCTCACACTTACACCACACACGCTATTACATTTTTCAATAGACTCATCCAGACATACTTCCTGGTCCATCATTCATCTGAAACTTGAAGGGAATCCACCATCTTAAGAAAGGCATCCATCTTAGGACTCTGGTAACGATTTGAAGCTAGCGGCTATCTTAAGTGTGGTAATTATGCCTTGCTATGTTATTTGATTTTATTCAACAATTGTTTATTCCTTCCTTATATATTTTATATTGCATATTTAAGGGTAATGAGATTACAATCCCAGCCGTATAAACCATGGTAGATTTTTCTCTAAAAAGCTGATTTTTGTTTTTATACATTTTTATTAATATCAGATTAAGTGCATTATTTGCAATTTTAAGTCTTCCGTTTTGCATGGCTTATTCTCATTCCTTCTGCAGTGGAATGACTTTGGGCCCTGTGATTCGCAGACCATTGTAGTCTGTTTATATAGAACATTAATTTATGGCTTATACTATACCTGGGAAGAAATGGTAATCTTGCTTTCATTTTACTTTGGTTTCACTTTCACTTTGTTTCATTTCACTTTGTTTTAGTTTCACTTTCATTATTGAGCTAAACATCACATTGCATTGATTATTTGAAGTTAGTATTTTTCTGTAGAAGTTATCTTTTTGTGTCATTTCTTGTTTGATCATATACTGTGTTTACATGTCTGGCGAATAAATATTTTTATATATATTCCACACTGTAGACTGTACTCACTAAGATTGGTATATGCTTTTAAAAAGAAATTAATCAATTAAAAAGAATTCTCGACATTGATTTATGGCAATAGGTGAAGACTCTCCTTTTTCACAGATCTTTGCTTATTAACCATAAATAAATACACTGCTATATTCAGAGCAGTATAAATATTCTGACATAAGTACGAGCGCAAGATATTTATTATTAAATATTCTTACAGGGGTCTCTGATGGGGGACATTTATGTGTGTGGGGGTCTCTGATGGGGGACATTTATGTGTGTGGGGGTCTCTGATAAGGACATTATTGTGCAGGGGTCTCTGATGGGGGACATTTATGTGTGTGGGGGTCTCTGATGGGGCACATTTATGTGTGTGGGGGTCTCTGATGGGGGACATTTAACTAACTAACTCAATTACTTTTTTGGGCAAGTAATTTGTAACCAATTACTTTTTTAAAGGACGTTGAGCAACACTAGTTGTGTCACATCTTGCCGTTAGTTCTTAGTGTGGAGGACGCAGCACACCCTCACCATCACTGCAGGTGAGTGTTTGTCTGTTTTGGCAGGTCACTGCGTGGTGTGGCTCTCTGACTCTCACAGTTTAAAATTTTGGCTCCTTTTGTCGAACTTGTTCGCCACCCCTGGTCTAGTGCATGTGCAGATTTGCCAAAAAACTCCGCCTGGTCTTCAGGACCCAACTAAGACCTATGGCATGTGTGATGATTTGGGGAGCCATGTCATCTGCTGGTGTTGGTCCGCTGTGTTTTTATCAAGTCTAAAGTCAGTGCAACCCTCTACAAGGAAATTTTAGAGCACTTCATCCTTCTCTCTGTTGATCAGCTTTATGGATATGCTGATTTCATTTTCCAGCAGGACTTGGAACCTGCCCACACTGCCAAAAGTACCAATACCTGGTTTAATGATCATGGTATTACTGTGCTTGATTGGCCAGCAAACTCACCTGACCTAAACCCCATAGAGAATCTGTGGGGTATTGTCAAGAGGAAGATGAGAGACAGCTGACCCAACAATGCTGAAGGCCTCTATCAAAGCAACCTGGGCTTCCAAAACACCTCAGCAGTGCCACAGGCTGATCGACTCCATGCCACGCCACATTGATACAATAATTCATGCAAAAAGACCTCCGACCAAGTATTGAGTGCATACTATACTGTACATGGACGTACTTTTCAGTAAGCCAACATTTCTGTATTAAAAATCCTTTTTTTTTTTACTTATGTATTATTCTAATTTTATGAGATACTGACATTTGGGTTTTCAATAGCTGTAAGCCATAATCATCACAATAAGAAAGAAATGTTTGAAATAAATCACTGTGTGTAAAACATCTATATAAAATATATGAGCTTCACTTTTGAATTGAATTATTGAAATAAATAAATTTTTTGATGATATTTTAATTTTATGAGATGCACCTGTATGTATTAAATCTATAGTAATGAATATAGCAAATGAATATACAATAACCCATATCATGTTTGCATATTTTCATAATATGTGTTATTGTATGTGCTCTATTCAATCTTATAGATTTATTATACTGTATATGTGATAGGAAGCAATCTTTTCGTGAAACGTGTCATTCCTTGATGCCATGTTGGAGAGAACAGTATATATATATATAGATATATATATATATATATAGATATATATATATATATCTATATATATAGATATATATATATATATATATATATATATATATATATATATATCTATATATATAGATATATATATATATATATATATATATATATATATATATATATATATATATATATATATATATGTGGAACTTATGTCCCTTGTCTGGATCCACACATTATTTTTTGTGTTCCTTATTTACGGTATTTTCTATTATATTAACCAATTCAACTGTGGAAGAATTTACCCCCTCCATGACCTGGCCAAGTTTTTGCTTTTCCTGCACAGTGCTACTTTAACTGGTAATTGCGTGGTCATGCAACAATGTACCCAAATAATATACATTTATTTTATTTTTTTTCACACAAATAGAGCTTTCTTTTGGTCGTATTTGATCACCACTGTTTTTTCTTTCAATATAACCGAAAAAAGACCAAAACTAAAATATACTGTATATATGTATGTATATATATATATATATATATATATATATATATATATATATTACTTTCTGCTATAAAACATATCCAATAAAACATTTTTTAAAGATTTAATTTCTTCATAAGTTTTGGCCAAAATGTATTCTGCTACATGTCTTTGATAAAGAAAAAAAAAGAAAATCCCAATAAGCATATATTAATTGGTTTGCGTGAAATTTATAGTGCCTACAAAAACTATGGCATTTATACTGGAATTTTTATTTCCTGCTAATGGCTTTTTTTAGCAACTTAAAATGGGACTGCAATAAGTGAGGCGGGTAATCTGACACTAACTTACTCTGGGGGGGAACTGACTAACTGCCACTGATAGTGATACAATGATCAGTGATAATACTATACACGTGGGGGATATTTACTAAAACTGGTGCACACAGAATCTGGTGCAGCAGTGCATAGTAACCAATCAGCTTCTAACATCAGCTTTTTCTTTTAAGCTTTGACAATAAAACCTAGAAACTGATGGGATTACAGTTGCCCCAGAATCTGATTATTCCAGATTTAGTAAATCTCTCCCGCTGACACTGTACTAATGACTCTGGCTGGGAAGGGGTTAAATGTGTGCCTAACTGTGTAATGTTTGTAAAGTGTGCTTTTTTCGATCTCTGAGTTTCTCATCCCTGCCATAGAGATTGTTCCCTGTTGAATGTCAACACAGAGCTCTGGGCTGTGATTGTACACAGCGATCAGCAGGTCCTTGCCGTGTATCATTGGCCAGGACTTGCTGAAAGGCTCCCGCTGTGTAAATTCACAGCGGGTTCTGGGCAGGGGGCGCACATGCACGCACCTAGTACCCGGAAGTAGGCAGCGACGTATGGGTACAATGCCTTTTCTACAGCGGCCGCCTGTCCGCAGTACATTGATGGCTGGCAGTTGTAACATGGTTATTCAATTTAAAAATCAATACATTTTTTTTTATTATACAATTACCAATGTATTTATTTTTGTATTTTGTTATATATAAACTATTTGTAGCACATTTATGCCTCGTTTCCACTGAGTGGAACGGTTCGGGTCAGTACAGTTTGGAAAGGTTAGAATGGTCCGGCCTATTCAGGTGAGCGTTTCCACTGCAAGTCGGACCGCCAGGGGCATGGCGGGGTTCACACTAAATGTCGTGTTTGTTTTGTGCTTTCGTTTGACGTGAGCAGTGACGTTTTCCTGTCCACCAATCAGTGGAATGTATCGTGTGATGCCGGGAGCTCCACCCTAACCGTACCATTTCCTATGGCCCTACATCTGAAGGAGGACCAGGAATGGTGCGGTTTGGTTCGGTTGTATGGGCCACTTTCATAATGGAAACACTCAAAATAGCATACCGTACCAACCGATCCGCTCAGTGGAAACGAGGCATTAGAGTCCCAATACCTTGGCCCCCACTCGATGTAGGTGGGAGGCATTCTATGACCATTTATGTTGGACTCAAACATATAATCACTGGGTCCCTATGCTTCTCTATGTGGAGCAGGCAGATCACTTACAGGAGGGGCCAGCGTAGTGCTGTACATAGCTTCCTGAAAACATCACAGCACCATTCTCCAGTACTCCCAAAACCCTTATTCAAGCAGTGGCTTGGCTCTTGGGTGGAGTTATAAAAATATCAAAATGCCTGGATGGATGGTTATCAAAATGGGTGGATGTCAATCTGGAGAAGTGGGTGTTCCTAGGCAGACTGCATTTACCTGAAGATCACCCTAGGGAATGTCTACATGAGATGCCAAACCTTTATGATCAAAAGAACTGAAATCCAATAAATGAAAGGGATAGGCCAGAGACAGTACAGCTGAGGGGGAAAGGGTTAGAAGATGCCGGATAATCTCCAGCTGAAAATGAGGCAGGCTCTATCTGAATTGCTGCAGCTTCTAATGCACATTGTGGGAAGCTCACAGTGTGCAGTGAAATCAGAATAAGTGATTTCAGTATAGAAGAGGAGCGTCTACAACTGTGCAAGATTAATGGTAAGGCTGAAACTCAGCTTTAATACTGAGAAGGAAGGAAAAATGCCTGACACTACTGTAAAAGAATAATGTGTATGACTCATAAAGCTGATTTGTCACACTGCCTATTTCAATTTATACAATTTAGAGAAAAAAAAATATATACTTAGCATTGTAAGCGGAATTACAGTAATTATAATAACGTAAACCTGTAACCAATCAAATAAAACATGAGTAAAGCTTGCTTTGTTTTGAGTTTTGGGTGGAGTGGTGAAGGGTTAGAACCCCTGTCAAGTTTTCATTGCTGTCTGTGTCCCAAAGGGGAGATTTGACCACTATTTGCCCTGTTTGCTTTTGTCACCAACAAAAAAAAAAAGGGGGGGGGGGAATCTACATTTGTTCCCAGAATAGGAGTAGAATGAATCTCTTTAAATGGGGAGGACATCTGCTCTGCGGACAATTGTAGAAAAGGAGAATTCCCCTCGCTTTGTAGAGATTTGCTCTCAACTCCTGATCAATCTTTACAAGAATGCAAGTTCGATGGTAAATTAGGAGGCGTTTATTGAGAATTGCTGCAAATATATCAAGCCATCGCATTTCAGGAGAAAACAATCTCAATGATCTCATTGCTGCCCCTGGAACCTCAGTAGTCACTTTGTAAGTTTCACCTTCGGAACTTCACAAATATATAACCGGCGTAAGAATCATTCCCATTTAATAGCATGCAGCAACAGCCCTGAAGAAGTGGAAGCCCTTTTATCCCGAAACACATTGGCTTGATATACTTGTCGCTATTCTCAATAAACGCCTCTTAATTTACCATCAAACTTGCATTTTTCAGGCCTGCCTTATTTCCTAATATTCCAAGTGTACTTTTGGCCGTTCAAGAATGGCAGCAGCCCAAGACTCTACAGGGATTCACCGCCAGTATCCACCATTGGACACGACCTACTGGAGGGACATCTCCTTACTCATCCACACAATCACCCACCCATGACCAGTCATCTATGTTGGCCAATATGTATTCTGCTACATATTTTTGGAGAAAAAAATCCAGATAAGTGTATATTGATTGGTTTGCGCAAATGTTATAACGTTTACAAACTAGGGGATTAATTTTTTTTTTTAATAGTAGCATTGACTTATAGCGGGACTGCGATATTGCAGCAGACAAATCGGACATCTAACTGACACTTTTTTAGGAACCAGTGACACTAATACTGTGATCAGTGCTAAAAAAAATAGGCACTGTCACTGTACTAATGACACTGGCAGGGAAGGGGTTAACATCAGAGGCATTCAGGGGGTTAACTGTGTGCCTTGGTTGTACTTACTTAGGCTGGCCATACATGTTCAATTTTCTGTATAATTTTCCTTTAGATTTACCTTAAACTATGTAGTGCAAGGACCTGCCTAATAGGATACAATTGAAACTTGTTTAGTTTTGACCTCATATTATATGTTTTTTTTTTGGTAAATCTAAAGGGAAATTGTACAAGAGAATTTAACATGTATGGCTAGTCTTACTGTGGGGGGAGGTGCTTCGATTAGGGGAAGGCAAAGATCCATGTTCCTGCTTTGAAAAAACACAGGATCAATACCTTCCCCTCTGACAGAATGACAATCTGCCTTGTTAACATAGGCAGATTGCTGTTCTGCCTGTGTCCTGTGTAATCGGCGGGTGACAGCGGACATTGAGTCTGGGGCTCCTGCTGTGTGTGTGGCAGTGTGCGAGTACGATCCTGACCCACAAGTATCAGATCATGTACTAAGTACGTGATCTTGTGCAGAGCAGTGACCCTGCCGCAGTATGGTGGGTGGCCCGCAATTGGTTAACCACTTGCCGACTGCCCGCCGCAATTTTACTGCGGCAGGCTGGCTCGGCTGTTCGATTCGACGTAGTACTACGTTAGACACGCGCGTGGTGCTGGGGGCGAGCGCGCACCGCCGGTAGCGCGCTCGTGCCCCCACTAGGCAGCGGGGATCCCGATGCACGGGGTCAGACGGCCACGATTGCCGCCAGCCGCCTGCTGTCGCTCCCTGCTGAGAGAGAAGAACGGTCACACAGCTGACCGTTCTTCTCTCTGAAATTATCACAGAGTCTGTGATCCTTCTATATAGGATCACAGGTCTCTATAGTCATTTCACAAGCCCCTCCCCACACAGTTAGTAAACACTCCCCATGGCTCACATTTAACCCTTTGATAACCCACTAGGTTAACCCCTTCCCTGCCAGTGTCATTATTACAGTAACAGTGAATATTTTTAGCACTGATTACTGTAGTAATGTCACTGGTCCCCCCAAAAGTGTCAAAAAGGTCAGTTAGGGGTTTGATCTGTCCGCCACAGTGTCGCAGTCCCGCTATAAATATAGATAGCCGCCATTACTAGTAAATAAAAATGACATAAATCTTTCCCCTAGTTTGTAGACGTGATAACTTTTGCGCAAACCAATGAAAATAGGCTTATTGCGATTTTTTTTTACCAAAAATATGTAGCAGAATACAAATTGGCCTACAAGGATGAAAAAATTAGATTTTTAATTTTTTGGGGGGGGGGAATGTTATATAGCAGAATGTGAAAAATATTGTTTGTTTTCCAGAATTGTCGCTCTTTTTTTGTTTATAGCGCAAAAAATAAAAAAAATAAAAAATCGCACAGGTGATCAAATACCACCAAAAGAAAGCTCTATTTGTGGGGAAAAAAAGGACATCAATTTTATTTCGGTAGTGTTGCACGACTGCGCAATTTTCCGTTAAAGTAAAGCAGTGCCGAATTGCAAAAAAATGGCCTGGCCATTTTGGATAGAGTGGAGGGGGATTAGAACCAGGGGCTGACTGGCGAATTCAGCCCAGGGGGCAAGGACAAACCAGAAGCCCATGGTGCACAGCAACTTGGCCCCCCTTCCACTCTCCCTCATCCCAGCCTCCTTCTGACCCCATTCCAGGCTGAAGCTCTGCTCCAGATACTCTCAACTCACCGGCTGAATCCGGGTTCCTGACATGGCAAGCACGGGGCAGTTGGGGGGAGCTGGGACAGCTCAGATGGGGCTGACTGAGGGAGGAGTGTCTACAGTAGGGCATGGAACCGGACTCATTAGGTCAGCGGCAGGGACTTTTTACTTCTCTTCACCAGGAATCCTTTAGGCATGTCTTTGGCAGAAGCAGTGCAGCCTTTTTATTTAGCATCAGAGTGGCACAGGGGGCAATTGCCCCCCTGCCACCTGGCCCAGTCCTCCCCTGATTAGAACCCCTGTCAGTTTTTATTGCCGCCTGTTCCCCTGTTAAGGAGATTAACCCTCTTCATTTGTCCTCTTTACCATTATCATTGAAAGTGAAAGTAAAAGAAAATCCCAAATTTTGGGTTGTGTCCAGAAAAATGATAAAGGGGAAATCTTCCAATGGGGACAATAGTTCTGGTGACCTGGGGGTCCCCAAATAATTCCCTTAATTTGCTGGGATTTTCTCTTACTTCCTGTTTGGCTGTGGGACAGGAAGTGAAGGTAAATCTTTGCAATGGAACACAGACAGCAAAATAAAAATCTGACATAGGTTATAACCCTCCCTTACTCTATTTAAAATTAGAAAAAAAAGTTTTTGCCTACAGTTCAACTTTAAGCAGTACAGCAAGCAACCAAAGTTTCCCCATTCTACTATAATGATGGATTCATATGAATGGATGCCACATTAGGATACAGCTAACCTCTGGCTGCTGGGGGGAACTATTCAAACACATGGTGTACATGGGGCTAGTTTCTCTGCTGGCAAAAAATGCAGGTTCTTGCTGGTGGCCACCATCTGCATAAGCCATTGGTCACAATGCTTTGTTGGAGCTCCTAAAAATCACATGCAAATATTGACTTTCTGTTAAAATCTGTATGGGGCTAGGAAGGCCCTCTGCCACCCCTCAGGTAACAAGGCTTGCACCCAGTGATTTTATCACTCAGTTACCAATAGCTGCAATGATCATGTTTGCCCCATAGCTGCCGTGTTTTTTTTTTTTTTCCCAGGAAGTAGTGACAGCACAAAAGCAGGCATTTCAAAGAAAACTTAAACTGAGGGAAAGATGGAGGCTGCCACCCCTGACCTCCTTTTTCAAATACTAATTGCCTGGCTTTCTTTAATCTCAACATGTTGTGAGTCACTGACCTGTAACATGCACACTGGACGTTTTCACAGCTGCTGTTATTGGCTTCAGGCTTTTTTTTTTTTTTTTCTTCAGCCAAAAAACTCCCCAGAATGTTATTCTGTGTGTCCATATACACATAGGGTGGTTTCAGGCACGGCAGACTCCGTTTTGCTCAGTGGGTATCGATCTGCCGATCACCATTGAGCAAGCGGATGACAGCTCCATCTCCGCTTACTTTGCAGAGATGGAGCTCTCAGATCCCTGTTCCCCTCTATGGGGAAATCGGGTGAAAACAGACCGCCTGTCCCTTTTCATCCGATCGGAAAACAAAAAAAGGCCGACAGTTTTAAAAAAAAAAAAACAATATTTTTTACTTTATGCTATCAGACTACACATGTACTTTATGCCAAAGCATAGCTGCCAACTGTCCCGTTTTTGCCAGGACAGTCCCGGCAAAAATGACCCTGTCCCGGGTAATTTAATCTGCTACTTTGGCCTTAAGTTTGAAATTCCCTTTTCAATTTCCTGCAATTCTCTCTTTATTGAGTAGACCCTATAATCTTATAATAAGTAGTCGGAGATTAATTATGCTGAGTGGGCAGGGCTTTAGGGAAGTGGGTGTGGTAAGTAATTGATAGCTGTGCTGCAAAGTGTCCCTGGAAATTTTTTCAAATGTTGGCAACTATGCCATAGGTATTAAAATATAACTTTTATTCATTTCTATAAAACATAATCTGGACTGTATATGTACATAAAGGGAGGATGTATTTATTGCTTGGCCAGCAATGTACTAGTGATTATTACATACGTATAAATAGAATGGGAGCAGAAAGGGTACAAAACTCCCCTTCTATACAATCCAGGGATTTAGTAGCTGCAAGTCTCAACTAAAGTGGGGTACACACTATAAGAAAATCAGGCGAACGGTCGTCTGATTTTCCTCATTGTTTCACAGCAAGTCGGAACCGATGAACGAAAATTCGTGAGAAAATTCTCGTACGACAAAGGCTTTTTTTTGTTGTTGTTTCTGATCATGCGCAGTCTTTCTTCTTCTGATTTTTCTTGTACAGAAATTGTACGAAAACAGTACACATTAAACTCGGCGGATCGATCCCCCGCTGAGAAAAGCGGAGTCCGTTTGACGGACATAGTGTGTGAAAGAGCCCTTACTGTTCCTGCTGACCAGATCTAAAGGCTGCAAAAAACACAATCTATCTAACTTCTATTCAAAGTGTCCTCTCTGCACCTGATGTCTGTGTGTAGATACTGCTTGCCAAGTAATTCTTAGGCGGTGTGAGAATCTATCTCACCTGACTCATAAAGCTATACTGGTCACTGAAAATCTGCCTAATTGAAGCTCTCTCTCTTGTCTTCTCCTGTCAGGTCTATCTCAAATGATGTGGTCTATCTGTTTCTAAATGGCCACACCCTACACACTTGGCTGGCGAATCTTGCTCTTACAGTAAGGTGGCCAGATTTTTAAAATGAAATCCGGGGACATTTTTTTTTTTATTGGCAAATGGCACAGGACTACATAATATACAGAGCACTGGGCACAGGACTGTATAATATACAGAGCACTGGGCACAGGACTGTATAATATACAGAGCGCTGGGCACAGGACTGCATAATACACAGAGCGCTTGGGCACAGGACTGTATAATACACAGAGCGCTGGGCACAGGACTACATAATATACAGAGCACTGGGCACAGGACTGTATAATACACAGAGCGCTTGGCACAGGACTATATAATACACAGAGCTCTGGGCACAGGACTGCATAACACACAGAGCTCTGGGCACAGGACTGAAAAATACACAGAGTGCTGGGCACAGGACTGCATAATACACAGAGCGCTGGGCACAGGACTACATAATACACAGAGCTCTGGGCACAGGACTGCATAACACACAGAGCTCCGGGCACAGGACTGCATAATACACAGAGCGCTGGGCACAGGACTGTATAATACACAGAGCGCTTGGCACAGGACTATATAATATACAGAGCGCTGGGCACAGGACTGTATAATACACAGAGCGCTTGGGCACAGGACTGTATAATACACAGAGCGCTGGGCACAGGACTACATAATATACAGAGCGCTGGGCACAGGACTACATAATACACAGAGCGCTGGGCACAGGCCTACATAATACACAAAGAACTGGGCACAGGACTGCATAATACACAGAGCTCTGGGCACAGGACTGCATAATACACAGAGCTCTGGGCACAGGACTACATAATACACAGAGCGCTGGGTACAGGACTACATAATACACAGAGCGCTAGGCACAGGACTGCATAATATACTGAGCGCTGGACACAGGACTGCATAATACACAGAGCTCTGGGCACAGGACTGCATAATACACAGAGCTCTGGGCACAGGACTGCATAATACACAGAGCTCTGGGCACAGGACTACATAATATACAGAGCGCTGGGTACAGGACTACATAATACACAGAGCGCTAGGCACAGGACTGCATAATATACTGAGCACTGGGCACAGGACTGCATAATACCCAGAGCGCTGGGCACAGGACTGCAAAAATACACAGAGCGCTAGGCACAGGACTGCATAATACACAGAGCTCTGGGCACAGGACTGAAAAATACACAGAGCGTTGGGCACAGGACTGCATAATACACAGAGCGCTGGGCACAGGACTACATAATACACAGAGCTCTGGGCACAGGACTGCATAACACACAGAGCTCAGGGCACAGGACTGCATAATACACAGAGCACTGGGCACAGGACTGCATAATACACAGAGCGCTGGGTACAGAACTACATAATACACTGAGCGCTGACTAGCAACTAAACTGATATGACAAATTATCCTGCCTATTACATTCTGAAGGCTGAAATAGATACTCAGGCCTGCCTCATCAAAATGCTAAGGCCCTGAGCACTTCTTCCAAACTAGCACTATCCAAAAATGGCTAACAGCTAAACTGACATAACAAATTGTCCTGCCTAGTGAATTCTAAATTCTAGAAAGGTACTAAGGCCTGCCTCATGAAAATGCTAAAGCCCTGAGTCCTAACAGTGCCTGCCAACCCTCCAAAAACACCCTCCCCACAAACCATGCTTAACCCCAAATCATAAAGTTGCTCCCAAAAACTATAAACTCTACTTGTCTTGCGTAATAAATAAGCTTTGTCAGGAGTGAAAAATAAATGCACCAAAAAGTCAAATCAAAGAAATAAAAAAAGTTTGTGGAGGTTACCAAACTATCCCCACATGGTTAGAATAAAAATGGTGGCTTCCCCTTTCCTTCCCTCTCATTAAATGAAACTAAATTTAGTTTAGAATGATCTGGACTGTTTAAAATGGTCAGAAAGGATTGGGTAAAGCAGGTAGGGTGATTTATAGATGGTTATAGTATAATCCATTATCTCCACACCTTTTTACATGGTACCCTTTAAGAGGTTCCCCGGGGATTTGGATAGACTTTTTTACTTTTTCCCTGATTTGGAACCTGCTTTCTGGTTATTCCCCACTAGATGGTGATATTCCCCACCCAATGGGAAAACCCTATAAATACAGGGAAGGAAGGAGGAAGCCGCCATTTTGATTCTAACCATGTGGGGATAGTGTAGTCCCCTCCATGACCTTTTGTTTATTTTTTTGACACTTTTTGGTGCATTTATTCTTCACTCCTGACAAAGCTAATTTATTAAGCGAAACATGTAGAGCTTCTAGTTTTTGGCAGCACCTTTGATTTTTGACCGTCAATGCTTAACCTCCAATGATTTGGGGTTAAGCATGGTTTGTGGGGAGGGTGTTTTTGGAGGGTTGGCAGGCAATGTTAGTACTCAGGGCTTTAGCATTTTCATAAGGCAGGACTGAGTACCTTTCTAGCCTTTAGAATCCATTAGGCAGGGTAATTTGTTATGTCATTTTAGCTGCTAGTCAGCCATTTTTGGATAGTGCTAGTTTGGGAAAAGTGCTCAGGGCCTTAGCATTTTGATGAAGCAGACCTGAGTAGCTATTTCAGCCTTCAGAATTTAATAGGTAGGATAATTTGTCATATCAGTTTAGTTGCTAGTCAGCCATTTCATTTGGATAGTGCTAGTATGTTAGGGCTCTTTCACAAGGGCGGTGCGCCCGACGGAGCCCGTTACGCTCAGCGGGGGATCAATCCCCGCTGAGCAGGTGGATGACAGCTCTCAGATCCCCGGTGTAGGATCTCCACTGTCCTCTATGGGGAGATTGGATGAGAACGGACCGCCTGTCCGTTCTCATCCGATCCGCTGGACAGATGGAAAATAGGGTTTCCATCTGTCTGGATTTCACGGACAGGATCGGAATCGGATTGCAGTGGGTGTCAGTGGAGATGTCTCCGCTGACACCCGCTGCCCCATAGGGATGCATGGAGCATCCGATCAGGTCTGCCTGAAAAACTGACTAGCGGATCGGATCGCCCGTGTGAAAGGAGGAGGATTTAAGAGCAAGATTAGCTAAGTGTGTAGGGTGTGGCCATTTAGAAACAGATATAGAACTGACAGGAGAGTTTGAAAGAGAGAGAGAGCTTAAATAAGGCAGGTTTTAGTGACCAGTGTACCTTTATGAGTCAGGTGAGATAGATTCTCAAACCGCCAAGAAATACTTGGCAAGCAGTATCTACACACAGACATCAGTTACTGGCGGACAATCAGGTGTAGAGAGGAGGACACTTTGAATAGAAGTTAGAGAGATTGTGTTTTTTGCACCCTTTAGATCTAGTCAGCACGAACAGAAAGTTGAGACTTGCTGCTACTAAATCCTTGGATTGTATAGAAGGGGAGTTTTGTGCCTTTTCTGCTCTCGCTCTATTTATACGTATGTAATAATCACCTGTACATTGCTGGCCAACCAGTAAATACATCCTCCCTTTATGTACATATACATTCCAGATTATGTTCTATAGAAATTAATAAAAGTTATATTTTAACTACTATGGCATAAGGTACATAAGGTAACACACCCTTCGTCCAGTGTAGTCTGGACCTCTGAATCTATGGCCAGTTTGGTACACTTGTTTAAAATTTCAGGTATTAGATAGTCAGTATTACTTAATGCTATAAAACATACCCAATAAAAAAAATTAAAATATTAAATGTTGTAATTTTTTATTTATTTATTTATTTTTTTTATCCGAAGAATAATGCTTTTTTTTTTTAGAAAAATATAGATAAATACTGCCCATATCAATACAATTTGCCAAATGATCAGCAAGACAATAATACACATAGTAAAGTCCATTCCATTGCCATACACAGGTTCTAGGCACATACAATGCAGATATACAGTATCTATTTTTTACTAGTAATGGCAGTGATCAGTGAACAGGATTGCGACATGCGGCGGATGAATTTAACACTAAGTGACACAGTCACTGTACTAATGACACTGGCAGGGAAGGGGTTAACATCCGGCGATCAAAGGGTTAAGAGTGCTCCTAGGGAGAGCGTTCTAACTGCGTGGGTGGTGGCCTAACTGGAGGAAGACAGGGATCTCCATCTTCTTCTGTGACAGCACGGCGGTCTGCCTTGTTTACATAGGCAGACCACCGTTCTGCCTCTTCTCCGAATGATCACCGGGCCTGGCAGGAATCACATCTGCAGGACCCGCTGATTGGCTCCCACTGAGTCCAATCACAGCAGTAGCGGGCTGCCAGCGGTTCGAACGCTCGCCCCCCAGACCTAGAGCACGAGCTGATGTACAGGTACACAGGAGGACCGCCCTGACGTAGTATATCTGCATGGGGCGGTCCTCAAGTGGTTAAAACCGCCAAAAAATGCTGAAAAAAACAGGGCTATTCTGTGTTTATCAAGGTTTTTGAGCCATAAGCTTTTGTGGGAGTATAATAAAAAAGCTAAAAAATGCTACAGCTAAAAAACACCACTGCATAAACGCTGAAAAGCTCATGGTACAGCTTTCTACAGCTAACGCTACTGGCTTTTTTGTAACGTCCAGTGTGCCTGAGGCCTAAGAGTGAAGCCAGAGCTCCTGATCTACATACTTGTTCCAGGTCAGTGATCGAGAAAGTGCTGAAACCAATGATTCAGTGTGACAGGCACACCGATAGCATTTTCAGAGGCCAGTCATATCCACATATACAGTATATTTCCTCGCTGTATGCTTTTAAAGCAGAAACCACACTGCATCTGAGCAAACATTATTTAATTCATTTTTAATATTTAAAGCAATCTCCCCCATCCATCCATGTCTCCATGCTTCATTTTGCAGTATTTTTCTGGATCACACATTTCACAGAGTCTGCCTTCTGAACTACAGAGGTGCTAAAAGGAGGGGTTTTAGAAGGCAGAGTCAGTACAGGAATCACTGCTTACAGGCAGCCAAGTACCATGGGATACATAGTCCTTATTTTAAAAAGTAATTGAAAGTAAACAGCAGAGTAGAAGATGCAAGATATGCAGGGCATCTAGGAAGTTGTGGAAAGAGATGAGTAGCAGACAGGCAGCATTCACAACTGGTAAGGAGATTTTGCAAGTAAACTGGATATGGAAATAGGGATTTTCACTAATAACTCTTGTTTGTATTGTTATTATAATGGCGGACCACGGTCCAGATGTAGAGTTACTGCACCATCTGGACCACCACGGGCACACCATTTAGGAGCTAGCTCTTCCCCTCTGCTGCCATCACTTCTGTCATCCTCATGTTGCTGACATTGGAGGCAGGACAATTCCTGACGGAGGACAGGAGCTGCCGAGTTAACTTCAAAAGTTAACCAGCAGGTGGTAATTTGCTAGGGCATAGGGCGGTCTGCCGTAGGCCTCCTGCCCTCCAACCTGTGTAAGGTAGGACAGGGAAGAGGGCTAAGTCATTGCTGTGAAGAATATGAGGGGCCGAGGACAGGACTGTGAATGGGATGATATAAAGGGAGGAGTGATGTGAAATGGGGCTGAATACATTGCTGTGAAGGGGATACTGTGAAAGTAGTGATCTTGATGTGAGGGGGAGGGAACTGTGATGTGGAGGGGGGAACTTAATGTAAAGGGGGATTGTGATATGCAGGGGGGGGACTAGGAAAACTGTTTTAGCAATGGGATTGTGTTATGAAGGATGTGAGGCTTGGTTTACATCATTGTAACCTGTGTTCTGAGTGTAGGCAGCTTATTCATTTAAATGGGCTGTATTACATGTACCAAAATAATTGCCTAACCATTTTTTTAAATTTTGACACACCGAACCGCATGGCACTTCGGCACCATGCGGTTTGGCTCTTGCAAGAATGTGAAGCATTTGCCGATGCTCCGAGGTGCCATTAGGAATCAAACATGCGATTGGAACATTTGCTGGAAGAAATATTTACTGACTGGATATTAAAATGCAATGCCCCTATTATAAAATGATAGTGTATGCTAGAACTCCTTTTAAAGTGTTAGTTTACCTTGAAAAAAAATGCAAAGGTAAACCCCCAACATACACCTTTTCTACCCCCCTGCCAGTCTCTGCTGTATTTACCTCCAATGAGCTATCAGTGCCCATGCAACAGGTCCAGGGATATGAAATCCCCACTCTTTTCCCTCTCCTCTGTGTAGCTCTGCAGGGCAGACCGGAGCGATTCACTGTGCCAGCACTGACCAATTAGAATCCCTCTGGTCTGTACCAGACGTGTTACACAGAGAAGATGGGTGTAAAGAGCAGGGATTTCAAATACCCGGACCACTAATGTAATCTGACAGTCAGCGCCAACTGCTACCTAAATACCCAATCAGTGACCGCATTGGATGCATCCACTGTTCAACCGATAATTTTTCACCTGGTACTGTCCATTTTTAAATTGACTTTTGTTGAGCCGTGAGGTGTCGACAGGGCAAGCCATGGCTCAGATTTCGGCTAATTCAGGAGAAATCGCCTGAAATCTGAGCGTTAGCCAACAGATTCCAACTAAAACGTAATTTCTGTGTAGAAAAAACATCTGTAGATGGCAAACATATACAAATTTCTATAAGAGATCATGTTATACCACACAATATCCATCTGTGTAACCCTTAATCCAGGCTTTCTCAACCTTTTCAACATGGAGGAACCCCCTAAAATAACTTTACTGTCTCAGTGAACCCCTGATAAAAATTACTATATCTACAGCTCATAATGCATTATTGTGATGGTCATTGGGAAGAATTACCCACTTACAGATAGCTAAAATGATCAAAGGTGTCAATGGGAACCTAAGTGAGTGGTAGAATTTGCTCATTGCTCAACAAACCCCTAGCAACCTCTGGAGGAACCCTAGGGTTCCACTGAACTCTGGTTGAGAAACCCTGCCTTAATCCATCTGTAATATGTCCTAACATCCTGGTCAATTTTGCAGGGCTTTGTCCTATATATCATAGTTAAACTGAAATTGAAGGATAAAGTAAGGGAGGGTTATACCCCTTATTTATTTATTTATTTATTTATTTGTTTGTTTGTTTTTTTATTTATTTATTTTTGCCATCTGTGTCCTACTGCGGAGATTGTCACACTGGGAGGAGGAAGCTATTTTTGCTAACCGCCCCCCCCCCCAGTTAAGCTGCTATCGTCGTTATATAGACGATCTGGTCCTGGTATGGAAGGGTGATATGTCCAGTTTGGAATGTTTTATGCAGAGGCTTGATGCCAATACCAAAAACATTAAGTTAACATGGAATGTTAGCGATTCAAAAATCGTGTTTTTGGATCTGGAGATATTTAAGGAAAATGGAGCCCTAAAAACTTGCACCTATTTCAAGCCGACGGACCGGAACTCCTACATACCTAAGAACAGCTGCCATCACCATCTGTGGCTATGTAATATCCCGAGAGGGCAATTCATGCGCATTAAGCGCAACTGCTCCTCAGAAGAGGATTTCCAGTCTCAGTCGCAAGTACTTGCTAAGAGGTTTCTTGAGAAGGGTTATGATCCAGCACTTATTGATAATGAAATAGTGAAGGTCAGCTCAGTGAATAGGGAGGTAGTTCTTGCTGGAACGCAAAGGACACCTGCCAACAATGAATTCAGTCTGGTTCTGGACTATAATGTCCAGTTTAAAAAGTTTGAGGGCATTGTAGCTAAACATTGGCCCATATTAAAAAGCGATCGTATTTTAGGCCCCGCCCTTCCAGAACGACCTAAGTTCATCTATAGGAGGGCTCCGACTCTCAGGGATCGCTTAGCACCTGGGGTTGTTGACCCCCCGTCTAGAGCTGAGAACAGGTTGTTCCCAGATTTAAAGGGGTTTTACGCTTGTGGCAGATGTGCCGCTTGCAAGACTTCTAAAGCAAATCTAAAAAGGAGAAAGGAGTTTATTGCTACTGCCACTCACGAGACCCACGTAATAAAAGATTTTGTCACCTGCACCACACGGGGTATAGTTTATATGCTCCAGTGTGGGTGTGGGTTGCAATACGTGGGTAGAACGACTAGACCACTCCATGTACGCATAGGTGAGCATATGAGTAAGATCAGGAAAGGAAAGACTAATCATAGCGTGCCGAGACACTTTAAGAAACACCACAATCGCAACCCTACAAGTTTAAAATTTTGGGGCATTGAAAAAACAGCCCATCATTGGAGGGGTGGGAATTTCGTGCGACAATTGAGTCGCAGAGAATCCTTCTGGATTTATCGGACACATGTGCTGTCACCAGGAGGTTTAAATGCCGACTTTGATTTGAATTGTTTTATCTCTAATAGTTAATAGATCTGTTTTATTTATTATTCAGTTTTTCTTTTGGAGTTTTATTGCATGTATCATGTAGGTCATGCATATTCTATGTTTTATATTTATACATATATGTATTTCTCTATGCGCAGGTTTTATGTTTTTAATCTGTATGATGTTCCAATCGGAGAGCTGCGGTTGTTGTCATATTCCGATTTTATATTGGTTTTAAATTGGATATTTATTTTAATATCTAATATTTTGCTCGACTGTCTGTTAGGCAGTGAATTATTCGGGCATTTCCAATTATATTGCCATCATTTATTTAGTCACTGATGGTGAGCCGCAGCGGAGCTTCAGGGGTTAATCCGTGTTGTATATTTCCTCTGACCACTGCTGTTCAGCTCTGTTATTCTTATTTCCTGTGTCTACAGGAAGCTGGGCTGGTCCTTGGTTGAAGGGGGTGGAGGATTTCCATTCCCCTTCACTTCCTGTTTTGTAATGACCTGGCTTCTGGTTGCTATGAGACGCCTTTATAATGAGCGGGTGCGGTCTCCCTCCTTACCCCTGCTGAGGAAGTCATGCCTATTGACGTAATGCATACGGGGGAAGGAGTCTGATGTCACCCGCAGCTCTCTGAGATCCTGGAACACATGTCTGCACTTTCGCTTTCATCTGGCACTGTGACAGTGCCTTGCTTGTGAGTGATGCTTTATTTTTTACTTTAATAAATGTCCTTAATTAAGCGGAGAGCATTAGATCGTTTTATTTATCTTTTCCGGATTGCCATACATGAATTTCTGAGAATCTGTTGGATCCTGGATATACAGATCTTCTGGCTGTCTCTGGCTTACTGATACAAAGTGTTGTGACCCCTAGTGGTCGAATACAGGAGGTGAGAGGCTGTATTATCTGTGGTGGAGGAGTCACGTTTGCAGTGTCGTTTTAATTATTCCTGCTTTTCACTTTGGAAATCAGCTTTTAAGGACTTTATGATTTATGATCCACATGCTTTTTATTGTGCATTTTATACATTTTAATGTGAATGATTTTATGCACTATTTGTAATTTTATAGCGCTGCACTTTATTTTCTTTTACTGCATATTATAGGTTTTGGTAGGTTTGACCTATCTTGGTGTACAGTTGCTTACCCATCCATTTGATTTTAAGCGCTGAATTTTCATTTTTATTGTCTACTGCGGAGATTTCCCTTAATTTCCTGTCCCATAGCCAAAACAGGAAGTGGAGGAAATCACTCCAAAGTAAAGGAATCCCTGGTTGTCAACAGAACAAGTGTCCCCATTGGAAGATTTATCCTCTATTCTTGTTCTGATGACAATCTTAAATTTGGGATTATGTTCTACTTTCACTCTAAAGGTAAACAGGAGAGAGTGAATTAGTGGGGACATATACAGCAATAAAAATCTGACAGGTATTCTAATCCCTTTCCATTCTATCCAAAACTAAAAGTTTTTGGAAATTCCAGGTAGTCACCAGGGTGACCAGAACTAGCTAGTGCCTATACTTAAATTATACCCGCTCTTATTCTTTTCTGGTGACCACTCAAAATTGGGGGTTTTCTTTCACTTTTAGTGATACCAATCACCAGGACTAATATAGAGGGTGAATCTCCCTAACGAGGACATCAGCAGCAAACAGGTGTTATAAAAAAGCTACATACATTTACCATTACCTATATACAGTACAGTAGAAGTATATTCTGGAGCTGCCATATTTGTGTAGCCTCAGACAGTAGCAAGTGAAATTGTTTCCTGTTTTAATTTTTCTCCTCACTTCAACTTAAACACACAAAGAGCTGTGTTGCCTATGCTAGGTAGAAGGGAGATTCGTTACACCTAATGACCATCTCAACAGGATCCATCAGTTGGCCATGTGAAGCTGAGATCAGCACCATGGATATAGTTGGCCTTTGCTTTCTGAACCAGAAAGCACCATCACTTTAGACAGCTGAGTGGGTAAAGCAGATTATACATTTAGAATGTAATCTGTTTCATGCAAGGTTTGCTTTAATTACAAAGTTCTAATGTAGTAAGACAGAGGAAATCGCATGGGAGCAAGAACAGACTCTGCTTGGAAGTAAAGCCCCTTGACATTTTTTAGAGGATTTACGTAGCTGAAGAGCCTTAAAATGTCCAAAAATCCTTAAAAATTTAGAAGAAGTTGACCCATATATCAATACCGTTTACTACAACACAATTAACCAACACAAAAAGAAGTATTATGGTGGGAAACACCCTCATGATAAACACGATAAACACCCTCACTCATACAATGATGAAGAACTTACAACAGCTCTGGATATATTTGTTGAGTCATTCAGACAAAAAATAATAACTGTGCCTATCTTTAAAGTAAATCTAAACCCTAAATGGATGACATGTTTTTTTTTTTCTTTTTTAATACAGTTTTTACCATTTTTGCAACTCAGTGCTGCTAATCTCCTCCAGCCTCCTAATAGTGACAGTGGAGGACCAAGCCCACAAATTGTGTCGGCATGGCCACTTGTAACCTTCTTTAGGGAGCATATGGCAGGGTAACAAGGCAGGAGCACAATTGGGAGACAGTTGTCATCCAATATCAGGAAGTGCCTAAACCAGGACCTACATGGCAGGATTACCTGGTATTATTTTAAAGCAAGCACTCTTCATTACAGAAGAGACATGTAATATCTTTTCTGCAAATAAACAAAATTACCTGCCGTTACGCAATGTTCTTTAGAAAGTACACCAGAATGGATGAAATCCACGTTTACATGCACAGGAGTTACTAAAGAAGGAAAATCTTCCCCCTGAGACTTTTAAGCAGCTCCACAATATATGCCATAACATCAAATCATTTTATTGTACAAATATTGAAAAGGATGTGTACATGTACATACTTTAATAAAATAGAAAAGTTACAATATACAATACAAAAACTCCTGAAAATTGGCAGAAGAACACTATATATTTCACACTGCTGGTGAGTCTCCAACGCGTTTCGATTGAACTTTACAATCTTTATCAGGGATTAATGGGTAAATGATATAGTTGTTTGTACAGCATGTTCATATAGGATAATGTTCCCTCCATACATCACAGGAGGGCATCCATCAGGGCATGCAGCCCCTAACCAAATACCCACAAGAGGTCACCATGCAGGACCTCCAGGAGCGCTGGTGCCTCAACCCCAGAATGAAAATTTAAAAATGTAAAATCTGAAGCCTCTAGATAGGAGAGAGGTCGGCCAATACAGAGTTGTAGCTGGTGGGTATCAAGTGGCCACAATACAGCACGTCTCTCCAAACCAGACAGCAAACAAGCAATGAAAATGAGGATATATTACATATGTAGGTGGCGCATGGGAACATGATGAAATAAACTAAGAAGGATTCAGATAAGATGAACTATGAATAAAAGCTTAGTTTATTGTTTAAAAAAGAACCACAATGTACATACCACCCCGGGTCTAGAGTCAGGCAGGGGCACTGTCCGAGATGGAGGCCGGATGGCCAGTTGCCAATTGCCGCTGTGTACTAGGGATGGAGAGAAACCTCGCTGGAGCCAGCTGGCACGAGGATAAGCCGTCACTGTGATGCTCAGAGCCCTAACGCGGTATCTGGAAGAGAACTGCTCGCCTTGCAGGAACCAGGGTGGAACGCAAGCGCCCTTCATGGCCGTGACTACACGTTTCGCGCACATGCGCTTTATCAAGTCCCTTGGCGAGCGGTTCTCTTCCAGATACCGCACTAGGACTCTGAGCATCTCAGTGACGGCTTATCCTCACGCCGGCATTAGACCAGCTGCTCAGCATGGGATCCAGAAGCAAGTGGAGAGCACTGAAGTAGCTGTGTCTTCTTCAGTGATTTTCAGCTTTCAGTGGCTTCGGCCAGTTATGGTATATACAAGTACTGTATATACCAGTGATGGCAAACCTTGGCACCCCAGATGCTTTGGAACTACATTTCCCATGATGCTCATGTACTCTGCAGTGCAGTTGAGCATCTTGGGAAATTTAGTTCCAAAGCATCTGGGGTGCCAAGGTTCACCATCACTGGTATATACCATGCCTGGAATTCTTCTTCGAAGCAGAAAGTTAAAGTGAAATTAAACCCTCCAATCGTTTTTTAGCCATGGAAGCTGCCATCTTGGCCTCTGCTTGATCTTCAACTGCCATGATGCTGCACATGTAATCAGGTATGACACCAGGTTGACAGTTTGGTTAAGAGCACAAGAAAATGTGACAATTACATTCCGAAACATGTAACTGTTGTTTGAAGCGATCTTTCATCTTGATTGGCAAATGCATGATGATATCACTTACACCTGTATGCTGGAGTTATTCATCCTGCCACACGGGCACTGTGCCATGAGTAGTCCATGTGCAGCTCAGTGTACATTTTGCAGGAGATTGCAAACAGACAGGTACATTTATATGATTGCAGAAGAGATATTGTCTGTCTCTTCTGCAATAAATAGCCTGCCTGTTCACAATTGTTTTTTCATTTTAGTTCCGCTTTCATGCATGTGTGCTCACTGGCTCCTAAAAAATATGGCTTCCTCTACAAATGTGCATTTCTATGTCCTCCTCCTACTCATAAGTATTTATGCCATCATTATCTTACTAAGATAAACATGGAAAAAATAATTACCCAAGCAATGCCCTCTCATACTGTATATATTGTACACATTGTAGCAGTGACAAGTAAAAACACTTAAATGTAACACACAACAGACAATTCAGCCAGCACAGGAGTCTACCACCCTATGAGATGCTCTCCTCATGAGAAACATGTCAATGTCTTGAAGTTAATTTAACATTTTGGTGTTTTAAACTGGTGAGCAGAAAAAAAAAGAAAATTAACAAATATTTGCACATCACTGTCAACAATAATTATGTTTAATAAAGGAAAACAGATGCCCTTGACAACAGATGCTCATTAAGGTGGGAGCCTCATTTTGTAAACTAATAACATACATCAGAGGGGGGTATCAAACTACTACATCTGTTTTATGAATAAGCTGTTTGTCAAGGAACAGGTGAAGAGGACACGTGCACCATTCACATCCTTTGGGCATTTTAATCAATCTAAAAGTACACCAGCAATGTGAACCTCAATGACCCCTTCACTTTGACCACCAAAGAGGACACGTGCACCATTTACATTCTATGAGCCTTTTATTCAATCTAAAGTACAACACCAATGGGAACCTCAGTGACCCTTCACGTTGACCACCAAAGAGGACACGTGCACCATTTACATCCTATGAGTATTTAATCAATCGAAAGTACACCACAAATGGGAACCTCAATGACCCTTCATGTTGACCACCAAAGAGGACACGTGCACAATTTACATCCTATGAGCCTTTTATTCAATCTAAAGTACAACACCAATGGGAACCTCAATGACCCTTCACGTTGACTACCAAAAAGGACACGTGCACCATTTACATCCTTTGAGCATTTTAATCAATCTAAAGTACACCACCAATGGGAACCTCAATGACCCTTCATGTTGACCACCAAAGAGGACACGTGCACAATTTACATCCTATGAGCCTTTTATTCAATCTAAAGTACAACACCAATGGGAACCTCAATGACCCTTCACGTTGACTACCAAAAAGGACACGTGCACCATTTACATCCTTTGAGCATTTTAATCAATCTAAAGTACACCACCAATGGGAACCTCAATGACCCTTCATGTTGACCACCAAAGAGGACACGTGCACAATTTACATCCTATGAGCCTTTTATTCAATCTAAAGTACAACACCAATGGGAACCTCAATGACCCTTCACGTTGACTACCAAAAAGGACACGTGCACCATTTACATCCTATGAGCATTTTAATCAATCTAAAGTACACCACAAATGGGAACCTCAATGACCCTTCACGTTGACCACCAAAGAGGACACGTGCACCATTTACATCCTATGAGCCTTTTAATCAATCTAAAGTGCACGACCAATAGGAACCTCAATGACCCTTCACGTTGACCACAAAAGACGACAAGTGCACCATTTACATCCTATGAGCCTTTTAATCAATCCAAAGTGCACCACCAATGGGAACCTCAATGACCCTTCATGTTGACCACCAAAGTCTATGTTATAGCAGACAGGTATGGACCTAAAACATTAAAGTCAATCCCAATTAGCTTTTTATCTAATTAATATTTTAGTTTTAAACAGTATCAGTACACCATCAAAGGGAACCTCAATGATTTGTCACAATGACAACCCAAGGCTATGTTACTTACTACAGACAAGTTAAAGTAAAGCCCAATCAGCTTTTTTTCTAAATAATATTTTTATTTTTTATCAATCAACAGAACCCCATCAATGGGAAGCTCAATCATTCCTCACACTGGCCACTAATTGGTACATTACAACAAACAGTTATGAAGCTAAAAATACTGAAGGAAAGCCCAAAAAGCCTTTTATTTATTTTTTCTTTTTTTTTCTTGATTTTAATGAATCAACATAACACCATCAACAGGTACTTTGATGACTCATGCTGACCACCAAAGAACATATTACAACAGATAGTTATGAATCAAACATTTTAAAGTAAAGCCCAATTTGTTTTTTTAAACAAACTAATGTTTTAATTTTAATTAACCAACAGTACACCAAAAATAGGAACCTCAATGACTTTTCATGTTGACCACCAAGGGCTATGTTACAACATATAGTTCTGAACCTAAAATATTAAAGTAAAGCCCAATTAGCTTTTTATTTAAATATTATTATCATTTTAATCAATGAGAACCTCAGTGACTCTTCACGTTTACCACCAAGAGTTATGTCACAACATCCTGAAATGTTAAAGTAACGCTCAATTAGCTTTTTATTTATTATTTTCATTTTAATCAATCAACAGTACACAGTCAATGGGTACCTCAATGACTCTTCACATTGACCACCAAGGCATATGTTACAACATATAAATTTAAACCTAGAAAAATTAAAGTAACGCTCAGTTAGCTTTTCATCTAATTATTATTTTCCTTTTAATCAATCAACAGTACACCATTAATGGGATACCTCAATGTCTCCTCATGCTGACCACTAAAGGCTATGTCATAGCAGATAATTATGAATCTGAAATATTAAAGCCTAATTAGCTTTTTTATTTAATTATTATTTTCGTTTTAATCAATCAACAGTACACCAACAATGGGAACCTCAATGACTCACTTCACGTTGACCATAAAGGGCTATGTTACACCATTTAGATTTTAACCTAAAATTTTAAAGTAAAGCCCAATTAGGTTTTCATTTATTTTATTTTTTTTTCATTTTAAACAATCAACAGTATACCATTAGTGAGAACCTCAATGACTCTTCACGTTGACCACCAAGGACTAAGTTACAACATATAGATTTAAACCTAAAATATTAAAGTATTGCTCAATTAGCTTTTTATCGAATAATTATTTTCATTGTAGTCAATCAACAGTACACCATCAATGGGAACCTCCATGTCTCTTCATGTTGACCCCCTAAAGGCTATGTCATAGAAGATAATTATGAATCTGAAATATTAAAGCCCAATTAGCATTTTATCTAATATATTCAGTCTAAATATTATAAGCTATCATTAAATGTATTATGTTCATGCATCTAAAACTGACTCTGTAAAAATATTCCACTATATTCATCCATCAACTACTTTCACCTACCATTGCTCTGTCAATAGTCATATACTTTATGCATGCCAGACTCCAGTTTTTGATAACTGTCTATGGTACTGATTCCATTAAATACGGCTTTTCCGGTGATATTAAGGACCAATGGTTTGATGATACATGGCCATGATTTTCCACGACTTAACTAGATCAATATACAGAATGAAGGATATTTTTACCATTTAAAATAACTAGGCTTGTATCCGTTTTATCCTTTCCTTCTCCTTGGATCATTCCCTATGGCTCATCCATAAAGCCCATTCCTATCCAAGTGCACCAAATAATTGCACATGCGGCCAGAATGAAAGTAACTTAAAAACTAGGACATCTAGACTGACCTCCATGCAGCAATACTATGAGCATGCATCTGTAATAGTGAGCTGTAGTAGAACAGAGCAGAGCAGAGGAGAATTTCCTGTTCCATGGCATTGGTGACTGCCACCTCTCTGCTTCCAAACTCCTTGATCCAAGAACACCCGCATTGTATCCCCCTTGGGGATGGAGGGAGGATGCTCAGCCCACACCCTTCTCTATACATGGGGAAATGGGTACCTGTGTGCCAGTTTAGCTGGAGGGCAGCGAGGACAGGGTGCTGCCAGGGATTGTGGAGCTATGGCAGGGATGAGATGTCAAAGGCTCCAGCGATTGCAGCTGCCTGGATCGGTGGTGGGTTGCAGTAGACTCCTGCGGGCTTGTCTGCTGGAAGATGCGGAGCGCTGCTTGTAGATGACAGCCGGTAATTGTATGTGTGTGAGTGTGAGTGTGTGAGTGTGCAATGCGCCGCTCCCACTCTGCCCAATCAACGATCTCCGGACCGGGTCAGTGTTCTGTGCTCAGCACACCGGGCTTACATGAAATACGGCATCCCCGCTTCTCCGCAGACGTGCAGGATCCTCGTCTGTCCCTGCTGGCACCTAGGTGGTGCTGTGCGAGGAATGTGCATCTCATCTGCCCACTACTTTATATCTCACCACTACACAATTCAGGCCAAAACAAATAATCCTTATTGATACATGCACTGTAAAAATAAATCTACACTGAAAAAAAAAAAAAAAAACAGATCTGTTCTATAAAAAATATATCTACACTGTAAACATAAATATATACTGTAAAAATAGATCTAAAAGGTAAAAATAAATCTACACTGTAAAAATAAATATGTGCTGTAAAAATAAATCTACACTGAAAATAACAGATCTGTTCTATAAAAATATATCTACACTGTAAACATAAATATGTACTGTAAAAATTGATCAAAAAGGTATAAACAAATGTACACTGTAAAAATAAATATGTGCTGTAAAAATTTATCGACACTAAAAACATATACTGTAAAAATAGATCTAAAAGGTAAAAAATCTACACTGTAAAAATAAATATATGCTGTAAAAATATATATACACTAAAAATATATACTGTAAATAAATCTAAAAGGTAAAAATAAATCAACACTGTAAAAATATACACCGTAAACATAAATATATACTGTAAAAATAAATCTACACTAGAAATAAATATATACTGTAAAAATAGATCTATACTGTAAAAATAAATCTACACTGTAAAATAAATATATACTGTAAAAATGAATCTATACCGTAAAAATAAATCTACACTGTAAAAATATATACTGTAAAAATAGATCTAAAAGGTAAAAATCTACACTGTAAAAATAAATATATACTGTAAAAATATATCTACACTAAACATATATACTGTAAATAGATCTAAAAGGTAAAAATCTACACTGTAAAAATAAATATATACTGTAAAAATATATATACACTAAAAATATATACTGTAAATAAATCTAAAAGGTAAAAATAAATCAACACTGTAAAAATATACACCGTAAACATAAATATATACTGTAAAAATAAATCTACACTAGAAATAAATATATACTGTAAAAATAGATCTATACTGTAAAAATAAATCTACACTGTAAAATAAATATATACTGTAAAAATGAATCTATACCGTAAAAATAAATCTTTACTGTAAAAATATATACTGTAAAAATTGATCTATACCGTTAAAATAAATCTACACTGTAAAAATAGATCTATAATGTAAAAATAAATCTAGACTGTAAATATATATACTGTAAAAATAGATCTAAAAGGTAAAAATCTACACTGTAAAAATAAATATATACTGTAAAAATATATCTACACTAAACATATATACTGTAAATAGATCTAAAAGGTAAAAATAAAGCCACACTGTAAAAATATACACCGTAAACTTAAATATATACTGTAAAAATAAATCTATACTACAAATAAATATATACTGTAAAAATTAATCTATACCATAAAAATAAATCTTTACTGTAAAAATATATACTGTAAAAATTGATCTATACCGTTAAAATAAATCTACACTGTAAAAATAGATCTATAATGTAAAAATAAATCTAGACTGGAAAAAAACAGATCTGTACTAAAAAAATAAATATATATATATACACTGTAAACATAAATGTATACTGTAAAAATAAATCTACAATGTAAAAATAAATATATACTGTAAAAATAAATCTAAAAGGTAAAAATAAATCTACACTGTAAAAATAGACTGTAAAAACAGATCTATTCTGCAAAAAAAAAAAAAAATATATATATTTACACTGTAAACATAAATATATACTGTAAAGATAAATCTACACTGTAAAAATAAATATATATACTGTAAGAAACAGATCAATACTGTAAAAATAAAAATGTACTGTAAAAATAGATATATAATGAAATAATACAGTGTCTCACAAAAGCAAGTACACCCCTCACATTCTTGTAAATATTTTATTATATCTTTTCATGTGACAGCACTGAAGAAATGACACTTTGCTACAATGTAAAGTAGTGAGTGTACAGCTTGTATAACAGTGTAAATTTGCTGTCCCCTCAAAATAACTCAACACACAGCCATTATTGTTTAAACCGCTGGAAACTTTTGAATGACGTAATCCAAAAGTTCCAACTGACGCATTTCGTCACAGGATCATGTGGCTTCCTCAGGGAAATTTTACTTTTACACTAAGTTTTGAATTAGCAGTGCAAAGGGGTGTTTAGTAACTTCCCACTATGTTTGGAACGTATTCACTACTCAGTGGGGAATTTTCAATGCAATCACTCAGAGACTATTTTTAGGTGGATGACCGGTATTACATCATACCACTGGTTATACACTTTACCACCACTTCTGCCTAAAACCTGTAAAAGGTACTTTACTCTATGAGTACCCCTCAATTGAATACCCTCACTTGTAGCTTTGGTGGAGACAGTCAAAGATGCCTCCAACTGTGTCTGGTTGGAGAGACGATTCGCACCACAATTTCTGCATCCCAGATGTGTTTCTGCATGCATGTTTTAATGCATTCAAGTGCGTTTTTGATGCTTTCCAGTGCGTTTCTATTTTCCTCATCTCAATGGAGGACAGGTAAATGCCGGTGCGGTTTGATGTTTTTTGCTGGTGATATGTTCAATACAGTAAACATGCAACATATTCTACTATTTGTTCCAATTGAAGCCGGCGCCATGTTTGCCGTTGCCTTCCTCTTCCAGCCTCATCTGTACTTCCACCCCTTTCCTCTCTGTCAAAGTCAGAATCTCGTGCATGCTCAGTAAAGATTAACCAAGCCTCGTTTTAGTATACCGTTACCTTTGCGTCAAAGCCCAGCAAACCAATAGGAGTACACATGTAAATACCCTCCCTGTGTTAACCGTGAATGTCATTGTTCACACCCTCTGTGACATAGTTGGTCAAGAACATCGGGATCTCATGGGATTGTAATGCCATGGAGCTATGCTATTAGAGACACGGCACATAGATGCACAGACTGACATCTTTCTGAGTGTACCGTAAGTGAGGGACAAAACACGCATGCGCGAGTGACTCACTGACATAGACACTGGCGATATCTCCTAAGCAGCGCAGTTTGTAATAAATATACCTACATGTAAGTGACTGTGAAATCCATACGTGCAGTAAAGTTGGGCAGAGGAGTTTACTTCCATTTTAACCACTTAAGGACTGGAAGGTTTTACCCCCTTAATGACCAGGCCATTTTTTTTCATACAGCACTGCGTTACTTTAACTGACAATTGCACGATCATTCGCCGATGTACCCAAATAAAATTGATGCCTTTTTTTCCCACAAGTAGAGCTTTCTTTTGGTGGTGTTTGATCACCTCTGCGGTTTTTATTTTTTGCGCTATCAGCAAAAAAATAGCAACAATTCTGAAAAAAACAATATTTTTTTCACTTTCTGTTATAAAACATTCGCAATAAAAAAAATAAAACAATCTATTTTTTCCACCAGTTTAGGCCAATATCTATTCTGCTACATATTTTTGGTAAAAAAAAAATCCCAATAAGTGTATATTGATTGGTTTGCACAAAAGTTATCGCGTCTACAAACTAGGGGATAGATTTATATCATTCTTAGTTATTATTTTTTTTTACTAGTAATGGCGGCGATCTGCGATTTTTAGCTAGACTGAGACATTGCTGCAGACATATCGGACACCTAACTGACACTTTTGTGGGCACAAGTGACATTACTACAGTAATCAGTGCTAAAAAATATGCACTGTTGCTGTACCAATGACACTGGCAGGGAAGGGGTTAGTTTATTTTCCCCAATACCGCTAATATCCACATCTAGTTAGGCCCTACACATCTTTGACCATCAACAAAGGAATCTCTACACTGAATAGTCACAAACCCAACTGTTCACAACCAGTGTATGAACTGTTTGGTATAGCGCCGTTACTTTTCCAAATTTCATTTTTTTGGAAGGGATAGTTGTGTGGCCAATTATGATGGCCAACAGAAGGGATTGATCGGGTAAATGGAGTAACCATTTCATTTATCAAACATTTATTTATGATTATCAAACACGTATTTATGATTAAGCAGATTTATTGGATATACAGTGGGTACGGAAAGTATTCAGACCCCCTTAAATTTTTCACTCTTTGTTATATTGCAGCCATTTGCTAAAATCATTTAAGTTCATTCTTCTTCCTCATGAATGTACACATAGCACCCCATACTGACAGAAAAACACAGAATTGTTGACATTGTTGCAGATTTATTAAAAAAAAAAAAAACTGAAATATCACATGGTCCTAAGTATTCAGACCCTTTGCTGTGACACTCATATATTTAACTCAGGTGCTTTCCATTTCTTCTGATCATCCTTGAGATGGTTCTACACCTTCATTTGAGTCCAGCTGTGTTTGATTATACTGATTGGACTTGATTAGGAAAGCCACACACCTGTCTATATAAGACCTTCCAGATCACAATGCATGTCAGAGCAAATGAGAATCATGAGGTCAAAGGGACTGCCTGAAGAGCTCAGAGACAGAATTGTGGCAAGGCACAGATCTGGCCAAGGTTACAAAAAGATTTCTGCTGCACTTAAGGTTCCTAAGAGCACAGTGGCTTCCATAATCCTCAAATGGAAGACGTTTGGGCGACCAGATCCCTTCCTAGAGCTGGCCGTCCAGCCAAACTGAGCTATCGGGGGAGAAGAGCCTTGGTGAGAGAGGTAAAGAAGAACCCAAAGATCACTGTGGCTGAGCTCCAGAGATGCAGTCAGGAGATGGGAGAAAGTTGTAGAAAGTCAACCATCACTGCAGCCCTCCACCAGTCGGAGCTTTATGGCAGAGTGGCCCGAAGGAAGCCTCTCCTCAGTGTAAGACACATGAAAGCACGCATGGAGTTTGCTAAAAAACACCTGAAGGACTCCAAGATGGTGAGAAATAAGATTCTCTGGTCTGATGAGACCAAAATAGAACTTTTTGGCCTTAATTCTAAGCGGTATGTGTGGAGAAAACCAGGCACTGCTCATCACCTGTCCAATACAGTCCCAACAGTAAAGCATGGTGGTGGCAGCATCATGCTGTGGGGGTGTTTTTCAGCTGCAGGGACAGGACGACTGGTTGCAATCGAGGGAAAGATGAATGCGGCCAAGTACAGGGATATCCTGGACAAAAACCTTCTCCAGAGTGCTCTGGACCTCAGACTGGGTCGAAGGTTTACCTTCCAACAAGACAATGACCCTAAGCACACAACTAAAATAACGAAGGAGTGGCTTCACAACAACTCCGTGACTGTTCTTGAATGGCCCAGCCAGAGCCCTGACTTAAACCCAATTGAGCATCTCTGGAGAGACCTAAAAATGGCTGTCCACCAACGTTTACCATCCAACCTGACAGAACTGGAGAGGATCTGCAAGGAGGAATGGCAGAGGATCCCCAAATCTTGGTGTGAAAGACTTGTTGCATCTTTCCCAAAAAGACTCCTGGCTGTATTAGATCAAAAGGGGGCTTCTACTAAATACTGAGCAAAGGGTCTGAATACTTAGGACCATGTGATATTTCAGTTTTTCTTTTTTAATAAATCTACTACAATGTCAACAATTCTGTGTTTTTCTGTCAGTATGGGGTGCTATGTGTACATTCATGAGGAAGAAGAATGAACCTAAGTGATTTTAGCAAATGGCTGCAATATAACAAAGAGTGAAAAATTTAAGGGGGTCTGAATACTTTCCGTACCCACTGTATATGTTGTTAGAGGTCATATTGTATAACAGATGATGTGTTCAATGCCATTTAGACCTCCAGCTGTAAAGACTGCTATCTCGGCCTTTGAAGACCTGTTCCTCCAAGGAGCCAATCTACAGGAACTGACAAGCCTATGTGAACAACTATTCCGCATTTCAATCAGTTTCACCAGATTTGACCTCAAAGAAACGTTAGATAGTTGCCACCCACTTCAGACCATATAAATTGTATTAGGTGTCCTAGCCAGTCAGAGCAATTGTTTTGAAACCAACACTATGTTACTGTATTGCTCTCCAAACATGTCTTTCTTCTACCTATAGAAGTAAGTGTAGCGCTAAACATGTAACATAGAGTCAGTGTCCATATCCAGAAAGGGTGAAAACAAAGAAAGTGTCCATATATTGAAATTATCTTCTGTAAGTGGTAGAGGGACCGTCACCACCACCCAATCATAAAGCCTCTTACCAGATCATATTGACCCTCATTACAAAGGTCAATATGGGCAGCAAATCCTATATACAGCGAATGTGGCCATAAGGTCCTTCCAGCGTTCACCCCGTGGTTCCTCTATATGCTCCAGGTAATGTCCTCAGGTCATATAGGAAAAAACACTTCTCATGGAGTAGTATGCTTGCGATGGTCTATTAAAATAAAATGTAACACTCTGTGCATTACTTACTCCTGACCCCTGCACTCTGTGCATTACTTACTCCTGACTCCTGCACTCTGTGCATTACTTACTCCCGACCCCTGCACTCTGTGCATTAATTACTCCTGACCGTTGCACTTTGTGCATTAGCTACACATGGCCCCTGCACTCTGTACAATACATACTCCTGGCCTGTGCAATACCTACTCCTGGCATTTGCATGCTATGTGTTACTTACTCCAGAGCCCTGATCTCAGTGACCCTTGACCCCTGTGCTCTGCATCTTACTTAGTCCTGACCCCTGTGCTTTGTGCAATAATTGTTCGTTAGTTCCAGACTTTGTGGGATACTTACTCCTGACCCCTGTACTCTGCGTGTTACTTACTCTTAACCCCTGCACTAGTACTCCTGACTCCTGTGCTCTCTCTGAATAACGTACTCCTGAGTTTTGTGTTCTGTGCATTATTTACTCCTGACCCCTCCACTCTGTGCATGACTTACTCCCGTGCATCCTCCAGAGCTCTGCTCTCTGTGTGTTACGTACTCTGTACTTTACCTTCTCCTGAGAGTTGGACTCTGTGCACTGCTTGCTTCTGACCCCTGCACTCTGTGTATTACTTATTCCCAAGCTTTGCGCTCTGTGTGTTACTTACTACTGACACCTGCGCTCTGTCTGTGACTTACTCCAGACTCCTGATCATTACTTGCTCCTGAGCTATGCAATCACTGCATTACTTACTCCTGACCACTGGCCTCTGTGCATTACTTACTCTTGATCCCTGTGTATTACCTACTCCTGACCTTTACTCTTTGTGCATTGCTTATTCCTGAACCTTGCACCCTGTGCATTACTAATTCTTGACCCAGAGATGATTAGGCTCAGATTTTTCTAATCATACCCCCTTAAGCCACTGCACTGTTAGCAAAATTTAGCCACATACCCCTGGCAAAACACCTTGTTTCTATGTTGATGGCGACACGGCCCCTTCCCCAAAATCCTGGCAGGGTAGTTGTAGGGGTCTGCGAACAGGGGGCTTATCAGAATCGGGAAGCCCTTTTAACAACAAGGGGACCCGCAGATACAGCCCCCCCCTGGGAATAGATAAGGGGTACATAGTATCCCTACTCATTCACACAAAAAAAGGGAAAACAAGTTAATAAACACACCCACAGCTTTTGAAATATTCTATAAAGTGATACTAAAGTCTCATTATTTTTTTATTTAAAAATACTAAACATGTTATTCCTAAATGCACTGCACAGTGGTGTTGCATAGAGAAGCCCAGATTCTCCTCTTCTTGGGTCCCTTTTCGGCCCTTCTGGCCCCTCCCTCCTGCCGAGTGCCCCCACAGCAAGCAGCATGCCATGGGGGCACCCGAGCCAAGCCGCTGCTCTGTGTGTCCATTTAGACATGGAGCCGCAGCCTCCCCTCGTCGCAATCTCTCCTCATTGGCTCTCTGACTTTGATTGACAGCAGCGGGAGCCAATGGCTCCAATCAGAAAGGAGAGTGCCACCCAGCTGAGTCTCTCCTGCAACATCACTGGATCAAGAGGGGGCTCAGGTAATTATTAGAGGGGCTGCTGCACACAGAAGGTTTTTTATCTAAATGCTTAGAATACATTCAGATAAAAATAAAAACTTCTGGCTTAAGAACAACTTTAATAAACAAAAACAAAACCCCCGAAAAATCTGCATGATCTAAATCCTTCATCAATATTTTTATCCTACCATACGGACTCAAAAGCACACCTAACGTACCTACAACATTGTTGTAGCATGTGTGAGCTTTACAGTTTAAAATTTTCTTCTTTTAATGTAATTAAAGTTCTTTTTAATAGTCAGCTATTATTGTGATTAGGAATGAGCAAAGCTGTCTAAGTTTGATTTGCAGAGGGTTCAGTGAATCCTGTTAAAATTCAGTGAACCTGAACGTAATGTTTACTCAGCCGTCAATGTTTTCTTGGCTTTTAACTGTAACGTGCTACCCCTTTTCTTAGGATTAATAAATATATATAACCTGAAGGGGACAGTCACTCCGGTGAATTTGTAGGCGATGGGATGTAGCACTTAATGGATGGTATTCTGGCATCCTTTTATAGTCAGCGCAGCTGTCAAGTAAATGAATACAGATCAGCACTTCCATGCACTTTAGTAGGCCACAACTGTATGACAGTGCGTCCTTTTTTCTTACTGTAGAGGTGAAAAGAGGCTGCAAAGCACTCACAAATACTCACATTAAACTTTTTTTTTTTATGTATTTTTCCTGTGTGAATAAACCCTAACAATTACATTTCAAAATAAATATATATGTAGCACTTTTATAGAACTAGTAATTACTCCTGTTTTATAGAACCTTTTTTGTAATGTTTCTGGGAAACATTTACAATGGATGCTGAAACATTAATAATAACACAAGGCGGACATTTATTGCTTACTTACTGCCATGTTTCATAGGCCAAGGGAGTATTGAGCTTCCTTCACGTAGGTACAGAATTGTATGAATTACAATATAAGTTAACCACTTGCTGACCAGCCACCGTAGTTTTGCTGCAGCAGGTCGGATCTGTCCCGTACATGTACGTCGATTTGCAGGGACCGCCAGCGGGGTCACGCGCAAGCGCCAATTGACCACAGGGGGAGCCACTCAGCAGGTCCGGTGGCAACGGTTGCTGCCGAGCACCCACAATCGCTCCCCGTTGAGACAGAACAGCCGTTGTAAACACACCAGACCGCTGTTTCGTGTACAGCGCTGCACGACCGCGTAATTTTCAGTTAAAGTAACACAGTGCCGTGTCGCAAAAAATGGCCATTAAGGGGGTAACACCTTCTGGTCCAGAAGTGGTTAACCTGTCATGGCAGAAATATAGGGGATGCTATTATTGACCTCTTTCTGAAATGCTGGTTACCTGGCTGGTAGGCCCCACTAAACCCCAGAGTTTTTCTGCACACATTCTGCAAGGGCACAAAAAAGAAAATTGTTCTCAATGTTTTCTGTTCACACCACAACGCTAATATCATGTGTGGATATTTTCTGTGCAGGAATCTATACTACCGCGAAAGAGGGTCTTGCGGTCCCTAACATATTGCTTGCCTGTTTACCTGTATTAAATGTGAGTACTACTCTTATTTTATAATAAAGGAAGATACTTTTAATCAGTACTTCACTATATGATGCTCTTTTCTCCTGTACATGACCCTGGATTTATTTTTTGATGGATATAAACCGTACTTGAGGCCCATTTGAATATTTTATACATATGGGAAAGATGATTCAGGATTAACCATTGAAGTGATCGGCACACAGGATAACTCCTTACCGAGGGCATACCTTATTGCCAACACGCTGGTCACCCCTGCAGGGGTGCCGACTTCTGGTGAGTGCGGGAGAAATTGAAGGGGGAGCACTGTTTCCTCACCCGGCACCAAGCACCTGGATCACCTCAAGAGTCACCTATCAATTTGACACTCCAATCATTTTATGAACTTTATGGACTTGTCTGCCACTTTTCTGCGATTTTTTTATATAGTCATTTGTTATATAGTCAATTTTTGGCCAATTTTTTGTTTCTTGCATTTTTTCACGGGTCCTTCTACCTATTTTGTTTGGTAGGACCTATTGCACCCAATCGCTTTTTCCCTGATATATATATTCACCACCACAAAAAGTTTTTTGGGCCATTTCCTAGTCTCGCCTGTCCATTTCAGGACTTCTTTGCACCTGATCATTTTTTCTGATATTTATATATTTTTGTATTTTTCATTCCATATCAACTTATATTGGAATCACTGATTCTTTAATCAATCAGCCCTTGCTGATGCACTTGATTATTTTCTTTACTGATATTCTGTTTACACTTCTTAATGACGTTTATATAGTCCTCTTGATACTTTTTTCAATTTATTTGGTCACTTCTAGTTCACCAAGCACTTTATATATATTTATTTATCTATTTATTTATTCATCGTTTACATCATTGCACTTTATATTTATAGAATTTATACCTGGTTTATCATTTCTGTATATGATTGTACTGTGATTTATTGTATTATTAAGTACTCATTACACCACTATACATTTAGGCAGCACCAATTACCTCACCACCCCTATTTCTGACACATGTTGTTTACAAGTTTTTAGCAAAGACCCTAGTAAACAAAATAGTGGTCGTTGCAATATTTTATGTCACATGGTATTTGCGCAGCGGTCTTTCAAACACAATTTTTTTGGAAAAAAATACACTGCTTTGTTCAGGACTCCGTCCAGCCGAGAGATGTGCCGGCTAGTCCCGGGCAGAGCGACGGATTGCGGTGGGAGGGGGGACATCGCCTCCTGCTGCTTGTGATAATGGCCAAGCGGCTGCTTAGCCACACTGGTTGTTATCACTTGAAAACCGACCGCCGTCTCTAAAAAATGGTACCGGGGTGATGCCTCTAGCTGCAGGCATCACCCTGGTTTATAACTACTTCAACAAAATGATGTACAGGTACACAGTTTTGCAGGAAGTGGTTAATACATGTTTTTGATCCATTGAAGTCTACAAAACCAAAAACCAGAAAAAGTCCCTGGCCCGTTCCATTAAATGCATTGATATGAATGTGACCCATAGGAAAACACGTTTAATAGACTGTAGTGTATTTCTGCAAAGCTGAAAACGCACTAAAAAATGCATAGGTGTGAACCAGGCCTTAGAGACGCTGTCCTGGAACAAGAATGCATATTTTATTTTGTTAGGCTGATAATAAGAATAGCCAATTGACTGGAGTAGGAAAGGAAGCCAAGGAAGCAAGAAGTGTAAATCCAACCCTGAAAGTCAGTGTAGCATCCTCCTAGATAGGTACTAGGTAGTGAGTATATCTTGCTCTGCCTGCTTATCAGGGGAGCAGCAGGCAAAACCTAGGTGCTCTTACTGCTTATCAGGGAGCAGGATTTTTAGTCAAGCCTGTTGCATATGTCCACTGTGTGATTCATCTGGGCTGAGGGAGTGTCCCCACTGTATCAAATAGTGAGGAACATTGGACAGTGGAGGAAACCCAGCCAGTGACACGCAGACTTTGTTACTGCCCCAGGGATTGGCACAGACTGCTGTCTCAATGCATTATGGGGCAGGATATATAAGGCAGGGACACATGTGCTTAGGGTCTTTGGGTGGAAAGCCAGGTCCTGGAAGGAGGGTGACGGTTGTCTCTCCTTCTGTTGCTGTGAAAGGTGGTCACAGGCATTCCTTAAGGAGGAATCGTGGACTAATCTCAAAGCCTGTTTGGTCTGTATGTCATATGATAGCACAGACCCACAGTATCTGGTGAGCGCCCATTTTACTTGTTTTATCTGGTGATGGGATTTTTGTTTTCCTTCATTTACCTTTGAGTTGGATCTTCTCCTGGAATCAGGATCAGTTTATTCACTTATTGGGACTTTATACATTTATATTTTTTTCTCTATATGGGACTTTATTGATGTCACTATCAAGTTATATATGTCACTTATCACCTTTTCATGGATATTTTTTATCACTTGTTTTATATGGGATTTATTGTCTTTTGTGAATATGTTTCATTGTCATATCACATCATTTAGCGCTTCACATATTATTTACTTGTGAGCTAGGAGTGTGGGGCTGAATCCGGAGGTCCAGGAAAGCTGACTGGTGGAGTTAAAGCGGTAGTATCCCGCTTTTTGACACTTTTACCTACAGGTAAGCCTATAATAAGGCTTACCTGTAGGTACAATTAATATCTCCTAAACCGGCTCAGACGACGAGGGATCATGGCAGCGCCCGCAGCGATGTCCGGGGGTCCGTGTCGGGGCTTCGTTCTAAGGTAAGTAATACATAATAAGCTAGTATGCGATGCATACTAGCTCATTATGCCTTTGTCTTGCAGGTTTTCTTTTTTTCAATTTTTGGGTTTACAACCGCTTTAAAGGCAGAGTGACTCTGGAAAAACAGTATCCGTGAGTACAGAGAAGCTTTCCGGAGGTCTGCCCAGGAAGGAGACCACTCCAGTGGATAGAGTCAGTGGACAGGTGTCAGCACACACAGTAAGAGAGAAAGGGGGTCCAACTTTAGAACCTTGAAGAGATAATTCAAGCAGGAACACTAAAAGTATCTTCACTTCAGTGGTAAGGTGAAGCAGGGCCTTGCCGCATCCTAAGTCAGTTGTCCTCAACATTGTGAATAGTTATCAGTTGGAGTATCCCATTCATTCCTTCTCCTATCCCAGTTCTACAATAAACTACAAAACAACATCCCCTGGACTGTTCATTGTCTAAGCCAAGCATTTAAAGTGATACGTTTCCATAGACTGTTGCTACGGGTAACCCAGGGGAATCCAGACAATACTATATCCAGCAGCCCTCTAGGGGGGCAGTGCTACATCAGTGAAAAATCAAAAGTCCTTATCTGCATGTTCCAGGTCAGTATCTTTAAGAATTAAAACAAGAGGACTGTCACAACAGCCAGGTAACTACCATTGTTGGCCCCACTCCCCCATTCACACTTTGTGAATGGTTCTTTATATGCTTTTTAGTTGCAATCCATTAAAAAAAAAGTCCTGCTTGCTGCATCTTTGATAAGCTTTCATCAAATGCATTTATATAGAGTTAAATGGGAATAAAACAAAATGCAAGCAAAATGTACCTAAAATGCAACGCACCTAAAACGCACCACACAGATGTGGACATGCACTTTAGAAGGACAGCTCACTAATATTAGACAGCCTAGAGGTTTCTTTCATGGCAGATTTATAGTACTTCCATGTTGAAGATGCTTGTGTTTGTTGAATTTTCCTACTTGTCGGTTTGTGAATCAAGTGCAGAAACGTGCAAAAAAGTATTATTGCAACATCTGTGCATGTGTGAGTTTACTCACTACACCTTGGAAATTTAAAGCGTTGAATGTGATGTTGTGTAACTGTAAATCTGATAGCATATCAATGAACCATGTATATGCTTGTTATAAAAAATTCAGTTTCAGCTTAGGTGCAGTAAATTTTGATGGACTTCAAAGTAACTCACAGCCTGAAGCAATGAAACAAGTGGTCATCGCCTCTCTACCATTATTATTTGGCAAAGCATAGACTGTTAAAGAGGTATTAAACTTAAAATATATATATATATTTCAGCTTACTGGTCCTTAAATGTGGTGGCTGCTTTCATTTTCTTTTTTAGACTGTTTTGCTTTTTTTTCACCTGGTGAGCCAGCCAGTAACATACCTCCTGTGTTAGGGGGTCTACTCCCTGGACGGAGAAGAAATAGAGAAACCTTTGGACAAAAGCATTCTCAATCTGGTGTAGGGTAATGTCAGATGTACTAGCAAATTTAGATGGACTTTTCTAACAAATAAAACCCAGACTTCAGCTAACACTTTTTAAGCAGTTGCATCAACAGTTTTCTTCCTTTTGGGATAAAGATTTGACATAAATTATTAAAAGCTGACCATTGTAAGTGAGTAGTAAATGGTTTGTCTCAACTCTCTAATTGACAGTTTTGGTTAGCTTGGTCTGCTAAAGAATCTGGAAAATTACAGACTTACTAATTGTAATGGTATCAGGTACTGGACACACGAAAAGCTGTAGCAAGCGGCCATGTTGTTCAGTTACCATAGATCAGCCACAACAGTCTTGCAGAACAGTTACACATTGCCGCAGTGATTACCCCCTTCCTCCTCAATTCCAATTCATGGAATGCATAGGTTTACACTTCAAAAGAGCCATCATCTCAACTCAGAGACATCAGAAACCAGTGCTTAGGCCTGTGCAGTGTTGTAAACAGCTAATTGAGTCCTGGCAGGATGTCTGTTTCTGCTGTCCAGGCCTATCGTAAAACTATCACCAAATCAATTAAGGATACCCAGAACTAATGGGGATCCTAAAAGGCAATCAGAGAGCTCTGCCCAATTCAGAACTTAACAAATCCACACACAAATCATAAACTCAGACAGGATCATGACACAATAATAATAAGTAAATATTTGAACGAGAAATGTTGTACTGAACGAAATAAGGTCATACATGACCACACTAGCACATATAGAAAGGAAGATAGCTGTCACATATTCCCCGAGTGACAAGTTTATCTGAGCTACCCTGTGTTTAGTCTGTCTGGATGCAAAATTCAATGCTGAACAATAATCTATTTGTTTCAAGAATGCAACTGGTACATATAGGAAGATATGAATAGCGGTAAAAAACTGCAGAGGAGGGACCTGATATTGTCATAAACCCAGGACAGCCCATGGACACTTCGTTTTATTGGTCAGGGGCATCTGTCAACACCCCTTTGATCCCAGAGAAAAAGGAAGATGCCTAATCAGTAGGAAGTTCTCATGGTACCATCAAAGAAGGAACATCTGTCAAGTTTGAGAACCGATAACACCTGGCTCATCGACTGAACTCTGAAAACACTCAGGACATTGACTGCAAGTATTCTTCCTCCTCAATTCTACCTTATTTTGCTATTGCTGAATTAAGTCTCTATTTCTTTGAAACGCCTTTTTTCTGTAAATATTTTATTTGCATCAACTTTGACCTTTTCATTATTAAGACCATGTTTTGAAAAGTTTTAACCTTGACCCTAAGCTCTTAATGCAAGCTAACTAAGAAACTGTCTCTTGAAGAGTGCTACTTTATAGGATAAATCCCATGAATATACTGGTCTGTGGTAACAGTGTGTGTTACAGACAATTATTCTAAAATCGTAATTGCTATTGCTAGAATTACGAGCTTCCTCCTACTCGGACCAAACAGGGGGTGGTGCCATTTAATGGGTTAATTGCTTAATTAGCCCAGTGACAATCTCTCTCAACTTGCTGGCACCTAGATTATGGTCCCGCAAGGTGGAAAATCTTTGTACAGGGTGCAGCGGAGAGTGACATTGTTATGTAAGTGACAGCGTGATGTGAGATAGGCTGGTCCTTTGCCACAAGTTAGTGAGAAGGGCAGGGATCTGATACCTGTGTCCAAAAAAAGCTTAAAGAAATAAAACAAGTACAATCACCACATCTAAAAATTGGATAGCTGCAATATATTAAATTTTAGTTTTTGGGTTTAATACCTCTTAAAGAGTCTATTAATAAATTTGATGGACGGATGTCACAAGCCTTCTCTGCCTGTCACAAATTCTGACTGTATTTTGCCTAATGCATTGATTTTCTATGATTGGCAAGTCCATCTAGTGTCCATATGCAGTATTGTTCCTGAAATACCTCAATCATGAAAATACCACATTATGGTCACTAGATGGAACTGACGATCATAGATAATCGTATTAAGCAAAATAGGGTTTGTGATGGCTGGAAAACACTTGTGACACTTGTCCTGCACTTTTTTTTTATAGATAGACCCCTTATTGTCTGCAAAGTTTCTCATTTATCCAGGTCACTTTAGAGCTAGTAGGAGAAAAATTACATTCAAGTGGACTTGTTCTGTGATGTTGAAGATGTTTTGCAGCTTTTCCAAACCAATTCTTTGGTTCTAATGAGTATCATGAACATCCTCCAGCACTCTTGTTGCATTTTGTTTTTTCTTTTTGGCTATGAAACGTTTTATAAACAATTCCCCTAAATGCTTTGTAATTATCTTAGAGTTTCTGGGACACATCATACTTTTTGCTTCTAAGGCCGGCCATAGACAGAGCAATTTCCCAGTGGTTGCAGGAAGGAAAATCCAGTCATTGTGAATGGGGTAATCCCCCCCCCCCCCCCCCCGCTGAGCCATTGTGTTCTCCTGGCAGTAGACCGGGGGAAGCTATCCCCACTGGGAGAACACAGTTATTATGGCTAGCAGCTATAACAGCTGCTAGCAATAATCACATGTAAAATCCGACATGCTGGTTGTACCCAAGTTAATCAATCAATCATCATGGGAACATTCAGCCTGCCCATACATGTTTCGAATCTCAGCCGGTTCCTGCTGAACCAGCCAAGATTCGAACCATCTATGGCCAGCTTATTTTTAGCCTTGTCCCCTGTTACTGAAATATGTTCCACATCTATTTGCGACTTGCCTGAAACAAGGTTTAGTGTTCAATCCTATAGGCTCTTTGGTGTCTGTTTAAAATGTTTCCTGCCTAAAAGGCATTGTAGAATATAGGATAAACTGGGCAGAAAATATGGAATATGTGGCTGTTCTACAAACTGGCCTTATTTATAACTAAACTGTAATGAAACTAGACTGTAATAAAATGATCTTAGGTAAGTTTCAATCCATTGAGGTAAGTATCAGCCCAAGTATTTAGGTTTAACTCTAGTTTTGGTGGTTTAACTAGGTTGATGGTAGTTAGGGGTCTGAATTGATGGGCTTTGGGCTTGTGTTGATGGCTTTGAAAACAGAAGCAGGTACATATTAGTTTCAAGATGTTTTGAGTGACTACATGCTATTTCTCCCACCAGAAATTCTGCCCAGCCCCCTGATCTAACCTACTCAACCATACCCCACATCCATGTGCTGTCTACCATAGTGCTTTCATCTTGCGTAAAACTTCCACCTAGACATCTATGGAGCGATCTCCTGAGCTCACTGCACAGGCACAACTGGCACTAAGGGAAAGCTTTGGCAACAGGTTGTAAACATTAGATCAGGATGTGACTATAAGCAGGTGGGGGTGGTGGTATTGGATATCGTAGGTCAGGAGGGATAGGGATGGTCGGTATAAGTGCCTTTATTTAAGGTACACTTACCCTCAATAGCGCCCTTTAGCTCCAATATGGGATTGATGAACACAGACCTGGAAATGAGAGCTGACTGTCACTTGAAACAAGCTTTTAGCTTGAAGTTTGTTAATAAAAATACTAATGGCAAAATATCTGGCACCATGCTTTTGAAAACTTTTGGCCTCATTAACACTATGTAGTACAGTTCATAAGTACAGAGAATCCCCTATTTTCAAGAACAGAAGCTATGTAATGAACTTACATATGGCCATTGGGGGTCTCATAAAATGAGTATGTATTTTAAAGATTAACTTGTGCAGTGAATTTTACAGTAGGAAAGTAAAAATGCAGTGTAACTGTTAAATTTCCTCACTCTTTTTTTTTTAAAGACAAATCAATGCTTTTCATGGTTCTAGAATTGGGACAGTCTTCGAGAAATTGGGACAGAAAGAAATTATGGTGTTTGGTTTCTCTTAAAGGAAACAAAGCAGAAACTGATAAGGCATCAGCTGCTTCCTGTAGAAGAGTAACAATGGTTGCCACTGTTTCCTTTCCTATAAACCTTATAGAGAATTCTTCTTTATCACTGCTGCTACAGCCAAGGCCAAAGCAAGAAATACATTGAATAGAACTCAATTTATGGCAATAATTGTTTATCAATGTATTGCTAACCTAAGACTACTGTACTTTGTAAGGGGTTGCAAACACTTAGGAATACAAAGCTTAAAAATATTCCTGGCTGGGATTATAGGTCCCTTTATATCTTTATGCACCACCTTAAAGTGGATGTAAGGCAACATAAAACCCACAGCCCAAATGGTACCTCCATCAGTGCTTTTTCGCTCGCCTATGTTTAGGTAAATAAGATCAACATATCATATATTATTTTAATATTCACTTGTTTATATGCAATCACATGACCACTATCTCTGGCAAACGGTGGGAGGAGGGTTCCCTGAAGAGTGACGTCAGGAGAGGAAGTGACGTCACCCCCCCATCTAGACATTCACATTATCAATGAGAGAGGGAGAAGAGGGTGAGCTGTATGTTCCTGACCTGAATATTGGCAGAGCTAATGCATACCAATGAGACGGCACTCCTTCCAGATATTGTTAACACTTTAGAGATCTGTCATTTTACCATTTCAAGAGCAGTTGTATCTGCCACTTGGCTTATTGGCCGGGTACAGGAAATAAGATTATATTCAGGTCACAGCGGTAACGTCTAAATATATTCCTAGGCCTATAAAAAAAAAAAAAAAAGTAGAATGTCAAAGTGCATATGTTATGATAACCTTGCAAAGGACAATGTGTCATTTTTTGCCTGGAAAGACACTTTAACCACTTAAGGACCGCCCGCTGCAGTTTTACTGCTGCAGGCAGCCCCCTCCTGTACGAACCGACGTCGGTTGCACGCCTGCTGCTAGTGGGGCGAGCGTGCGCCACCTGCAGCGCGCTCCCGCCCCCACTCGGCAGTGGGGACTCTGATGCACGGGGCTGGCAGCTCCGATTGCTGCCAGCCATCCGTTATCGCTCCCCACTGAGAGAGAACGACGGTCAGATGTTGTAAACACAGCTGACCATTCTTCTTTCTGGAATGATCACAGAGCTCCTGTGATCCTTCTATATAGGATCACAGGTCTCTGTGATCATTTCAAAAGCCCAACCCCCATACAGTTAGAAACACTCCCCTAGGCTTACATTTAATCCCTGATCACCCACTGGGTTAACCCCTTCCCTGCCAGTGTCATTATTACAGTAACAGTGCATATTTCTAGCACTGATTACTGTAGTAATGTCCCCCCCCCCACAAGTGTAAAAAATGTCAGTTAGGGGTCCGATCTGTTTGCCGCAATGCTGCAGTCACGATAAAAATCGCAGATTGCCGCCATTACTAGTAAAAAGAAAAAAAACAATAAAAATGACATATATCTTTCCCCAAGTTTGTAGACGCGATAACTTTTGTGCAAACCAATCAAAATACACTTATTGCAATTTTTTGTTACCACAAATATGTAGCAGAAAAAAAATTGGCCTAAAATGATGAAAAAATTCAATTTTTAAATTTTTTTGGGAATGTTATATAGCAGAACGTGAAATATATTGTGTTTTTTTTCTAGAGTTGTCGCTCTTTTTTTGTTTATAGCGCAAAAAATAAAAATCGCAGAGGCGATCAAATACCATAAAAAAAGCTCTATTTTTGGGGAAAAAAGGACATCAATTTATTTGGGTACAGCGTCGCATGACCGCCCAATTGTTCGTTAAAATATCGCAGTGCCGAATCGCAAAAAATGGCCTGGTCATTAAGGGGGCAAATCCTACCGGTCCAGAACTGGTTAAACCAATTTCCTGTATTCTTTCCTAACTTTTATGCTTTAGGTAGAGTGAAGAGCAGAAGCGTAACTAGAACCTTCAGGGACCCGGTGCAAGAAACCATTAAGGACCCCCCGGACCCCTGGCTGGGGCCTTCCCTTCAAGCCTGGGGCTCTTCGTTCTGATCCTGGGGCCCTTTACTCTCGTTGTGGGGCCCTTTATTACGGTCCTGCAGCGGGACCCTTTCACAAGTTCTGCAGTGGGCCCCCTTCCTGCCAACTTGGGGCCTCCCCACAGTGGTGGAATGTCAGGGCCCGGGTTGCAAGTGTGACCTTTGTGATCCTGGTAGCTCACCCACTAGTGTCAGTCGTTTTTATTTTTTGGTATTTTAATTGTATTATTTTTTATCATTTTATTTTATATTTTTACATTGTCACTGACTATGACTCTGTCCATGCAGAAAAGGAAGGAGCTGGTAAATTACATATTTACCAACCCATTTCCTGTTTCTCTATTGTGACACATCCCCTGCAGCATCCAGCAGGAGAGGGGAGGGAGCACAGCTACAGGAGGAAAAAGGAGGACAGTGATTTCTCTATTTGCTGCCCCCACCCCCCCTCCTATCCAGGTGTACAGAGGAGCCACACAGGCCCCCTGGAGCATGGGGCCCGGTTGCAATTGCAACCCCTGCAACCCCTGTAGTTATGCCCCTGGGGAAGAGGGATTAGAACCCTTGTCAGGTTTTTATTGCTGTCTGTGTCCTCATTAGGGAGATTCACCCTCTCTATTTGTCACGTTTACCATGATCTCCTAGAGTAAAAGTGAAAGAAATCCCAAATGTTGGGTTGTAACCAGAACAGGAAAAGAGATGAAATCTTCCAATGGGACACTCATTCTGGTAACCCTGGTGACACCCAGGGATTCCCTCACTTGGAAGGATTCCTCTTACTCCCTGTTGTAGCTATGGGACAGAAAGCGAAGAGAGATCTACCCAATGGGAAAAAGATAAAGAATGCAAGTAGCATAAAAACTAACTGCAAATTGCAAAGATTTGTGGCTGCAAAGCAGAGCTCACATTACTGAATCCAGCACAAAATGGATTCGAATTTGCTTGAACGTGTATTGCATAGTTCCCAGCTGTCCCTTACTTTGAGGGACTGTTCCTCATTTGGAGCAAAGTTCCTCTGTCCCTCTTTCCTCCTTGTTTTTCCTCCTGTAATAGAGCTTTCTTTTGGTGGTGTTTGATCATCTCTGCGGTTTTTATTTTTTGAGCTATAAACAAAAAAAGAGTGACAATTCTGAAAATAAATAGTGATTACCCCAGACGTGTTACTAACCTTGGACCATGTCAACTAGTCTCCAGAATATCATTTTGGAGCAATTTTAATATCATTGTCTGTGTATGCTTTGTCTTATAATCATTTTTAAAGCTGCATTGGTGGGCACAGTTAAAGCTGCATTGATGGCACAGTTAAAGCTGCATTGATGGCACAGTTAAAGCTGCATTGGTGGGCACAGTTAAAGCTGCATTGGTGGGCACAGTTAAAGCTGCATTGATAGCACAGTTAAAGCTGCATTGATGGCACAGTTAAAGCTGCATTAAAGGGCACAGGTGAAGCTGCATTGAAGGGCACAGGTGAAGCTGCATTGATGGGCACAGGTAAAGCTGCATTGATGGGCATGGGTGAAGCTGCATTGATGGGCACAGGTGAAGCTGCATTGAGGGGCTCGGATGAAGCTGCATTGAGGGGCTCGGATGAAACTGCATTGGCGGGCATGGGTGATGTTGCATTGACGGGTATGGATGAGGTTGCATTTCCAGGCAGGGGTGAGGTTGCATTGACGGGAACGGGTGAGGCTACATTGATGGGCACAGGTAAGGTTGCATTGATGGGAACAGGTGAGGTTGCATTGATGGGCACAGGGGAGGCTGCATTGATGGGCACAGGGGAGGCTGCATTGATGGGCACTGGTGAGGTTTCACTGATGGGCACTGATCAGGCCCTACTGATAAGCTTCATTGATGCTGCTACACTGATGGGCACTGGAAGGCTTCATTGATGGGCACTGATAATGTTGTTATTAATATTTACTTTTATAACTTCTGCAATAATGCAAAAACATTTAACAGTGTCATTCTATGAGATAATTTATCAAGGCGTGTTTAGGGGCGGGATTAGGGGCGGGGCAGGGTAGGAGTTGGGTGGGGCAACTGGTGGCGAGTAACACTTAAGGCCTGGCTAGTAGCTCAGGACTTAAAATTTTGAGCCCTGGAGTCTACACTTAGCCAGCCCTAAACTAAGGGCTCCATTCTCTTTAAAGTCCCAATTGGGGGTTTTCCTCTTTTTTGTATGTTCTTTCTTTAATGAAAATAGCCCAAATCAGTGTATATTATTTAGTCTGTAGGAAAGTTATAGAGTCTACAAACTATGGTATATATTTCTGAAATCGATTAATCCTGATGTACAGACTGCTTCTAATTTTTTGAGACACAAAAACACCAGGACAACACAAATAATCTCCAAATGACTTTTATTTAGAAATTAGACAGTCTTAGGTATTTAGTGAGAGGCATGGCGTGTTTTTTAAAGTTGTCATTTTTTGTCACAATTTTTTTTTTTACATAGTGTCACCAGTGCAGTACAGCATCATCACCCAACTGGTGTGGCAGTGACCAAGGACACTGACTGGTGACAGTATGCAAAAAAAAAAAAAAATTCTAATTTTCTTTAATATTTTATCTTTTTTTTTTTTTTTTTTTTACTTTTTTTTACTTTTTATTTATTTTATTTTTTATTACATACTGTGACAAACATTGTACCACTCTGGGGGGTTAAGGATTTTTTTTTTTTTTTTTTTAACATCCTATGATTGCTTATAACAGTGAATTTCACTGTTAAAAGCATATATATTTACTGAATGACAGCGTGTAGACACTGTGTATTGTTTTGATTAGCTGTGATTGGCCACAGCTAATCACATGATACATATGGGCTGTGATTGGCCCTGTCTGTGCCATGTGATCACTGTGACCAATCATAGCTAGCAACACAATTGTATGCAATGATTGGCAATAAAAGGAAGCCATTGGTCTGCTGTGATTGGTCACAATGATCATGTGGTACCGAGCTGGTAGACTGATCAGATCATGTCAGCGTGGCCCATTCTCAGTAGGACGCCATATGATGTCCTCCCAGAAAAATAGGGTTCCCGACTGAATGTCATTTTCCATTGGCCCAGATAGAAGCAGTTAAAAGAATTTACATAAAATTATATATATATATAATTTTTTTTTTTTTTTTTTAACAGTCAGTGTTTAAAAAATTGTGAAAACATTTTTTTTTTTTTAACTCGCCATGCATATTAATAAATGGCTGGTCTACTTTCCAAAAAGGGGTAGTTTGGGGAATATTTGTATTGGTCTGATATTTTTGGGCCTCAAGAAATGAGATAGGCCATTAGTACATCAGGACTGATCAATTTTCAGGTATATATACCATAGTTTGTGGACTCTATAACTTTCACACTGGCTAAGGGCCCTATCACATGGGCACCTCTGTTTGGCAGACTTGGCTTGCTCAGTAGGGGATCTCTCCACTGATCCCCACTGAGCAGGCGGATGCCAGGTTCGTCTCCGCTCACTGTGCAGACCAGAGGCGAACACAGTGCCGCTCCCCTCTATGGGGAAATTGGGTGAAAATAGACCGATCCGATCCGGCAGACGGATGGAAAATAGGACCAATATCCATCTGGATTTTGCAGGCAGGATCGGATCAGATAGCAGTGGATGTCAGCAGACATGTGTCCACTGACTTCTTCCGCCCCATAGGGGAGAGTGCAAGGTCCAATCAGGTACACCTGAAAAACTGATAGGCAGACCTGATCGGACAGCCCGTGTAAAAGGGGCTTAAATTATATATGGGTTATTATATATGGGTTATTTTCACCAAAGGAAATGTAGCAAAACACATTTTGGCTTAAATATATGAAAAAAGCTTTCTTTTGTTTTGCAAAATGTTATAAGAGAAACAAAGAAAAAAAAATGCATTTTTCAAAATCTTTAGTATTTTTCGGTGATTTAGCAAAAAATAAAAAATCAAGCAGTAAATAAAGAGGTTGTAATTTAAACCCCGAGGAAAAAACAAAACAAAACTGTAAGACAAAGGCATAGTGAGCTAGTATGCATCGCATACGCCGATGATGTCATCAGCTGCATGCACTCTGAATATCTTCTAAACTGTGTTTAGGAGATATTCACAGTACCTACGGGTAAGCCTTATCATAGGCTTACCTGTGGGTACAATTATAAATTAAGACTTTACTTCCTCTTTAAATACCACCAAAACAAGGCTCTATATGTGTGAAAAAAACTGATAAAAATGTCATACTGGTACAGTGTTGCATGACCGTGCAATTGTCATTCAAAGTGCGACAGTGCTGAAAGCTGAAAATTGGCCTGGGCAGGAAGGGGGTGAAAGTGTTCGTATTGAAGTGGTTAAAGGATAATTATATTTGCCAGGTTGCCCACAAAGGTGTATGAAGAGACCCTTTCTGCTTAAAGTGGAGTTCCAGTCATTTTTTGTGTTTATTAAAAGTCAGCAGCTACAACATGTGTAGCTGCTGACTTTTAATAAACACACATTCACCTGTCCCAGGATCCAGAGATGCGGCCGCATCAGTTTTCTACCTCTCCTCTCCCTTCCCCAGCTCCAGCATTACATGTGTGGGCACGTGGCTGTACTTGTGGCTTCACAGCCGGGTGCGAACTGCGCATGCGCAAGTAGCGCTGTGCTTTCTCAATGTCCAGGCAATTTTCTGGGACCTGTGGCGTGTCCCATAAGATTGCAGGGAGATAGGGGGAGAGGAGAACTTCTGCTCAGATCGCCTAGGTGGTCCAAGTGAAAGTAGGGTCAGGTACCTGTCAAAACAAAGTACCCCCCCAAAAAAAAATGACATGCCAAATGTGACATAGGAGAACTTTTTACATTCATCCATAATTTTGTTTTGATAAGCTGTTGAGCTATTTTTCATTGTGTTGGACTCTGTATACTTGAATGGGAACAAATAAGTTTTTTATTTATTGTGTTACATTTCAAGAAATCCAGCCAAGCTCAGTGATCAGATCCCTTTCAGACATACAGACCATTCAAACGTTTTTCATCCATTCGTTGACGGATGAAATACAGACATCAGTGCATTCCTATGGAAAAATGGATGACAATGGCTGATCATTCATTTACATCCCTTTTCATCCGCTTATGCCAACATTCTTTTTTTTTGAATGGATGAAAGCCCTATTTCTCATCCGTTAAAAAAAACAGATCAGACGAAAAACGGATGAAAAACTGATGACAAAGGATGGAAAAACTGATGACACACTGATGAAAAACTGATGAAAAACTGATTGCAACCGATGAAAAATGGATGAAAAACTAATGACAAAGGATGAAAAACGAATGTGAAACTGATGTTGACTGAAAAAAACTGATGACAAAAAAAACATAACTGAACTGATGAAATGAAAGATCTGCATGTGTGAAAGGGGCCTTCATTTTTCTGTTCATGGATGAAAAGACAGTTTACCCATGATTTGGGTTCAATGACAGAGCTGAATTCCATTTCTTAAATTTTCGATTGTGTTCCCTTAGGGCTCTTTCACACGGTCCACCTCCGCCTGACCGCCTGTCCGCTCTCATCCGATCCGATCTGATCCCTGAGCGGATGGAAAAATAGGGTTTCCATCCGTCCAGATTTCACGGACAGGATCGGATACGGATGGCAGCGGGTGTCAGCGGAGGTGTCACCGCTGACATCCGCTGCCCCATAGAGCTGCATGGAGGATCCGATCAGATCCACCTAAAAAACTGACAGGCGGATCTGATCAGATCGCCCGTGTGAAAGAGCCCTTAGGCCCCTTTCACACATGCGGACCATTCATTTCATCAGTAGTCACGTCAAAACGGAAGTATTCATCAGTTTTTCATCCGTTTTTCATCTGTTTTTCATCAGTGATCATCAGTTTTTTTGACATCCACTACCAATGCAAAAAAGGAAAAGAAACTGACCATTCGTCAGTTCACATCCGTTTTCCATCCGAAAAATAAAGCTTTGATCAGTTTCAAAAAACACATGATGACGGATGTAAACTGATGTAAATGGATGATCTTCCATTTACATCTGTTTTTCCATAGAGATGCATTGATGTCCGTTTTTAATTCATCAACGGATGGATGAAAAACGGACCATATGTGTGAAAGGGGCCTTAAGCTCTGTCATTGAACCCAAAGCATGGAGCCTCCAATCAGGTCCACCTGAAAAACGGACAGGCGGACCTGATCAGAAAGCCTGTGTGAATTCCAGTTTCTTAAAGTTTCGATTGTGTTTTCTTAACTGTACACAAGAAATCTTCCTGCAGCCATGTATTGCTTGGTAAAGCAAGGGGTCCACATGAATCTGTTCCTGGAAAACATGAGGGCAGATTGATATTAAAATGTTACTAAACCCAGGACCCTGTATTCACTATATCTGGTCTCCCACAGTATACAGAACATGGAAATGCAATTATTTTTGTAAATATAAACTGCTAAATATCTTTTCTCATCAGCAGTACATAGCAGTCTTTCCTGACAGACTCCATGGCAGCACACGTATGGGTAGGCTCCGCCTCCTCTCCTACCCTATAGGACCCCACTCCCATAAATCTTTGCTCCATACCAGGAGCCGTGTTCCTTTTTCGTCCTCCTCCTGCGAGAAGGAAGTCTTACCTTATAGGACGTCTATCGGTTTCAGGCGAGCTGGTGGCGTGTGGACCTTGTTGATGTCGGATGCCTCCTGTTTTATGTCCAGCAATCTCGATATTTATCGGGTGGACCCGGGCAATATTATTTTAAAATGCTGAAGATGCCGTAAATCCTGAATGAGAGGTGGGCTGCATTGATGGCTAATACGTCCTTGCTATTGAGCGGATAGGCCCTGATGCCCTGTCACACACGCATGAATTCATCCAGGCCTGAGACTGTTCGGTTATCGTCATGGTGGTAAAGTATAAAACTTTCTTTTGGTTTCATTGCATTTCCTGTTTGTGGTCGGTGGAGCGCTCCTGCGTTCCAGATCGTCGCTTAGGCTCCTCCCCCTGCCTCGCTGGACCTTCAATTGGTTGTCCAGGATGAGGCTTGGCCCTGATATCGTCTGCGCATGCGCGCGCATCGCTCCCGATCTCCTATGACGATATTGCGTCGTTTGGGGCGTGGCTTTGCGGCGCCCGGGAGATTTAAGCAGCTGTCATTCCTGTTTACAATGGGATGTCTGCGGGCGTTGCGGTGGCTTCCCCGTGCTGTTTCTCTGCTCTTCAGCGGTGAGTCATGCTTTGATCCAGGTGCCATTTGGGGTAAAAGGGTTGGTGTGGAGACGAAAGTCAGTACATGTATGCTTACTTTCTTCCTGTGCAGGCTTTTGCTTCTATCTGCAAATGGATGCTTCACCACCCCCCGGTGGCCAGTCCCTGCGCAACAGGTGAGCTAGTTTTTCTTAACCCTTACCTGCTTGCGTTGGCTGGTGGAATGGAGCCTAAGTGTGTTTTTCTTTCCCTATTTAGCCCTTTTAGGTCTGACCAACGCCCTATTTCTGGATCAAAGGATCGTTCTCCTTCAGCCCATCGGCATTCTTCATCAAAGTCTGGTCATAGGTCTAGCTCCAGGTCTAAACGACATGAGCACACTTCCGGTTCAGTCGCTCCGCGGCAATCCCGCCATTCTGACCGCAGTTCAGGGAAATCATGCTGGGGCTGTCGAGCCCATATCCCTGAGGATAGATCCCTATGTGATACCTGTTATTCCAGGGTTTTGAGGGAAAAGCAAGACACTGCACAACCAGTGGAGGCTATGGTCAGGCGGATTGTTAAAGAATCCCTTAGAGATTGGGATTCGAGCAGGCTTTCGGGTCACTCTTCAGAGGCTCCTGGTTTCCTCCCAAGGGATGAAGTGGAGCCAGGTACCTCACAACCAAGTCGTCTGTCAGAAGATTCTACAGACAGTGAGGATGATTTGGCAGACCAGAATGTAGGTTTTGAACTTGCTATGGTCCCACCGCTAGTTAAGGCGGTTAAGGAGGCATTAAAATGGGAAGATCCAGCTGAGTCCCCAGCTAAACAGAAGAAATACTTCAAACATCTCAAAAAAGAGCGTTCCCATTTTCCCCTCCTAGGGGAATTGGGAGAAATCATTACAGACGAGTGGCAGGGAGTTGAAAAGAGAAACTCTTTGTCATCTAAGGTCTCCAGAATGTATCCCTTTAAGGATGATAAGGTGAAACATCTAGACTCCGCTCCCACGGTGGATGCGGCCTTGATGAGGTTGGTGAAACACGTAACCTTACCATTGGAAGACTCAGTCTCATTCAAAGACGCTCTTGACAGGCGGATTGACACAGATCTTAAGAAGATTTATCTCTCCGCAGGTATGGCGTGTAAGCCGGCTCTGGCTTTGGCAGCCACATCCAAGGCAATGGAAGCCTGGGTAGACAGCGTGGAGGCTACACTTCAGAGTGTCTCCGAAGAGGTGGCCAGGAGTTCAGCCATTCAGGAGTTGAGACTGGCAATGGCTTTCTTGGGTGAGGCATCCATTGATATAATCCGCTTGGCGGCGCGGGTCATGCTGTCCTCTGTCACGGCCAAACGCGCCTTGTGGTTGCGCCCCTGGTTGGCCGACCCTGCCTCTAAGCAGGCCTGGTGCAAAATTCCCTTTGAGGGTTCCTCCCTCTTTGGTAATAAACTGGACAGTGCTATCACCCGTGCCACTGGTGGTAAATCTGGTTTCCTTCCCCAGGATCGCCGGTTGATAGATCAGAGAAGACCTCAAAACAGACAAAATCCTGATCGTGCCAGAGAGGCCCGTTTTTACAGGCCCGGTCGTGAGTTCAGGAAGAACTGGAAGCGCCCTCAGTCTACAGGGCAGAAGTTCTCCAAAGGAAAATCTTCAGCAAGCCGAGAGGCGACGAAGTCTTTTTGACATCGAACCTGTCCAGACGGTGCGGGTAGGCGCACGCTTGCTTCAGTTTGCGCACGTCTGGGCAGCCTCGATCGAAGATCAATGGGCCGTCAGAACCGTATCACACGGACATGTGTGGATTTTCGACAGAAGCCCCATTCTTCGCTTCATTCCTACGGCCTTACCCCGTTCAGAAGAGAAGAAGTCAACTCTTCTTACATATGTAGAATCCCTGGTTGCCCAGGGTGCGGCAGTGCCTGTCCCAACCGAGGAACGGTTCCAAGGCATCTACTCTCCGCTCTTCATGGTCTTGAAGAAAAGCGGCTCTTGGAGGCCGGTTATAGACCTAACACACCTAAACACCTTCATCAAGAAAGAGAGGTTCAGGATGGAAACACTTTTTACAATTCGGCAAGTGGTATAGCCAGAGGATTGGATGATATCCATAGATGCCTACTTTCACGTCCCAGTCGCAGCAGAAATGCAAAAATTTCTCCGATTCGCAGTGGGTCAGGTGCATCTTCAATTTACCTGTCTCCCTTTCGGGCTTACCACATCACCTCAAATCTTTTCCAAAATCTTACTGGCTGTAGTAGCCCTGATCAGAGCAAAAGGGATTCGTCTTTACCATTACTTGGACGACTTGCTCCTTCTGTCAGAACATCAGGATCAAATTCTGCTTCACAGATCTCAAGTAATTTCCACCCTTCAAGAGTTCGGGTGGCTCCTGAATTTGGAAAAAAGTCATCTGGAACCCACGAAGTCGTTGGTCTTCCTAGAGGCCCTCTTCAACACTTCCAGAGGCACTATCTCCCTTCCATTAGAGAAGATTCCGACAATTCGCAACAGGATTCGTCCGGCATTATCAGCCTCTCATCTCCGGGCGTCCCAGTGCATGAAGATAATTGGGACCATGGTTTCCACGGCTCCCATGGTGAAGTGGGCACAGTGGAAGATGAGGCCCTTTCAGATTGGATTCCTCCAACAATGGAATTTCGAGAATCCAGAAGTCCTCATTCGGATAACTACGTCCATGAAGGACAGCTTAACCTGGTGGCTTCAGCGAAAGAATCTTTTAAACTTCCATTCAATCGTTCCAGCGTCCTGGTTGGTCATGACCTCGGACGCCAGCAGGACGGGATGGGGAGCGCATTGCCTGTCGGAGGTGGCCCAGGGCAGATGGGACTTCCCTACATACGGGGTGGTCTCGAATGTGCTGGAGCTTCGGGCAGCGTTCTGTGCTCTCCAGGCCTTTCAGCATCTGGCGACCGATGCCTCGGTCCTTCTAAGACTGGACAATACGACAGCCGTCGCCTACATCAAGAGACAAGGGGGCACCCGCAGTCCGTCTCTTCTGAAAGAAGTGAAACCTATTATGGATTGGGCTCAAAGACATCTGTCCAACTTGTCAGCCGCCTATCTTCCGGGTGCCCAGAACGTCCAGGCAGACTTCCTCTCGAGGTCTGCTCTGGACAACAACGAGTGGTCACTCCATCCAGAGACCTTCATATGGGTCATGTCTCTAGGTTACCATCCAGAGGTAGATCTGTTCGCATCTCCAAGCAATGCCAAACTGGAGAGATTCTACACGAGGTGGCGTTATCCCCAGGCCTACGGGGTAGATGCCCTGACGGATCATTGGAATTTTCAAACGGCCTATGCGTTTCCTCCAGTGCCAGTCATCTTCAAGTTTCTTCACAGACTCAGAACAGAGAGAGTGCAGATCATAGCGATTCTTCCCTTCTGGCCAAAGAGACCGTGGTTTCCTCTGTTGCTCCAGCTGAGCTGTCGGGACCCGATACCTCTGCCAGTCAGGCCGGACCTTCTGTCCCAAGGGCCTATTCTTCACCCCTGCCCAGCACAGCTTCATCTCATGGCATGGCTGTTGAGAGGGAAAGATTGAAAGCGCTCGGTTGTCCAAACGAGGCAATCGCTACAATGATGAGTGCCAGAAGACCCGGCACGAACAAGGTCTATGAAAAAATCTGGTCCAAGTTTAAGGATTATGTGGATAGCAGATCTAGCTCTGTCTCTGACCCAGGAATCCAGGATATTTTGGGCTTCCTCCAGTCCGGTCTGGACCTGTCATTGGCAGTAAGCTCCCTTCGGGTCCAAATTTCAGCCATTTCGGCCTTCACTGGGACTGCATGGGCGAAACACTCCCTGGTTCGCCAGTTCTTCAGAGGCGCTACTAGGTTAAGACCTCCTAGAAAGCCCAGGTTCCCTAAGTGGGATCTTCCTACGGTCTTGGAGTTTCTTTCCTCACTCACCTTGAATCAGAAGGATCCATTCTTCCTTAAAAACATCTCCATGAAAACAGCCTTTCTGGTGGCTATTACTTCGGCCAAACGGGTTTCTGAACTCGGTGCCTTGGGTTACAAGGAACCATTCCTTACGTTTTTCCCTGATCGGGTAGTATTGGTTCCGATGCTTGGCTCCAATCCGAAAGTAATGTCGGTATTCCATGTCAACCAGGAAATTGTCCTACCCACGTTCAAATCTCAAGATGAAAATTCTGTCCATCCTTTGGACGTGGGGGAAACTCTTCGGCTATATCTGGAGACTACAGCTCCTTTCCGCCAGTCAGACCATCTTTTTGTCCTCATCTGTGGAAAAAACAAGGGCAAACAAGCTTCCTCAAGATCTATAGCAAGTTGGATAGTTCAGACCATCCAGTGGGCATATAAAGCCAAGGGACTGGCTCCTCCAGAGGTGGTGACAGCTCATTCCACTAGAGGGATCTCTACGTCGTGGGCAGCTTCTCTTCATGTAGCTCCTGACGTGATTTGCAGAGCGGCTTCTTGGTCATCAATTCATACCTTTATGTCGCATTACTGTGTTGAACCGGCTTCTTTATCTTCGGTCAACTTTGGTTTAAAAGTCTTGTCTGTTGACGGTGCAAATTAAACCTTTTTCTGTTAAACCAGCAGTTACCCGCCCGGGTGTGTATGGCTAGTTATTTCCCATACGTGTGCTGCCATGGAGTCTGTCAGGAAAACGGAAAATTTATATCAATACTTACCGTAATTTTCCTTTCCTGATGGACTCCATGGCAGCAGGAGTCCCCTCCCATCTGCTGGAGTAGTTCTAGTTATGGAACACGGCTCCTGGTATGGAGCAAAGATTTATGGGAGTGGGGTCCTATAGGGTAGGAGAGGAGGCGGAGCCTACCCATACGTGTGCTGCCATGGAGTCCATCAGGAAAGGAAAATTACGGTAAGTATTGATATAAATTTTCCGTTTTTGACTTCTATCAGTGTCTGGTTAAAGCTTCTAGGAGAAGTTTTCATTCTACTCTAACTGTCCTATGAGGCTGCAGGACCCCTGACCCTCTGTCTGGACAGTGCTAATTGGCCCTGTGCTGATCACATGCACCCTCCCAAGAAAAAAGAAAACTCTCTAGCAATACACACCAAACTGAGCATGTGCAGGGTGACTCCAAGGGCTCTGTCTTATCAGGAGATGGATTGGGGACAGTGGAAGAAGAGGAGGATCAGAGAAAACAGGATCAAATAGTCTTTTTACACAATGCACAGGATCAACCCCTTAGGTTCCACAGTGAGTATAACAAGTATGCTTGTATATATGCACTGCATATATAGACTGATTTTACTGTTGTGGGTCAAGTAACACTTTATTTCCTCTTTGGTTTCAGGTGCTTTTATGGTCACCCCTACAATCTTCTGTATAAATATGCTGTTTTTTTACAGGAAATATGTGTAGTAGTCTTACAAGTTGCTAAAAACAGAATATCAATCTTAACCTCTTTACCCCCGCTCACTGTGCCTCTACTGTGGCACAGTGGCTCGTTCCCATCCACCTACATCGCTGGACTCCTCCCCTTGTGGGCGGTGCTCGCGCGCCGCCGGAGGCTCGCTCCCGCTGTATAAGTCACAGCGGGAGTCGGGCCAGGGGAGGAGCGATTGTCGGGGAATCGAGTTTGGAGATCCACCCGCTTGTGTAAACAAAGCGGGCGGATCTCCTAAGTGACAGACAGTGACAGATTGCAGGGTTCAGCATAGCGGAACCTGCGATCTGTCCCTGTGTCACTCAGTCACCTCCCCCCACACACGTTAGTAAGCACCAGGCATACATTAACCCCTCCCTCTCCAATAAAATTAACCCCTTCCCTGCCAGTGTCATTTTTACAGTAACAGTGCATATATATAGCACTGATTACTGCAGTAATGTCACTGGTACCCACAAAAGTGTCAAAAATGTCAGTCAAGGGTCTGATCTGTCCGCCGCAATGTCGCAGTCCCGCAAATAAAATCGCAGATCGCCGCCATTAGTCGTTAAAAAAAAAAAAAAAACGAAAATGACAGAAATCTTTCCCTTAGTTAGTAAACGCAATAACTTTTGCGCAAACCAATCAAAATACGCTTATTGTGATTTTTTTTACCAAACATAGGTAGAAGAAAACAAATTGGCCAAAAATTTAAAAAAATTTTGATTTTTACATTTTTTTGGGGGAATTTCATATAAAAAAAATGTGAAAAATATTTTTATTTTTTCAAAATTTACGCTCTTTTTTTGTTTATAGCGCAAAAAGTAAAAATCGCATAGGTGATCAAATACCACCAAAAGAAAGCTCTGTTTGTGGGGAAAAAAGGACGTAAATTTCGTTTGGGTATGGCGTCGCACGACCCCCCAATTGTCAGTTAAAGTCGCACAGTGCCGAATCGCAAAAAGTGGCCTGGACGTAAGACAGCAAAATCCTCCGGTGGTAAAGTGGATAAATTCATAAATAAATCTTAAAATCATAAATAAATGTGCGATTGTTGACATGAGGGGGAGGAGGGTGAAGGTCCTCTTTAATTTACCATTGCACTCAGTTCAAATTAGTCTTTGTTCCTTTATCACACTTGAGTTAGCTACACTCTCTTCAATAGTTATATCTGCATGACAGGCATTACCTTAATTGCTGATCCTACAGCCTTGTATTTTCTTTGAAAACATCAATAGGCAAAATAATTGTTTTTTTCTTAATTAGTTTACTATAGTAATCCTGGTCCTGTAGCAGATTCTGATACGTTGCTCCGTAATCTGCACTCTACACTGATGAGTGCATTTTTGTTTCTATTTATTGACTTGTTTGTTAGGTGTTTACAGTCTTCTTATGTGTGTCAGCTAAATACGCATCCTATTTTGAACTATATATTTATTACATTATCATATATACACATTCCGTATGTACTGTATGCAGACAGAGCCTACACTAATTTCATACGGGTACCAGCATCCCTGGATTCCACATTTTGTAAATTTGAGTTTGTTGCAGAGGTCAAAATCTCAGTTATGGTATTCCCCTGGTTCACAGAAATTGATTTGACAAAAAAAAGGTACAGTAGCTCCAGGGCCTCCTCGGTGCATGTTGTTTACCTGTAATATAAGTTATTAAAATGAGGAAGTCCAAATGTGTTTATAGAAAATATGTTTAAAGCCCGTTTCCAGGCAGAAATAAGTCATAAAAACTGATGCTGCCTGGATCCTGCACTAGCTTGGGTGGGCTTCATAAGCAGGAGATTTGCTCTACACATCTCAATCCCTAACACCAAACAGATCTGACCCTCTGTCTTTGACCACTTTAGCCCCGGAAGGATTTGCCCCCTTTCTGAGCAGGCCCTATTTTGCGATTCGGCACTGCGTTACTTTAACAGACAATTGCGCGGTTGTGCAACGAAGTACCAAAAGGAAATTTACGTCCTTTTTTTTTTTTGGTGGTATTTGATCACCTGTGCGATTTTTATTTTTTGCGCTATAAACTAAAAAAGAGCGACAATTTTGAAAAACTTACAATATTTTTCACATTTTGCTATATGACATTCTCAAAAAAAAAAAAATAAAAATTTAAAAATCTAAATTTTTTAACATTTTAGGCCAATTTGTTTTCTGCTACATATTTTTGGTAAAAAAAAATTGCAATAAGAGTATTTTGATTGGTTTGCGCAAACGTTATTGCGTCTACTAACTACGAGAAAGATTTATGTCATTTTTATTGTTTTTTTTTTTTACTAGTAATGGCGGCGATCTGCGATTTTTTTTTTTGCCGGACTGCGAAATTGCACCCCTTACTGACATTTTTGACACTTTTGGGGGGGACCAGTGACATTACTACAGTAATCAGTGCTATAAATATGCACTGTTACTGTAATAATGACACTGGCAGGGAAGGGATTAATACTGGGGGTGCTCAAGGGGTTAAATGTATGCCTAATGCTTACTGACTTGTGGGGGGGTTCTGTGACAGGCACAGAGATCGCAGTTTCAGCATAGCTGAAACTGCTGATCTGTCTCTGCCTGTCAGTGAGAAGATCCGCCTGCTTTGTTTACATAAGCAGGTGGGTCTTCTCTCCATTTCACAGATGATTGGGGGAGGAAGTCGGCAATCACCGCTTCTCCTCCCCCGGCTCGACTCCCGCTGTGTCCCGCTGTGCTGAAACCGCTTCCCCTCCAGTCACGTAGTACTACAGCCACTGTAATTTTCAGAAAATGCAAGGCAATATGGCTACATGGGGCTGTTCTGTACATAGAATGTATACTGACCACACCCCCAGAAACATCATTTCCTGCTTCTGTGATTGCCTCGCCAATTTTCCCAGAAGTCTGCCTAAGATAGGATAGCCAGTGTAGTATGAAAACTCCTCCTACAAGCTTTAACCAGACATTGATCGAAGTCACAAAACTGCTATATACTTGTGATGAGAAAAGGTATTTAGCAGTTTATATTTACTAAAACTTTTGCATTTCCATGTTCTATGTACTGTGGGCATGGCTTGCTGTTTGAAATGATGGGGTCCCGTACAGCCTACCTGGCAAGGCCCCCCCGAATATGTCAAGACAATATTTTCACTAAAAATACACTAAAATCGTTATTAGTGGACACAAACATAACAGAGAACCTGTGTGAATTACCCCTTTTTAATTGTTTTTTTTACATGTTGTTATGTCCCTTAGACACGACGGTGTTGCTAGCAATGCTGCCAGTATCTGCTCAGCAAGTTACACACAGGCTGGATGTACCTCTTAACCAGGGAGAGCTTTATTACTCACTCAGAGACATGCTGACATGAAGGAGACATAATATAACAGCTTCTGTTTCTAACAGATGTAATCTCTTCTCTGTACCATGCTGCTGCTTCCAGGCTCCACACACTGTGTCTGACTTCCTGGTACAGCCCCTTCCCCATCATGCATCAGGAGAAAAGGGGAAAGGTCACAGTTATCCTGCACAAATATCACACCTGTTTTAAAAGTAAAAAAATGTTACACTTAGTTTATTTTACAATTTTTTTATTACAATGTTATTTTTTTTTTTTACAATTATTATTTTTTTTTTTACAGGACAGGGAAACCTGCAGTGCTGCGTGAGGGAGGGGCGCAAAGTGAAAAGGGGGGCACACAGAGGGAGGGATCAGAAGCAGGCAGAACAGGAAGGGGGACCGGTGTCGGAGAAGTATCTACAAGAATGATGCCCTGTGTCTGTGTTTCCCCCCTGCAGCAGCTGCTGCAGACAGCCAGCCGCACAGGGCTTCCTTCAGTTATTGTCCCTCTGCCCGACCGCACTGATTCCCCATACTGTTGGGGCCCCCATGTGTGCCTGGGCCCCCTACAGGAGGAGTGGTGGCCCCCCCCTATCAGCGCCTCTGACTATGTGAGACCAGATATAGTGAATACAGGGTCCTGGGTTTAGCAACACTTTAGGGATTAGGGAAACATATCATACAGTTATAAAGTGATACATTTCTGGGCTGCACTTCCTTACCGGTTTGGGTGAATGGTGCCAATAGTGATAATAACTGCTGGCGCTGTGCAGAACCATAGAGAAGAACAATAGACACAAGTACGCAGTTGAAGATTAATATACATTTGTTCATGAAACATCACATAGGTTCAGAGACAGCCAACATTTTGGGGCTGCAGAAGGTCCCTTCCTCAAGGCAATATGGGGGCCTCCTTGAGGAAGGGACTCTGTTTGGGCCTAAAATGTTGGATGTCTTTGACCTATGTGATGTTTCACAAATCAATACATGCTAAGCATCAAAGTGCAACCGAGTGTTGGTGACTTCTTCTTATGCTTCTTTTATATTATTCAGTCAAATAAGATCAGTATTTTTTTTTTTTCTTTTGGAACGTGCAGCACTTGCATTTTGTACTTAGAAATAAAAAAAAAAAATAATCATTTCTTTGTTGAATATAGTTTCATTAATAATTTACAAGACTTCTTTTGTTACATTATGAATAGGTTGCCTTATATACCCTCTGTTCTCAGCTGCAAGCATCATGATTGGCTGACGAAATATGCCTTACAATTACAGGTTGGCACAGCAGGATCATAAGTAGGTCTGTAAGTGGGTCCTAAAATTGTATCTTCATTAAATTGAGTTATTTACATATTTTACAAGATTTTTTGTTACAATCTAAATTAATTAATTTGGTAAAAGTGTCCCGAAGGTTAATGCAGTTATATAAACTTAGAGTTTTTTTTTTTTTCACAGCTCACATTCTTTCTGGATTCTACAAATTACTGAATGCTGGGGGAATTTATGAACAAGCAACAAAGGAATTTTAGACTTTGTTTTTTTTTTTTTTTTACTGCATTGAGTTAGATTACATTATTGCTTTTTAGTATTCTGGCACTGTGCTAGAATTTGCATCACATGTTTGAAGTCGTTTTGCCAAGCTGTTATTAAACCACAGTGTTTTTTTTTTGTTTTTTTTTGTTAAAAGAACTCTAACCGCGCATTCATTGATTTTTCTTTTTTTATTCAATTTGTTTAGTAGAACGAAAACTGTAAAACAGTTGCTTTTACATATCTTTTCCTAGTTTCTATGAAGGCACAAACAGGACATGGAGATTTGGTTGGCTATTCAAGACAGCCCACAATGCTGTACTCAGTGCTTTACTGGGTGCATGAAACTGGCATGTAATAAAGAGTACATCCTCCTACATTTGTGTATGTTTATGAGCTCCAGTGCAACAATGGTAGCAGTGTGTATTAGCACTCAGGTCAATACAGCACAGTAACAAGATGCACCTACAGAATATGTGTAGGCTAAACTTAAATTTGCATTTATAATGCTGCAGGGTCTATTGATTACCAGCAGACTAGAAATGACAGACACAAAAGCCCTTCTGACAAATACTAAATCTCCCAGATTGCATGTGCAGGTCTGACCTTTGAATTGGACATCCCAATTTTAAAGGTGCTTTCACGTCAAAATTGGAAATGAATCCTTGATAAAATCCTTTAATGAGTAGTTACATTTTCATGCAGACGTGTTCCAGGATCCTGGTGATCCTGGAACATGCCTGCATGTAATGACGGAACACCAACTGTAGGCTCCTTGCTTTCCCATAACAAAAGCCTGATATAAAACGTATCAGAGCTTGGAAACCTTATTTCAGCCCTCAATCAGACCCAAGGTTGACTTGGTTGTTTAAATGTGATTAGTGTTGAAGGAAGCAGCGAGAGAGTCCTTCAGCAATGAGAAAGTGCAAACTCAGTGTCCAGGCAATATTCCAGGAAATATAGTATTGGATAGCATTATATATTGTTGGTCTGAACCAGAAGGGAGCATGTTCTAAAGCCAAAAACAATCAAGCAGTGTGTTATTGCAGTTTACTACCAACCCTATCATGTCTCTTACCTATCCCATGTATGTAAACACATTAAAAGTCCCCCCTCCAAATTTTTATTAATCTAAAAACCAATCCAATGTGCAGCCTATTAATACATTTTATTCATTCTTATGTCTTAAAGGAATAATAAAATAATTTTTTTAAATAACAAACATGTCGTATTTACCTGCTCTGTGCAGTGTTTTTGCACAAAGAAGCCCCAATCCTCCTCTTCTCTGGACCCCACTGGCACTCCTGGCCCTTCCCTGCTAAGTGCCCCCAGAGCAAGCAATGGGGAAACCTGAAAATTCTGTGCTGTGGAATAACTAAAGGCTGCAGCCTACCTCAAAATACGATCCATTGGATTGTATTCAGTAATGTTTAAAGGGGTTAGTGAGGTAAATGACGCTGCCTTTCAATAGGTTTTAAGGGGCACTATATGTAAACGTTAATATTTCAACACAGGGTATTCCAAAATACTTATGATCGTATTACCCTTTTCACATCACAATGATTGTAAACAATACATATAAATAAATATAATAAATATTAAAAAGTGCAAATGGTACAATAAAGTGTTAAATCATGATGTGGCCAATAAATTATTAGTTAATAAATATAATATAGTGCCAATAAATATAAATATAAATATGAAAGAATGTAAGGTGCTAAGTGAAAGGTGACAGATGTATAAGTAAATGATAGTATCCTAAATATCTCAGTGGATGTGGGTAAGTCTAAAGCTGGTAATATTGAACAAATGACTAACGTGACCAATAAATATATGGTAAAGTGACGTAGTGATGGTTACTTTTATATAAATTATATATAAGAGACAAATATATGAAGAACCACAGATTTGGTAAAAATCAAATAAAGTGACTTGGTGCAGCCTGCACTACTGTATTTGCAGGAACCTGCTCTGCAGGGTGGTCAGTAAAATGAACAGGAGTGACTCAAGTTTAATTAAATAAAATTCAGCAATATTAGTCCATCAAAGTGATTAATCGGTGAAAGAAATTCCAGAGGGAATTGATGGGTAAATCTCGGGGGGATTCAGGTGGAATGTGCCAGATGAGGAAACTAGTGCTCCCCTCTCAATTCTCCCTGCACTCACTGGACCTAAATACCCCTACAGGTGTAGCCAGCGTGATGTTACAAAGGGTTCAATTCTGCCAGACATGGCCCAGGTACTGGTGGCTTCAGTGGCTCCACTGAATCATCTCTCCCATATGTTTAATATAATATGATCGATACAACCTCAGCATCCCATCAAATGTTTGTGCCAATTTTCCAGATCATATATAAGAAGAAGAGCCTCATATAGTGAAGTATTGTAAGCTTCTGAGTTTATTAAATAAAAAACGGTACTCACATAGCAAGTAGGTAAGCGTGCATACAATGGTATAGGGACCACAACTTCCTCGTTCGCGGTATACTTCCAGAATGCTATGCATTCCAAACGCCGGATGTGTGTTCCAAGGTAGCGGAAATGACGTGATTACTCTCTACGCGTTTTGTCAGAGTGACGTCATCAGGAGAAGCTAACTCACTAAGCCCTTTAAATGGGGGAACATGAGCAGGCTCATTCCTGAGCTGCGGCTCTGCGTGTCCATTCATACACAGAGCCACGGTTTTGCCCTGGTCCCTACCTCTACTCATTGACTCACTAGCTGTGATTGAAAGCAGCGGGAGCCAGTGGCTCCTCTGCTGTCTTAGCCAATAAGGAGGGAGAGCCCCCAGAGAGCCAAGACTCTGGTGCACATCGATGGAGGAAGATCGGGATCAGGTAAGTAACGGGAGAGGGGCTTCTACACAGAGAACGTTTTTCACCTTCATGCATAGAATACATAAAAATAAAAAAGCCTTTTCAGACACTTTAATGTAATTTATTGATCTCTATAGTAAGTCCAAAGGACTGGCAGTAAACTACAGAGAAGGACCACTGCTGTCTGTGTGGCATAGGCAGTTCTTTGCAGGGGTCTTACAAGCCAATCTCCAATCAGTAGAGGGCAAGAGTGTTGCTGATTGCTGATATCCAGCTCTGACCAGGCAGGAGACTTATTAAAAAGATGGTAATGGGGGGTGTGAAGAATCTAGAAAAATGGTGTACATCCATCCATCCTAACAGAAATATAAGGGTTACCATTGTTGTCTGGCTGTTATGGTAAGCCTCCAATTTCAGTACTTTCTGAATCACTGACCTAAAACCTTTTGTAAATATTTTAAAAACATCTCAATATGAATACTTGTTCTAGGTCAGTGACAAAGTATTGCATTCAAAGTATTGAAAAACATTAGATCCAGAAAGAAGGTTGATAATGGCAAACTCCAATTTTTCTTCATGATAGGTTTACTTTAGAGCAAAACTAACAAAGCAAAAGCAACTTAAAGAGTAACTTTTGTTGAGAAAAAACATTCCCTTCTGGGTGATCTATATATACTGCTCAACAAATTTCATTTGATGGAAATGAAAATTATCATCCTACAAAGGGCTGAATTCAAACACACCCCAAAAATAAAATAAAAAATGATGCAGCAGGCTAGTCCATTTTGATAAAATTTCATTGCAGCAACTCAAAATGTACTCAGTAGTTTGTATGGCCCCCAGGTGCTTGTATGTATGCCAGACTAATGCTTCTAATGAGACGACTGATGGTGTCCTGGGGTATTTCCTCAGATCTGGACCAGGGCATCAGTGATCTCCTGAACAGACTGAGGTACAACCTAGCAGTGTCGGATGAAAAACATTATGTCCCAGAGGTGTTCTATTGGATTTTGGTCAAGAGAGCGTGGGGGCCATTCTTTGTTGTCAATGCCTTCATCCTACAGGAACTGGCTGCATACTCTCACCGCATGAGACTGGACGTTGTCGTGCACCAGGACCCCCTGCACCAGCATAGTGTCTGAAAATGGGTCCAAAGAATACTTTCAGATACCTAATGGCAGTTATGGTGCCATTGTCTAGCCTGTACTTCCCTCTATGGATATGCCTCCCCAGACCACCACCAACCGGTCATGCTGAACAATGTTACAGACAGCGTAACATTCTCCACAGCTTCTCCAGACCCTTTTAGGTCTGTCACATGTGCTTAGGGTGGGTGAACCGGCTATCATCTGTGGAAAACACAGGGCGCCAGTGGCGGACCTGCCAATTCTGGTGTTTAACGGCAAATGCCAGTCAAGCTCCACAGTGCTGGGCAGTGAGCACAGTGCCCACTAGAGGATGTTGGGCCCTCAGGCCACCCTCATGAAGTCTGTTTCTGATCATTTGGTCAGAGACATTCACACCAGTGGTGTGCTGAAAGTCATCCTGTTCCTTCTTGCACAAAAGAGCAGATAGTGGTCTTGCTGATGGGTTAAGGACATTCTACGGCCCTGTCTAGCTCTCCTAGGGTAACTGCCTGTGTCCGGTAATTTCCTCCATGCTCTTGAGACTGTGCTGGGTGACAAAGCAAACCTTCTGGCAATCGTACGTATTGATGTGCCATCCTGGAGGATTTGGACTGCCTGTTCAACGTCTATAGGGTCCAGGTATCGGCTCATGCTACCAGTAGGAACACTGACCCTAGCCATAGGCAAAACTAGTTATAAACAGTCAGAAAAAATTAATAGGTAAAAAAAAAATGTCAATGACCTCCACCTGTAAAACCATTCCCATTTTGGAGGTTGTCTTATTGTTGGCCATCTAGTGCACCTGTTGTTAATTTCATTAACACCAAAGTAACTAAAACTGATTAACAACCCCCTCTGCTACTTAAGTGATCAGACCAATATCCCAGGAGTTTAATTGATGTAACGCTATATACGATTAAAAAGTGTTCCTTTAATTTATTTGAGCAGTGTACATTGCAAGGATTTTAACAAATTGTGTTGTAGATTTCTACCTTGTGTTATTCTGAAGAAATCCCTGTGTGTTTTTCTGTGTCCATGTCTAGTGGGAGTGGTTTCATAATTATCAATCAGCTGCTGCACCTGCAGGGCTCTACTGAGGGAAAATTGCAGGGTCTGCATCCCTTTAGACATGATTTCTTATTGGGAGTATCTCACCAAAAATAACATTTTTGTTGCAGGGGATGCCTGAAATCTGCCTTGTATCTTATGGTAGATCAGTGAGCCAATCACACAAGCAGGAAATTATGTTTCTGGGGGTGTGGTCAGTTCACCTTCTGTTTACAGAACAGCTCCAGGTAGCCATATTGCATTGCATTTTGCAGAAAATTACAGAGCTGTTTGTTCCTGTTTTTTTAGATCAGATGTCAGCTTATTAAGGATATGTAATCGAGTCAGGTTTCCAATGGAAGGGAAAGTTTCCTTACAACGGTCTACTTGATGCTGTGGTAGGGATATATTAAGGGCAACGGATTTAGAAAAACTGATTTTATTGTTGGAGAGCAGATTAAAGTGTTGGAATGGCTAGGAGGACTGGTATCATAGTGAGTGGTTTAAGGAGAAGTATTAAGATATCATCTGCGAAGATATCAGCAGCGAGTTTGAATTCTCTGTTAGCTGCTTGGATCCCTTGAATAAGGCTTAGACTACAAAGGGATGGTTACAGAGTAAGTACAAAAAGGACAGGAGATAGGGGGCAGCCCTGTCTTGTCCTATTGCAGATGGGGAAGGCATTCGACAGGGTGTTGTTGACTCAGATCCTGGCTGAAGGGTTTGCGTATAGGAATAGGATGAGACCGAGCATGTATAGCAACTTATGTAACATTTAAGGGCCATCATCTTTATTTTACATATAGAAAAAAGCAAGAGCAACCAAATGTCGGACTGTACTGGCCAAGAACCAGGAGTTGGATATATACGTATATATAAAAATAAAATTGTATTAAATATATCACATTAAAAACAATAGTATCAAAACTACAATAAGAACAATTACATTGGGAACCTAAACACTTAGGCTAGATGAGATAATAGTGTTGTAGAGATCATCCTCATGCGCCAACGCGTTTCGACATATTGCTTTGTAAGGGCTTATCAGGAATACATAACATATATCTAGAAAAAAAGAACATAATTTATAAATCATTCATGTAAATTACAATAGAGCCAACATTGTTTGTAGCAATCTATTTGTTCCACCAGACCCACCTCACTACAAGGCAGTACTGGCCAATGTATATTCCCTGGGCGGGCGCCGGAGCATCGAGAGTGACCAAATGGGGACGGTTTCAAATGTAAAAAAAATTAATCTCAATGCAGAAATGAAAAGCGATAATACAATAAGGATTATAGCAGAATATATGTCACGCTAAAGGGGGCAATATCAGCACATACCCACATCATATACTGTGTCATGCAATCGCCAGGCCCCCGGCTTAATGTACAGTCAACAAGATGGGCCCAACAACATCATATAATGCCACTAAAAAAGAGAAGAAAGAAAAGGGCACAAGAGCCCAATTATTCATATAAGAATGTACTCATAAATATAATATATTAGGGCCAAGCCACTCCCCCTTGTGTCACAGTTGTTTACACTATATTATTTTTTTTCCACGAAAGTGGAGTTACCCTTTTAATTATATAGGCATAAGCCACGGCTGCCCTCATGCCAGAGCTCTAGGTGGCCCACAAGGACCATGACAATTTCCAGATCTAGTTTATCCATGACCCAGTACATGTACATGCTACCATTTCCTTTCAGGCTGGGTTTACATACGTGTATACAAATTGGATGTGGGTTTCCCTGAATCCAATTCACATGACAGGCGAGTGGGACCAGCTCTCAATGGAGCCAGTTCACACAGGTCTGGGGCGGCCGCGGTCTGGATTGCAGAAGGGTCCTGTGCGTCTTTGGGTCTGATTTAGGTGCGAATTCAGGCAAAAATTCTGACCTGAATCCCACCTAAACCAGTGAGCAGGGATGCACTGGACCCAAGACTGTGAACTGCGGCTACACATATGTGAACCCAGCCTCAGAGAGCAAAGAGACATAATTACTTCCCTCCAATAGGAGTCACTGCAGATCTTGCATTTAAGTGCAGCAGTTACTAGAAGAATGTTTTGTGTACTGGGTTCCCAAAGTTTGCTACAGAGGATGATTATTACAAATGATTTTAAACCACTGGACCAATGTATAAAAAACATTGATGTTTTAAGCTTTTGACCTCTTTACCGCCACACGAAATGGTAGAAAAAGGAGATAAATGTATTTCAAGCTAAATGCTCTGAACCTGTAGCTCAACAAAACCAGTAACCTACCCTTATTGTCTCTATATCTTTTTATGTTTTTATGCGTTTAAGAAAAAATTAGATATTGGCCTGTCAATATTTTAAACTGTCCTGTCCATCACCCCCTTGGTTCTAAAGCTTTTCTATAGCTTGTCTTTAAACTTTATAAACAGTTGGTTTTGTACTGAAATTTATTTCTCTACATTGCCCAATAAAAGTCATGTGATCATGCTTGCATCATCTTGTCATATTGCTTGTTGACCTTCTCTATGATGCATTTAAGTATCCATTAAATGATTTGTACAGATAAATAGACAGATTACTTGGTCGTCTTGTAGCACAATAATCACACTGTCTGTTCTACAGTGACAACAAGAAAATGTCAGTGCTTATTTTATTGACCTATAATCCACTTGAGGCTTGTGATCAATGATATATAGCTGATAAAACAGAGAGTTTTATAGTAATCAATGACATTTTATTATTATGTTTCTTGAAATTCTTTGTTATGACTAAGCCTTCCCCAGTGCATGTTGGTTTTTATTGTTTAACAATGATACAACAGTGTAATAAAAAAATGTATGGCTTCCACAAAAATGTAAAGAATAGATATTTCTGCGGAAAGCAACGCAGACCTTTTAATATATATATATATATATATATATATATATATATATATATATATATATATATATATATATATATAGAGTATATATATATATATATATATATATATATATATATATCTCACCAATATATCTGTTGCGGTAATGGCATAATTATTACTTAACTTCTAATCACAAAATAAATTGCAAAAAATTATTGTACTCTAGTGAGCAGCAACAGAAAAAATCAAAGCAGTGAAGTCCATATACATGTAAAAAACAGTCCACTCTGGTTGTGTGAATTAAATCCACCACCACAATTGCTTTCAAAGAAGGTCCATGTGAGTACCACCACTGTTAGAGACAGATGTAAACTTACCAGCTAATTTTGATCCTCCATAAAAAGAAAAGTCAAAAAATGCTTGTGTTCAGTATATATTGGGATCATATCGCCATTCACCAACTGCCTCAAATCAGATCCAGCCCACCAGACATCGGGGATCCAGGAGAACGCTATTTCTGTTCACAATTGCATAGCCACTCCAACTTCCAGTATACAATCGTGCCTTCTCTCAGTGGAAGCAAAACACGCTCCACATAGTGTAAAAACTTTTAAAACCAGTATTACCCTTACATTTAACTGTAAACAATTGCCCATTGTGTAAAAACAATCCAACTGGCATACTAAGCCAAAATTCCTTCACTTCCAGTTACGTGGTGACGTCAGCATAGGGCTCTGCCGGACACTTTTCTACATAAAGGATTTCTTCCAAGGCATGGAGCACCATGCTGTATCACTGCTCTTGTAATGCACCATAATAAACCGAGCCTCATTTTGAATGTGCATTGCTTTAATGAAGCCTCGATCTGAATAGCTCCACAGCAACCAACCCAACAATGTAAGTGACTTAATATGCTCCAAGCCTCAATCTGAGACCCGTAAACACCAATACTTTATTTATTAATTTATTGTTGTTTACAGGTTTGCTCTGACTTGGATTGAGGCTTGGAGCGCATTGAGTCACTTACATTGTTGAGGTGGTTTCTGTGGAGCTATTCAGATCAAGGCTTGGTCAAAGAAATGCAAATTCAAGTCCGGCTCTCAGATGGTGGCTGCTATGGAAGCCTCCTAAAAGGTAATCTCAAATTAGTATTTGGTACCTGCTTGGGTTATTAAGTTAATTCCTACTTATTTACCCACCTGTTATAGAGGTTGTGGGGAGACCAGCATGAATCTCCACATTTGGTGAACATGCCCATTAGTACGCACATTTTAGACTGAAATTTTTGAGTCTCTACACTTTTTGGTACACCAGTCTCCTCTGAGTCTACAGTTGCTCTTCTTAACAAGAACACCTTTGAATTCACTAATTTGCAATTTAAAGTGTTTGTAAACCCTTAAATCTACCCAGTGAAGTGACTGGTCTAAGGTGATACACGGAGATTAAACATATCCTCCTACATGAGTTATACCTGCTTATCTGCAGTCTTCTCTTCTCTACATCCGTTCAAAGTCCAGCTTTTTTAAAGCTTTTGTGAGAGTTCAGAAAAAAGGAGGTGGAGAGCTTAAATTAAACTCTCAGTGAGGGGAGCTCTGAGACCTGATTGGAGGTAAGAGACACCCCCCCCCCCCCCCCGTCCATACAGCTTACAGAATCAGAGATGAGGCTGTCAATCTGCTGGAGCTTCCTCCCCGTAACCATTTTTATCTTGGTATCAGACAAGATTCATGCTAATAACAGAGGAACAAAGCAGCAGATAGAAATTAAACTTAGTGCTCTTAACTGAGACAAGTATACACTTTAGAGAGATATGCTTTGGTCATATTTCATGTCTGAGTTTACAACCACTTTAAACGTCTCCTTCAGGTTACCACCACTATTTAACAAATGTTAGGAAAGACCTGTAAAATGCCTGAACTGCCTCATGGAAACCAAGTATAGAGTCCCACAGTCAACAATCCTTAGAAAAATTTAATCCACATTGCAGGACAGAGTTCTGACATTCACCAAACTATAGCAGCCTTGGGTTGACCATTTTCTACCTTCAGGTTTTGACTCTTACCCTCTAGAGCCTTGATATAAAGTGGTTCTTCACCCGCCCACATCTATTTTTTCTAAATCCCTGCTTACTGGGTTGTGGATTCTTCACAATTAAGATACGCATGCACCCAGAGGATCAAGATTTGTCCTGCTGAGATCCTCTTCTCTTCTGCCACCGCTCAGGTGTTTTGTGTCATTGTCACCGGAAGGACTATGCCTCCTTGGATATGTGAAGTGCATATCCCAGCAGGCACAGAGAGCATAGTGCACACCATTTGCCTGGGTGGGGATGGGACAGAAGCATTTTTAAAAAACAAAAAGGTAAAAAAAAACAATATTTGCGTAGCAAAGATATGACAGGAGGGAACTTTCTCTCAGAGTGATGTTCTGCAAATGTACAAATACCCAAGACCCCTCCCCATCCCCGTCCCCTATTTCTGTTTAACATGCTAATGTCCTGTTGACATGAGTATACAATTGTGTATACACACATTGGTTTGCCCATTATATCTGTACCACAGTATTCTCTATGCAGCCCAGTTTTTGACTATTGTAATAATTGTAATTACTGTACTTTCTGCTTTTTAATATAAAAAGTTTTAAAGAAAAAAAAAACTCTTTAATAAACTCTCCACTACATCTTATGAGGCTATACCAATTAACATCTCTAGGGAAAATACATTCTGGTGCCACAGAAAAAATGTTAGACCAAAAATGTTAGACCTCATTCACAAGGCCAGTGGGGTCCTTACATCTCCAAGAATTAACGTTACTCTTCGGTGGGAATAACAGGTGTGCGTTATTAGCCATGACCAGGAAGCCGGTACAAATCAATGATAATCACCTTGGCTGGATGCATGTATGCACACATTCGAGTGGTGACATGGGATTAGGGACAGATGAGTGGCCCTAGATGCAAACAGTGATTCTTGGTGTTGTACAGCCCTAATTGGCTGCGTGAATGAGGCCTTTTAATGTTTTTAAAGCTGAACTCTAGCCAGAAGAAAAGCTATTTTATGAGGCATTCCTTGTTCAAAAATGCCCTCCTTTTCTTATTTAAACCCATTTTTAACCTCTTTCTGTTTCCCGAAGCAGGTCCCTTACGCCCGGATTTTCTTCTTCTTTCCAGCTTGTGTTACTGGGCACTGCTGTTTTCTCTATTAGAATAAATGGTGCCCAGTTATCATTCTTACTCTCTGTTGTTTCCTGAAGAAGAGTGGTGACATCACTACTTTCTTCTTTGGGTGGGTATGATTACACAGTTTCTGGTCATGACCCACCCACAGCTATTGATTGGCGGAGACAGCCCTGAGCACTGCTCAGATGCTCACCCATTATGTCAGTTAATTCCAATAGTATTATTAGAGATGTAGTTTTAATTCCCTATAGGAAACCTACAGGATGTGACATGGGCTGCCTCCATCAATCTTTACCCCTGGCTCCAAGGCAAAGTAAAAATTAATGAAAGAACCACAAAAAAAAAAAAAAAAATTTGCTCAAAAAGTAATGCGTGAAAAAAACAAAAAACCTTTAAAGACTTTTTATTGTAGATGAGAAAAGTGAGATAAGGGTCAAAAATGTCCAGGGATCTTGAGTTCAGGCTTAAACAACGATTCAGGGTACACAGAATTATATTGTAATATGCACCAGTACAAACCAGTTCCATTCAAAGCAAAGCAATACTCATTAGGCAGCAAAAACTAATGAACTGTTACAAAGTGATCTATACAATACACTGAGCCCATTAGCAAATTATGATGTCAACCAATTGGTCTTGTCTGACAGTCAGACAGGTAAAAAATGAGGTATAAAAGGAATTTGTTTTATAGCTAGCTTGTTACCAATAAAACATGTTACATTTATTTTTATTATCTGCTTAGTATTACCTGACAGAAAATAAGTATACAGAGTGTTCCATCTGACTTAGCATTAATTATGTTAAAATATTGCCTTGTCATATAGAAAAGAAAAATGTCATTGTAGTTGTTCTGTCTTTGCTACACATTACCCTGAGTGTAGGTCGACATGCAGCTAAACCCTCCTATTCTGCAATAAGCCAGACTGAGAGTCGTTTTAAAGCTTTAATAAAAAGACAGGGAAGGTAATACTATTGAGAAAAAACAAATGCAGATACGTATATTCAGTATTTGAAGCATGCAGAAATACAATGAATAAGCTAGGCTGTAGATGATGATAAGTAATTCTCACCAGTGATGCTGCGTTTAGGGGTTGCAAGTGGTTGTGCTCTGATAGCTCGTTCCTTCTTTCAGTCTATAAAATAGAGTCTGAACTTCCATTATGCATCTGCTTCCTTTCCTTGGACTGAAAAATGATGGGATGTTTTATTAAAGGTGAACAGTTCCTAGTTTCTGCAAAAAAAGCAAACTTGCCACCGGCTCCATCTTGTGGTGAAATCTAATATTGCAGGCAAACAACTTAATATCCTGCTGGAGGCAGAACACCCCCCACATGGTTTCATTGGATACCACTATTTGGGTCCTCAGAAGAAAACAGTAAGACCAGATCAGACACTGGTCTGAGGAACAGCTTCCTTGTCCCTGTGAATTTTAACTTTGACCTTTGTGACTCTCCTATTTTCACTTGGAAGAGTTTTGGTGATATTGCCATTTTGATGAAGAAAGGGATCATGTTTTTGCAGAGCACTGTCAGTGGGAATTGATTTCCTGTTTAGGATACAGTCAGTCTCTTTGGCATTAGTTTCATATTGCACAATGTGGCTGATGAAGTCTTCTTGAGACTGCTGGAGTTCTGCTGAACTAATCCTTTGACAGTGGTGCCAGCCTTTTCAGCCATAGTCACTTGCATGGGTGGCACGTTTACAGAAATGAGCTATATGGATGAGGCAAGTAATAGCTCAAATTAATGAATTCCAGGTTGAGAATCTGTCAAATCTGTGGAATTAAAGTTGACTGTCAGAAGTTACTGTCTGAAGTATGGAGAGCTCAGGGCACATTTCAACATCTGAGTTCTGAGCTACCAGCTCAATTTTGCTACTATCAGGATCAATATGTTTTGTGCTGTACAACAATGCAGGCCCTGTAAACTGTCTTGTGTCCTTAAGATGACATGCAGTGACAGCACTTATGGCATGGTCTGCAGGGTTATGGTCAGTAGGTACATAGTGCCATTGTGTTGGACAGGTGGATTTCCTAATCCTTAGCATTCTGTTGTTGACATAAACAAAGATTCCTCGAGTTTGGTTATAGATGTAGCCTAACACCACCTTGCTGTCTGCGTAATAATCTGCATCTTTAAGATCGATGTCCATTTCTGATGCAATAAGTTCAGCTAGATTAAGAGCTACTGCAGCACAGAGTTCTAGTCTAGGTATGGTGTGCTCAGGGTGTGGGGCCAGTTTTCTGTGGTGTTGTGCTATAACATCTACAGTTTTTAGGTGGGGGAGGCGGAAGCTGGCCACGCGAGAGGAGAGCTCCGAGGCATCAGGAGGGGATTCAGTCACTATCAGTGGCATTACATGGGCTCAATACAGTCATGGAGGAAACTCTGGAGCATAGACATGGGCAAGAGAAAGGACCGGGACGGTCCAAGGAAACTGACGGACGTCTTTGCCACAACAAGAGGAAGATCTGGCCAAGATGGCGCCGGTGCCATGCATCCTGCTGGCTCATCAACGGAGGTCAGGGAGAACCATTCCAATGATGCAACTTAGGAGGACACATAGAGCAGAGGTAAACACCTTTTCCTCCTCACCTACTAATAGTCCTATAAAACAGAAAAAGAGATTAGCAGCAGAGGGTGACCAAATACCAGGAAATAGCCAGCAAGGAGGGGGAATGGAGGAGGAGAAGGGAGAGGCGCACCTAGATGCATTCCCAACCACAGGCCAGCCGGTACTAGGCACTACACTTAAGGACATGCTGCTGTCCCTAAGATGAGCACTACAGCAGGACATTGTTAACTTCATAAAATCTACTTGCAGGGAACTGGATACCCTGGGGGACAGAGTAGACTACGTGGAGAACAAAACGGGGGATTTTTCCAAAGCCCACAGCGAGCTGACCGATGAGCATTTTAAGGTGGAAGATGAGCTACTAGAACTCAAACTCAAAATGGCAGACCTAGAGGATAGGTCCCGGGGGGAACAATGTAAAGTTTTGTGGGATCCCGGAATCTATTAAACCTGCAGAACTGCCCGTTCCTACAGTTTTAAAGTAGGCAACAAAAGTACAGAGGAACATATGGGCTTGAAACACATAGATCAGATAAAGCTGTCAGAAAATGTTTCCACTCTACCCAAGAGTTTCTTTTATCAGGGGGCAGTGGGGCATCCCAGTCAGATGTTTCACAAGTTAAGTCTCTAAGCAGTACTTTACCTTAAATGGTAACAGGGGCTGCAAATCCTAATGGATCATACAGGCTGGTAATTGTGGACAAGACACCTCTGTGGGTAAAAGGTTTTCCTCTGTGATTATTTGGAAGGTAAAGGAATCCAATTTCAAATCCCATAGCAGACCAAGAATGTACTGTACAGGTAAAGAGTCTGTTCCTAAGTCTAAGTCTCTTAGATTACTAGAGTGGTCTTGGGAAGGGAAAGCTTCCATTTCTTCTTTACTGTTGGAAGCAATCTTGTGACGCCTGAGATTGGAGCAGGCTAACATTTGCTGTGCTCTTTTTAGGAGAATATTTGCAGACTCATTAGAAGGTTGAGATTTTTAATATTCATCAACATAAAAGTCCTTTTTTTAGGAATTGTGTGGCATCTGAGCCATACTTGGGCTCACCCTCTTGAGTGGAACATCTGAGTCCATAGACAGCAACTGCAGGAGAAAGGCTGTTGCCAAAGGAGTGTAATCTCATACGGTACTTAATAATGACTTTGGAGGGGTCCTTATCTCTAAACAGGGCCAGATTAACGTAGGGGCTATTGGAGCTGCAGCTCCAGGCCCCTACCTTTATATAGGCCCCGGGTTGGCCATATTCACTGTTACCGCTCTTCTGTCACTTGTAAACACAGAAGTCTGGCTTCTATGCTCGCTTCCCCAGGCAGCTCCCTCAGAACCTCCCCACACAGCACGAAGGCCGGACAAGGAGGGACAGTTGCCGATGCATGGATGTGTTTATGGGCTTCAGAGACAGCATCCCATGTGGAATTAGGCATGCATGGCTGCACCCTTCCTCCTCTGGGTGCATGCCAAGGCACGGCCCTTAAGGCCCTTCAAAATCCTCAGCACCAAGCCCATGATGCTCTTAATCCGGCCCTGTCTCTAAACCAAAAAAACTCAAGAAGTTGCTGTCTTTCTGACAGGGAAACAATGGAACATCTGTTGGATGCCAGCTTCAAAAGCAACAGAGTCTCTGTGAAAGCCTAAGAGCACCCCTAGAAGTTTGTTATTGAGGTCTGGACCTGTCAAGAGGACATTGTTTAGGTAGACACCCTCGAATTTGGCACTAGAGTCATACACTATTCTGATTAGGCCCGGCTTCCTAGGTTGGTATACGTCAAATATCCGTAGGTACCAGCACTCCTCAAAGTCTTAAGGAGTGCAGGGCTATTTCTGCATGACTATTCTCAAATATTTTCTCCATGAAAAAAAGAAGTGGTCTCTCATCTCTGGCTTTCTTTGACAATTATGTTGAAGAGGAGAGAAACGCTTTTGTTCTTGGTCTCTGTTATTGGGTAGGCATCACCTCTGTGGTCTAAAGGGAAGAGGTATGGTCCAGCCATCTTTGACTAGTCCCTGCTCCATTATGTCCAAGAAAAGTTTGTCCTCAATAGACATTGCCACCTGATTGTCCTCTTTTGTTCTTTGAAAGACACTGTACCCTAAATGGTCTTGCTCACTATCACAGACAAGTTTGTCTCTAGAGGAGCCTATGAAGGGACAAGGCAAGTGGGTAGTGTATGGCAATTCCTTTATGAGGAAGTGGTTGTGGCATGGCTGGAAAAGGGAGGGAGGTCCATCCTCTAATGTACTTGTAAGCATGCTGTTAACAGGTTTGTGCATGTTTCCTAGACCAACATCCCCTATAATGACTCATCCTAGGTCTAATTGCTGGGCATAGGGAGCATTGTGGGGACCATTATTTGAGTTCTTACCTTATGGACTCATAGGATATCTTTCCCAAGGAGTAAGATTATCTGAGCCTGAGTATCAAGTTCTGGTACAAGTGCGTTATGTGTTTCAAGTGAAGGTGATGAATCGCTAAATCTGGTGTAGGAATTTCAGATCTGTGATCAGGGATGTGATTACATTCAATAAGAGTTGGTAAGGACAGGCATGTTTGTCCATCAATAGACTTGAAGAGGTAGCCAGATGCTTTCCTCCCCACCATCTACACTATTCCTGCACAAGTTCTTAAGGAGTAGGGAATGTTGGAGCCTTTAATGCCAAATATGTCAAAGAAGGTTGAGCTGGCTAAAGACTTGTTACTTTGATCATTAAGAATCGCATGGAGCTTAATGGCTTTGTTCCTTTGGCCTGCTGGATAAACTAACTAGACAAATTTTAGAGCAGGGCCTGCCACCTATGATTCCTTTGCAGATATCTGTGCATTGTAAAGTGATCCCTGGTGTAGTTGTAGCTACACCAGGGATCACTGGTGCTCACTGGGGATGTCGTGCATTGTAAATTTCATGGAGCTGGCCCTGAGTGCAAAGCTGTGTTGTGATCTAAAATGTCACATTCTATGCATTTTAAACTGACCTTATAATCCTTAGCAAAGTAAGCTGTTGGGAAGCAGCACTTGTAGCAGATGTTGTTCTCCTTCAGGAAGGCTTAGTGATCCTCTGTGGACTTCTCACTGAAGGCTCTGCACTTTAATAGAGGATGTGGCTTCCTATGCAAAGGACACTGCTTACCAGGATCTTTGACCTTCGCTTCTGAATTAGAGGAGCTGGCAGACCTGTGAAAGGAATCTGGAGGTGTCACATTGGTTTTGTGCTACTGGAAATTTGCAAGGGCTCAGTCCTGTAGGAGCAGCACATGACAATGAAGTCAAAAGTAGGATCAAGTTATAAGGCAGCTTTTGTACAATGGGGTTGACACCTCTGGCTGTGTCAAGGAAGGCAAGTCCTTTTAAGTCCCCTTCGGCTTTGGCTACCTGAAGTTCCATTAGAAAGTCACTTAGTTCCCTGAGTTTCTGGTAAGCCTTGTTAGGTATCTTAGAAAGCTACAAAGCCTCTTGAATAGAATTTTATATAGCTTCTGCTGAGCCATAACATTCATCAAATCTATCCCAGATTAATTTAAGGACAGTGTCTGGGCAGTTTATATTTATTGCCCTGAGTTGCCTGGCATGTTCAGCTGAGCAATTTCTAAGTCATTTGATCAGAAGGTATATCTCTTCGCTGCATGACAGGTCTAAGCCTCTGATAGTGTTTTGGAAAGAAGATGGCCAGGCTCTATAGCTTTCAGGATGGTCACTAAACTTTCCATGTCCCTTCGTGACTAACTATTGTGGCTTGATTAGCTGGCTGTGTATTGCTATGGTGGAAAGTTGGTGTGTGATCATATCTTTTAAGTGTTACTGGTTTAACCCAGTCTTTGGTAAAAATTGGAAAAACACACGTGGGGAGGTGAGGGCTGCACACCCTAAAATAAAGGAAAATTCCCCCAGAGATTTTTTTTTTAGCAGCAAGTAAATCTTGAAAACAAAATTGTAAAATTGTTGATTTCATTAGCAAATTGTTAAAAAATTCCACATGGTATAAAATATGAGCTCTGGTTACAATATTAACCCATTAAAAATAATGTAAAAAAAATTGGAACAATACATAAATAAAGAACAATCACAGCCAACAAATTGGTACCCCGACGCGTTTCAACCTATTCTGTTATGGTCTTCTTCAGGGGGTATATGATGTCTACAAAATACATTTCAGAGTTAAGAATACAATATACATAACATATCAAAATGGCTGTAGGAATATAGCCTGTATATTTACAATTGAGCCTTGAGCATATGGGTATCTTTTTAACGGATGTTTTTTTTTCATTGGTCCAGAATCCTCCTAGAAGAGTCCTCCCAAACACCCAAAATGGGTAAAGAAAAAAATTGACTTGCAAAGAGTCATGTTTGAAACCACTCGTGAGGTAGTTGGGAGATCTGCCTGCAAAAACATTCCCAATATAAAAGGCATAGATTGTGCTTATGAAGAATTTGGATCAATTGGTGGATGAGGAGAGCTATCCAGCAGGGTGACCTGATAAATGCACCTGGAGCGGACAACTTAAAGAACGTTATACAGTAACTAGAGTGCAAAAAATTTGTGCAAAACCATAGGTGTAGAGAGAAGAGTGAGAAATATATAGTAAAAAATATTGAGGTGAAAAAGAAATATATAAAAGTTACCTAAAAGATTGAGGTCTTTGTAGCATAAAGAGTAACTGTATCGTACGATATCAAAAATAAATTGGGTGGACTTGCAAACAGATGATGTCACAAATCAATGTGTGAAGGTGCAATATAGCACAGCCCATGCTGGAAATAAGGAAGGTGAATACAAAATTATAAATGTGAAGCTAATGATGAAATATGAGTGAAAAAAAAAAGGGAGAAGAAACATGAAGTAATGGTTCCGATAGTATTAATACTTGTAAGGTTGTTGAGTATAGAAATATATCCATTCCCATGAATGAACCTCATGGGCAAATCATGTAATGAGCCCCAATTCATATGTTAAAAGTAAAATTACCAAGCAAAAGGGCTATATGATAAGAAACAAGAAGGATGCAGGACAGTTATAGAAATATTTTAATCACATATGCTGCCACAGATAGCATTCATCCACAACATTCTATGCTGGATCGAGAAAAGAGTTTTCAAGTGCTTGCTCTGTAGTGTGGTTTATTTACCCCCAATTGTCTAATTTATTGAGCAAAGTGTGATACAGGTGTCTCCCACTCCTCTTAGATGCCCAAGTCCGCAGTTGTGGTCACCCCGTGACTCCCTGGGCGTTCCAGAAGGAGAACCCTGACTGCTGTCGTCACTTCTGAGTACGGTGATGACGCGGCACACAGGCACGGTGCCAAAATCAGTGGCGCTGCGCGTGCACACCAGCCACTAAGATCCGGAAGTGGTCCGGGATGCTGCTGGCATGGGACAGCCAAATCTCTATAGTTTGGTGTAAGCCACGGCCCGGACGTCCGCTAAAGAGGACCAATGGGATCAATTTTTTTTTCTTTACCCGTTCTGGGTGTTTGGAGGACTCGCCTAGGATGATTCTGGACCAATGGACCAATTTCGGCTCAATGGTAAATATACAGGCTATGTTCCTATAGCCATTTGATATGTTATATAAATTGTATTCTTAACTCTATAATGTATTTTGTAGATATTGCATACCCCCTGAAGAAGACCGTTACAGAATAGGTTGAAACGCGTTGGGGTACCAATTTATTGGTTGTGATTGTTCTTTATTTATTGTTCCCATTTTTTATGTCATTATTTTTGATGGGTTATTGTTGTAACCAGAGCTCATATTTTATCCCATGTGGAATTTTTTTAACAATTTGCTAATAAAATCAACAATTTTAAAATTTTGTTTTCAAGATTTACTTGCTGCTAAAAAAAAAAAAAACCCTGGGGTATTTTTCCTTCCTTTTCTTTGCAACCTAGTCCTTGGTGTACCATTCTAAAGTGAAGGCAGGACCTGGAGGGTAATTTGTCAATACTGGTGCCCTGCATGTATGATGTCTGACGTAAGGGGTTTCACTTTGCTTGGAGTCCCAGTCTGAAGTGCATTGTAGAGGAATTTCAGCTTCTGGAGCAAGCATACTGCTGCATCTACTGTGTTCAGTATGATGGTATACAGCTAACTCTAAAGCCTTTGCTTTGGCTATAGCGGCTGCCACTTCTTTCTCTACAGCAAACTTAGTTTAACTAATTTAATTTAATTTACACTGATGCGATCACAGAGATTGCATGTAATTCGGAGCGCATTGCTCCTAAAATTACATGTGATTTCTGTGCGGTGCAAATTCAGGCATACAGTTTGTATGGCTGAATTTGCACCGCAATCGCAGTGAACACGCATAGGACCCTTTTTTGGTCCGCAGCAGAATCGGATCCATGGTGGATCACACCAGTGCGATCCGATTCTGTGCGAACTGTCAGATGGCACTGTGATAAGCGATCTGAGCTGGGGGTGTCGTTAACTTTGAATTGACACCCCCAGCGTATCGCATATGGCAGATGGCAGTGTGAACTGCCTGTGCTGCGGATACGATGTGCGGGAACACGCAGATATATTCGCAGTGTTCCCGCATCGCATCAGTGTGAACCGGCACTGACAGTCTGTCCCTGCTCCCCACAGCAAACCTCTCCCTACACTGACAAAAGACAGAATATAGACAGTACACCTATACCAGACCTTAAAAGGACTTTTGAGGACCTATTACCGAGTGATCTGTGTCACTGACAATCTGTCCCTGCTCCCATATATATAATGTTTGGGAGTTCTAAGTTATTTTCTAGCAAAAAATATAGATTTAAATTTGTAAACGTGTCAGAAATAGGCCTAGTCCTTAGGCGGTTAACCAATATGTAACAGTATGTCCCAAAAAATGGGTTCTTTTGCTCTTTGGAGGAGTTAAAGTGGAGTTCCGGCCTATTTTGCAACTTTAGTGATTCCTGGAGTGTTCACTATGCTGATCAACAATTGGGCATTTTTTTCGGGGGTCCCTTACCTTATTTTCAGGGCATTTTTGATTGTACTTCCTCCTTCTCCCCCCCTCTGTGGCCACAGCCACCGACATCACTTCCGCCTTTGCATTGCATCCTGGGAGCTGTTTGTCATCACTCCCAGGAGGCTGGAATCAGGAAGAACTCCCAGAACACTCCCTGGAATCAGGAAGAACTCCCAGAACACTCCCTGGAATCAGGAAGAAGGACACAGCAGATTACACTGTGGCTTCAGATGCCCACATCCAAGATGCCCACGCCCAGACAGCGTTTTAAAAGTAAGATTTTGACTAAAATCCAATACTGTACACCTTGTAAGTATGAGAATAGCGGTTCTGTAAAGGGCGATGGATTAGTATTATAGGGGTATTTTTAGTTAAAAAAGGTATTTGAGGCCGAAACTCCGCTTTAAGCTAATATCAAAATGCCTTGATAGGTGGATTTCCGTCTGGAATAATGAGCATTTCTAGACAGGCTGCATTTACATTCAGACTACCCTAGTTAACACCCATATCTGATTCTGTTTCTCCATGTTTGAAAGAACTGAAATGTAATAAATGAACGAGGCAGGCCAGGTACAGGTTATTTAGGGAGGAAAGGTCTAGATGATGATAGACATCTTCCAGCAAGATAATGAAGCAATCTCAGTTTTATTGTATACTGTAAGACTCTCACAGTGTTCACTGAAATCAGAATTTTAGTACAAGAGAGGAGTCTGTACATTCTTGCACGGCTGAAGGCACCGCTAGAGTTTAGTTTTAAAAGCACATGTAATTTGGTACGCCTTTGATAGTGATGAGCTGAACATACCTGGGTTTGGTTTTGGGTAGGTTTGGTGAATGTATTGAAGTTTGGATGTCAAATCCGGACCCAAATGAAATATACCACTTAGCGACCTCCCTTATAGCAGTTTTGCTGCTACAGTAGGGTGACCAGACGTCCCCGGTTTCCGGGCACTGTCCCCGGTTTCCGGGCACTGTCCCGGTTTCCGGGCACTGTCCCCGGTCAAAGTCTGTCCCTGGTTTTGTCCCCAGATTCTGGGTCAGATTAATGTAGATAGGGCATCCCTTGCTGGCTGAGAAACAGCCTGGTGGCTCAGGTGCAGACACCCCCTGCTGGATGATCTCACTGTCGCTCCTGCTGCTGTTCAGTGGAGGAGAGGCAGAGCCAAAAATTGACTGTGTAGAGGGCTGAGAATGGGAGATGAGTAGATGGGGGAGGGGGGTCTGTTTTTAAAAAGGTGAGGGCAGTGGGGGATCAGGGGTCAGAGCTGATGTAGCTGCATGGAGAGATGGAGAGTTTAGCTGTTGTGGGGGAAAGGCTAAGAGGTGGCTGCAGAGATAATCTGTGAAAGAAGGGTCTAGAGGTGAGCTATGGATGTGGGGGCAGAAGTGTCCTCTGTGCATAGCAAACCTCTGAACCCTGCACTCTATGCCTAACACCCTCCTGTATATTACGCAGTCCTGTGCCACGTGCTCTGTGTTTTATGTAGTCGTGTGCCCAGCGCTGTGTATTATGTAGTCCTGTGCCCAGTGCTCTGTGTATTATGTAGTCCTGTGCCCAGTGCTCCGTGTATTATATAGTCCTGTGGCCAGCGCTCTGTGTATTATGCAGTCCTGTGCCATTTGCCAATAAAAAAAATTAAAAATATGTCCCTGGATTTCATTTTAAAAATCTGGTCACCTTATGCTACAGGGCAGCCGCTGTGTGCCAGTTCACGTACATATATATATCTGATCCTGATTTTTCAGAGAGGGGGCAGATCTGCAGGTACCGCAGACTCAATGTCCGCCGGCACTCGCCGATCACTCGGTACACAGGCAGAAGAGTAGGATGCCTATGTAAACAAGGCAGATTGCCGTTCTGTCAGGAGGGAAGACATGGATCCTGTGTTCCTGCAAAGCAGGGACATGGAACAATGTCTTCCCCTAGTACAAGCACCTCCCACACAGTAAGAAAACACCAGCTAGGCACACATTTAAACCTTTGATCGCCCCTGATGTTTACCCCTTCCCAGCCAGTATCATTAGTACAGTGACATTGCATATTTTTAGCACTCATCATTGTATTAGTGTCACTGGTTCCCAAAAAAGTGTCAAAAGTGTCAGATACTGTCCGATTGTTTGCCGTAAATTTTGCAGTCCTAATATAAGTCGCTGATTGCCGCCATTACTAGTAAAAAAATAAAAAATAAAAAATATCATATAGTCTGTAGACACCATAACTTTTGCACAAACCAAACAATATATGGAATTTTTGGGATTTTGTTTGTCAAAAATATGTAGCAGAAAACATATTGACCTACATTTATAAAGAAATTAGATTTTTTACATTTTTATTTAATATGTTTTACAGCAGAAAGTAAAAAATATTGTTTTTTTTTTTTTTTTTTTCAAAATTGTCTGTCTTTTTTGGTGGTATTTGATTAGCTCTGCAATTTTTATTTTTTGCGCTATAAACAAAAAAAGAGTAACAATTCTGAAAAAAAAAAAATGTTTTTCACTTTCTACTATATAACATTTACAATAAAAAAAAAAAACTTTTTTTAATCATTTTAGACCAATTTGTATTCTGCTACATATTTTTGGTAAAATAAAATCCTAGTAAATGTATATTGATTGGTTTTCGCAAAAGTTATTGCCTCTACAAACTGTCATTTTTATTTATTTATTTATTTTTACTAGTAATGGCGGCAATCAGCGATTTTTAGCGGGACTGCAACATTGTGTCGGACAGATCGGACACCTAACTGACATTTTTGACACTTTTGGGTGGACCAGTGACATTACTACAGTAATCAGTGCTAAAAATATGCACTGTTACTGTACTAATGACACTAGCAGGGAAGGGGTTAACACCAGGGGTGATTAAAGGGTTAAATGTGTCCCCAGGGGGTGCTTTCTAACTGTGTGGGGGATTTACTTATGGAATGAACAGAGGGACCTGTGTTCCTAAAACGGCAGACCGCTGTACTGTCTCCACTGGGAGCGATTGCGGGTGCCTGGCGGCAATCGCGGCTGCCTGCCCCGCTGATCAGCTTCCCCTGTGGCGAATGGGCACGCGCGCGCCCCCACTCGCGGTCCTGCAAAGCGACGTACAATGTCAATTACATCATTTCGCAGGACAGAGCCGACCTGCCGCAGTATATGTACTGCTGGCGGCTGGCAAGTGGTTAAAATAACACAGTGGGGTATAGCTAAAAAATAGCCTGATCAGGAAGGGGAGTAAATCTTACAGAGGTCAAGTGGTTAATGGAAGAAGAATCTTAGAAATTAGTACAGGCAATTACCTAACTCAGGCTAATAGGTTAGGGATTGTGAAACAAACTACATGGGGGGCTGGCCACTGCTCTGGGGGGCATATATTAAAGCAAAAAAATTTTTCTGAATTCCATTTGGTGGGAGCACCCCTTTAATAATGCTATAATGCTTGAAGAAAACAGGAAGTGTGTGTAATTGTTGAATTGACTGTCAGCTTTCCGCAATGTATTTTTGGTGCCATTAGGAATCGAATAAACTCCTTAAAGTGGACCATTCACCTGCAAGATGCTATCATATAGGGGCTATTGGCCCTTCATGTGATGGCAATAAAGTTAAAGTGTAACTCCACTTTCAAGGGAAAAAAATTGAAAATTAAAAAAAAAAAGTAATATGGCATATACTGTATAATTGTGACACAAGCCATATTGTAATTGAATGTTTCCTTTTCAAACTCCAGCCCTGTCATTTTCAGTAAAATTCAATGCAATATGTTAACTTGGAGGTGTTCCATACCGAAACATAATTTCCTGCTTGTGTGATTGGCTCCTTAATTTTCCCAGAAGTCTGCAGTAAGATATGTCTATGGATGCACATAGCCCGGCTCTGGAGTGTTTGCCCCCTTAGCACCCAACTTCTTGAGGGGGCTTTTGAAAGAAAAAGGAGCGGACAGCGCTGGTGGTGACTGCCAAAGAGGAGGCGAGGAACTGATGTGTGCAATATTGTTGTACAGAGCAGGTAAGCATAACATCTTTTTAATATTACTTTAAAAAATATCCTTTAAAATTATTTTAAATTTGCTGTAAATGTAAATAGTTTTTGTAATGACAGCTTAATTTTGTTAACCGCTTGCCTACAGTGCACTTTCACCCCCTTCCTGCCCAGACTGATTTTCAGCTTTCAGCGCTCTCACACTTTGAATGACAATTACTCAGTCATGCAACACTGTACCCATAAAAAATGTGTGTCCTTTTTTTCACACAAATAGAGCTTTCTTTTGATGGTATTTAATCACTACTGGGTTTTTTATTTTTTGTGCTATAAATAAAAAAAGACTGAAAATATTGTGAAAAAACGCATTTTTCTTTGTTTCTGTCATAAAATTTAGCAAATGAGTAATTTTTCTTCACACATTTTGGCCAAAATTTATACTGCTACTTATCTTTGGTAAAAATAACCCAAATAAGTGTATATTATTTGGTCTTTGTGAAAGTTATAGAGTCCACAAGCTATGGTGCTAATCATTGAAAATTGATCACACTTGACCACACCTGATGTACTGAAGGCCTATCTCATTTCTTGAGACACTAAAAAGTCAGGAAAGTACAAATACCCCCCAAATGACCCCTTTTTGGAAAGTAGACATTCCAAGGTATTTAATAGGGGCATGGTGAGTTTTTTGAAGTTGTAATTTTTTCCCACAACTCTTTGCAAAATTAAGATTTTTTTTTTTTTTTTACAAATTGACGTATTAACAGGTTATTTCTCTCACACAGCATATGTATACTTGCAACTACACCCCAAAACACATTCTACTACTCCTCCTGAGTATGGCAATACCACATGTGTGAGACTTTTTCACAGCCTGGCCACATACAGAGGCCTAACATCCAAGTAGCACCATCCGGCATTCTAGGAGCACAAATTACACATATAATTTCCTGACAACCTATCGCACTTTTGAAGGCCCTGGAGCACCAGGACAATGGAAACCTCCATAAAATGACCCCAATTTGGAAAGCAAACAGCCCAATGTATAATTTTTGAGGCATAATGAGTCTTTTGAATATGTCATTTTTTTCCACAAGTTTTTGGAAAATGTGGAAAGAAAATGAAAACGCATTTTTTTTACACAAAGCTGTCCATTTATGCAATATTTCTAACACATAGCATGTACATAGCAAAAATTGCACCCCAAAATACATTCTGCTATTCCTCCTGAGTATGGCAATACCACATGTGTAACACTTTTACACAGCCTAGCCACATACAGAGGCCTAACATCCAAGTAGCCCTTTTCACAAAGTTGTCCATTTATCCACTTTAAGACTGGGCCTATTTTTGACACTTGGTGTTTACAAGCTAAAATCAAACTACTTAGAACCCCCAAACATTATATATTTTTTTTAGCAGAGACCCTAGAGAATAAAATGGAGATCGTTGCAATATTTTTTATCACACCATATTTGCGCAGCAGTCTTCCAAATGCAATTGTTTTTGAAAAAAATCCACTTTTTTGAACTAAAAAATAAGAAAACAGTAAATTTAGTCCAATTTTTTTCCATAATGTAAAAGATAATGTTACACTGAGTAATTTGATACCCAACATGTCATGCTTCAAAATTGCGCATGCTCACAGAATGGCGCCAAACATTGGTACTTAAAAATCCCCATAGGCAACATTTTAAAAATCTCTGCAGGTTACCAGCTTAGAGTTACAGAGGAGGTCTAGGGCTCAAATTATTGCTCTCGCTCTAACAATCGCGGAGATACCTCACATGTATGGTTTGAACACCGTTTACATATGTGGGCGGGACTTGCGTATGCGTTTGCTTCTGCGCGCGAGCTAACGGGGACAGGGCGCTTTAATTTTTTTTTTTTTCCTATTTATTTTATTTATTATTTTTTTATTTTTACACAGTTTAAAAAAAAAATGTTTTGATCATTTTTATTCCTATTACAAGAAATGTAAACATCCCTTGTAATAGAAATAGGCATGACAGGTCCTCTTTATTGTGAGATCTGGGGTCAAAAAGACCTCACACCTCACAACTACACTAAAAAAGAAAAAAAAAAATTGTTGAAAAAGGAAAAAAAAAAAACGGCCCTTTAAACCGTTTGCTAGGCAACGTCTTTTGACGTAGCTCCGGTCCTCCAAGACCATAGAGTCGAGTGAGGGCCATCTTGCCCTCACTCGACTTCCTGTCTCTGAGGATCCGGGACCGGATAGTTTTCCCCGCTGCCGGCGGGTCCGGTAAGTTGGGAAAACGTCTGGGACGCGGCAGGAGGGGGGGTTCACCTCTTCCCCTGCACCGTAAGGGTAATTCCGCGGCGAATCCGCCACTGGGACCACCCTTATCTGAAAGCCGACCGCCTGCCATTTAAAAAAAATCCCGGGGTTATGGCAGCTATCTGCTGCCATAACCCCAGTATTTAGCTTTTAATGGCCGGTAAGTGGTTGCATGTATATGGCAAACAGGTGACGATGACTGATGGGGTGACAGGTGACGATGACTGATGGGGTGACAGGTGACAATGACTGATGGGGTGACAGGTGACAATGACTGATGGGGTGACAGGTGACGATGATTGATGAGGTGACAGGTGACGATGATTGATGAGGTGACAAGTGACGATGATTGATGGGGTGACAGATGACAATCACTGACGGGGTGACAAGTGACGATGATTGATGGGGTGACAAGTGACGATCACTGATGGGGTGACAAGTGACGATGATTGATAGGGTGACAGATGACGATGACTGATGGGGTGACAGGTGACGGTGATTGATGGGGTGACAGGTGACGGGCGATGGTCACTGATGGGTGACAGGTGACGGGTAGTGTTGAGCGAACACGGACTGTATTATTCGTGTTCGTACCGAATAATTGGATTTTTTTTACCCGAACACGGACACGGACACTTTACTGTATGTTCGGGTAAAAATCCGTGTTCGGTCGTTTTATTTCCGGGTTTTGCATGCTTTGGCGCTCTTTTCATGGCGGGCTTTCAACAGCCAATCAACAATCGTTTAACTGGTGTGCCTTAAGCCATCCCAGCCATGCCTGCAAATGTCTTAGTAGCTGTGATTGGCCGTCTGAAGCATGTGACCAAGTCTTTATAAGTTCGAGGCAGCCGCCGCAGCAGCGTCATTCTGCTGCTTAGCTAAGGGACAGAGCACACATCAATGTGCTGGCTGCTGATTAGGGAAAGATAGGCAGGAAAAAACCATTTGTGTCCGGATAGAATTGAGGGACAGGTCGGAGTGTTTAGGCAGGGCGAGTTGTAGGCATTTTAGGGATAGAGTCTGCTGAATTATAGGGTCAGTGTCTTCTACAAACTACAATCGATATTGCTGTGTGGGGGGTGGGGTGAATCTGCACTCAATCCTGATCTACGATCTCTTCTCAATCCTGTTAGGGACAGAGTCTGCTGAATTTTAGGGAAACTGTGTTCTACAAACTACAATCGATATTGCTGTGTGGTGTGGGATTGGAGATAGGCAGGTGTCAGTGATCCACATCCATTTTTCTGTGTGTGAGCTGCAGTGAACACAATCTTTTTGGGCTGCAGTGAACACAATCTTTTTGGGCTGCAGTGAACACAATCTTTTTGGGCTGCAGTGAACACAATCTTTTTGGGGTGCAGTGAACAAAATCTTTTTGGGGTGCAGTGAACACAATCCTTTTTGGTGTGCAGTGAACACAATCTTTGTGGGGTGCAGTGAACAAAATCCTTTGTGGGGTGCAGTGAACACAATCTTTTTGGGGTGCAGTGAACAAAATCCTTTTTGGGGTGCAGTGAACAACATCCTTTTTGGGGTGCAGTGAACACAATCTTTTTGGGGTGCAGTGAACAAAATCCTTTGTGGGGTGCAGTGAACACAATCTTTTTGGGGTGCAGTGAACACAATCTTTTTGGGGTGGAGTGAACAACATCCTTTTTGGGGTGCAGTGAACAAAATCCTTTTTGGGGTGCAGTGAACAAAATCATTTTTGGGGTGCAGTGAACACAATCTTTTTGGGGTGCAGTGAACACAATCTTTGTGGGGTGCAGTGAACACAATCTTTTTGGGGTGGAGTGAACAACATCCTTTTTGGGGTGCAGTGAACAACATCCTTTTTGGGGTGCAGTGAACACAATCTTTTTGGGGTGCAGTGAACACAATCTTTGTGGGGTACAGTGAACAGAATCTTTGTGGGGTGCAGTGAACACAATCTTTGGGGGGTACAGTGAACACAATCTTTTTGGGGTGCAGTGAACACAATCTTTGTGGGGTGCAGTGAACACAATCTTTTTGGGGTGGAGTGAACAAAATCATTTTTGGGGTGCAGTGAACAACATCCTTTTTGGGGTGCAGTGATCAAAATCCTTTTTGGGGTGCAGTGAACACAATCTTTTTGGGGTGCAGTGAACAAAATCCTTTGTGGGGTGCAGTGAAAAGAATCTTTGTGGGGTGCAGTGAACACAATCTTTGGGGGGGTACAGTGAACACAATCTTTTTGGGGTGCAGTGAACACAATCTTTGTGGGGTACAGTGAACAGAATCTTTGTGGGGTGCAGTGAACACAATCTTTGGGGGGTACAGTGAACACAATCTTTTTGGGGTGCAGTGAACACAATCTTTGGGGGGTACAGTGAACACAATATTTTTGGGGTGCAGTGAACACAATCTTTGTGGGGTGCAGTGAACACAATCTTTGGGGGGGTACAGTGAACACAATCTTTTTGGGGTGCAGTGAACAACATCCTTTTAGGGTGCAGTGAACACAATCTTTGTGGGGTGCAGTGAACAACATCCTTTTAGGGTGCAGTGAACACAATCTTTGTGGGGTACAGTGAACAGAATCTTTGTGGGGTGCAGTGAACACAATCTTTGGGGGGTACAGTGAACACAATCTTTGTGAGGTGCAGTGAACACAATCTTTGTGGGGTGCAGTGAACACAATCATTGTGGGGTGCAGTGAACTCAATCTTTGTGGGGTACAGTGAACACAATCTCATACTTCTGAAGATTTGAGGGTGCTGCCTGTTCCATACTCCCCCTACTCCTCATCTAGCCTTTTAGGGGTACAAACAATAGTAATTGGGGCCTAGTGTGGTTGTGTACGTGTGATATACATACACTTTTTTTGGATCATATTTTCTATTCCGCTATTTAATCAAAAACCTTTGGGGATCAGTTAAATTGGGGGATAGTCTGTGTTGGTACGTGTGAGAGAGATCCACCTTTCCAAGTTTTTGGGGTTCATCTCATACTTCTGAAGATTTGAGGGTGCTGCCTGTTCCATACCCCCCCTACTCCTAGCCTTTTAGGGGTACAAACAATAGTAATTGGGGCCTAGTGTGGTTGTGTACGTGTGATATACATACACTTTTTTTGGATCATATTTTCTATTCCGCTATTTAATCAAAAACCTTTGGGGATCAGTTAAATTGGGGGATAGTCTGTGTTGGTACGTGTGAGAGAGATCCACCTTTCCAAGTTGTTGGGGTTCATCTCATACTTCTGAAGGTTTGAGGGTGCTGCCTGTTCCATACCCCCCCTACTCCTCATCTAGCCTTTTAGGGGTACAAACAATAGTAATTGGGGCCTAGTGTGGTTGTGTACGTGTGATATACATACACTTTTTTTGGATCATATTTTCTATTCCGCTATTTAATCAAAAACCTTTGGGGATCAGTTAAATTGGGGGATAGTCTGTGTTGGTACGTGTGAGAGAGATCCACCTTTCCAAGTTGTTGGGGTTCATCTCATACTTCTGAAGGTTTGAGGGTGCTGCCTGTTCCATACTCCCCCTACTCCTCATCTAGCCTTTTAGGGGTACAAACAATAGTAATTGGGGCCTAGTGTGGTTGTGTACGTGTGATATACATACACTTTTTTTGGATCATATTTTCTATTCCGCTATTTAATCAAAAACCTTTGGGGATCAGTTAAATTGGGGGATAGTCTGTGTTGGTACGTGTGAGAGAGATCCACCTTTCCAAGTTGTTGGGGTTCATCTCATACTTCTGAAGGTTTGAGGGTGCTGCCTGTTCCATACTCCCCCTACTCCTAGCCTTTTAGGGGTACAAACAATAGTAATTGGGGCCCAGTGTGGTTGTGTACGTGTGATATACATACACTTTTTTTGGATCATATTTTCTATTCCGCTATTTAATCAAAAACCTTTGGGGATCAGTTAAATTGGGGGATAGTCTGTGTTGGTACGTGTGAGAGAGATCCACCTTTCCAAGTTGTTGGGGTTCATCTCATACTTCTGAAGGTTTGAGGGTGCTGCCTGTTCCATACCCCCCCTACTCCTCATCTAGCCTTTTAGGGGTACAAACAATAGTAATTGGGGCCTAGTGTGGTTGTGTACGTGTGATATACATACACTTTTTTTGGATCATATTTTCTATTCCGCTATTTAATCAAAAACCTTTGGGGATCAGTTAAATTGGGGGATAGTCTGTGTTGGTACGTGTGAGAGAGATCCACCTTTCCAAGTTGTTGGGGTTCATCTCATACTTCTGAAGGTTTGAGGGTGCTGCCTGTTCCATACTCCCCCTACTCCTCATCTAGCCTTTTAGGGGTACAAACAATAGTAATTGGGGCCTAGTGTGGTTGTGTACGTGTGATATACATACACTTTTTTTGGATCATATTTTCTATTCCGCTATTTAATCAAAAACCTTTGGGGATCAGTTAAATTGGGGGATAGTCTGTGTTGGTACGTGTGAGAGAGATCCACCTTTCCAAGTTGTTGGGGTTCATCTCATACTTCTGAAGGTTTGAGGGTGCTGCCTGTTCCATACTCCCCCTACTCCTAGCCTTTTAGGGGTACAAACAATAGTAATTGGGGCCCAGTGTGGTTGTGTACGTGTGATATACATACACTTTTTTTGGATCATATTTTCTATTCCGCTATTTAATCAAAAACCTTTGGGGATCAGTTAAATTGGGGGATAGTCTGTGTTGGTACGTGTGAGAGAGATCCACCTTTCCAAGTTGTTGGGGTTCATCTCATACTTCTGAAGGTTTGAGGGTGCTGCCTGTTCCATACCCCCCCTACTCCTCATCTAGCCTTTTAGGGGTACAAACAATAGTAATTGGGGCCTAGTGTGGTTGTGTACGTGTGATATACATACACTTTTTTTGGATCATATTTTCTATTCCGCTATTTAATCAAAAACCTTTGGGGATCAGTTAAATTGGGGGATAGTCTGTGTTGGTACGTGTGAGAGAGATCCACCTTTCCAAGTTGTTGGGGTTCATCTCATACTTCTGAAGGTTTGAGGGTGCTGCCTGTTCCATACTCCCCCTACTCCTCATCTAGCCTTTTAGGGGTACAAACAATAGTAATTGGGGCCCAGTGTGGTTGTGTACGTGTGATATACATACACTTTTTTTGGATCATATTTTCTATTCCGCTATTTAATCAAAAACCTTTGGGGATCAGTTAAATTGGGGGATAGTCTGTGTTGGTACGTGTGAGAGAGATCCACCTTTCCAAGTTGTTGGGGTTCATCTCATACTTCTGAAGGTTTGAGGGTGCTGCCTGTTCCATACTCCCCCTACTCCTAGCCTTTTAGGGGTACAAACAATAGTAATTGGGGCCTAGTGTGGTTGTGTACGTGTGATATACATACACTTTTTTTGGATCATATTTTCTATTCCGCTATTTAATCAAAAACCTTTGGGGATCAGTTAAATTGGGGGATAGTCTGTGTTGGTACGTGTGAGAGAGATCCACCTTTCCAAGTTTTTGGGGTTCATCTCATACTTCTGAAGGTTTGAGGGTGCTGCCTGTTCCATACCCCCCCTACTCCTCATCTAGCCTTTTAGGGGTACAAACAATAGTAATTGGGGCCTAGTGTGGTTGTGTACGTGTGATATACATACACTTTTTGTGGATCATATTTTCTATTCCGCTATTTAATCAAAAACCTTTGGGGATCAGTTAAATTGGGGGATAGTCTGTGTTGGTACGTGTGAGAGAGATCCACCTTTCCAAGTTGTTGGGGTTCATCTCATACTTCTGAAGGTTTGAGGGTGCTGCCTGTTCCATACCCCCCCTACTCCTCATCTAGCCTTTTAGGGGTACAAACAATAGTAATTGGGGCCTAGTGTGGTTGTGTACGTGTGATATACATACACTTTTTTTGGATCATATTTTCTATTCCGCTATTTAATCAAAAACCTTTGGGGATCAGTTAAATTGGGGGATAGTCTGTGTTGGTACGTGTGAGAGAGATCCACCTTTCCAAGTTGTTGGGGTTCATCTCATACTTCTGAAGGTTTGAGGGTGTTGCCTGTTCCATACTCCCCCTACTCCTCATCTAGCCTTTTAGGGGTACAAACAATAGTAATTGGGGCCTAGTGTGGTTGTGTACGTGTGATATACATACACTTTTTTTGGATCATATTTTCTATTCCGCTATTTAATCAAAAACCTTTGGGGATCAGTTAAATTGGGGGATAGTCTGTGTTGGTACGTGTGAGAGAGATCCACCTTTCCAAGTTGTTGGGGTTCATCTCATACTTCTGAAGGTTTGAGGGTGCTGCCTGTTCCATACTCCCCCTACTCCTAGCCTTTTAGGGGTACAAACAATAGTAATTGGGGCCTAGTGTGGTTGTGTACGTGTGATATACATACACTTTTTTTGGATCATATTTTCTATTCCGCTATTTAATCAAAAACCTTTGGGGATCAGTTAAATTGGGGGATAGTCTGTGTTGGTACGTGTGAGAGAGATCCACCTTTCCAAGTTGTTGGGGTTCATCTCATACTTCTGAAGGTTTGAGGGTGCTGCCTGTTCCATACCCCCCCTACTCCTCATCTAGCCTTTTAGGGGTACAAACAATAGTAATTGGGCCCTAGTGTGGTTGTGTACGTGTGATATACATACACTTTTTTTGGATCATATTTTCTATTCCGCTATTTAATCAAAAACCTTTGGGGATCAGTTAAATTGGGGGATAGTCTGTGTTGGTACGTGTGAGAGAGATCCACCTTTCCAAGTTGTTGGGGTTCATCTCATACTTCTGAAGGTTTGAGGGTGCTGCCTGTTCCATACCCCCCCTACTCCTCATCTAGCCTTTTAGGGGTACAAACAATAGTAATTGGGGCCTAGTGTGGTTGTGTACGTGTGATATACATACACTTTTTTTGGATCATATTTTCTATTCCGCTATTTAATCAAAAACCTTTGGGGATCAGTTAAATTGGGGGATAGTCTGTGTTGGTACGTGTGAGAGAGATCCACCTTTCCAAGTTGTTGGGGTTCATCTCATACTTCTGAAGGTTTGAGGGTGCTGCCTGTTCCATACTCCCCCTACTCCTCATCTAGCCTTTTAGGGGTACAAACAATAGTAATTGGGGCCTAGTGTGGTTGTGTACGTGTGATATACATACACTTTTTTTGGATCATATTTTCTATTCCGCTATTTAATCAAAAACCTTTGGGGATCAGTTATATTGGGGGATAGTCTGTGTTGGTACGTGTGAGAGAGATCCACCTTTCCAAGTTGTTGGGGTTCATCTCATACTTCTGAAGGTTTGAGGGTGCTGCCTGTTCCATACCCCCCCTACTCCTCATCTAGCCTTTTAGGGGTACAAACAATAGTAATTGGGGCCTAGTGTGGTTGTGTACGTGTGATATACATACACTTTTTTTGGATCATATTTTCTATTCCGCTATTTAATCAAAAACCTTTGGGGATCAGTTAAATTGGGGGATAGTCTGTGTTGGTACGTGTGAGAGAGATCCACCTTTCCAAGTTGTTGGGGTTCATCTCATACTTCTGAAGGTTTGAGGGTGCTGCCTGTTCCATACCCCCCCTACTCCTCATCTAGCCTTTTAGGGGTACAAACAATAGTAATTGGGGCCTAGTGTGGTTGTGTACGTGTGATATACATACACTTTTTTTGGATCATATTTTCTATTCCGCTATTTAATCAAAAACCTTTGGGGATCAGTTAAATTGGGGGATAGTCTGTGTTGGTACGTGTGAGAGAGATCCACCTTTCCAAGTTGTTGGGGTTCATCTCATACTTCTGAAGGTTTGAGGGTGCTGCCTGTTCCATACTCCCCCTACTCCTCATCTAGCCTTTTAGGGGTACAAACAATAGTAATTGGGGCCTAGTGTGGTTGTGTACGTGTGATATACATACACTTTTTTTGGATCATATTTTCTATTCCGCTATTTAATCAAAAACCTTTGGGGATCAGTTAAATTGGGGGATAGTCTGTGTTGGTACGTGTGAGAGAGATCCACCTTTCCAAGTTGTTGGGGTTCATCTCATACTTCTGAAGGTTTGAGGGTGCTGCCTGTTCCATACTCCCCCTACTCCTAGCCTTTTAGGGGTACAAACAATAGTAATTGGGGCCCAGTGTGGTTGTGTACGTGTGATATACATACACTTTTTTTGGATCATATTTTCTATTCCGCTATTTAATCAAAAACCTTTGGGGATCAGTTAAATTGGGGGATAGTCTGTGTTGGTACGTGTGAGAGAGATCCACCTTTCCAAGTTGTTGGGGTTCATCTCATACTTCTGAAGGTTTGAGGGTGCTGCCTGTTCCATACCCCCCCTACTCCTCATCTAGCCTTTTAGGGGTACAAACAATAGTAATTGGGGCCTAGTGTGGTTGTGTACGTGTGATATACATACACTTTTTTTGGATCATATTTTCTATTCCGCTATTTAATCAAAAACCTTTGGGGATCAGTTAAATTGGGGGATAGTCTGTGTTGGTACGTGTGAGAGAGATCCACCTTTCCAAGTTGTTGGGGTTCATCTCATACTTCTGAAGGTTTGAGGGTGCTGCCTGTTCCATACTCCCCCTACTCCTCATCTAGCCTTTTAGGGGTACAAACAATAGTAATTGGGGCCCAGTGTGGTTGTGTACGTGTGATATACATACACTTTTTTTGGATCATATTTTCTATTCCGCTATTTAATCAAAAACCTTTGGGGATCAGTTAAATTGGGGGATAGACTGTGTTGGTACGTGTGAGAGAGATCCACCTTTCCAAGTTGTTGGGGTTCATCTCATACTTCTGAAGGTTTGAGGGTGCTGCCTGTTCCATACTCCCCCTACTCCTAGCCTTTTAGGGGTACAAACAATAGTAATTGGGGCCTAGTGTGGTTGTGTACGTGTGATATACATACACTTTTTTTGGATCATATTTTCTATTCCGCTATTTAATCAAAAACCTTTGGGGATCAGTTAAATTGGGGGATAGTCTGTGTTGGTACGTGTGAGAGAGATCCACCTTTCCAAGTTTTTGGGGTTCATCTCATACTTCTGAAGGTTTGAGGGTGCTGCCTGTTCCATACCCCCCCTACTCCTCATCTAGCCTTTTAGGGGTACAAACAATAGTAATTGGGGCCTAGTGTGGTTGTGTACGTGTGATATACATACACTTTTTGTGGATCATATTTTCTATTCCGCTATTTAATCAAAAACCTTTGGGGATCAGTTAAATTGGGGGATAGTCTGTGTTGGTACGTGTGAGAGAGATCCACCTTTCCAAGTTGTTGGGGTTCATCTCATACTTCTGAAGGTTTGAGGGTGCTGCCTGTTCCATACCCCCCCTACTCCTCATCTAGCCTTTTAGGGGTACAAACAATAGTAATTGGGGCCTAGTGTGGTTGTGTACGTGTGATATACATACACTTTTTTTTGGATCATATTTTCTATTCCGCTATTTAATCAAAAACCTTTGGGGATCAGTTAAATTGGGGGATAGTCTGTGTTGGTACGTGTGAGAGAGATCCACCTTTCCAAGTTGTTGGGGTTCATCTCATACTTCTGAAGGTTTGAGGGTGCTGCCTGTTCCATACTCCCCCTACTCCTCATCTAGCCTTTTAGGGGTACAAACAATAGTAATTGGGGCCTAGTGTGGTTGTGTACGTGTGATATACATACACTTTTTTTGGATCATATTTTCTATTCCGCTATTTAATCAAAAACCTTTGGGGATCAGTTAAATTGGGGGATAGTCTGTGTTGGTACGTGTGAGAGAGATCCACCTTTCCAAGTTGTTGGGGTTCATCTCATACTTCTGAAGGTTTGAGGGTGCTGCCTGTTCCATACTCCCCCTACTCCTAGCCTTTTAGGGGTACAAACAATAGTAATTGGGGCCTAGTGTGGTTGTGTACGTGTGATATACATACACTTTTTTTGGATCATATTTTCTATTCCGCTATTTAATCAAAAACCTTTGGGGATCAGTTAAATTGGGGGATAGTCTGTGTTGGTACGTGTGAGAGAGATCCACCTTTCCAAGTTGTTGGGGTTCATCTCATACTTCTGAAGGTTTGAGGGTGCTGCCTGTTCCATACCCCCCCTACTCCTCATCTAGCCTTTTAGGGGTACAAACAATAGTAATTGGGGCCTAGTGTGGTTGTGTACGTGTGATATACATACACTTTTTTTGGATCATATTTTCTATTCCGCTATTTAATCAAAAACCTTTGGGGATCAGTTAAATTGGGGGATAGTCTGTGTTGGTACGTGTGAGAGAGATCCACCTTTCCAAGTTGTTGGGGTTCATCTCATACTTCTGAAGGTTTGAGGGTGCTGCCTGTTCCATACCCCCCCTACTCCTCATCTAGCCTTTTAGGGGTACAAACAATAGTAATTGGGGCCTAGTGTGGTTGTGTACGTGTGATATACATACACTTTTTTTGGATCATATTTTCTATTCCGCTATTTAATCAAAAACCTTTGGGGATCAGTTAAATTGGGGGATAGTCTGTGTTGGTACGTGTGAGAGAGATCCACCTTTCCAAGTTGTTGGGGTTCATCTCATACTTCTGAAGGTTTGAGGGTGCTGCCTGTTCCATACTCCCCCTACTCCTCATCTAGCCTTTTAGGGGTACAAACAATAGTAATTGGGGCCTAGTGTGGTTGTGTACGTGTGATATACATACACTTTTTTTGGATCATATTTTCTATTCCGCTATTTAATCAAAAACCTTTGGGGATCAGTTAAATTGGGGGATAGTCTGTGTTGGTACGTGTGAGAGAGATCCACCTTTCCAAGTTGTTGGGGTTCATCTCATACTTCTGAAGGTTTGAGGGTGCTGCCTGTTCCATACCCCCCCTACTCCTCATCTAGCCTTTTAGGGGTACAAACAATAGTAATTGGGGCCTAGTGTGGTTGTGTACGTGTGATATACATACACTTTTTTTGGATCATATTTTCTATTCCGCTATTTAATCAAAAACCTTTGGGGATCAGTTAAATTGGGGGATAGTCTGTGTTGGTACGTGTGAGAGAGATCCACCTTTCCAAGTTGTTGGGGTTCATCTCATACTTCTGAAGGTTTGAGGGTGCTGCCTGTTCCATACCCCCCCTACTCCTCATCTAGCCTTTTAGGGGTACAAACAATAGTAATTGGGGCCTAGTGTGGTTGTGTACGTGTGATATACATACACTTTTTTTGGATCATATTTTCTATTCCGCTATTTAATCAAAAACCTTTGGGGATCAGTTAAATTGGGGGATAGTCTGTGTTGGTACGTGTGAGAGAGATCCACCTTTCCAAGTTGTTGGGGTTCATCTCATACTTCTGAAGGTTTGAGGGTGCTGCCTGTTCCATACTCCCCCTACTCCTCATCTAGCCTTTTAGGGGTACAAACAATAGTAATTGGGGCCTAGTGTGGTTGTGTACGTGTGATATACATACACTTTTTTTGGATCATATTTTCTATTCCGCTATTTAATCAAAAACCTTTGGGGATCAGTTAAATTGGGGGATAGTCTGTGTTGGTACGTGTGAGAGAGATCCACCTTTCCAAGTTGTTGGGGTTCATCTCATACTTCTGAAGGTTTGAGGGTGCTGCCTGTTCCATACTCCCCCCTACTCACCTAGCCTTTTAGGGGTACAAACAATAGTAATTGGGGCCTAGTGTGGTTGTGTACGTGTGATATACATACACTTTTTTTGGATCATATTTTCTATTCCGCTATTTAATCAAAAACCTTTGGGGATCAGTTAAATTGGGGGATAGTCTGTGTTGGTACGTGTGAGAGAGATCCACCTTTCCAAGTTGTTGGGGTTCATCTCATACTTCTGAAGGTTTGAGGGTGCTGCCTGTTCCATACCCCCCCTACTCCTCATCTAGCCTTTTAGGGGTACAAACAATAGTAATTGGGGCCTAGTGTGGTTGTGTACGTGTGATATACATACACTTTTTTTGGATCATATTTTCTATTCCGCTATTTAATCAAAAACCTTTGGGGATCAGTTAAATTGGGGGATAGTCTGTGTTGGTACGTGTGAGAGAGATCCACCTTTCCAAGTTGTTGGGGTTCATCTCATACTTCTGAAGGTTTGAGGGTGCTGCCTGTTCCATACTCCCCCTACTCCTCATCTAGCCTTTTAGGGGTACAAACAATAGTAATTGGGGCCTAGTGTGGTTGTGTACGTGTGATATACATACACTTTTTTTGGATCATATTTTCTATTCCGCTATTTAATCAAAAACCTTTGGGGATCAGTTAAATTGGGGGATAGTCTGTGTTGGTACGTGTGAGAGAGATCCACCTTTCCAAGTTGTTGGGGTTCATCTCATACTTCTGAAGGTTTGAGGGTGCTGCCTGTTCCATACTCCCCCTACTCTCTAGCCTTTTAGGGGTACAAACAATAGTAATTGGGGCCTAGTGTGGTTGTGTACGTGTGATATACATACACTTTTTTTGGATCATATTTTCTATTCCGCTATTTAATCAAAAACCTTTGGGGATCAGTTAAATTGGGGATAGTCTGTGTTGGTACGTGTGAGAGAGATCCACCTTTCCAAGTTGTTGGGGTTCATCTCATACTTCTGAAGGTTTGAGGGTGCTGCCTGTTCCATACCCCCCCTACTCCTCATCTAGCCTTTTAGGGGTACAAACAATAGTAATTGGGGCCTAGTGTGGTTGTGTACGTGTGATATACATACACTTTTTTGTGGATCATATTTTCTATTCCGCTATTTAATCAAAAACCTTTGGGGATCAGTTAAATTGGGGGATAGTCTGTGTTGGTACGTGTGAGAGAGATCCACCTTTCCAAGTTGTTGGGGTTCATCTCATACTTCTGAAGGTTTGAGGGTGCTGCCTGTTCCATACCCCCCCTACTCCTCATCTAGCCTTTTAGGGGTACAAACAATAGTAATTGGGGCCTAGTGTGGTTGTGTACGTGTGATATACATACACTTTTTTTGGATCATATTTTCTATTCCGCTATTTAATCAAAAACCTTTGGGGATCAGTTAAATTGGGGGATAGTCTGTGTTGGTACGTGTGAGAGAGATCCACCTTTCCAAGTTGTTGGGGTTCATCTCATACTTCTGAAGGTTTGAGGGTGCTGCCTGTTCCATACTCCCCCTACTCCTCATCTAGCCTTTTAGGGGTACAAACAATAGTAATTGGGGCCTAGTGTGGTTGTGTACGTGTGATATACATACACTTTTTTTGGATCATATTTTCTATTCCGCTATTTAATCAAAAACCTTTGGGGATCAGTTAAATTGGGGGATAGTCTGTGTTGGTACGTGTGAGAGAGATCCACCTTTCCAAGTTGTTGGGGTTCATCTCATACTTCTGAAGGTTTGAGGGTGCTGCCTGTTCCATACTCCCCCTACTTCCTCATTCTAGCCTTTTAGGGGTACAAACAATAGTAATTGGGGCCTAGTGTGGTTGTGTACGTGTGATATACATACACTTTTTTTGGATCATATTTTCTATTCCGCTATTTAATCAAAAACCTTTGGGGATCAGTTAAATTGGGGGATAGTCTGTGTTGGTACGTGTGAGAGAGATCCACCTTTCCAAGTTGTTGGGGTTCATCTCATACTTCTGAAGGTTTGAGGGTGCTGCCTGTTCCATACCCCCCCTACTCCTCATCTAGCCTTTTAGGGGTACAAACAATAGTAATTGGGGCCTAGTGTGGTTGTGTACGTGTGATATACATACACTTTTTTTGGATCATATTTTCTATTCCGCTATTTAATCAAAAACCTTTGGGGATCAGTTAAATTGGGGGATAGTCTGTGTTGGTACGTGTGAGAGAGATCCACCTTTCCAAGTTGTTGGGGTTCATCTCATACTTCTGAAGGTTTGAGGGTGCTGCCTGTTCCATACCCCCCCTACTCCTCATCTAGCCTTTTAGGGGTACAAACAATAGTAATTCGGGCCTAGTGTGGTTGTGTACGTGTGATATACATACACTTTTTTTGGATCATATTTTCTATTCCGCTATTTAATCAAAAACCTTTGGGGATCAGTTAAATTGGGGGATAGTCTGTGTTGGTACGTGTGAGAGAGATCCACCTTTCCAAGTTGTTGGGGTTCATCTCATACTTCTGAAGGTTTGAGGGTGCTGCCTGTTCCATACTCCCCCTACTCCTCATCTAGCCTTTTAGGGGTACAAACAATAGTAATTGGGGCCTAGTGTGGTTGTGTACGTGTGATATACATACACTTTTTTTGGATCATATTTTCTATTCCGCTATTTAATCAAAAACCTTTGGGGATCAGTTAAATTGGGGGATAGTCTGTGTTGGTACGTGTGAGAGAGATCCACCTTTCCAAGTTGTTGGGGTTCATCTCATACTTCTGAAGGTTTGAGGGTGCTGCCTGTTCCATACCCCCCCTACTCCTCATCTAGCCTTTTAGGGGTACAAACAATAGTAATTGGGGCCTAGTGTGGTTGTGTACGTGTGATATACATACACTTTTTTTGGATCATATTTTCTATTCCGCTATTTAATCAAAAACCTTTGGGGATCAGTTAAATTGGGGGATAGTCTGTGTTGGTACGTGTGAGAGAGATCCACCTTTCCAAGTTGTTGGGGTTCATCTCATACTTCTGAAGGTTTGAGGGTGCTGCCTGTTCCATACCCCCCCTACTCCTCATCTAGCCTTTTAGGGGTACAAACAATAGTAATTGGGGCCTAGTGTGGTTGTGTACGTGTGATATACATACACTTTTTTTGGATCATATTTTCTATTCCGCTATTTAATCAAAAACCTTTGGGGATCAGTTAAATTGGGGGATAGTCTGTGTTGGTACGTGTGAGAGAGATCCACCTTTCCAAGTTGTTGGGGTTCATCTCATACTTCTGAAGGTTTGAGGGTGCTGCCTGTTCCATACTCCCCCTACTCCTCATCTAGCCTTTTAGGGGTACAAACAATAGTAATTGGGGCCTAGTGTGGTTGTGTACGTGTGATATACATACACTTTTTTTGGATCATATTTTCTATTCCGCTATTTAATCAAAAACCTTTGGGGATCAGTTAAATTGGGGGATAGTCTGTGTTGGTACGTGTGAGAGAGATCCACCTTTCCAAGTTGTTGGGGTTCATCTCATACTTCTGAAGGTTTGAGGGTGCTGCCTGTTCCATACTCCCCCTACTCCTAGCCTTTTAGGGGTACAAACAATAGTAATTGGGGCCCAGTGTGGTTGTGTACGTGTGATATACATACACTTTTTTTGGATCATATTTTCTATTCCGCTATTTAATCAAAAACCTTTGGGGATCAGTTAAATTGGGGGATAGTCTGTGTTGGTACGTGTGAGAGAGATCCACCTTTCCAAGTTGTTGGGGTTCATCTCATACTTCTGAAGGTTTGAGGGTGCTGCCTGTTCCATACCCCCCCTACTCCTCATCTAGCCTTTTAGGGGTACAAACAATAGTAATTGGGGCCTAGTGTGGTTGTGTACGTGTGATATACATACACTTTTTTTGGATCATATTTTCTATTCCGCTATTTAATCAAAAACCTTTGGGGATCAGTTAAATTGGGGGATAGTCTGTGTTGGTACGTGTGAGAGAGATCCACCTTTCCAAGTTGTTGGGGTTCATCTCATACTTCTGAAGGTTTGAGGGTGCTGCCTGTTCCATACTCCCCCTACTCCTCATCTAGCCTTTTAGGGGTACAAACAATAGTAATTGGGGCCCAGTGTGGTTGTGTACGTGTGATATACATACACTTTTTTTGGATCATATTTTCTATTCCGCTATTTAATCAAAAACCTTTGGGGATCAGTTAAATTGGGGGATAGTCTGTGTTGGTACGTGTGAGAGAGATCCACCTTTCCAAGTTGTTGGGGTTCATCTCATACTTCTGAAGGTTTGAGGGTGCTGCCTGTTCCATACTCCCCCTACTCCTAGCCTTTTAGGGGTACAAACAATAGTAATTGGGGCCTAGTGTGGTTGTGTACGTGTGATATACATACACTTTTTTTGGATCATATTTTCTATTCCGCTATTTAATCAAAAACCTTTGGGGATCAGTTAAATTGGGGGATAGTCTGTGTTGGTACGTGTGAGAGAGATCCACCTTTCCAAGTTTTTGGGGTTCATCTCATACTTCTGAAGGTTTGAGGGTGCTGCCTGTTCCATACCCCCCCTACTCCTCATCTAGCCTTTTAGGGGTACAAACAATAGTAATTGGGGCCTAGTGTGGTTGTGTACGTGTGATATACATACACTTTTTGTGGATCATATTTTCTATTCCGCTATTTAATCAAAAACCTTTGGGGATCAGTTAAATTGGGGGATAGTCTGTGTTGGTACGTGTGAGAGAGATCCACCTTTCCAAGTTGTTGGGGTTCATCTCATACTTCTGAAGGTTTGAGGGTGCTGCCTGTTCCATACCCCCCCTACTCCTCATCTAGCCTTTTAGGGGTACAAACAATAGTAATTGGGGCCTAGTGTGGTTGTGTACGTGTGATATACATACACTTTTTTTGGATCATATTTTCTATTCCGCTATTTAATCAAAAACCTTTGGGGATCAGTTAAATTGGGGGATAGTCTGTGTTGGTACGTGTGAGAGAGATCCACCTTTCCAAGTTGTTGGGGTTCATCTCATACTTCTGAAGGTTTGAGGGTGTTGCCTGTTCCATACTCCCCCTACTCCTCATCTAGCCTTTTAGGGGTACAAACAATAGTAATTGGGGCCTAGTGTGGTTGTGTACGTGTGATATACATACACTTTTTTTGGATCATATTTTCTATTCCGCTATTTAATCAAAAACCTTTGGGGATCAGTTAAATTGGGGGATAGTCTGTGTTGGTACGTGTGAGAGAGATCCACCTTTCCAAGTTGTTGGGGTTCATCTCATACTTCTGAAGGTTTGAGGGTGCTGCCTGTTCCATACTCCCCCTACTCCTAGCCTTTTAGGGGTACAAACAATAGTAATTGGGGCCTAGTGTGGTTGTGTACGTGTGATATACATACACTTTTTTTGGATCATATTTTCTATTCCGCTATTTAATCAAAAACCTTTGGGGATCAGTTAAATTGGGGGATAGTCTGTGTTGGTACGTGTGAGAGAGATCCACCTTTCCAAGTTGTTGGGGTTCATCTCATACTTCTGAAGGTTTGAGGGTGCTGCCTGTTCCATACCCCCCCTACTCCTCATCTAGCCTTTTAGGGGTACAAACAATAGTAATTGGGCCCTAGTGTGGTTGTGTACGTGTGATATACATACACTTTTTTTGGATCATATTTTCTATTCCGCTATTTAATCAAAAACCTTTGGGGATCAGTTAAATTGGGGGATAGTCTGTGTTGGTACGTGTGAGAGAGATCCACCTTTCCAAGTTGTTGGGGTTCATCTCATACTTCTGAAGGTTTGAGGGTGCTGCCTGTTCCATACCCCCCCTACTCCTCATCTAGCCTTTTAGGGGTACAAACAATAGTAATTGGGGCCTAGTGTGGTTGTGTACGTGTGATATACATACACTTTTTTTGGATCATATTTTCTATTCCGCTATTTAATCAAAAACCTTTGGGGATCAGTTAAATTGGGGGATAGTCTGTGTTGGTACGTGTGAGAGAGATCCACCTTTCCAAGTTGTTGGGGTTCATCTCATACTTCTGAAGGTTTGAGGGTGCTGCCTGTTCCATACTCCCCCTACTCCTCATCTAGCCTTTTAGGGGTACAAACAATAGTAATTGGGGCCTAGTGTGGTTGTGTACGTGTGATATACATACACTTTTTTTGGATCATATTTTCTATTCCGCTATTTAATCAAAAACCTTTGGGGATCAGTTATATTGGGGGATAGTCTGTGTTGGTACGTGTGAGAGAGATCCACCTTTCCAAGTTGTTGGGGTTCATCTCATACTTCTGAAGGTTTGAGGGTGCTGCCTGTTCCATACCCCCCCTACTCCTCATCTAGCCTTTTAGGGGTACAAACAATAGTAATTGGGGCCTAGTGTGGTTGTGTACGTGTGATATACATACACTTTTTTTGGATCATATTTTCTATTCCGCTATTTAATCAAAAACCTTTGGGGATCAGTTAAATTGGGGGATAGTCTGTGTTGGTACGTGTGAGAGAGATCCACCTTTCCAAGTTGTTGGGGTTCATCTCATACTTCTGAAGGTTTGAGGGTGCTGCCTGTTCCATACCCCCCCTACTCCTCATCTAGCCTTTTAGGGGTACAAACAATAGTAATTGGGGCCTAGTGTGGTTGTGTACGTGTGATATACATACACTTTTTTTGGATCATATTTTCTATTCCGCTATTTAATCAAAAACCTTTGGGGATCAGTTAAATTGGGGGATAGTCTGTGTTGGTACGTGTGAGAGAGATCCACCTTTCCAAGTTGTTGGGGTTCATCTCATACTTCTGAAGGTTTGAGGGTGCTGCCTGTTCCATACTCCCCCTACTCCTCATCTAGCCTTTTAGGGGTACAAACAATAGTAATTGGGGCCTAGTGTGGTTGTGTACGTGTGATATACATACACTTTTTTTGGATCATATTTTCTATTCCGCTATTTAATCAAAAACCTTTGGGGATCAGTTAAATTGGGGGATAGTCTGTGTTGGTACGTGTGAGAGAGATCCACCTTTCCAAGTTGTTGGGGTTCATCTCATACTTCTGAAGGTTTGAGGGTGCTGCCTGTTCCATACTCCCCCTACTCCTAGCCTTTTAGGGGTACAAACAATAGTAATTGGGGCCCAGTGTGGTTGTGTACGTGTGATATACATACACTTTTTTTGGATCATATTTTCTATTCCGCTATTTAATCAAAAACCTTTGGGGATCAGTTAAATTGGGGGATAGTCTGTGTTGGTACGTGTGAGAGAGATCCACCTTTCCAAGTTGTTGGGGTTCATCTCATACTTCTGAAGGTTTGAGGGTGCTGCCTGTTCCATACCCCCCCTACTCCTCATCTAGCCTTTTAGGGGTACAAACAATAGTAATTGGGGCCTAGTGTGGTTGTGTACGTGTGATATACATACACTTTTTTTGGATCATATTTTCTATTCCGCTATTTAATCAAAAACCTTTGGGGATCAGTTAAATTGGGGGATAGTCTGTGTTGGTACGTGTGAGAGAGATCCACCTTTCCAAGTTGTTGGGGTTCATCTCATACTTCTGAAGGTTTGAGGGTGCTGCCTGTTCCATACTCCCCCTACTCCTCATCTAGCCTTTTAGGGGTACAAACAATAGTAATTGGGGCCCAGTGTGGTTGTGTACGTGTGATATACATACACTTTTTTTGGATCATATTTTCTATTCCGCTATTTAATCAAAAACCTTTGGGGATCAGTTAAATTGGGGGATAGACTGTGTTGGTACGTGTGAGAGAGATCCACCTTTCCAAGTTGTTGGGGTTCATCTCATACTTCTGAAGGTTTGAGGGTGCTGCCTGTTCCATACTCCCCCTACTCCTAGCCTTTTAGGGGTACAAACAATAGTAATTGGGGCCTAGTGTGGTTGTGTACGTGTGATATACATACACTTTTTTTGGATCATATTTTCTATTCCGCTATTTAATCAAAAACCTTTGGGGATCAGTTAAATTGGGGGATAGTCTGTGTTGGTACGTGTGAGAGAGATCCACCTTTCCAAGTTTTTGGGGTTCATCTCATACTTCTGAAGGTTTGAGGGTGCTGCCTGTTCCATACCCCCCCTACTCCTCATCTAGCCTTTTAGGGGTACAAACAATAGTAATTGGGGCCTAGTGTGGTTGTGTACGTGTGATATACATACACTTTTTGTGGATCATATTTTCTATTCCGCTATTTAATCAAAAACCTTTGGGGATCAGTTAAATTGGGGGATAGTCTGTGTTGGTACGTGTGAGAGAGATCCACCTTTCCAAGTTGTTGGGGTTCATCTCATACTTCTGAAGGTTTGAGGGTGCTGCCTGTTCCATACCCCCCCTACTCCTCATCTAGCCTTTTAGGGGTACAAACAATAGTAATTGGGGCCTAGTGTGGTTGTGTACGTGTGATATACATACACTTTTTTTGGATCATATTTTCTATTCCGCTATTTAATCAAAAACCTTTGGGGATCAGTTAAATTGGGGGATAGTCTGTGTTGGTACGTGTGAGAGAGATCCACCTTTCCAAGTTGTTGGGGTTCATCTCATACTTCTGAAGGTTTGAGGGTGCTGCCTGTTCCATACTCCCCCTACTCCTCATCTAGCCTTTTAGGGGTACAAACAATAGTAATTGGGGCCTAGTGTGGTTGTGTACGTGTGATATACATACACTTTTTTTGGATCATATTTTCTATTCCGCTATTTAATCAAAAACCTTTGGGGATCAGTTAAATTGGGGGATAGTCTGTGTTGGTACGTGTGAGAGAGATCCACCTTTCCAAGTTGTTGGGGTTCATCTCATACTTCTGAAGGTTTGAGGGTGCTGCCTGTTCCATACTCCCCCTACTCCTAGCCTTTTAGGGGTACAAACAATAGTAATTGGGGCCTAGTGTGGTTGTGTACGTGTGATATACATACACTTTTTTTGGATCATATTTTCTATTCCGCTATTTAATCAAAAACCTTTGGGGATCAGTTAAATTGGGGGATAGTCTGTGTTGGTACGTGTGAGAGAGATCCACCTTTCCAAGTTGTTGGGGTTCATCTCATACTTCTGAAGGTTTGAGGGTGCTGCCTGTTCCATACCCCCCCTACTCCTCATCTAGCCTTTTAGGGGTACAAACAATAGTAATTGGGGCCTAGTGTGGTTGTGTACGTGTGATATACATACACTTTTTTTGGATCATATTTTCTATTCCGCTATTTAATCAAAAACCTTTGGGGATCAGTTAAATTGGGGGATAGTCTGTGTTGGTACGTGTGAGAGAGATCCACCTTTCCAAGTTGTTGGGGTTCATCTCATACTTCTGAAGGTTTGAGGGTGCTGCCTGTTCCATACCCCCCCTACTCCTCATCTAGCCTTTTAGGGGTACAAACAATAGTAATTCGGGCCTAGTGTGGTTGTGTACGTGTGATATACATACACTTTTTTTGGATCATATTTTCTATTCCGCTATTTAATCAAAAACCTTTGGGGATCAGTTAAATTGGGGGATAGTCTGTGTTGGTACGTGTGAGAGAGATCCACCTTTCCAAGTTGTTGGGGTTCATCTCATACTTCTGAAGGTTTGAGGGTGCTGCCTGTTCCATACTCCCCCTACTCCTCATCTAGCCTTTTAGGGGTACAAACAATAGTAATTGGGGCCTAGTGTGGTTGTGTACGTGTGATATACATACACTTTTTTTGGATCATATTTTCTATTCCGCTATTTAATCAAAAACCTTTGGGGATCAGTTAAATTGGGGGATAGTCTGTGTTGGTACGTGTGAGAGAGATCCACCTTTCCAAGTTGTTGGGGTTCATCTCATACTTCTGAAGGTTTGAGGGTGCTGCCTGTTCCATACCCCCCCTACTCCTCATCTAGCCTTTTAGGGGTACAAACAATAGTAATTGGGGCCTAGTGTGGTTGTGTACGTGTGATATACATACACTTTTTTTGGATCATATTTTCTATTCCGCTATTTAATCAAAAACCTTTGGGGATCAGTTAAATTGGGGGATAGTCTGTGTTGGTACGTGTGAGAGAGATCCACCTTTCCAAGTTGTTGGGGTTCATCTCATACTTCTGAAGGTTTGAGGGTGCTGCCTGTTCCATACCCCCCCTACTCCTCATCTAGCCTTTTAGGGGTACAAACAATAGTAATTGGGGCCTAGTGTGGTTGTGTACGTGTGATATACATACACTTTTTTTGGATCATATTTTCTATTCCGCTATTTAATCAAAAACCTTTGGGGATCAGTTAAATTGGGGGATAGTCTGTGTTGGTACGTGTGAGAGAGATCCACCTTTCCAAGTTGTTGGGGTTCATCTCATACTTCTGAAGGTTTGAGGGTGCTGCCTGTTCCATACTCCCCCTACTCCTCATCTAGCCTTTTAGGGGTACAAACAATAGTAATTGGGGCCTAGTGTGGTTGTGTACGTGTGATATACATACACTTTTTTTGGATCATATTTTCTATTCCGCTATTTAATCAAAAACCTTTGGGGATCAGTTAAATTGGGGGATAGTCTGTGTTGGTACGTGTGAGAGAGATCCACCTTTCCAAGTTGTTGGGGTTCATCTCATACTTCTGAAGGTTTGAGGGTGCTGCCTGTTCCATACTCCCCCTACTCCTCATCTAGCCTTTTAGGGGTACAAACAATAGTAATTGGGGCCTAGTGTGGTTGTGTACGTGTGATATACATACACTTTTTTTGGATCATATTTTCTATTCCGCTATTTAATCAAAAACCTTTGGGGATCAGTTAAATTGGGGGATAGTCTGTGTTGGTACGTGTGAGAGAGATCCACCTTTCCAAGTTGTTGGGGTTCATCTCATACTTCTGAAGGTTTGAGGGTGCTGCCTGTTCCATACCCCCCCTACTCCTCATCTAGCCTTTTAGGGGTACAAACAATAGTAATTGGGGCCTAGTGTGGTTGTGTACGTGTGATATACATACACTTTTTTTGGATCATATTTTCTATTCCGCTATTTAATCAAAAACCTTTGGGGATCAGTTAAATTGGGGGATAGTCTGTGTTGGTACGTGTGAGAGAGATCCACCTTTCCAAGTTTTTGGGGTTCATCTCATACTTCTGAAGATTTGAGGGTGCTGCCTGTTCCATACTCCTCCTCCTACTGCTCAACCATCCTTTTAGGGGTACAAACAATAGTAGTTGGGGCCTAGTGTGGTGGTGTACGTGCGAGATACATACACTTTCTTTTTGATCATATTTTCTATTCCGCTATTCAATTAAAACCTTTGGGGATCAATTCAATTGCGAGATAGTCTGTGTCGGTACGTGTGAGATCCACCTTTCCAAGTTGTTGGGGTTCATCTCATACTTCTGAAGATTTGAGGGTGCTGCCTGTTCCATACTCCTGCTCCTACTGCTCAACCATCCTTTTAGGGGTACAAACAATAGTAATTGGGGCCTAGTGTGGTTGTGTACGTGCGAGATACATACACTTTTTTTGATCATATTTCCTATTCCGCTATTCAATAAAAACCTTTGAGGATCAATTGAATTGCGGGATAGTCTGTGTCGGTACGTGTGAGATCCACCTTTCCAAGTTTTTGGGGTTCATCTCATACTTCTGAAGATTTGAGGGTGCTGCCTGTTCCATACTCCTCCTCTTACTTCTCATCCATCCTTTTAGGGGTACAAACAATAGTAATTGGGGCCTAGTGTGGTTGTGTACGTGCGAGATACATACACTTTTTTTGATCATATTTCCTATTCCGCTATTCAATAAAAACCTTTGAGGATCAATTGAATTGCGGGATAGTCTGTGTCGGTACGTGTGAGATCCACCTTTCCAAGTTTTTGGGGTTCATCTCATACTTCTGAAGATTTGAGGGTGCTGTCTGTTCCATACTCCTCCTACTCCTCATCCATCCTTTTAGGGGTAGAAACAATAGTAATTGGGGCCTAGTGTGGTTTTGTACGTGCGAGATACACACACTTTTTTGGATCATATTTCCTATTCCGCTATTCAATAAAAACCTTTCTAGGGCAAGATCTTAAATTACAGAAATATGAGGAGACCGTCAAATAAGGGCCGTGGCCTGGGTCGTGGTGCTGCTGGTAGAGCTCCTGTTGCAAGGAGAGGACGTGGTCGATCTGTGCCAGCTACACGCACAAGTGAAACACCTTCCTCAAGTGTGAGTAGGCGACAGAACCTGCATCAGTATTTGGTAGGGCATCAAACGCCCCTAGAAGTGATGAGGCCAGAACAAGTTGAGGCGATAGTAGATTGGTTTGCTGCTGACAGTGCCTCCAGTTCCTTCACATTGTCTCCCACCCAGTCTACTGCAGAAAGGTCAGAGTTGGCACCTGCAGCCAATGTCCAACCGTCTTTCACCTCACCCCCTTGCAAATCAGGCCAGCAGTCTGAGCCCCAAGCCATACAGCAGTCTCTTATTCTTTTTGAGGACTCTGTCAGCAGGGTTTCCCAGGGCCATCCACCTAGCCCTGCCCCAGAAGTGGAAGAGATTGAGTGCAGCGATGCCCAACCACTTATTTCTCAAGATGAGTACATGCAAGGATCATCGCAGCACGTCTCCGATGATGACGAAACGCAGGTGCCAACTGCTGCGGCGTTCAGCATTGTGGAGACCGACAAGGAGGGCAGGGGTGAAGACTGGGTGGAAGATGATGTGGAGGACGATGAGGTCCTCGACCCCACATGGAATGAACGTCATGCAGGTGACCTGAGTAGTTTGGAGGAAGAGGCGGTGGTCGCACAGAGCCACCAGCACAGCAGAAGAGGGAGCAGGGTGCAGAAGCGGAGCGGCCGTGCCCTAGACACTACGCCCGCTACTGCCCAACGCAGCAAGGGAACGAGCGCACCAAAGTCAGCTCAAAGGAGTTCTCTAGCGTGGAAGTTCTTTAGAAAATGTGCTGATGACAGGACACGAGTGGTTTGCACCCTGTGCAATCAGAGCTTGAAGCGAGGCATAAACCTTCTCAACCTGAGCACAACCTGCATGATCAGGCATCTAAGTGCAAAGCACGAGCTGCAGTGGAGTACACACCTTCAAAACCAAGAAACGTCTCTGGCTCATCCTGCTTCCTCTTCTGCTGCAGTCTCGGCCGCTCCAGCCACATCTGTAGTGATACCGGCACCTGCCACCCCGCAAACAGATGATCTGTCAGCAACACCACCACCTGGGTCACCAACAACCATCTCCACAATGTCCCGTGGAAGCGTTCAGCTTTCCATCTCCCAAACACTTGAGAGGAAGAGGAAGTACCCCCCTACCCACCCGCGATCCCTGGCCCTGAATGCCAGCATTTCAAAATTATTGGCCTTTGAAATGCTGTCATTCCGTCTGGTGGAGACGCACAGTTTTAAAAACCTTATGTCGGTGGCTGTCCCACAGTACGTCGTGCCCAGCCGCCACTACTTTTCCAGGCAAGCCATCCCTTCCCTGCACAACCAAGTGGGGGAAAATATCAGGTGTGCACTGCGCAACGCCATCTGTGCCAAGGTCCACCTAACTACGGATACGTGGACCAGTAAGCACGGTCAGGGGCGTTATATCTCCCTAACGGCACACTGGGTAAATGCAGTGGCGGATGGGCCTGAGGCGGATAGCAATTTGGCGCATGTCCTTCCACCACCGAGGATTGCAGGGCGCTTCAGTTTGCCTCCTGTTCCTAACTCCTCCTACTCCGCTTCCTCATCCTCTACCGCCTCCTCATCCGGACAGCGTAACACCTTCACCACCAACTTCAGCACGGCCAGGGGTAAACGACAGCAGGCAGTTTTACAACTTGCCTGTTTGGGGGACAAACCACACACCGCGCAGGAGTTGTGGAGGAGCATGGAACAGCAGACAAATGAGTGGTTGCTGCCAGCGAGCCTCAAGCCCGGCCTGGTGGTGTGCGATAACGGGCGAAATCTCATAGCAGCTCTGGGCCTAGCCGGTTTGACGCACATCCCTTGCCTGGCGCATGTGCTGAATTTGGTGGTGCAGAGGTTCCTTAAAAACTACCCCGATATGTCAGAGCTGCTGCAGAAAGTGCGGGCCGTTTGTGCGCACTTTCGGCGTTCTCACCCTGCTGCTGCTCGCCTGGCAGCGCTGCAGCGTAACTTCGGCCTTCCCGCTCACCGCCTCATATGTGACGTGCCCACAAGGTGGAACTCCACCTTGCACATGCTGGAAAGACTGTGCGAGCAGCAGCAGGCCATAGTGGAGTTTCAGCTGCAGCACGCACGCGTGAGTCGCTCTGCGGAACAGCACCACTTCACCACCAATAACTGGGCCTCCATGCGAGACCTGTGTGCCTTGTTGCGCTGTTTTGAGTACTCCACCAACATGGCCAGTGGCAATGACGCCGTTCTCAGCTTAACTATCCCACTTCTATGCCTCCTTGAAAAAACAATTCGGGCGATGATGGAAGAGGATGTGGCACAGGATGAGGAGGAGGAGGAGGATGAAGAGGTAACATTTCCAAGGCTTTCAGGGCAGTCATTCGCAAGGGGCTCCGAGGGTGGGTTCCTGCACACGCAAACGCCAGGGACGCAATTGTCCAGCAGGGGCACAGTTCTGGAGGATGAGGAGGATGAGGAGGAGGAGGAGCTGGAGGAGGAGATGGAACCATGTTCACAGCAGGGTGGCACCCAGGCCAGCTCATGGCCATCACTGGTGCGTGGCTGGGGGGATACAGAGGACACGGACGATACACCTCCCACAGAGGACAGCCTTTCGTTGCCTCTGGGCAGCCTGGCACACATGAGCGATTACATGCTGCAGTGTCTCCACAACGACCGCCGAGTTGCCCACATTCTAACTTGTGCTGATTACTGGGTGGCCACGCTGCTGGATCCCCGTTACAAGGACAACGTACCGTCCTTAATTCACTCACTGGAGCGCGATCGCAAGATGCGCGAGTACAAGCGCACGCTGGTAGACGCCATGCTGCTGGCATTCCCATCTGACAGCGGGGCCACAGTGGAAGCACAAGGCAGAGGAGGAGGAGGAGGAGGTCGCCAACGCAACCAGGGCACCGCCAGCACCTCAGAAGGCAGGGTTAGCATGGCCGAAATGTGGAAAAGCTTTGTCAGCACGCCACAACAAACAGCAGCACCAGCAGCTCAGATGGAACGTCTTAGCAGGAGGCAGCATTTTACCAACATGGTGGAGCAGTATGTGTGCACACGCCTACATGTAGTGAATGACGGGTCTGCCCCCTTCAACTTCTGGGTCTCCAAATTGGGCACATGGCCTGAGCTTGCCCTTTACGCCTTGGAGGTGCTGGCGTGCCCTGCAGCCAGTGTATTATCTGAACGGGTATTTAGCACGGCTGGGGGCGTTATAACAGACAAGCGCAGCCGCCTGTCCAGAGACAATGTGGACAAGCTCACGTTCATTAAAATGAACCAGGCATGGATCCCACGGGACTTTTCCGTACCTTATGCAGAATAGCAATGGATACCGACCTTACCCACCCATTGTTCCATTTTTGCTCTTTCTCACTCTTTTGGGGTGTACCCTCATTTAAAATTTTTGAAAAGAAGCAGTGTTGGCTACCTCGTCCTCCTCCTCAGGGCCAGATTAATGTAGGGGCTATTGGAGCTGCAGCTCCAGGCCCCTACCTTTTATATAGGCCCCGGGTTGGCCATATTCACTGTTACCGCTCTTCTGTCACTTGTAAACACAGAAGTCTGGCTTCTATGCTCGCTTCCCCAGGCAGCACCCTCAGAACCTCCCCACACAGCGTGAAGGCCGGACAAGGAGGGACAGTTGGCGATGCATGGATGTGTTTATGGGCTTCAGAGACAGCATCCCATGTTGAATTAGGCATGCATGGCTGCACCCTTCCTCCTCTGGGTGCATGGCAAGGCACGGCCCTTAAGGCCCTTCAAAATCCTCAGCACCAAGCCCATGATGCTGTTAATCCGGCCCTGGTCCTCCTCCACCGCCGCTTCCACCTACACCGCCCATAGGTGTGCGCAGCCTATTGCATTAAGGTGTGCACCCCAAAGTTGAAATACACATGCATGTGTTTGCCAGCAGGGAGAGTAATGTATCGGGGCCATGTACCTGTAGGCAAGGAGAAATAGAGCAGAGCAGGTCCCAGGGAGATCTTTCCCATCTCCTCACTGGCAATGCTATGTGCCCTAGGTGATTAGGGTGTGCCCAGGCACACCCAGCACACCCTGTGCGCACGCCTATGTCACCGCCACATCCACCACCACCTCAACCTCCCTCCTACTCCATATGGGCCTCGTCCTTCAGAGATGAAGAAGAACATTGTTTTATTTTTCTGTTTTTTTTTGTTGTTTTAAGTTATTTCCCTATCCACATTTGTTTGCAGAGCACTTGCCATGCTCTTAATTACGTTTTGCTGCCATTTGCAGCACTCTAGCCCTTTCCTTTGGTGTTTTAGAGCCATTTTAGTGCCTTAAAGTTCGGGTCCCCATTGACTTCAATGGGGTTCGGTGTCCGGGAAAAGTTCGGTAAAAGTCCGGGACACGGACCCGGACTTTTTTTTAAAGTTCGGCCGAACCCGTCGAACACGGACATCTAGGTGTCCGCTCAACCCTAGTGACGGGCGATGGTGCACGGCGGTACTGATGGCAGTCTCTGGTGACCGGTGAACTTTAGGCTATGTTCACATGTGAGCGTAGCGATCGCGCGCAGAATCACTGCGATTCTGCCCGCGATCCAGAAATCATTGCAAATCGCGGGACGCCTGTGTGTTGCCTGTGATTTGCAATAGCACCCCAAACGCTGTGCGATGTTGCTGCGATTTCCGCCTGCCGAATCGCGGTAACATCGCACAAACAATGCATGATGCCCCAAAGAAGCTCTTGTACCTTTTTTGGGTGTCATGGGTTGTTTGTGCGATGTTACCGCGATTCAGCAGGTGGAAATTGCGGCATCGCACAGCGTTTGGGGTGCTATTGCAAATCACGGGCAACACACAGGCGTCCCGCAATTTGCAATGATTTCCGGATCGCGGGCAGAATCGCGGTGATTCTGCCCACGATCGCTACGCTCGCATGTGAACGTAGCCTTATGGGTGTCAATTTCTGGGCACTGATGAGGTGACTGTTGGGTGACAGGTGACATTGGGGGGGCTGAGGACTGTGTGGGGACAAGTTTATTTGTGTGATTTTACTTTTACAGGTGTACAGAGCAGTAACTCACTGTTTCTAGCTCTGCTCTCCTCACACTGGAAACTGTATGAGGGGAGAAGAGCTAGTAACAGTGAGTTACTGCTCTTTGTTTACATTTTGTGATCGGCTGTGACTGTTTACTAGCTGTGTTCCTAGGGATCACAGAGCCACCGACATGACCACGCTGCACGCTCCCGATCGCGCATGCGCGGTCATCTTCCGGGCTCCTGTATTGTGATCGGCTGTGTCATTGGAACACAGCCGATCACGTGGGAAACAGCCATGCCCATTGGCTGTTTCCCCCCTGCTGGTGACGGGGGATGTCCCGGGGACACGCCGACACCGGCAGTGCAGGGCGGCGCGCACACGATCGTGCGCATGCCCTGCTTTTCTGGGATCACGTCATATGATGTCTTCCCAGAACAATGGCCGCACCGTCCCGCCGTCAATTGACGGCGGGCGGGCGGCAAGTGGTTAAAATCAATAGGATGTGTCAACTTTTGCACTTTGCACCTTACTGCATATAACAAACTCTTTTATTGCTCAAGAGTTTGTTCATGAGCTGTATTTTTCCCGATTTTACTGTAGAAAATCCATTTGAACTGTAATCATTCTGTAAACAAACACAAATGTGTGTTGAGTGCCCCAGACAACAAAACTATTTTTGTAGGTATAAACACCACTCTGTGTTCTTTGAACTACAAAGGCCTTATTATATTCCATGCACCGTTCTATATTCAACGCTTTTAAAGAAATTGTTTTTCTTTTTGGAATTTTTAAACTTTTTTTTTTTTACATTTAAATTTTATGAACATATTTTCTTTATTTATTTCCATTATTTGTATACATTTCTTATTTTACAATAAAAAAAATAATTTAATGCAATGTGCTTCCTCGTTATATTTCACGGTTAGGGAAAAGAGATGGAGATGAATAAAGAGTCGCGATTCTCCAAATTTTAGTGGCAGAAATCAGGCTAGTTAGTACAAATGTTTTTATAAAACACACATTGAGTTCTCTGGACAGTGCAAACAAAAAAAAGTTGCAAAAGGTTACAAAAGACATAAATATAACCAAAAAGGTAGTTTTCCAATTAAAATGATGCAAATATAAAAGATCATCTAATCTAGTCGAAAATTGGCAGGGAATTTTCGGCTTGTTAGTATAATGCTTCCTACAACCGACTCCGACTTTTCGGCCGAAGAAAATCTGGTGTGCAGACTATAAAATTTTTGTTGGCCGTCAAAACACGGCCGATTTTCCTGCAGTCAGTACAGATTTTGACAGGGAAAAATCTTATGAGCAAGTCTGGGCATGCTCAGAGAAGAAAGAACACAAAGAAAGCAAACCAACACATGACATCACTTCTGAAGTAGATTTTTGTTGGGCGAGAAAATTCGTGTGCAGTCTAGGCACATTCCAACCAACAAAACACAACTCTGGACAAAAGACGGGCGATCGGTCGGCCAATAATCGTTGCGTGTGTACGGGGCTTTAGCCTTTTCACACCAGAGGAACTCCCTAAAATAATTTTCAGGGAACCTTTAATAAAACCAAATAATCAGGGGTCTATGGAAAAATTGCCCCCTACATTGGTATAGGAAGAATATAATTTTCACAGTGGTGGTCAGCCTTACAGACTGTTAAAAAAATAATTGGTTTTAAGTTGCTGGACCTGGAGCTATGCAGGCACCAAACATATGGGAGGCCAATCAGCCACAGCTCATGGAACATCTAGCCCTCTAGAGCAGTATTTCTCAACTCCAGTCCTCAGGGCATACTAACAGGCCAGATTTTAGGTATTACCTTGGGGAGATGCAGACTAGAGTACTGCAATCACTGAGCAGCAAATTATATCACCTGTGATGAATTTCAGTTTTCTTGCAAACCTGGCTTGTTACTGTGCCCTGAGGACCGGAGTTGAGAAACACTGCTTTAGAGAAACCATAGGGTTCCATGGAACCTTTGTTGAGAATAGTTGATCTAAATACTTCACTGCTCCAGAGGTTAGGAGAGGAAAATATAATTCATATACCCAGTCAGCAATTGTTGAGGTTAAGGTGTTGGACTATATGCTGTTTACGGTTAAATTAGGGTTGCTGATCACATCTCTCTCAAATCATCTGTAAACAACCAACGCTTCAAGTCAAAGTAATTTCCATGGACATGTTTAGTAATAATGCACCTGCTAAGAGTTACACTATGGGGTTGATTTACTAAGTGTAGAGTGCAAAATTTGGTGCAGCTTTGCATGGTAGCCAATCATGTTCCAGGTTTTATCAAAGCTGAAGGCCCTTTCACACACGGAGTCCGTTCAGATCCTCCTGTCAGTTTGGCGGATCTGAACGGATGCCCATGCATCTCTATGGGGCATCAGATGTCCGCTGACATCCGATCCGTCAAAACCGGATGGATGAAAACCCTATTTTCCTTCCGTCTGGTGGATCGGATGAGAACGGACAGACAGTCCATTCCCATCCAATTCCCCCATAGAGAAGAATGGGGACCTGACAGCTCTGTCTCCGCACACAGCATGGAGACACAGCTGTCATCCGCCTGCTCAGCGGGGGATCGGCGGATCTATCCCCAACTGAGAGAAACGGAGTCCACCTGACGGACTCCGTGTTGGCAAGGGTCCTTACTGAAGAAGCTGAAGTTAGAAGCTGATTGCACCAGATTCTTTGTGGTTCAGTTTTATTAAATCTCCCCCTTGTGTATACACGCATACAGGCACATAAGCATGCATAAGGAGATCTATACTCCACTCTCCTCTCTCATGAAGAAGTAGCATACAAAGACCATGAAAAACATTAAGAGAGGAAATTTATTTTCTATTGTTTAGGATAAGAATGTAATTTTATTTTAAATTTTATTTTAAGTTTATTTTCCATCTAAAAGAAAACATATTAGGGGCGGTAATATACAGTAGATATATAATTTGTACTGTTAGTACATGTGTATACAAGTTGCACCATATTTTAATTAAAAATATATTTAATATATATAACTCAAAAATTGAGTTTGAGTACTGTTAAATTCCAATTTGAGCTAAATAAATTGTTGGTTACTATGTTAGATGTTAATACTGCTCCCTTATGGGATTTTACCCTCTATATCAGGTGGTATACATCCCTCCCAAACACATTTCCTTGTTAAAAAAAGGGGAGAAATAAACTGCGCTAACCAATTCAAAGTGAGAGCTGCTGACACAAACAACTGACAAATAGGTTGATATACAAAATATTGAAAATAAAGTGCAGCGCTGTGATAACAAAATACTCCAACAATTCACAGTGAAGGAAAATTATAAAATATATGACAGTCTATGAATGAATAAGGTGAAAGGAGTCCATATTCAAATTCCAAACAATAAGTGCAGGTAGGATATTCCCCAATACGATAGCGAGTCGTGATAATGATGTCCCGTCACCAACACCAAATAAATTGCGCTCACCAGATGTTGTTGACCCTAAATACCTTATGGCACGAGGGTCAAAAAGAGCTGTTAGGGTGAGATGGGATTCTTTGAACAATCTGCAACCACGGATGTCTCCTCTGTGTGTATCCAACAGGGAAGATGGACAGGATCACTCACAGATAACCAGACTCATGCGGAGGTAAACCAAAGGAGACAGACATAGTGTAAAACCCCAATAAATAGTTTCTTTAAAAAGGGAAAAAAACACTCACAAACATTCCAATGGTAAAAGCAGAGAGGTATGCAAGTCTGGCTGTAAAGGTACGATCCTGATGCATTTCGTCCAATAGAACTTTTTCAAAGGATATAACCAGCATATCCCTTTTTAAATAAACTATTTATTGGGGTTTTACACTATGTCTGTCTCCTTTTGAATTTGAATATGGACTCCTCTCACCTTATTCATTCATAGACTGTCATATATTTTATAATTTTCCTTCACTGTGAATTGTTGGAGTATTTTGTTATCACAGCGCTGCACTTTATTTTCACATTTCCTTGTTAGAATAGGTTGTTTAGCAAAATAAAATAAAATATATCCAAAACCCTGTACATCTTAAAGGTTTCAGCATTAATAGTCAGGCATAAATGGCAAGTCCTACCTGGCTGCCATTACCCTGGTGATAACCTCTGATGACTGCTAAATTATTGTACATAGGAAGCTAGATATTATGTTTAGTAGAATTGGTTTTAGTGCTAAAAGCCATCACAACTAAAACAGGTCGTATAATAGTGTAAATTAAAATTTGAAATAGCCTTCAAAGTTTTCTGGAATACTTAGCTAAGAGTCTAATTGATATAATTACCTGCAAAGGCAGAAGAGTGATGAAATACATCACTAGACTTTGAAATCCAGCAAAATATTATACAGTATATTTTACAGTTTGAGGGTGATTATCACATTCTACAACCACATCTAAAGGAAACCCTAGCGTTAAGTTCACAACACCAGTCATACAGAAATAGTCTTGCTCTCACTAGTGGGAATGTTACACAAATGGCCTTTGTGGCTGGCTTTCACCTTCACAGATCACTTTTAACAAAATGTAACTGGATAGTCTTATCTAAAAGACTTGTCCTGGATACCCTCAGGTTTTTGCACCCTGAATGCCATCAGGTGTTTGCGCCCAGGATACCTTTTTTTCTTTGAGCCGAGGATACCGTCTTGTCTCTGCTTCCTGGAAACCGTCTTGTCGAATTTTTAAAGTTGTATTTTTTTGTCACAATTATTTGGAAAATTAAGAGTTTTTTTGTACATACTGTCAACAGTGCAGTACAGTGTTATCATAATACTGGTGTGGCGGTGATCACAGACACTGACTGGTGACAGTATATAAAAGAAAATAATAAAATAAAATAATCCTTTTTTTTTTACATTTTTTTTCTTTTTATTACATTTTGTTTTCTTTTTTATTACATTTTTTTTTCTAACACACTGTGACCAGAGCAATATAGTGTTACCATAGTATCACTGTACTACTCTGAGGAAGTGTTCATGATTTTTTTTTCTTTGTACATTATGATTTGCTTATACCAGTGAATTTTATTGGTATGAGCAACCATTTTTACTGAATAAAACTGGTTCATTCAGTGTCTTTTGTTGCATTTAGCTGTGATTTGTTAAAGCTAATCACGTGGTACAGATAGGGTGTAATTGGCTCTGTCTGTACCATGTGATCACTGTGACCAATCACAGCTAGCAACAAAATTGTATACAATGGATGGCATGAAAGGAAGCCAATCATTGTTTACAATTGTTGTGTGATCTGCTGTGATTGGCCACAGTGATCACATAACACTGGCAGCGGGCTGGTACAGTTATCAGTCATTGGCTGGTTGAGAGGGGCATTCTGGGAGGGCATCACATGACGTCCTCCAAAAACAACATTGTACTATAGGCAGGCGGGAAGGTGTTAAAGTGACTTTATCATGAGGGAAGAATGAAAGCTGCCATTGCCAGTCTACTTTTAAAAATGCTAGTTGCCTGGCTGTGTCTGACTAAGCAACAGACTGGGAATAAGTGTGCTGTAAAGGTTGTCAGAAAACAGAAAAGTGTCATAGATCCTTTTCTCTATACCTGTTTGGGTTAGTGACTCAGACAGCATTAAAGCCAGAGTGTCAGCATGAAAGCCTGGGAATCAACAATTTTTCCATAATTTTTCCCGACCACCTGCCGCCTATTTACTGCAGCAAGGTGGCTCTCAGCTCCGATTGCTGCCTGACACCCGCGATCGCTCCCCACTGAGAGAGAAGGATGGTCGGCTGTTGTAAACACAGCTGACCGTTCTTCTCCCTGAAATGATCACAGAGCCCATGTGATCCTTCTATATTGGATCCCATGTCGCTATGGTCATTTCACAAGCCACGCCCCCCCCCACAGTTAGAATCACTCCCCTAGGCTCACATTTAACCCATTGATCACTCATAGGGTTAACCCGTTCCCTGCCAGTGTCATTATTACAGTAACAGTGCATATTTTTGGCACTGATTACTGTAGTAATATCACTGGTACCCCCAAAAGTGTAAAAAATGTCAGTTAGGTGTCCGATCTGTCCGCCACAATGTCGCTGTCCCGCAAAAAATTGCATTACTAGTGAAAAAAAAAAAGACATAAACCATTCCCGTAGTTAGTAGACGTGATAACTTTTGCGCAAACCAATTAAATACGCTTATTGCAATTTTTTTTTTACCAAAAATATGTAGCAGAAAACAAATTGGCCTAAAATGTTACAAAAAATTTGATTTTTTAAATTTTTTTTGAGAATGTCATATAGCAGAATGTGAAAAATATTGTTTTTTGTTTTTTAAAATTGTCATTTATTTTTTTGTTTATAGCGCAAAAAAAAAATCGCACAGGTGATCAAATACCACCAAAAGAAAGCTCTATTTGTGGGGAAAAAAAATAAATCAATTGTATTTGGGTACAGCGTCGCACGACCGTGCAGTTGTCCGTTAAAATAGCGCAGTGCCAAATTGCAAAATATGGCCAGGTCACCTGGAGACCCGGGCACCTCCGGATTTGGCTTCGACCGGGTCTCCGATGACGTAACTTGGAGGTGGCATCCATGACGTCACGCCTGGGTTATTCAGCTGCTAAAGGCGCCGAATCTAAAAAGTGATTGTATTCAAAAATTAAGTTTTCGGCATTTTTAATACATTGAAGTGCAGTGGAGGGGTCTAGGGTCTTTTAGACCCCCGATCGCCCCATAAAGAGTACCTGTCACTGTCTATTACTGTCATAAAGGATGTTTACATTGCTTGTGACAGCAATAAAAGTGATCAGCTTTTTTATTTTTTTAAAAACCTGTGCTAGAATTAAAAAAAATAAAATTAATAGGAAAAAAAACATTTTTAACCGTCCCCTGTCGCCGTGAGCTTGCGCACGAAAGAAAACGTATACGGAAGTAGCGCCCGCAAATTAAATCGCTGTTCAAACCACACATGTGAGGTATCACCGCGATCGCAAGAGCAATAATTTTAAAAAAAGAGCTACTCTGTAAACTCTAAACTGGTAACCGTTAAAAAATTTTAAAGCATCGCCTATGGAGAATTCTATTGACCGCAGTTTGTCGCCATTCCGCAGGTGTGCACAATTTAAAACCATAACATATTAGGTATCTGTTTACTTAGCATGACATTATCTTTCACAATATACAAAAAAAAATGGGCTAACTTTACTGTTTAGTTTTTTAAAATGCAGTGAAATGTAATTTTTCCAAAAAAATGGCGTTTGAAAGACTGCTGCGCAAATACCGTGTGACAAAAAATATTGCAACAACCGCCATTTTGCTCTTGAGAGACTTTGCTAAAAAAAAATATATATATAATGTTTGGGGGGTTCTATGTAATTTCTAGCAAAAAATACTGATTTTAACAACATGTGTCAAAAATGGACTTAAGTGGTTAAATAAATACAAAAATGGCTCATATAGTAAACTTGGGGCATGGCTGTTCACTTTTAGATCATTGCAAATGAGAAGGGGGTGCTCTTTACACATAGAAGAAAATGTTTTTTTTGTAGGTTCCACATTTAATTGCAGTAAGAGCTGGAATAGACTTCCTCGGGAGCTAATCATAGCCAACATTGTAGAGTGTTTAAAAAAAGAAGAAGCTGGATGTGGTTCTAAATACACAAAATATAACTGGCCAATAACATTTCTAAGAAATATACTGTAGATTGTTGATCCAGAGAGTATCCAATTGCTTTAAGGAATCAGAAATGAAAGTTTCCTTTATTGGAGTGTATTAGAGCATGCTTTATTTAAGGATTTTTGCCTTCTTCAGGACCAACCACAAGTTTAGTGTTTTGAGGCTACAGGTTTCATTTATGTATTTGTATCTTTTGTTTGAACTTGATGGACATGTGTCTTTTTTTCAACCTATGTAACTATGCAACTACACAAATGCTGTATAAAACTATTATCTCTGTGACCTTACCTGTAGAAGTGTATATTTGTATATACAGTCAGAGCCGGTACAGGGGGGGGGGCGGAAGGGACGGGTGCCCTGGGCGGTACAATTTATTGGAGGGAGGGGGGCGCAGTGAAGTGCACTTCGAAAAAGGACAACTGTGTGTGATTGCTGTACCTCCTGCAACGATGTGCCGAGTGCGCTCCTGCACTCGGCACAAGCCTTAGAGCAGTCCAGCCTTTCATCCTTTCATTTCAGATCAGTCAGATAGAGCCGCTGCGCTGACACTCCCCCTCTCCCTCCCCCACAAACAGGAGAGGAGACAGAGCTCCTTCTGCTGCTGCTCCTCCTCCTCCCGCCCTCCCCTCCTGTGCACTAAGCACCAGAAGAGGAAAGATGCAGTCTGATCCATTCATCCATCCCATCCATCCACTCCCTCCCTTCTGCTTCCCAGTGAGTACTCTGATGTAACTCCCTCCCTTCCTGTCTCCCTCTCCCTCTCTCACTCTCACTCCCTCTCCCTCCCTCTCTCTCCCCCCTCTCTCTCTCACTCCATCCCCCTCCCTCTCCCTCCCCCTCCCTCTCTCTCCCCTCCATCCCTCTCTCTCTCTCCTCCCTCTTTCTGTCTCCCCTCCCTCTCTCTCCCTCTCTCTCCCTCTCTCTCTCTCTCCCCCACGTCTCCCTCTCCTCTCCCCCCTCTCTCTCTCTCACTCCCTCCCTCTCCCTCTCCTCCCCCTCTCTCCTCTCTCTCTCTCCCTCTCCTCTCCCTCTCTCTCCCTTTCTCTCTCTCTCTCCCTTTCTCTCTCTCCTCTCTCTCTTTCCCCCTCTCTCTCCCCTCTCTCTCTCCCCTCTCTCTCTCTCTCTCCCTCTCCCCCCTCTCTCACCTCTCTCTCTTTCTCTCTCCCTCTCTCCTCTCTCTCTTTCTCTCTCTCTCTCCTCTCTCTCTCTCTCCCTCTCCCTCTCTCTCCTCTCTCCCCTCCATCTCTCCCCTCCCTCTCTCTCTCCTCCCTCTCTCTCTCTCTCCTCCCTCTCTCCCCTCTCCCTCTCTCTCTCTCTCTCTCTCTCTCTCTCCCTCTCCCTCTCTCTCTCCCCTCCCTCTCTCCCCTCCCTCTCTCTCCTCTCTCTCTCCCCTCTCTCCCTCTCTCTCTCCCTCTCTCTCTCCCCCCACCTCTCTCCCTCTCTATCATTTAATTTCTGTAACATGCAGCATGAGGGGGTTAATGTATTGTCCCTGATACATTAGTAACACTGACACTTGTGCCACTAATGCAGCACAAAGGGGTTAATTAACTGCCACTGGTCATTAATCTATCAGTGACCAGCGCAATACATTAACCCCCTCATGCTGCATAATACAAATTGAGTCAAACACCAGTGATAAACACAAAGTACCAATGTGACCGGTACCGGGGTGACATCAGCACATCACTCCGTCAGCTGACGTCACCGCGCTTCTCGAATCCCGGAAGGACAGGTAGCTGCGATTAGCCAGCTGGCTTGTTTTGATCCTAATGAAATGACATGTTCTTCCTGCTATAAGTGCAATATTGTATACCTTAAATACATTTTTTAAAGATTCTTAGACTACTACGAGCGAGACTTTTGTATTTTGGGGACCATCTGTGTATTTGTTTCCTGGACGGTGGGTCCATTTGCCATAAGAGGTTCCTGGGACAGTTAACCACTTCTATACCGGGCATATTTTGGCACTCTGTAAGAACGCTGAACTGCAGGGGGGGGGGCACACTTTGCCATCTTCGCCCTGGGCACCATATGACCTTGTCCCAGCACTGTATACAGTATCAGAGTTAATACATAATTGTATATAAGGTATTATGAATGCTGCAGCCAGACTCACCAGCTGCTCAGTAGTATATGCCACTGCTTTCTGCCAATCTCAATTCTGGCTTTGAATCCCCCAACAAATAAAAATCAATATACTAAGAACAAGTCAACCACAGTTCTATCTCCAGTTACATCACCAACCTCATCTCAAAATATTACCCATACCAACCCCTTTGCTCCTACCAAGATCTCCTTCTTTCTACATGCCTTGTCACTTCCTACCATGTTCACCTCCAGGACTTCTCCAGAGCCTCTCCCATCCTCTTGAAATTCCTGCTTCAACCTGTAAAGCTGGATACACACTATCCAACTTTTGTGGTTAGATTTCCTTCAGATTTACCTTTTCTATGTAGTGCAAGGGCCTGCCAGATTGCATACAAATTGAAAGTGTTTAGGTTTGACCTCATATTATATGGTTTTGGTAAGTCTAAAGGAAAAAGTCTTCAGAAAATCTTATAGTGTGTATGGCCCTTAAGGCTATCTCCTACGTTGTCTGCTCTTGGGTGATCCCTAAAAATTAATCTCTTCAAGGAAGCCTATCCAGCCTCTATCCAACAACTACTTTCTTTAACAACAGTTACTACCTTTTGCATCACTTCCCATTCTCTGTAGATTGTAAGCTCCCTCAAATAAGGCCCTATAATTGTTGAATTGTGTTGTACCGATTCTGTCTCCCTTTTTTTTAGTAAAGTGCTGCACAAACTGTTGGTGCTATATAAATCCCATACAATGATAATACTAATGTATTGTACTGGAAAAATGTGAAACAATTTAATGGTTTCTTTTTTTATTCCAAACCTTCAATTTAATGGTTTCTTAGCAGTTTTCACCCTTATATGTGTTACATTTTTATTCTTATAATATACCTGTTAAACTATATAACAGTATATTGAGTGTCTACTGAAGAAAAGAGAAGTGCTCTAAGTGGTGCTGATTAAACAATGTAGATAATGATATCATGATTAAAAAATGAGTTAAGACTTTGAAAATACAGTTTCAACTTCATTAAGCAAAAAGCTCAATAACACAAATTGTCTCATTTGCATTGAACCTGATGAAGCATTAAGAAATTGATTGAGACCCTTTAAGTGAATTACCTCAGATGAATAAAATTAATTACTTTTACATCTGCCAAGTTATATATGTTCTAAAGCTCAAAACTTGAAAGTTAATAAAGGACATGCAAGGTGCTCTTACTTAATCACTGGAAGGAGAAACGATTACTGTAATACAGACAAGTTAGATAAGACATTGAAACTTCGATAAAGGAAACCGCATACATACATGCAGATATTTTATAGATCCAATGAACTATTCAACATTTGGTTATCTGCATACTTATCATGGGGTTTTCTTCATTGTGGGTGCATGTCCTCATGACTGTTGACCCCTTCATAGATAAATATATGTTTCCATTAAGTTTTGGATCCCTACGGTTTAATGCTCCAACACTGCAGACCTCTGCTGCTTGGTTTTAGAAATTGTAAACTCTCATATGCAGATATCCCCCCTCCCATAAGTCACTCCTTGGCTCTGCCCCCACCACCTCTAAGCACTGTCCCTTGTTTTTGCCCTCTACAAACCTCCCAGTGCTTTTTTTGTTTTTCGAAAATCTTTTTATTTGCGTATAAAAACATACAAAAGGTACTCAAACATACATTAACTCAATCAGACAGTCTTGACACGCTCCAGACAGTAGACCCATGCATGGGTCCCAGTAAAGCATTACAGTGCAAGAAAACATCAGGGAAAACACAGGTGCTGTGGTAAGGTGAAGCCATCAACTAAAATGGCTCATGCTCAAAAGATTGACAGTCAGTGCGGTAGTCCTCAAATGAGAAAAAACACAGCGAAGGTCAACTTAAAATTGTCCCTAAAAGAGGATATATGGAATACCCAGTGAACCTCTTAGTCAGCCGTTGTGGTAGAAGGTTCTGCCAACTATTTAGCCCAAAGTCTATCATATTTTCTATGTATCTTCTATGTAGATAGGTGTCCTTATACAGAGGAAGCACAAGCTTTTTCCAAAGGGAAAGGGAGGGTGGAGCCTATTTCTTCCAACACAAGGGGATAGTTTTCCTACCATAAAACAAAAGGAGGCCAATCAGGGTTCTTTCGGCTACCCTAGGTACCAGCTCTTCCACCAATCCCAGCAGACAACTTTTTGGAGATGAAACTATGGGGATATTTCATTCACCACAGAGAGTACTTGTGTCCAGTAGACACTGATTACATGACAACATCATTATATATTAACTAAATCTACCGGGGGAATGGTCACATCACCAGCACTCCAAGGAAAGGAAGGTCCTCATTTTATGCAACTGGTAAGGGGTAAGATATGTCCTGTGAATGATCTTATACTGTATGAGCCGGACTCTTAATGAGACAAGAATTTTAAATGGGAAATCCCATATCTCCTCCCGATCCTCAAGTTCCAGAACATAATGGAACCAGTGCTGACGAAGCATAGATTGTTCAGAGGAGGAGACCCGAAGGAGATGTGCATAAATGAAAGAAGTAGGTTTCTCTGAACATTCATAACGCAAAAACCCTTTCCAAGTCTGGTTGCACCAATAGTGTCTCTTTAGGAGGGAGCTAGCTGACTTCTGAAGGCATGGGACAACTATAAATATCTATAGATGTGAGGGCAGGACATTATATTGAAACATTAGATGGTTGAATGAGTATACTGAAAGATCTGAGGTGATATCCAAAATCAGTTTAATGTTGTATTTGGTCCACACTTTGGGGTCAAGGAGTTTAGAGAAGTGTGGTAAGGTAGGGTTTTTTCATTGAGGGGATTTTTTGTATGCTAACCCTGCTCTCCAGGCCTGAAGAGTTGTATGCATGGATGGAAGGGGTCAAATCATAGGGAGCTTTGGGTCCACGGTGAGGCAGGTCTAACAGTGCCTCCATAGAGGGCAAAACAATGGCTTCCAAAATCATAGCAGGGTTGGACTTATCTGGAATTAGCCACCAAACTGCAGATCCAACTGAGCCGCAACTAATTATTTATGGCAGTCTGAAAATGCCAAGCCCCCCCTGGGACGTTGGATGCATAAGGGTGGATAATGTATACAGAGGGGGATGTGGGCCCCAAAGGAAGGAAGAAAAAATCCTGTTCAATTGAGAAAAAAAACGATTGGGGAATGCACTGTGGGGAGTTACGGAACAAGTAATTAAATTTAGGGAGGATCTTCATTTTAATAAGGTTAATACAGCCTAGGAGGGAGAAAGGAAGTGTCATGGACTTGCAATAGTGTTTGGTAAGCTTACCTGTCCCTTCATGTCTGTATTAGAGCTCAGACTGCACTTTTGGTTCCTTTTTATCACCTCTACTTCCTGTTCCTGCCCCGCCCCAGGTTATCACAGGAAGTCTATATTAACCAGTGCACTGCAGGTCTGCTTTGCTGTTCAACAGTGTTTGTATCCTTCAATATGATTGTGCTCTATAATAGAACCGTATATAATATCTGATACCTACATCCCAAATTATACAGATGTTTGTTTCCTGTTTGCCATGTGCTTGATCTACTTTTCTGTGTACCGACTTTGGCTTGTCTCTGACTATTCCTGGTTGCCTGTTACCCTGACCTTTGGCCTGTCCCTTGGTTACCCTTGTCTGCCTGTTACCCCGACCTCAGCTTACCCATCACCATTCCGTGTGTCCTGAGTGGCTGCTTCCCTTCTCTCCCTACGGAACGTGACCTGGGGGACCCCAGGAGCCACGACCTGGGCCCAGCTGCAGCCAAGTCCATCCTCACCACTAGAGGCTCTGGTGAACACCTGCTGGGTCTTAGACTCTGCGCCCTGGGGAATCTTGGGCTCACGTTCCGGTCCACCCGCAGCAGTCTGCTATCGGGTTCACCACCTTGCGCTGCTCCCCTGCCTCCAACAGGGTGCATTTGTCATCTGGCCACAGGTGACCTGACAGGAAGGTTCTCTCATGCTTTCAGCTGAGCCTTGACAGTTTTACCAACCAGGTAGCTGGCAGAGCTAGACGTTTGGCTTCTGGATCAAAAGCAAGCAATTGGGACTTGGACCAGTTGACCTTAAGCCCTGTTCCTCCATGTACTTTTAGAGAATACAGAACCAAGTATCATTTTGTGGTGCTCGGTAATTTGAATGCCATTTGTTAATAATAACAAAAAATGCTATAAAATAAACTCCCTATTAATAATAGTTCCCTTCAGGCACATCCTCCCCCAACAACAATAGATCCTCCCCAGCAACAATAGTTTACCCCAGCAACAAATACCCCAACAGGAGTAAAATACACCCCCAGCAACAATAGATCCACACCAGCAACAACATATTCCTGCTAGCAACAATAGATCCCCCAGCAGGCAGCATCAATAGACCCTCTAGCAGTCAGAAACAATAGACCCTGTTTCAACAGTAGACCCCTCCCCCAGCAACATGAAACCCCAAACAGTAAATGGCCTCCAGCTACCCCTCCCAACAACAATAGATCATCGTAGCCAGCATCAAAAGACTCTCCAGCAAACTCCAGCACCCCTTGCCAATTCATGCATTGAGTGGTGAAGGTGCAAGAACTGCATACCACTGTGTTCCTGCTAAACTGCTAGTTGCATCATCAATATTAGTGATAGAAATATTTTTAAACATATGTAAGAATATTTAATAATAAATATCCGTCGTGGCGGGGGTCGAATTGGGTGAGGGAACTTTCCAAGTGTGAGACTAAGTGGATTTTCCTCACCCAGGCCCTCGCCCCGACGGGGTTAAATATAGAATTGGATCTGAATTGCTATATTAGCGATTCGTGAATTCCCCCCCCCCTTCTCTGGGGTCATTCTGTATCTTTGGTAGACATCAGGCAGTTTACCGGGTTGTGGATTATTCTTTATTTTATTACATTTCTTTATTTTATTACATTTTTTTATGGTTGTGATTTTTTAGCATATTTATGTATTTTTAACATACATGTGTTTTCTTCTGTGTATATATATTTTTAATATACATGGGGTGCTCTATATATATATATATATATACTGATCTTAGTTCACATGTTGTATATTCACGGTGATTAGCAATGTTATTCATTATGTGCAAAATTGTGGATGTTGCATTATGTGTTTTATGCGTTTGGCAACGCTCTGCAGACTTGATATCAGCACAGGGTAGATCCTTTGGATGACGCTTTTTACATTTAAATTGTCACCATTCAGTTTTATTGCAACATAAGCACTTTGTGACCGTTTAGTGTCTTTTCGGCATTTCCGGCGCTGTCCGATGTTCTAACAGTGTCACGGCCACTTTCCTTGTAGAAAGGATATACGTAATGTGGATGCGAGTGTTTACTTCCGCTGTCGGAAGCGCTGGTTGCCTTCCGGCTAGCCTACCGTTGTGCCGATAGGTCGCGGTGCGTTCCAGCGGAGTTATTTAGATGGTGGATGGCGTTGTCTGGTCACGCCCCCAGTTGAAGTCGGAAATGACGAAACGCGTCGGGGCGTGACCAGACGACGCATCCGACATCACGTGTTACGGCGGAGGACCCACCCGGAAGTATCTGGGCTGGCGTGGAGTCAACCCAGCGGACTGTACAAGTGAGGATTCCTACCTGGCCGCTTTTGCTATGACATAGAGCCTGCCTTTTACTACCTATGTGAGTGCAATTTACTTTTCAATAAAGTCTAGTTTTTACGGTACTTCACTATTGGAGCAATTTTTCCTTACATGTTATCACTGAGCCGAGTGGAGTCTGTGGGAAGGAGGTCTGGTTAAGTGTATGCAGCAGTGGTGAACAACCCAGGTCGTTTTATGTATACCTGCCATCTCTATCTATGAACCCTGCTTATTTTGCTCTTGTGTAAGAACACCTGAGCAACTTCATTTGGTGAGTTGCCACTTCTACTGACCTCTCGGTGTGACACTTGGTGGTGGTTGAAAGGTGATCCAGTATTAACATCACATATTCCTGGACGGTCTATGGACTTTTGAAGGACTTTACACCCTAATTAGAGTGTTTTATGCAACACCTTTATGCTTATGGTCGTATTGTTTTTATATTTTATGAGTCATATCAGATTGACTTTTTGCGCTACTATTCTTTTGTTTAAATAAATATCTTGCGCTCATACTTAATTATATCAGAATATTTATACTGCTCTGGATATAGCAGTGTATTTATTTATGGTTAATAAGCAAAGAACCGTGCGGAAGGAGACTCTCCACTTATGCCATAAATCAATTTGTCGTGAATTCTTTTTAATTGATTAATTTCTTTTTAAAAGCATATACCAATCTTAGTGAGTACAGTCTACAGTATGGAATATATATAAAATATTTATTCTCCAGACATGTAAATCACAATATATGATCAAACAAGAAGTGACACAAAAATATAACTCTACATAAAATACTAACTTCAAACAATCAATGCAATGTGATGTTTAGCTCAATAATGAAAGTGAAACTGAAACAAAGTGAAAGTAAAACGAAAGCAAGATTACCATTTCTTCCCAGGTATAGCATAAGCCATAGGTAAGTGTTCTATATAAACAGACTACAATGGTCTGCGCAATGCATAGCCGAAAGTCACTACACTGCAGATGAGTGAGAATAAGCCATGCAAAACGGAAGACTTCAAATTGCAAATAATGCACTAAATCTGATATTAATAAAAATGTATAAAAACAAAAATCAGCTTTCTAGAGAAAAATCTACTATGGTTCATACGGCTGGCATTGTAATCTCATTACCCTTAAATATGCAATATAAAACATATAAGGAAGGAAATAAACAATTGTTGAATAAAATCAAATAACATAGCAAGGCATATTTACCACACTTAAGATGGCCGCTAGCTTCAAATGGTCGTTACCAGAGTCCTAAGATGGATGCCAGTGAGGGAGGAGTTTCCTCCAAGTTTCAGATGAATGGTCTTTTTGTAAGAACAAAGGGCTATAAAAATTACCATAAGTTAAACCCAGAGGGATGAAACATTATTCCCTTTGGCTGGGATATTCTATACCTAAACTGGTGAGGTCAGAGACACACCTCTTTTGATAATTAACCCAATACTTGGTATAATAAAATTAAAGGATGATTTCTCTATATGTAAGAGTAATCATAAAACACAACATAAAACTTTGTCCAGACTCCCAGTACATACATAAATGTCCATCTGTATCTCCATCATTCTCTGGCAATTATTGGATCTGGTAAACCATTTTAATAATAATTATTTTTAATACAATATAATATTTCTATATGGGAATATCTCAACTATCCCAAAACTGCATCTGGTATTTTGTCTACAGGAGGCAGTATTGCACTGTTCATTAGAGTTAACATAATTACCACTATGTCCTTATCTGATGACCTTTCTGACCTCTGGCTAGTGGCTAGTGAATAGCCATTACTTATTTGACCATGCCAAAGGCTGTCAGACATAGTGTCTAGTTTGTAATATTTACGACACCTTGAACACTTAAACTAGTCCAAAGCAATTCTTATATAAACACTCCTACCACATGCCTTGAAATGAAGTAATATGTTTTTAACTCTAGTCTTAAGTCTAAGTAAGATTACTACTTTAAGAATACAAACCCAAAATGTGATATAACATTCCTAAATATATATGTATATGCCTTACATAATATAATGACATAATTATGGCTAATATCTTCTCACACATAATGATGTATCTTAAAAACTTATATATAGCTCATTTTAAAATACAACTAGAATATACTGGGGTATTGTCCATTGTTATATACAGATAAGATTACAAGCTAGACTAGTATGGTGTCACTAATTGTCCTTATCTGATGAGATGTGTAAAGGACTCTTATTTATGACAAAAGAAAATAGAAATGTCTGCTGAAAGTATAAGATCCTATTGTAAGCCTGTGAGAGACATTTTGTTTAACAAGTACATATATGAACTTTCTTTGACCTTAAAAACAAAATGGACGCTGCACCATTCAGAATCTCATATGCATAATATGAAATATTGTCACGGAACCATGAACCAGACGTACAACAACAGATAAGTGAAAATAAGAAAGCTTTATTGAAAAACAAGCTATAAAGCAAAAGTCCAAACGGATGGCGAAACCGATGCAGAGTCTTTGCGAAGCCAGGGTTTAGGAACCAGCAGGGTAGTCAGACGAAGCCAGGAACAGGAACCAGCAGGGTAGTCAGACGAAGCCAGGATCAGGAACCAGCAGGGTAGTCAGACGAAGCCAGGAACAGGAACCAGAAGTAGCAGCAGTCTTAGTAGCATGTGAACACAGGAGGACCAAGCAGGGAACTGAAGCCACAGACCTCCTATATATATGAGCTAGGTATCCAGCTCCTCCCAGTGGGAAGGAGGAGCCGCAGGGTGGGAGGCTACAAGAAACCCAGAAACCAAGATGGCCGCCAGCACATGTCAAACGAAGGAGAACAGCAAGAAGGTAAGACCATGACAGTACCTCCCCCTCAAGGGCCCCTCCTCTGCGGAGTAAAGAACGGTTTCTGAGGGAAGCGTGCGTGGAAGGCTCGGAGCAAGGCAGGAGCATGGACATCTGCGGAGGGAACCCAGGAACGCTCCTCTGGACCATAACCACGCCAATGAACCAAAAACTGCACCCGACCGCGGACCAGGTGTGAGTCCAGGATATTGCTCACCTCATACTCCTCACGATTGCCCACTCGGACCGGACGAGGCCGAGGAACCGAGGAAGTGAAACGATTACACACCAGAGGCTTCAACAGGGAGACATGAAACACGTTGGAGATCCGCATGCCAGGAGGAAGCGCAAGGGCATAGGCTACCGGGTTTACCCTGCGAAGCACTCGGAAGGGACCAACAAAGCGAGGCGCCAGCTTGGGAGTGGGCACTCGAAGGTTGAGGTTGCGGGTGGACAACCATACACGGTCTCCGGCCTGGTAGGAAGGAGCAGGCGCTCGTCTGCGATCAGCCTGGAGTCTCTGGCGCTGCGCAGAGACCTCAAGGGACTTCTGGATCTGTACCCAAGAAGCACGTAGGACGGAAAGGTGATCCTCCACAGCCGGAATATCCTGGGGAGAGAATACCTCCGGTAACACGGCAGGTTGGAACCCATAGTTGGCCATGAAGGGAGACGTCCCAGAGGAAGAGTTCACCGCCGTGTTCCTGGCAAACTCAGCCCAAGGCAGGAGGTCAACCCAATTGTCTTGGTGATCGGAGACATAGCAACGAAGGAATTGCTCCAAGGCCTGATTGGAACGTTCTGCGGCCCCATTGGACTGAGGGTGGTAGGCCGAGGAGAAGGAGAGATGAATCCCCAACTGGGAGCAAAAGGCGCGCCAGAACCTGGACACAAACTGACTCCCCCGATCCGACACAATCTCCTTGGGCAAACCGTGCAACCGGAAGACCTCCCTGGCAAAAATCGTGGCCAACTCCTGTGCAGAGGGTAACTTCTTGAGAGGAACACAGTGACACATTTTGGAAAACCGATCCACAATCATGAGAATGACCGTATGGCCTCGGGACGCAGGGAGGTCCACAATGAAATCCATCCCCAGGTGTGACCATGGGCGCTCCCCGGTGGCTAAGGGTTGCAGAAGGCCCAACGGAAGGTGCCGAGGGGACTTACTCTGGGCACAAACGGAGCATGCCGCTACATATGCGGCGATGTCGGAACGTAGGGAAGGCCACCAGAACAGACGTGAAACAGCCCAGGACAGCTGATTCTTTCCAGGATGCCCCGCGGTCTTGGAGTTATGGTAGGTTCGCAACAACCGAGTGCGCAACTCCTCAGGCACAAAACATCTGCCGTTGGGTCTCCCAGAGGGAGCACCAGATTGAGCCGCCAAAATCTGCTCACCCAGGGGAGAGGTAAGGCTGGTGCGAATGGCAGCCAGGATCTGATTCAGAGGTATGACCGAAGTCGGAATCGACTCCTCCCTGGACAGGTCGGAGTACTGCCGTGATAAGGCATCAGCCCTGATGTTCTTGGAACCGGGTAGGTAGGAGACCACGTAATTAAAACGTGACAAGAACAGAGCCCATCTGGCCTGATGTGGTGTCAATCTCTTGGCCTCAGAGAGGTAGGTCAGATTCTTGTGGTCCGTCAGGATGAGGACCGGAACCACCGAACCCTCGAGCAAGTGCCTCCATTCTTTAAGAGCCTGCACGATGGCCAATAACTCCCTGTCACCAATCTGGTAGTTGCACTCCGCGGAAGACAGTTTCCGGGAGTAAAACCCACAAGGGAGCAGAGGACCCTCTGGTGTTCTACGCTGAGACAGAAGGGCGCCTACTCCCGTCTCAGACGCGTCGACCTCGAGGACAAAGGGCAACCCAGGGTTGGGATGCGACAGAATCGGAGCCGACACAAAGGCGGACTTTAGAGCCTCAAAAGCTCGGATGGCCTCGGGCGGCCAGACCTGGGAATTACTGCCCTTCCTGGTCAGATCCGTGAGAGGCTTGGCTAGCATGGAAAAGTCCCTGATGAACTTCCGATAATAATTGGCGAAGCCCAAAAAGCGCTGCAGGGAGCGAAGACCACTGGGCTGGGGCCACTGTAAGACAGCCGAAACCTTCTCAGGATCCATGGAGAACCCCTCAGCGGAAATGATGTAACCTAAGAAGGTTACCTGGGATCGGTGAAATTCGCATTTCTCAAGCTTACCGAACAGCTTGTTCTCTCGTAACCGTTGCAACACTCGTTTGACATCCAGAATGTGGGTCTCCATGGACTCAGAATATACCAAGATGTCATCCAGGTAGACCACCACACACTGCTGCAACAGGTCACGGAAAACATCGTTGATGAATTCCTGAAAGACTGCGGGCGCATTGCACAGCCCAAAGGGCATAACCAAGGATTCATAATGACCGGTCCTGGTGTTAAACGCGGTCTTCCACTCATCGCCCGCCTTGATCCTTACGAGGTTATATGCCGCCCTCAGGTCGAGTTTGGTAAAGACCGTGGCCCCTTTAAGGCGATCGAACAGCTCGGAAATCAAGGGTATCGGGTAAGCGTTCTTGATCGTGATGCGATTGAGACCCCTGTAATCGATGCAAGGCCTCAACTCACCGCCCTTCTTTTTCACAAAGAAAAATCCAGCCCCTGCCGGGGACGAGGATTTGCGAATGTGTCCACGTGAAAGCGCCTCCCTCACGTACTCCTCCATGGCCTCATTCTCCGCTACCGACAGTGGATAGACTTTGCCACGAGGAGGAACGGCACCAGATTGTAACTCGATGGCACAATCGTATGGGCGGTGCGGAGGTAGGGCAACCGCGCGCACCTTATCGAATACATCCCGGTACTCCTCGTATTCAGGGGGCAACAGAGAGTCCGAGGAAGTACACAGCAACTTGACAGGCCCATGGATGCAACTAGCCCCACACTGCGGTGACCACGAGAGGATCTCGGCCGATCTCCAATCGAAAATTGGATTATGCTTCTGGAGCCAGGGGTACCCCAAGACCACCGAGTAGTGTGGAGACGAAATAACCTGGAAGCAGACCGACTCTCTGTGGACGGCACCAATGGCTAACCCCACTGGAAGGGTCTCATGAGTCACGTGTGGCGGCAGAAGGGGTCTGCCGTCTATCGCCTCAAGAGCCAGAGGAGAACCTCGAGCCTGCAGAGGAATGGAATTGGCGGCAGAGAACACACTATCAATGAACAAACCACCAGCACCAGAGTCCACCAACGCCTGGGTCGTCACCGAGCCCCCGACCCAGGAAAGGACAACAGTGATCAGTGGTTTGTCAACACGGGAAACTGGGGACGAGGAGACTCCACCCAAGATCTGCCCCTGACAGGATCTCAGGTGCGAGCGTTTCCCTGGACGGTTCGGACATGCCAACCGAAAATGCCCACCGAGACCACAGTACATGCATCGGCCCTCGCGTCTCCGGAGTACCCTCTCCCCCTCGGACAGGCGAGCAAACCCCAGCTGCATGGGTTCACCCCCAGACAAGTCATCCCCAGGAGGCGTGGGAGGAGAGGGAGGCACGGGTGGGACAACAAAGGTAGGCGCCAATCTGTTAGGAGGCCTCCGCAGACTCTCCTTAAAGGAAGGTCTCTCCCTGAGTCTGGTGTCAATCAAAATCAGGAAAGAAATAAGAGACTCGAGCTCCACTGGTAGGTCCTTAGCTGCAACCTCATCCTTCAAGGCATCCGAGAGACCATGAGAGAAAGCAGAGACCAGAGCCTCATTATTCCAGCCCACCTCTGCTGCCAGGGTACGAAACTCAATGGCGTATTCAGCTACGGATCGTGAACCCTGTCTGATGGACATAAGGAGCTTCGCAGCAGAGGCAGCACGAGCTGGCACATCGAATACCTTCCGAAGAGAAGCAACAAAACCGGAAAACTCGGCAACCACCGGATTGTTGTTCTCCCATAAAGGGCTGGCCCAGGCCAAGGCCTTGTCCGAGAGCAGCGAGATTAAGAAGCCCACCTTTGATCTCTCAGTAGGAAAGGCATGTGGCAGCAACTCGAAATAAATGCCCACCTGGTTAAGGAAACCTCGGCACTGAGTTGGCTCTCCCCCAAAGCGCTGTGGAAGGGGGGCAGAACCGGACATACCCCGAAACACCGCAGGCGCAACAACAGGTGTCGGGGTAGACTCTGGCGCAACAACCGGAGCGGCAGTAGGAGCGGACCCAGGAGCGACAACCGACCCATCGGCAACGGGAGCGAAATGAACCGTGCGTTCAAGCAGGGTTTGCAACGCCACGGCGAACTGACCCAACAGGTGATCCTGCTGATCAAGTCTGGCAACCAGCGTGGGTAGTGAGGATGGCCCTGCACCGTCAGAATTCGTGGCCTGGGGTACCGTGCGTTCAAGCAGGGTTTGCAACACCACGGCGAACCGACCCAACAGGTGATCCTGCTGATCAAGTCTGGCAACCAGCGTGGGTAGCGAGGATGGCCCTGTACCGTCAGAATTCATGGCTTGGTCCTAATGTCACGGAACCATGAACCAGACGTACAACAACAGATAAGTGAAAATAAGAAAGCTTTATTGAAAAACAAGCTATAAAGCAAAAGTCCAAACGGATGGCGAAACCGATGCAGAGTCCTTGCGAAGCCAGGGATCAGGAACCAGCAGGGTAGTCAGACGAAGCCAGGAACAGGAACCAGCAGGGTAGTCAGACGAAGCCAGGATCAGGAACCAGCAGGGTAGTCAGACGAAGCCAGGAACAGGAACCAGAAGTAGCAGCAGTCTTAGTAGCATGTGAACACAGGAGGACCAAGCAGGGAACTGAAGCCACAGACCTCCTATATATATGAGCTAGGTATCCAGCTCCTCCCAGTGGGAAGGAGGAGCCGCAGGGTGGGAGGCTACAAGAAACCCAGAAACCAAGATGGCCGCCAGCACATGTCAAACGAAGGAGAACAGCAAGAAGGTAAGACCATGACAAATATACATGGCTTTTTAAATCATTTTTTTTTCTATTATTATATTAATAACCCCCAATAACCCCGACACATATAAAACTATTTAGGGGGAAAATCCTTCCCATCTGTTTCCCAAATCGCTATTTTTCTCCTGATTGGGTAACAACATCTGCCCACTAGCATGGCAAAGAAGGAAATGCTAAATTGTCTATAGGCAGAGAACACATGGAGTCCAAATGCAGTAGCAAGAATGTATTTCAACAGAAGTCCAGCAATAAAAAACAGACCCGGCAAGAAAGGCAACCCGACTGGGAACACTCACAAATTGTAACAGCAAAACGGAAGAAAAATGGTGGACCAGAGGTGCGGACAGTCTTAAGGGAGTGGACTGCCTTGCCAGTTTGCACCCAATCAAGGAGGCTTCCAGGAAGGATGGCATGTCCCTGCACTTTCCCTACTCCTTTCCCTCATGCTGAGCACGGTCCCTGCCAGACGGGTGATCTGCCACTACTCTAGCCACTTGCAAAATGCGCTCCAAACCTGGGAGCTACGGTCCTAAATAGACTCTGCCTGACCAAAGATGGCTGCCAATGTCAGCACCAAATCAGATAGCTGCCTCCCTGTGACTGAGGAAACCATAGAGAAACTAGGTACTCTTGACTTCCTTCTCTTCCTGCACTGCCGCTGTGGAGGAGCGCCACATTCAGTGGACGGTACCTGCTTACATTTCAGTCACAGCTTGCATGACAATGACACCTCTACCCTTCCTATAAGAGACAGCCAAATGCATAGATCAGTAAGAGAGGAAGCAGCAAGAGATGGGAATGAGGAGACTGTCGACTTTTCACAAAAAGTCTAAATTCGCTATTCATTAACTCCTAGTTTTAGGCATAACATTTTAGGAAAAGAGGTCTTTGAAAATAACTGATAGAGTGACTCATGGAGGTAATAAACTGTTTATTTGCATGGGAAATGGAAAGACTCGCTTCAAAGCTAAAGTTTAATCTGCTTGCATTTTGCCATCTCTGAATCATCCTTTCCTCCCGCGTCAACATGCTAATGACATTTTTTATGAAAACCTGTTTTCACCACATATCTTATTTTAGACACAGTGATGTCATCACTGGGCCTCTGTGCTTCTCTGGCTGGTGGTGGTGGTGGTGGGGAGGGGGGGGGGGGTCACAGGGTTCTGTACATAGCATCCTAAAAACATTACAGCACCTGCTTCAATTCCTTAATGGGTGGATGTCAGTCTGGGGGGGAGTGGGCATTTTTAGTCAGGCTGCAGTCTGCAGACTGCTCTAGGTATTGGCTGTATGTGATGCTGAGCCTCCATGATTGAAAGAATCCAGTGAATGAATGGAACTGGACAGGAACAGTAAGACTGGGGAAGAAAATGCTGGATGATGCTGGACATCCTCCAGCCAGGAGTCGGGCTTTATTTGACTTATTGCAACTGTCTACAACTGTGCAACACTGAAGGGAAGGCTGAAGGAGTTCAGCCTTAAAGTAAATAGATCATTAAAAGGGGACTGTAATGGTTGTTCGCCAATTTAACCACTTGCCGAACACTCTATACCAGTTTTACTGCTACAGGGCGGCGCCTGTGGCAGGATCACGTATATATACCGTACATGATCCTGCACTTTTGGGTAGCAGGTGCGAATTCATGCCGCCGGTTGCTTTTGTTTGCTGTGATTGTTCACAGTGGGAGCCGATCAGTGGGTATCACGGACTAGATGTCCACCGACGTTACACAGGCAGTACGGCAATCTGCCTATGTAAACAAGGCAGATTGCTGTTCTGTCAGTTCAGAAGGCATGGATCCTGTGCTCCTGCAAAGCAGGGACATGGATCAATCCCTTCCCTTAGTAAAAGCACCTCCTACACAGTAAACAAACACAGGCTAGGCACACAGATAACCTTTTGATTGCCCCCGATGTTAACCCCATCCTAGCCAGTGTCATTGGTACAGTGACAGTGCATATATTTAGCACTGATTGCTGTATTAGTGTCACTGGTCCCCAAAAAGTGTCAGTTAGTGTCTGATTTGGGCACTACAATATCGCAGTCCCGCTATAAGCCGCTTATCGCCGCCATTACTAGTAAAAATAAATAAGTAATATTTCCATAAATATATCCAATAGCATGCAGACGCGATAACTTTTGCCCAAACCAATCAATATACACTTATTTGGATTTTTTTATACCAAAAATATGTATCAGAATACGTATTGGTCTTAATTGATGAAGAACATTTTTGTATTGGATATGTTTTATAGCAGAATGTAAAAAATATTGTTTTTTTTTTTTTTTTTTTTAAATTGTTGTTTCTTTTTCTTTGTTTATAGCGCAAAAAATTAAAAAAGCAGAAGTACTCAAATACCACCAAATGCAAGCTCTATTTGTGGGAAAAAAAGGACATATATTTTATTTGGGTATGCACGACCACACAATTGTCACTTAAAGTAACACAGTGCTGTATCGCAAAAAATGGGCTGGTCATAAAGGGAGGATAATCTTCCAGAACTGAAGTGGTTAAAGGAAAAATATATATATATATTTTTATAAGTTCATACACTTATCTTTGATTTTGGTTACAGACATTTTACGCATTGTGATAAAAATGCCAACTCTGCATTTTAATTAATCCTAAAGCCATGAAGCCTTTGACTAACTAAAAACTAACTTTTAATAAACATAGGTGAAGCCACAGTGTTTTCACGTTTTGGATAGTGTGTGGAAAGAATATAAATTCACCCTCTATGGGACCCGAATTTGAAAAATCAAAAGTCCCCATTTTGATGGCTTATATGCAGGTTATTGGCCATGAAAAGAGTATGGAGGCCTGGGTACCGCCCTGGGGGACATGTATCAATGCAAATTTTTTCTCTAAAAAAAAGATAGTTTTTACAGGATCAGTGATTTTTTTTTTTTTTTCTTTTTAAATGGTTTTTATTAAAGGCAAAAGAAACATGGCACAGTAATATGCAGTGAAAATATTAGGTACATGCCTTGATAAAACAAGGCGCTTTAAAATACAAAACTGCAGCATATAGCATTCAAATAACAGGTAACTAGGTGATACATGAATGGGATCGACCCGGCATCCCGTCTGAAAAGCAATGAGGGTATACTCAAACTGTGGGTGTGGCCGAGGCCACACTGCGGGGATGGACCCTGGATCAGTGATTTTAAGGATGTTTAAAGTGAAACAAAAAAATGAAAAATTCCTTTAAATATAGTGCCTTTTTTAGTCCCTTAGAAAAAAAAAAAAATGATATTTAAATTGCCAGAAATACAATGCCAATACAAAAATATTAAAAACAATGGCATTTTTATTTTTATCATAAGGGAATTGTTAATAACTGCTTCCTGTCTTTATTTATTTTTGACACTTTTTTGGTAAATGGGTAGGGGTACAATGTACTCCATAGTCATTCACATGGGGGGGGGGATCTGGGGTCCACTTTGTTAAAGGGGGCTTCCAGATTATGATAAGCCCCATGTATAATAATAATAATAATAATAATAATAATGTCCGCAGATCCCCACAACCGCCGCCAAGGATTGTTGGGAAGAGGCCCTTGTCCCCATGAACATGGATTTGGCATGTGGCTTGGTATGGTTCAGGGGGGGGTTCCCTCGCCCCCCTTTCCTATCCTGCCAGGCTGCATGCTCGGATAAGGGCCTGGTAACGATTGGTGGGGGACCCCCACACTGTTTTTTTTTTCACTTTTTTCTTCCCGTCCCGCTCCTTAACCAGCTATTCACTGTCACTTTTTTCTTCCCGTCCCACGCCTTTAACCAGCTATTCACTGTGCTCTGATTGGGCAAAGCATTGGGGTGCTTGGCGGATAAATATCCCCTGCAAATTCGGTTGTCCAGTGAGTGGGCGAACAGGCGATGTTCAGGCTGTACTTTAGCTTGGCTTAAACTGTTTGCCCTACTCTACCCACTGGATATTTAAATGGTAAAGCTCGAAGAACCAGATAATAATATGCACTGCATCCCCTTTATAGGAATAAGCTTAAAGACTGCACATAAATATTTTACTAGACTAGAGGATTGCTGGGGTCCTTCCTAAGCTTTATTAAAAGAAATAGTGATCCAGCATGATATTGTGCTAGGATATTAGGCCATCCAATTACTGCAGCCACTCAGTTCAATTCAATTTTGAGCACATTTGCTTTTTAGGAGTTGGTGTAACGGAAAAGCCATGCAAAGATTATACCAGGATGTGTAAAGCATCAATAAACACAGCACAAGTCAGACTAAAATCAATGGCAGACAAACAAAATCTCTTCCAAACAACAATACCGATCTTCCCTCTATCTACCTCTATTTAATACATATCGATTAGACCTTCATTTGGTGCAGTTTCACTTAATTACGAAAGCAATGAATTTTAATAAGAATACAGATATTCTTTGTAGGAAACATACAATTAAAAAAAAACTTTTTTCATTCCATCTTTAAAGTAGATATAAAGGCCAAACATTTTTGCCTTAATGCATTTCTTGCATTAAAGCTACAGTAGGTTTACATCTATGCATGTTGTGGTTGATGTATTTTTCCCATTTTTCCGGCACGTTTTGCATTTTTGAACATGTATTTGTATGAATTTTTGTGGGTTTTTTTGACTAATAGGAAAGTATGACAGTGCTGTTCATGTACTGTGACTTCGGTGCAACTCGGATATGACTTTACACTGTCTGGCAATCAAGTAGCATCAAAGTAGTGCAGGAACCTTTATGCGTCCAAAGTTGCATGTAGGCTTTAGGGTTAAGCGCCAGGATTAGGGTTAAGGGGTAGGGTATTGCTAAGGGTAAGGATTAAATGCTAGGGTTAAGGACTAGGAGTAGGGATAACTGTTAGGGTTGAGAGTTACAGTTAGGGTTAGCAGTAATCATTAGGGTTGGGGTTAGCTGCGATTGTTAGGGTTAGTGGTAATTGTTAGGGTTAGCATTCTAATCCTAATAATTACTACTAACACTAACAATTACCACTAAATCTAACTGTAACTGTAACTCTAACCCTAACTATAACATTTTACCCTAACTGTTAACACTAACATTTAACCTAACCCCAGCCCTTAACCCTCACCTTAGCTCTTAACTCTAACCCTAACATTTAACCCTAACCAGGCATATTCCCGGTGGGCTGCGGCGGCGCTTTCACTCAGTCCGACTCCTCACAGTAGAAGTTAATTTCCCTCACTGCGGCCAGTGTACTTGCCAGCTACACCGGCTCCGTGGCCAATCAGCCTTCTGCTCAGGGGGGGTGTGAGTCACACCCCCCTGAGCAGAAGGCTGATTGGCCGTGGAGCCGGAAGTCAAGAGAAGTAGTCAACAGCGTGTTCTTTCCCGCCGCGCCGGTGTCCTACCTGGCGCGGCCAGCAGCCCAGCCCGCAGCATCGGCATCTAAGCAGCTGCAGATGGCAGCTCCTTCAGTCCGACTCCGGGCTGCTCAGGGGGGGGGGGGGCGGCGGATGTCGGGCCGGGGAGCGAAGGTAAGTGCGACTCCAGTGCCTGCAGTGCTGTGCAGCCCCGGCCATGTGTACTGAATAGGAGGGGGATGGGGCGGCTTCATATAGAGCAGGGCTTCCCAAACTTTTGTGGGCCGAGACCCACTTCTGAATACAGTTATTTTTCGGGACCCACTGTAATTGAATATTGTAAAGTGGTACGGAATTTGTTGGCGCTATATAAATGCAAATATTAATAATAATAATGCATATTTTAAAGGGAGGGGATTTTAAATTAAAAATATCAATCAATTTATTTTTGAATGCACTTAATATTTAAATAAATATAAGGCTATATGGCATTCACCCTCCTTCCTCTACCAGCGGTCCACAGTGAAGGTGAAGCCCCTGTTTGCCCTCTCCAGGGCCCAGCACACCTCACCCAGAGTCTCCATGATGAGGAGCTCTATGCTGGTCTTGGTGTCCTGGCTCTTCTCCTTCAGATCCTCTCCTGGGGTCACAGAAGCTGCCATGAACTCCTGACCCCACCAGGCCACCTGGTCCTCCTATGGCACCAAGGCTGCTGTCTCTGTCCGCTATAGCTGAGAGAATCCCGCCGCCAGTCTAGCCACCACCACTGCTGCCAGCAGGACCGAGGAGCTGGCTCTGCAACCCATGAACATATCCTACATAACAGCCCACATACGTACTCATTGATGCAAGTATCCTCCTCGTGGGAAATGCAGACCAGCCTCCATAAACTGCATGGGCGGGGTCCTGAATCCATCGCGATTTGACTGTTCTGGCTCTCTGTAATTTGCGCAGGCTCGCACAGCACAATTTAAGCAGGCCCGCTCTCAGTGATTTCCAGCTCATCACGACCCACTCAAATGCAGCTCACGACCCACCAGTGGGTCCCGACCCACAGTTTAGGAACTCCTGATATAGAGGATTTGATGTTTCCCTATTCCGGCTCCTGCTGCCGCTGGATGGATGCCTCCTCCCTTCTGCAGGCATTCTGCGGCTGCAGGAGAAAAATGGAAATATCAATTTCTCTATATGCAGCTGTCCCATCCCCCTCCTACACAACTTCTTTTACTGCCCCCCCAGTGCTCTTAACCCCCCCCAGTGATCTTAGCCCCCCTCTCCAGTGCTCTTAACCCTCCCCCAGTGCTCTTAGCCCCCCAGTGCTCTTACCCGCCCCCCCAGTTCTCTTAACCCCCCTGTGCTCTTTATCCCCCCCTGTGCTCCTTAGCCCCCCCCGTGCTCTTCAAGTCCCCACAGTGCTTTTCATATCCCCCTATGCTCTCTGGCTCCCCCAGTGCTCTCCACCCCCCTGTGCTCCCTGGCTCCTCCCTAAGTGATTTCCAGTTCCCCCCCATGCTCTCCATCCCCCTGGTTTTCCCTGTCCGCCCCCCCCCCAGTGCTGTCCACACCCTGTGCCTTCCAACCCCCCTGCAATGCTTTCCAAACCCCCCCTTAATTCTCTCCAGTCCCCCCCCCCCTTGCCCTTCAGCTCCTCCAGTGCTATCTGCTTTCCCTGTGCTCTCCGGCCCCCCTAGTGTCCTTCTATCTTCTTTCATGTCTGCAGTCTCTGACCTTCTCTTGTATCACATCCGCAGTCTCTTGAACATCTCCTGTACTATGTCTGCAGTCTCTGACCATCTCCTGTATCATGTCTGCAGTCTCTGACCATCTCCTGTATCATGTCTGCAGTCTCTGACCATCTCCTGTATCATGTCCTCAGTCTCTGACCATCTCCTGTATCATGTCTGCAGTCTCTGGCCATCTCCTGTATCATGTCTGCAGTCTCTGCCAATCTCCTGTACTATGTCTGCAGTCTCTGACCATCTCTTATATCATGTCTGCAGTCTCTAACCATCTCTTGTATCATGTCTGCAGTCTCTGACCATCTCTTGTATCATGTCTGCAGTCTCTGACCATCTCTTATATCATGTCTGAAGTCTCTGACCATCTCTTGTATCATGTCTGCAGTCTCTGACCATCTCTTTTATCACGTCTGCAGCCTCTGACCATCTCTTGTATCACGTCTGCAGTCTCTGACCATCTCTTGTATCATGTCTGCAGTCTCTGACCATCTCTTATATCATGTCTGAAGTCTCTGACCATCTCTTGTATCATGTCTGCAGTCTCTGACCATCTCTTATATCATGTCTGAAGTCTCTGACCATCTCTTGTATCATGTCTGCAGTCTCTGACCATCTCTTTTATCACGTCTGCAGCCTCTGACCATCTCTTGTATCACGTCTGAAGTCTCTGACCATCTCTTGTATCGTCTCTGACCATCTCTTGTATCACGTCTGCAGTCTCTGACCATCTCTTGTATCATGTCCTCAGTCTCTGACCATCTCCTGTATCATGTCCTCAGTCTCTGACCATTTCCTGTATCATGTACTCAGTCTCTGACCATCTCCTGTATCATGTCTGCAGTCTCTGACCATCTCCTGTATCATGTCTGCGGTCTCTGACCATCTCCTGTATCATGTCTGCAGTCTCTGACCATCTCCTGTATCATGTCCTCAGTTTCTGACCATCTCCTGTATCATGTCTGCAGTCTCTGCCAATCTCCTGTACTATGTCTGCAGTCTCTGACCATCTCTTATATCATGTCTGCAGTCTCTGACCATCTCTTGTATCATGTCTGCAGTCTCTGACCATCTCTTATATCATGTCTGCAGTCTCTGACCATCTCTTGTATCATGTCTGCAGTCTCTGACCATCTCTTATATCATGTCTGAAGTCTCTGACCATCTCTTGTATCATGTCTTCAGTCTCTGACCATCTCTTTTATCACGTCTGCAGCCTCTGACCATCTCTTGTATCACGTCTGCAGTCTCTGACCATCTCTTGTATCGTCTCTGACCATCTCTTGTATCACGTCTGCAGTCTCTGACCATCTCTTGTATCATGTCCTCAGTCTCTGACCATCTCCTGTATCATGTCCTCAGTCTCTGACCATCTCCTGTATCATGTCCTCAGTCTCATACCATCTCCTGTATCATGTCCTCAGTCTCTGACCATTTCCTGTATCATGTCCTCAGTCTCTGACCATCTCCTGTATCATGTCCTCAGTCTCTGACCATCTCCTGTATCATGTCCTCAGTCTCATACCATCTCCTGTATCATGTCCTCAGTCTCATACCATCTCCTGTATCATGTCCTCAGTCTCTGACCATTTCCTGTATCATGTCCTCAGTCTCTGACCATCTCCTGTATCATGTCCTCAGTCTCTGACCATCTGCTGTATCATGTCCTCAGCCTCTGACCATCTCCTGTATCATGCTCTCAGTCTCTGACTGTCTCCTGTATCATGTCCTCAGTCTCTGAACATCTCCTGTATCATGTCCTCAGTCTCTGACCATCTCCTGTATCATGTCCTCAGACTCTGACCATCTCCTGTATCATGTCCTCAGTCTCTGACCATCTCCTGTATAATGTCCTCAGTCTCTGACTATCTTCTGTATCATGTCTGTAGTCTCTGACCATCTCTTGTATCAGGTCCGTAGTCTCTGACCATCTCTTGTATCATGTTTGCAGTCTCTGACCATCTCCTGTACTATGTCCAGCGGGAACACTCTGCAGCCACACCGCACAGCACACCCAAGGTAAGTGGAGGACTGGAGAGAGGAGTGACTTCTACTTAGGGATTTCTTTTGTAGATAGGCTGGGCTTGCACTGGCAGCAACAATTTTATTCAAAGAAATCATTATTTCTTCTGCAAATAGGCTGGCACTGGCAGCAACAATTTAATTCAAATCAGGATTTATTTTGCAAATAGGCTGGCCTGGCACTGGCAGCCAGGCATAGTACTAGTCTAGTACTATGCCTGCCAGTGCCAGGTCAGCCTATTTGCAGAAGAAATCCTGATTTGAATAAAATTGTTGCTGCCAGTGCAAGCCTACCAGGGCTGATCTGAAGTGTGAAGGTGCAGGAATTGGGGTGATCTGAGTTGTGAAGGTGCAGGAATTGGGGTGATCTGAGATGTGATGGTGCAAGAATTGGGGTGATCTGAGGTGTGAAGGTGCAGGAATTGGGGTGATCTGAAGTGTGAAGGAGCAGGAATTGGGCTGATCTGAGGTGGGATAGTACAGGAATTGGGGTGATCTGATGTGTGAAGGTGCAGGAATTGGGGTGATCTGAGGTGTGAAGGTGCAGGAATTGGGGTGATCTGAGGTGTGATAGTGCTGGAATTGGGACTGATCTGATGTGTGATAGTGCAGGAATTGGGACTGATCTGAGGTGTGAAGGTACAGGAATTGGGGTGATCTGATTTGTGAAGGTGCAAAGCTCACTTGATTTCTTACTATTATTCAAGCGGTTTACAGCAGTTTCCTTATATGAAGTTGACAGTTGTTTTTTATGTGTCTGGCACTCCCAATTTCTTTGAAAACATTTTTCGGCACACTGTGCCCAAAAAGGTTCTCTACCCCTTGATTAGAGTAACCCTCATCTTGTGCTGCTTCATACTATTTTTAGGACTCAACCATCAAAACAGGATTTAAAGTAAGACAAAAAAAAAAAAACAGCATCATATGGCAGCTCTGATCTAAATTGGACCCAGTCTGTCAGATTAAACTAAAAAAGGTACCGTAATCGAATCCACACATCCTGGAACATTAAATCCTGTCATCAACCATCCCGACGAACGCCACGCCCCAGTCACGCCCCCCCCCCCTCCCGGGCTACTCAGTCCAAAATGCCCGGGCCTATTTTTTGTCCCAGTCCGGGCCTGACCCTCACCCTTGCCCTTAACCCTAATATGTGACTTTGGACACATAAATGTTCCTGCACTACTTTGATTCTACTTAAGTGCCAGAGAGTGTAAAGTCACATTAAAGGGTAACTCCACTTTTGTGGGAGGGAAAAATAGCAAATACAATATAACGTATACAATTGAGATACAAATCATATTGTATTTGAATGTTATTAAAAATGACCTTTACTTTTCAATCTGCAGCCGTTGTAATTTTCTGAAAATGCAATGCAATATGGCTACCTGGAGGTGTTCTGTACACAGAATGTGTACTGACCACACCCCAGGAACATCATTTTTTGCTAGTGTGATTGGCTCATCAATTTTCCCAGAAGTCTGCCTAAGATACAAGTCAGATTTCTGGCATCCCCTGTAAAAAAAAATGTCATTTTTGGTGAGATACTTAGAATAGGAACACATCTAAAGGGATGCAGTTCCAGCACCTTTCCTCATTATTCCTCTGCAGTGTAATGTTCTGGTACCTTTGGGTACCCTAATTACTCTTTCATAAGTGTATGCGCCCCACCATTCTCTTTTGGTAAGGTGCGCATACACCTTTAAGACTGATGCTGTCATCACTGAGCGCCGGACTGGATGGCTATTTAGATCGCCGGCTCTCACTCACATGTGTTCGTTCAAACTGCTTTGTGCCTTGATGCTAACCTGTCTTGAAGCTCTCATGCTTGCAAGCATACCTCGCTGTCGGAACCACACTGCGCTGATCCCTGTATCCCGCTACCGGATCATCCGCTCTTGCCGAACCTCTCCTCTGCTACATTGCTATTAGTGATAAGTACCCCACAGGGGAAACCTCTATAACCTTTATACTAAAGCTTACACTATCTAGCTCTGCATACTAAGGACTATTACTACATCTGCATTATCTAAGATTGCTAGCTCTTGAGCCTACTACTACCTGTTCTTGCACTGGGTTGATCTCTCTTGTATGTCCACCTGCTACTCTGTCATCTGCTACCATACATGATTGCTAAACCTATCTGCATCCCATCTGCTACTATCTTACTTTCAAGAACATTTCCTTTCAAGTGTCTGTCATCTACCATCTCTACCCAACCTGTCTCTTCAGCCTATCATCACTGTGTTACTATATACATAAGTCACTCTAGGAAACATCTTATTGAGTGTGTGTATTTACTTGCTGAATTGAGATCCTCCACACATGATGAGTCATTGGGAGTTGGGATTGGTGTCTCAGCGTTTCTCTACATGACTACTGAAGTGGAATATTTCTGCAGCTGAAAATCCACATCATACGTAAAACGCAGGAGCGTTACAGATTGAACGAACCTCAAATGGATTCAGCAGAAATAACCACTCAGATGACACAATTAAAACAGCAAGTAACTGCGTTAATACACGCACTTGCTGAATTAAAAGAAGACAATCAGGCTCTGTCGCAGCAGGTAATTAGACTGACACAACTTACCACTGCTCAGTCCCCTGAACCCAAAATAAATCCTCCTTTGGTATTTACAGGCGATCGCAAAAAGTTCGCGAATTTAAAAACGCATGTGAGTTACTTTTCTTGCTAAAACCCCGTACCTACCTTACTGATCACATTAAGGTTTGTACTATTATTTCTTACCTAACAGGCGATCCTCGGGCCTGTGCAGACTCTCTTTTTGAGAAAAACGACCAGCTTCTCAACTCCTATGCCTTGTTCCTAGCAGAACTCACTAGCCTATATGATGATCCCAATAGGCAGAGTACTGCCGATCTTCAATTAAGATCCTTGAAACAAGGTGGGAGACCTGTAGAAGACTTTGTCGCAGAATTCAAGAGATGGACCCTTGATTCAGAATGGAATGATGCATCTCTGAAATCCCAATTTAGGCTTGGCCTATCAGAGGCCGTTAAAGACGAGCTCGCCCGAGCGGATCTGCCAAAAACCCTGGATGCATTGATACAACTCAGTATCACCATAGATAGAAGACTACGAGAAAGAAAGGCTGAGAAAACGGGAACGCCATTATCCAGTTCTTCTCGGATCTCGGCCGTTGACCCCGTTCCTATGGAGGTAGGAACCATACGCCCACCTCTATCAACTATGGAAAGAGCCAGAAGACGATCTGGTAATCTCTGCTTGTACTGTGCATCCCCGGATCACAAGATAAACGTCTGTCCCCTAGTCTACAAAAAGAAGGGTGAGTGTTCACATGTCCTCCTAGGGGGATTGACAACTTCAATCACTAACCCTTACCTTTCTGTTTGCTTAACATTACAGTGGGACCAGAACAGGATTACTACTAAGGCCATGATTGACACAGGATCTTGTGGAAATTATATTGACATACGTTTTGCTGCTTTAAATAAAGTTCCTATTATTTCTAAACTTAAACCTGTCTCAGTGAGTCTTATTAACGGTGTTCCTTTATCCTCTGGTCCGATCACTGATCAGACACAGGCACTCCTAGTCACTACTAACGGGTCTCATATGGAGACCACTACCTTCTATCTAATACCTTCACCCCACTTTCCCATTGTTTTGGGACTTCCCTGGTTGCACACACATCAACCAACCATAGATTGGAAGGAACGGACCCTGACCTTCCTCTCTTGCTATTGCGAGGGTACGTGTAAACTCCCGTCTTTCGGGAAGATCCTGTCTGTGGTGACAGATGAGATTGCACCACTATGTTATCAGGATCTCTCTGAGGTTTTTCTTGAGAAAAATGCTCAAGCACTACCTCCCCATCGAGACTATGATTGTAGCATTGATCTACTCCCAAATAGCAAATTGCCGTTCGGTCATGTTTATCCTCTTTCACAGGATGAACTTTCCCATCTCAAAGACTATTTGGATGAGAATTTGGAAAAAGGTTTTATTAGACCTTCCACTTCTTCCACAGCAGCAGGACTCTTTTTTGTCCGCAATAAGGACTCAAGTCTCAGGCCTATCATCGACTATAGGCAATTGAATGCTATTACAATAAAAGATCGCTATCCTCTACCGCTTATCCCTGAGCTCATTGAGCAGGTGCGTGGAGCTACCTATTTTTCAAAATTGGACCTGAAAGGAGCATACAATCTCATTCGAATCCGTGCTGGACACGAGTGGAAGGCTGCATTCAGAACCAGATACGGATTGTTCGGATATCTTGTAATGCCATTCGGGCTATGCAACGCCCCTGCAGTTTTTCAACGATTTATAAACGATATTTTCAGAGACTTACTAGATGTCTGTGTTGTGGTATATCTGGACGATATACTTATATATTCACGATCCCTGTCTGAACACATAAGACATGTAAGACTAGTATTATCGAGATTGCTTGCACACAACCTTTATGTGAAACTGAAAAAATGCTTGTTTCATAAAGAAGAGGTACTGTTTCTAGGCTACATCATATCCAAAACAGGAATCGAGATGGACATGAGTAAGATATCCTGCATTCAGGATTGGCCTACACCAACCACACGCAAGGCGCTACAGCGAATCCTTGGATTTTCGAATTTCTACAGGAAGTTCATTAGAAACTTCTCTGCCATTGTGAGACCCCTCAGACAGCTCACTAGCATTAAAAAACCATTCAAATGGTCAGATGAAGCAAATAAAGCTTTTCACCTGTTAAAGACAAGGTTTACTTCTGCTCCCATACTACGCCATCCAGACCCATCCCTCCAATACATTCTGGAAGTAGATGCGTCAAACATGGCAGTAGGAGCAATACTCTCCCAACGACCAACTCACACTTCACCACTTCATCCAGTCGCCTTTTTTTCTAAATCCCTAAGCAGTCCAGAGATAAATTACCCCGTGGGTGAAAAGGAACTGCTTGCTATAAAATTGGCTCTGGAGAATTGGCGACATCTACTCGAAGGCACCCAATTACCAATACTTATATACACGGACCATAAAAATCTCCAATATCTTCAGACTAACAAAACTCTCTCGCACCGACAGGTACGATGGTCACTATTCTTTTTAAGGTTTAACTTCCTAGTGACCTACGCACCTGCAGATAAGAACAAGATGCACGACTAACTGAAGAAAACTACTTTGAAATCCCTTCCGTTCCTATAATACCTCACAAACGCATTATTGGAGTTGTCCGTTCCTTGAAGGAAGAGGTTTTGCATGGTATAAGTTTGGATTCACCCCCACCACAACTAAATACTGATGCAGAAGGCTTCCTCTACTACAACGACAAACTTTACATACCACCTACCATACGCACCAAGATCTTGGAATTATCGCATGATGTGCCTATGGCAGGACATATGGGTATGACAAAGACTCTTAATCTGATTACCAGGCAATTCTGGTGGCCTGACATGAAAACATCTATACAATAATTCGTCTCTTCATGCAATGTCTGTGCCAGGTCCAAAATTGACACTACGAGACCATCCGGTCTACTATGCAGTCTACCAATACCCCAAACTCCATGGGAAGTTGTGTCCTTGGACTTTATAGTGGAATTGCCTCCTTCCAAAGGATTTAATACCATCTTAGTGTCAGTGGACCATCTGACAAAAATGGCACATTTCATTGCTATTCGCAGACTACCTTCGTCTAAACAAACGGCAGAACTCCTGATGAAACATGTCTTTAAGTTACATGGTATCCCAAAAACTCTTCTGTCTGACCGTGGATCACAATTTATTTCCAAGTTCTGGCAAGAACTATGTCACATACTACGGATCGAGCGGAAGCTCACTTCTCCTTACCATCCGCAGACCAACGGACAGACTGAAAGAGTCAACCAATGCATCGAGCAATATTTACGTTGTTACACTTCTTACCAACAGGATGATTGGGTGGATCTTCTCCCTCTGGCAGAATTTGCCTACAACAACGCAACCCACAGTACGACCAAGCAGAGTCCGTTCTACTTGAACTATGGGTTTCATCCCTCTATTCTTCCACCACGCATCTTTCCTTCAAATAACCCAGTAGCTTCAGACTATCTTACCCAAATAAAGGACTCTCTGGGTTTGCTTAATACTACCATTGCACACGCTCATAGTCAACAAAAGAAGTACTATGATCTTCGCAGAAGACCTTCTCCTCAGTACGCTATCGGGGACCTCGTTTGGCTCTCAACAAAAAATTTAAGACTGAAAATCCCTAGCAAAAAGCTTGGACCTCTCTTCTTGGGACCTTTCCCAATCAAGAAACTTATTGGAAAAGCTGCAGTACAGCTTACATTGCCAATAGACCTCAAAATACATCCCATTTTCCATGTGTCACTATTGAAGCCCCATGTTCCTGACCAAGGAATAAGGCCTACTATCCCACCTCCTCCTCCTGTACAAGTTGAAGGTGGAGAAGAATATGAGATAAAAGAGATTCTGGATTCTCGTATCCACAGAGGAAGACTTCAGTACTTGGTTCGATGGAAGAACTATGGGCCCCAAGACGACACCTGGCTAAACACCTCTGACATACATGCCTCTAGATTAATCCGCAATTTTCATGCGAAGTACCCAGACAAACCAGCTCCAGAGGCCTTCAGGAGCCGGCCTTAAGGGGGGGGGGGGTACTGTAATGTTCTGGTACCTTTGGGTACCCTAATTACTCTTTCATAAGTGTATGCGCCCCACCATTCTCTTTTGGTAAGGTGCGCATACACCTTTAAGACTGATGCTGTCATCACTGAGCGCCGGACTGGATGGCTATTTAGATCGCCGGCTCTCACTCACATGTGTTCGTTCAAACTGCTTTGTGCCTTGATGCTAACCTGTCTTGAAGCTCTCATGCTTGCAAGCATACCTCGCTGTCGGAACCACGCTGCGCTGATCCCTGTATCCCGCTACCGGATCATCCGCTCTTGCCGAACCTCTCCTCTGCTACATTGCTATTAGTGATAAGTACCCCACAGGGGAAACCTCTATAACCTTTATACTAAAACTTACACTATCTAGCTCTGCATACTAAGGACTATTACTACATCTGCATTATCTAAGATTGCTAGCTCTTGAGCCTACTACCACCTGTTCTTGCACTGGGTTGATCTCTCTTGTATGTCCACCTGCTACTCTGTCATCTGCTACCATACATGATTGCTAAACCTATCTGCATCCCATCTGCTACTATCTTACTTTCAAGAACATTTCCTTTCAAGTGTCTGTCATCTACCATCTCTACCCAACCTGTCTCTTCAGCCTATCATCACTGTGTTACTATATACATAAGTCACTCTAGGAAACATCTTATTGAGTGTGTGTATTTACTTGCTGAATTGAGATCCTCCACACATGATGAGTCATTGGGAGTTGGGATTGGTGTCTCAGCGTTTCTCTACATGACTACTGAAGTGGAATATTTCTGCAGCTGAAAATCCACATCATACGTAAAACGCAGGAGCGTTACATGCAGCTACCACAGCTGACAGATAATTATGAAACCACTCCCATCAGACCCACTGAGCACAGGGGCACAGGGGAACAAACAATGATTTCTTCAGAATAACAAAAGGTAGGAATTCGCAACAGAGTTATCCCTGCAATGTACAGAGATCTCCCAGAGGGAAATGTTTTTTTTCTCAACAAAAGTGTAGTTATGCTTTAAAGTCACATCAAATTCGCACTCCATGAACAGAACAAAATGCATCAAAGACGCAACACTTGCATTTTTGGCTTGAGTACATTGATGTCTATTACGTGTGTAGCACCCTCCTAGGTAGGTGCTAGGCAAATGCATAGAGTGGCTCTTTCTGCTTATCAGGAGAGCCCGATCTGTCAGTTTGGCCTGTCACATGTTCTCAGGTGGGATTCATTGGGTCTTAGGGAGTCTCCCCACTGTATCCAATAAGGGAGCTTGTTGGACAGTGGAGGAAATTTAGGCAATAGCACACCAGGGTTTATGACTGTCCCAGTGGGCGGGCATTGCTGCAATGCATCCTGGGATTGGGAATAAACCCCGAGGGGGGATGTGAAAGGGTGTCTTTTGGCGGTAGCAAAGTCCCAGGAGGAGGTGGACGGCTGTCTCTCCTCCTACAGAGTGAGGAAAGTGGTCCAGGTGGTCGGCCTAGGGACCAGGAGTGGATCTGGGCTGCAGAGGATCCAGCGTGATGACCAGTGGAGCTGTTGGGCAGAGGACTTTGGGAAAAACCGTATCAAGAGTACTGAGGGATCTGCCTAAGGGTCTGCCTAAGAGAGGGGACCACTCCAGAGAAGTCAGGGGATCAATGAGCCAGCTCATTCAGAGTGTTACAGTAAAGAGGGTGCCAAGTAGTTAAACCCTGAAGATAGGGATAAAGAGGGTGCCAGGAAAGGCCCTGAAGCTGTTCAGCAGTACAGTCTACCTCAGAGTACAGCTTGCCATAGGATAGAGTTTACCTCAGCTTAAGCTTTGCTTAAGCTTAAGCAAAACCTTTCACAGCCAAGGGCAAAGTGAAGCAGTGGCCTAGCCGTGACTAGCTCAATTTCAGCGTTACTCAGCGTTATACAGCGTTAACCAGCATTTATTCAAGTCGTCCCTGCCTATTGTGCATAGGTCTATTCAGTTGGAGTATCCCACTCATCCATTCTCCTATCCAAGTTCCAAATCAAACATAAAAACCAAAGATATAGGACTGATTCTTGTCTAAGGTAAAACACTTGGGAAAATGCCAGAATGTTCCATTGTTGCTCATGGTAACCCAGGGGAACCCGTAACCAGCAGCTCCTTTGGGAGTAGTGCTACATGTGCAAAATACAATCTGCTGTGGGAAAAAAAAGTTCAGTGGCCACTCTGTGCAAATACATTGAACAGAGCAGGTAAGTATTAAACCTGTTTGTTATTAAAGTGGTTGTTAAGAAACTTTATGCACTTTATACCATCCTGTCTGTTTAATAACCCTGTGTGATCCTGTGTCTGTGTTTTATAAAAATAAGCCATTCTTTCACAATCTTCAGAGCGCCGAGCGCCGCTCATGTGATGTGCTGGCTCTCTCCTCTCCCCATGTGGCAGCTGCAGTGGGCGGAGCTGAGGATTCCCTGCTGACATCAGTCTGGAGGGGAGGAGGAGAGAGGCGGCGGGTCCCGTGAGTGGTAAACGACGCTCTAAAAAATGGGAAAGAACGGCTTATTTTTATAAAAAATGGAAAGAAAGGGGCTCCCCTTGGTTTGGGACTTTTTAGGCAGAAAACCATCCAACAAAGAATTTTTTAAAAAGAGTATATGCACGAATGTAGAAAATCAATACAATTTATTAAACAAATACAACGTTGTTTAGTGTTGACATACAATGTAAGATAAAAAGAGAACAATACATAATAAATGCGGTCTGAATGCACCAGAAGAGGAACTGGGAAAGCGAGAGTGATGGATAGACTCCCAAAATAGGACCTTGACGCGTTTCGGGTAATGATCCTTTGTCCGAAAGGTCAATTTGGGGTGCACTTCACATATCCCGTTTCCAGAGGTTCAAGGCCACGTGTTTAAAAACCTATTGCGGTTAGGAGGCCGCAATATTAAATGGGGGCGCGCCCAAGGGTATAAGGCAAAAACAAGGGAAGCCCCTATGTAGAGGGGGAGAGGAAGGGAAGCAGCAAACAGTATGATCAGCTGGAAATGGTCAATTCTTAGTACTGTACTTGAGAAACCCTCCGGAACCTATCCCACGAGGATCTCATAGGGCTAGTGGCCAGAGACAAGGATATCTGTAGTGTGCGTATCGTCCTTACACGTAGTGTTGTAAGAAGAGGTAGACGGAGGAAGGGTTCCGCTATCATAGATTAGATGAACCAAAGTTGGAGAATCTCTGTGGGTGAGTGAGACTGGTGCGTCCAGCAATCCCTGTGTCAATCTTAGTACTGTACTGTGGCAGTTTTTTTAGGTAAGTTAACTGAGAGCTAAGTGCAGTAATAGTAACCCTAACCCATGCCGCATCGTTACATTCATTTCTCAGTAGAGATAGATTAGTGGAAGGTTATTGGGAGTTGATTAATATAAATGAGAATAATGTTAATTTGTATATCATAACTGGTTCTTGCTAAATGCAGATATGTTCCCACATTGTCCCCTCCTCTGTGTTCAAAAGGTAACAAATGTTTTTTTATGGAGTTGGAAATGTCACATTTAGCCAACATTTTCCAAATTTGGTCCCAACTGTGTATGACCATAGCTATGGAATGGTTATTCTACCCTGTAACAGATTTTGCCATCACCAATGGTGCCTTCACTTTATTTGATAACCGGAGAGAAAATTCCATATTTGGAACGATCATAAGATTTTCAAATAGTGTGTACACAAATTTCAAGAGACAATTCAGACCTTATAAAAGAAAATTACTGAAGGAGCAAACTGCACAATTTTTCTCGTTTCGTTTCTAAACAGAACTTACAATTTTCATGTAATGTGTACTGTTTTTGTACAATAAAACATCACATGAGAAATATTACACATGATTGGAAAAAAATTACAACCTAGAAGAAGAACATGCAGCCATTCTTAATCACAAAGTAAATGTCATAGGTATTATAATAATAATGTATAAAACTATGTATATGACAATATTAATGAAAATGTCCTTTGTGATGAGAGTTGCGCAGTAACATGTTAGTTTTCTTTTGTTTCTGTCATCCTATGGAGCAGAAAATAGGTTCTACTCTATTTGACCAGCACTCTTGGATTTCGTGCACCCAATATTATTTTTTTTGACCATCCCTAGTTGGTTTTGATGGTTTCGTTTGATACTTAAGAGTTTGCTGTACCCACTATGTATGTACACCACTGTTGGTTGTTATTCTCTGTGTCCCGCCTGCATTGCTTGCAAGTTCTACCTACAAGTGCCATAAAAGTTCTGTGGCTGTACTGTTCTCTATTTGTACTTACAGTAAAGCCACACATAGATGGTTTTAATCTTGGACGGTTCTGCAGGCACTGGCCGAGATTCTAACCATCTCTGAGCAGATGAATGTACACAAGTCGATCCATTGATTGACTTTGGTACAACCAGCATGTTGGATTCAACATGCGATTATTGCCAGCCATTCTAGCCATAGTCACTTTAAGTTCTCCCAATAGGGCAACCAATGGTTGTAGAAAATAAAAATTGCACCATCTTTGGCCGACATAAACCTTTAACAAAAGGATTGAGTGCCGGTTCACATTGGTGCAATGCGGGAAACCTGCGATTCCACTGTGAGTTTCCACATTGCACCCGAATTGCAGGCAGATCACACTGCCATATGCAAACTGCTGGGAGTGTCAATACAAAGTTAACGACACCCCCAGATTAGTTCCCATATTGCAGTGCGAGCTGTCAATTCGGACAGGAATATTATTGCCCATGTGATCCGATTCTGGTGCCGACCAAAAAAAGGGTCTTGTGCAACTTTTGTCTGAATGCAATGCAAATTCAGCCATGCAATCTGTATGGCTGAATTTGCATCGCACAGACATCGCATGTGATTTGCATAGCAGTGTGGTGTGAATCATATGCAATGTCTCACATCACATATGTGTGAACCGGCACTGAAACAAAAAAATTGAAGGGTCCTAGGTTATAAAAGGTATGTTGATCTGGTCACAAATGATGCTAAAATGATTCATCAGAAATATTGGCAGTTTGATTTTGAGTTAATCTTTTTTGGACTAATAAGGTTTTTTCAGAATATGGGAAGTGTTCTAAGTTGTAATTAAAATATCTGACATTTTTCAGTGTCTATGTACGGTACTGTGCAAAACATTTTTTGCACACAGTTTTTTAAAGGAAATCAGCAATAGTCAGCAATATGTTTATATTTTGAATTAGATTGTAAATAGTGTTGAGCGAACACGGACTGTATTATTCGTGTTCGTACCGAATAATTGGATTTTTTGTACCCGAACACGGACACGGACACTTTACTGTATGTTCGGGTAAAAATCCGTGTTCGGTCGTTTTATTTCCGGGTTTTGCATGCTTTGGCGCTCTTTTCATGGCGGGCTTTCAACAGCCAATCAACAATCGTTTAACTGGTGTGCCTTAAGCCATCCCAGCCATGCCTGCAAATGTCTCAGTAGCTGTGATTGGCCGTCTGAAGCATGTGACCAAGTCTTTATAAGTTCGAGGCAGCCGCAGCGGCGTCATTATGCTGCTTAGATTCAGGGACAGAGCACACATCAACGTGCTGGCTGCTGATTAGGGAAAGATAGGCAGGAAAAAACCATTTGTGTCCGGATAGAATTGAGGGACAGGTCGGAGTGTTTAGGCAGGGCGAGTTGTAGGCATTTTAGGGATAGAGTCTGCTGAATTATAGGGTCAGTGTCTTCTACAAACTACAATCGATATTGCTGTGTGGGGGGTGGGGTCTGCACTCAATCCTGATCTACGATCTCTTCTCAATCCTGTTAGGGACAGAGTCTGCTGAATTTTAGGGAAACTGTGTTCTACAAACTACAATCGATATTGCTGTGTGGTGTGGGATTGGAGATAGGCAGGTGTCAGTGATCCACATCCATTTTTCTGTGTGTGAGCTGCAGTGAACACAATCTTTTTGGGCTGCAGTGAACACAATCTTTTTGGGCTGCAGTGAACACAATCTTTTTGGGCTGCAGTGAACACAATCTTTTTGGGCTGCAGTGAACACAATCTTTTTGGGCTGCAGTGAACACAATCTTTTTGGGGTGCAGTGAACAAAATCTTTTTGGGGTGCAGTGAACACAATCCTTTTTGGTGTGCAGTGAACACAATCTTTGTGGGGTGCAGTGAACAAAATCCTTTGTGGGGTGCAGTGAACACAATCTTTTTGGGGTGCAGTGAACAAAATCCTTTTTGGGGTGCAGTGAACAACATCCTTTTTGGGGTGCAGTGAACACAATCTTTTTGGGGTGCAGTGAACAAAATCCTTTGTGGGGTGCAGTGAACACAATCTTTTTGGGGTGCAGTGAACACAATCTTTTTGGGGTGGAGTGAACAACATCCTTTTTGGGGTGCAGTGAACAAAATCCTTTTTGGGGTGCAGTGAACACAATCTTTTTGGGGTGCAGTGAACACAATCTTTGTGGGGTGCAGTGAACACAATCTTTTTGGGGTGGAGTGAACAACATCCTTTTTGGGGTGCAGTGAACAACATCCTTTTTGGGGTGCAGTGAACACAATCTTTTTGGGGTGCAGTGAACACAATCTTTGTGGGGTACAGTGAACAGAATCTTTGTGGGGTGCAGTGAACACAATCTTTGGGGGGTACAGTGAACACAATCTTTGTGAGGTGCAGTGAACACAATCTTTGTGGGGTGCAGTGAACACAATCATTGTGGGGTGCAGTGAACTCAATCTTTGTGGGGTACAGTGAACACAATCTCATACTTCTGAAGGTTTGAGGGTGCTGCCTGTTCCATACTCCCCCTACTCCTAGCCTTTTAGGGGTACAAACAATAGTAATTGGGGCCTAGTGTGGTTGTGTACGTGTGATATACATACACTTTTTTGGGATCATATTTTCTATTCCGCTATTTAATCAAAAACCTTTGGGGATCAGTTAAATTGGGGGATAGTCTGTGTTGGTACGTGTGAGAGAGATCCACCTTTCCAAGTTGTTGGGGTTCATCTCATACTTCTGAAGGTTTGAGGGTGCTGCCTGTTCCATACTCCCCCTACTCCTAGCCTTTTAGGGGTACAAACAATAGTAATTGGGGCCTAGTGTGGTTGTGTACGTGTGATATACATACACTTTTTTGGGATCATATTTTCTATTCCGCTATTTAATCAAAAACCTCTGGGGATCAGTTAAATTGGGGGATAGTCTGTGTTGGTACGTGTGAGAGAGATCCACCTTTCCAAGTTGTTGGGGTTCATCTCATACTTCTGAAGGTTTGAGGGTGCTGCCTGTTCCATACTCCCCCTACTCCTAGCCTTTTAGGGGTACAAACAATAGTAATTGGGGCCTAGTGTGGTTGTGTACGTGTGATATACATACACTTTTTTTGGATCATATTTTCTATTCCGCTATTTAATCAAAAACCTTTGGGGATCAGTTAAATTGGGGGATAGTCTGTGTTGGTACGTGTGAGAGAGATCCACCTTTCCAAGTTGTTGGGGTTCATCTCATACTTCTGAAGGTTTGAGGGTGCTGCCTGTTCCATACTCCCCCTACTCCTCATCTAGCCTTTTAGGGGTACAAACAATAGTAATTGGGGCCTAGTGTGGTTGTGTACGTGCGAGATACATACACTTTTTTTGATCATATTTCCTATTCCGCTATTCAATAAAAACCTTTGAGGATCAATTGAATTGCGGGATAGTCTGTGTCGGTACGTGTGAGAGAGATCCACCTTTCCAAGTTGTTGGGGTTCATCTCATACTTCTGAAGGTTTGAGGGTGCTGCCTGTTCCATACCCCCCCTACTCCTCATCTAGCCTTTTAGGGGTACAAACAATAGTAATTGGGGCCTAGTGTGGTTGTGTACGTGCGAGATACATACACTTTTTTTGATCATATTTCCTATTCCGCTATTCAATAAAAACCTTTGAGGATCAATTGAATTGCGGGATAGTCTGTGTCGGTACGTGTGAGAGAGATCCACCTTTCCAAGTTGTTGGGGTTCATCTCATACTTCTGAAGGTTTGAGGGTGCTGCCTGTTCCATACCCCCCCTACTCCTCATCTAGCCTTTTAGGGGTACAAACAATAGTAATTGGGGCCTAGTGTGGTTGTGTACGTGCGAGATACATACACTTTTTTTGATCATATTTCCTATTCCGCTATTCAATAAAAACCTTTGAGGATCAATTGAATTGCGGGATAGTCTGTGTCGGTACGTGTGAGAGAGATCCACCTTTCCAAGTTGTTGGGGTTCATCTCATACTTCTGAAGGTTTGAGGGTGCTGCCTGTTCCATACTCCCCCTACTCCTCATCTAGCCTTTTAGGGGTACAAACAATAGTAATTGGGGCCTAGTGTGGTTGTGTACGTGTGATATACATACACTTTTTTTGATCATATTTCCTATTCCGCTATTCAATAAAAACCTTTGAGGATCAATTGAATTGCGGGATAGTCTGTGTCGGTACGTGTGAGAGAGATCCACCTTTCCAAGTTGTTGGGGTTCATCTCATACTTCTGAAGGTTTGAGGGTGCTGCCTGTTCCATACCCCCCCTACTCCTCATCTAGCCTTTTAGGGGTACAAACAATAGTAATTGGGGCCTAGTGTGGTTGTGTACGTGCGAGATACATACACTTTTTTTGATCATATTTCCTATTCCGCTATTCAATAAAAACCTTTGAGGATCAATTGAATTGCGGGATAGTCTGTGTCGGTACGTGTGAGAGAGATCCACCTTTCCAAGTTGTTGGGGTTCATCTCATACTTCTGAAGGTTTGAGGGTGCTGCCTGTTCCATACCCCCCCTACTCCTCATCTAGCCTTTTAGGGGTACAAACAATAGTAATTGGGGCCTAGTGTGGTTGTGTACGTGCGAGATACATACACTTTTTTTGATCATATTTCCTATTCCGCTATTCAATAAAAACCTTTGAGGATCAATTGAATTGCGGGATAGTCTGTGTCGGTACGTGTGAGAGAGATCCACCTTTCCAAGTTGTTGGGGTTCATCTCATACTTCTGAAGGTTTGAGGGTGCTGCCTGTTCCATACTCCCCCTACTCCTCATCTAGCCTTTTAGGGGTACAAACAATAGTAATTGGGGCCTAGTGTGGTTGTGTACGTGTGATATACATACACTTTTTTTGGATCATATTTTCTATTCCGCTATTCAATAAAAACCTTTCTAGGGCAAGATCTTAAATTACAGAAATATGAGGAGACCGTCAAATAAGGGCCGTGGCCTGGGTCGTGGTGCTGCTGGTAGAGCTCCTGTTGCAAGGAGAGGACATGGTCGATCTGTGCCAGCTACACGCACAAGTGAAACACCTTCCTCAAGTGTGAGTAGGCGACAGAACCTGCATCAGTATTTGGTAGGGCATCAAACGCCCCTAGAAGTGATGAGGCCAGAACAAGTTGAGGCGATAGTAGATTGGTTTGCTGCTGACAGTGCCTCCAGTTCCTTCACATTGTCTCCCACCCAGTCTACTGCAGAAAGGTCAGAGTTGGCACCTGCAGCCAATGTCCAACCGTCTTTCACCTCACCCCCTTGCAAATCAGGCCAGCAGTCTGAGCCCCAAGCCATACAGCAGTCTCTTATTCTTTTTGAGGACTCTGTCAGCAGGGTTTCCCAGGGCCATCCACCTAGCCCTGCCCCAGAAGTGGAAGAGATTGAGTGCAGCGATGCCCAACCACTTATTTCTCAAGATGAGTACATGCAAGGATCATCGCAGCACGTCTCCGATGATGACGAAACGCAGGTGCCAACTGCTGCGGCGTTCAGCATTGTGGAGACCGACAAGGAGGGCAGGGGTGAAGACTGGGTGGAAGATGATGTGGAGGACGATGAGGTCCTCGACCCCACATGGAATGAACGTCATGCAGGTGACCTGAGTAGTTTGGAGGAAGAGGCGGTGGTCGCACAGAGCCACCAGCACAGCAGAAGAGGGAGCAGGGTGCAGAAGCGGAGCGGCCGTGCCCTAGACACTACGCCCGCTACTGCCCAACGCAGCAAGGGAACGAGCGCACCAAAGTCAGCTCAAAGGAGTTCTCTAGCGTGGAAGTTCTTTAGAAAATGTGCTGATGACAGGACACGAGTGGTTTGCACCCTGTGCAATCAGAGCTTGAAGCGAGGCATGAACCTTCTCAACCTGAGCACAACCTGCATGATCAGGCATCTAAGTGCAAAGCACGAGCTGCAGTGGAGTACACACCTTCAAAACCAAGAAACGTCTCTGGCTCATCCTGCTTCCTCTTCTGCTGCAGTCTCGGCCGCTCCAGCCACATCTGTAGTAATACCGGCACCTGCCACCCCGCAAACAGACGATCTGTCAGCAACACCACCACCTGGGTCACCAACAACCATCTCCACAATGTCCCGTGGAAGCGTTCAGCTTTCCATCTCCCAAACACTTGAGAGGAAGAGGAAGTACCCCCCTACCCACCCGCGATCCCTGGCCCTGAATGCCAGCATTTCAAAATTATTGGCCTTTGAAATGCTGTCATTCCGTCTGGTGGAGACGCACAGTTTTAAAAACCTTATGTCGGTGGCTGTCCCACAGTACGTCGTGCCCAGCCGCCACTACTTTTCCAGGCAAGCCATCCCTTCCCTGCACAACCAAGTGGGGGAAAATATCAGGTGTGCACTGCGCAACGCCATCTGTGCCAAGGTCCACCTAACTACGGATACGTGGACCAGTAAGCACGGTCAGGGGCGTTATATCTCCCTAACGGCACACTGGGTAAATGCAGTGGCGGATGGGCCTGAGGCGGATAGCAATTTGGCGCATGTCCTTCCACCACGAGGATTGCAGGGCGCTTCAGTTTGCCTCCTGTTCCTAACTCCTCCTACTCCGCTTCCTCATCCTCTACCGCCTCCTCATCCGGACAGCGTAACACCTTCACCACCAACTTCAGCACGGCCAGGGGTAAACGACAGCAGGCAGTTTTACAACTTGCCTGTTTGGGGGACAAACCACACACCGCGCAGGAGTTGTGGAGGAGCATGGAACAGCAGACAAATGAGTGGTTGCTGCCAGCGAGCCTCAAGCCCGGCCTGGTGGTGTGTGATAACGGGCGAAATCTCATAGCAGCTCTGGGCCTAGCCGGTTTGACGCACATCCCTTGCCTGGCGCATGTGCTGAATTTGGTGGTGCAGAGGTTCCTTAAAAACTACCCCGATATGTCAGAGCTGCTGCAGAAAGTGCGGGCCGTTTGTGCGCACTTTCGGCGTTCTCACCCTGCTGCTGCTCGCCTGGCAGCGCTGCAGCGTAACTTCGGCCTTCCCGCTCACCGCCTCATATGTGACGTGCCCACAAGGTGGAACTCCACCTTGCACATGCTGGAAAGACTTTGCGAGCAGCAGCAGGCCATAGTGGAGTTTCAGCTGCAGCACGCACGCGTGAGTCGCTCTGCGGAACAGCACCACTTCACCACCAATAACTGGGCCTCCATGCGAGACCTGTGTGCCTTGTTGCGCTGTTTTGAGTACTCCACCAACATGGCCAGTGGCAATGACGCCGTTCTCAGCTTAACTATCCCACTTCTATGCCTCCTTGAAAAAACAATTCGGGCGATGATGGAAGAGGATGTGGCACAGGATGAGGAGGAGGAGGAGGATGAAGAGGTAACATTTCCAAGGCTTTCAGGGCAGTCATTCGCAAGGGGCTCCGAGGGTGGGTTCCTGCACACGCAAACGCCAGGGACGCAATTGTCCAGCAGGGGCACAGTTCTGGAGGATGAGGAGGATGAGGAGGAGGAGGAGCTGGAGGAGGAGATGGAACCATGTTCACAGCAGGGTGGCACCCAGGCCAGCTCATGGCCATCACTGGTGCGTGGCTGGGGGGATACAGAGGACACGGACGATACACCTCCCACAGAGGACAGCCTTTCGTCGCCTCTGGGCAGCCTGGCACACATGAGCGATTACATGCTGCAGTGTCTCCACAACGACCGCCGAGTTGCCCACATTCTAACTTGTGCTGATTACTGGGTGGCCACGCTGCTGGATCCCCGTTACAAGGACAACGTACCGTCCTTAATTCACTCACTGGAGCGCGATCGCAAGATGCGCGAGTACAAGCGCACGCTGGTAGACGCCATGCTGCTGGCATTCCCATCTGACAGCGGGGCCACAGTGGAAGCACAAGGCAGAGGAGGAGGAGGAGGAGGTCGCCAACGCAACCAGGGCACCGCCAGCACCTCAGAAGGCAGGGTTAGCATGGCCGAAATGTGGAAAAGCTTTGTCAGCACGCCACAACAAACAGCAGCACCAGCAGCTCAGATGGAACGTCTTAGCAGGAGGCAGCATTTTACCAACATGGTGGAGCAGTATGTGTGCACACGCCTACATGTAGTGAATGACGGGTCTGCCCCCTTCAACTTCTGGGTCTCCAAATTGGGCACATGGCCTGAGCTTGCCCTTTACGCCTTGGAGGTGCTGGCGTGCCCTGCAGCCAGTGTATTATCTGAACGGGTATTTAGCACGGCTGGGGGCGTTATAACAGACAAGCGCAGCCGCCTGTCCAGAGACAATGTGGACAAGCTCACGTTCATTAAAATGAACCAGGCATGGATCCCACGGGACTTTTCCGTACCTTATGCAGAATAGCAATGGATACCGACCTTACCCACCCATTGTTCCATTTTTGCTCTTTCTCACTCTTTTGGGGTGTACCCTCATTTAAAATTTTTGAAAAGAAGCAGTGTTGGCTACCTCGTCCTCCTCCTCAGGGCCAGATTAATGTAGGGGCTATTGGAGCTGCAGCTCCAGGCCCCTACCTTTTATATAGGCCCCGGGTTGGCCATATTCACTGTTACCGCTCTTCTGTCACTTGTAAACACAGAAGTCTGGCTTCTATGCTCGCTTCCCCAGGCAGCACCCTCAGAACCTCCCCACACAGCGTGAAGGCCGGACAAGGAGGGACAGTTGGCGATGCATGGATGTGTTTATGGGCTTCAGAGACAGCATCCCATGTTGAATTAGGCATGCATGGCTGCACCCTTCCTCCTCTGGGTGCATGGCAAGGCACGGCCCTTAAGGCCCTTCAAAATCCTCAGCACCAAGCCCATGATGCTGTTAATCCGGCCCTGGTCCTCCTCCACCGCCGCTTCCACCTACACCGCCCATAGGTGTGCGCAGCCTATTGCATTAAGGTGTGCACCCCAAAGTTGAAATACACATGCATGTGTTTGCCAGCAGGGAGAGTAATGTATCGGGGCCATGTACCTGTAGGCAAGGAGAAATAGAGCAGAGCAGGTCCCAGGGAGATCTTTCCCATCTCCTCACTGGCAATGCTATGTGCCCTAGGTGATTAGGGTGTGCCCAGGCACACCCAGCACACCCTGTGCGCACGCCTATGTCACCGCCACATCCACCACCACCTCAACCTCCCTCCTACTCCATATGGGCCTCGTCCTTCAGAGATGAAGAAGAACATTGTTTTATTTTTCTGTTTTTTTTTTGTTGTTTTAAGTTATTTCCCTATCCACATTTGTTTGCAGAGCACTTGCCATGCTCTTAATTACGTTTTGCTGCCATTTGCAGCACTCTAGCCCTTTCCTTTGGTGTTTTAGAGCCATTTTAGTGCCTTAAAGTTCGGGTCCCCATTGACTTCAATGGGGTTCGGTGTCCGGGAAAAGTTCGGTAAAAGTCCGGGACACGGACCCGGACTTTTTTTTAAAGTTCGGCCGAACCCGTCGAACACGGACATCTAGGTGTTCGCTCAACCCTAAAATTTGTAAATTAATTTCGATTTCTAATCTGATTCGTTATAACTTTTTTCAATTTTGTTTAAATTCGTTCCTATTGTGAATTGCAAAAAAATGGAAAAATGTGTCTGAATTTTGATTCAGAACGAAATGAACCACACATGTCTAGTTACCTGTAGGTAATTGGATACACACCGTTACACATAATGTACCCCCCCCCCCCCCAGAAAATTTTTTTTAGCTTTAGGCTTCTTGCACAATTTTTTTTACTGATCTAAACACAGGTTTATTGTTGCCTATGGAACAGTGCACACAGCTATATTAAAATCCATAGTACAGCAATGAATACAGAGCCATAAAATAAAAGTAGAAAACTTTTAGTGCTGTAATTTATGCACGTTCTTGTGTATAAGCATGTATATGTGCTTATACACACATAGAAGTTGAAGAAGAATTTTGCACATGTGTGCTCACACAAGGTCTTTGTGGAACATTTCAGGATCCTTCTGTCAACAGGGTCCTGAATATAAGGGAGAGAAAAGTATCCGCGCTCAGTCACTGAAATACATTTTAAAAATAGGCTGCCAGCACCAATGGATATGTAATCCAAAAGGCAAAAAACAACATAGGGGTGCAGCGCCAGAGACAAATAACAGTCGCTAAATTGTACAGTCCATAAAAATGCAGATGATAATAAATCCACTTAGAGGATTTCATAAGAAATAGGAAAGATCCCACGCCAGGTAGAGTAATAGTTGTAGGAAACACTTCACCATGGTGCTCTAGATAGATGGGCTGCTTACCAAAAGCATTTGACAGATTATAGAGTAGTCAAAAGCATGTGTGATGTCAGATTCCTTCATAAATCGGCAGCAGCGGGAACAATAGTTAAAACCGGGTCACCCCCTTCTCCCAACACCAGAACAATCCAATAAGCTTTAACTCTTCTGGGAAGGCTGTCCACAAGGTTTAGGAGTGTGTCTATGGGAATGTTTAACCATATTTCCAGAAAAGCATTTGTGAGGTCAGACACTGATGTTAGACAAGAAGGCCCCCAAAGGTTCTATCAGGTTGAGGTTAGGCAGGCCAGTCAAGTTCCTCCACCTCAAACTCGCTCATCCATGTCTTTTTGGACCTTGCTTTGTGCACTGGTGCACAGTCATGTTGGAACAAGCAGGGGCCAAACTCTTCCAACAAAGTTGGGAGCATGAAATTGTCCAAAATGTCCTTAAGAGTTCCCTTCACTGGAACTAAGGGGCCAAGCCCAACCACTGAAAACCAACCCCACACCATAATCCCCCTTCTGCCAAATGATTTGGACCAGTGCACAAAGCAAGGTTCATAAAGATATGGATGAACGAGTTTGGGGTGAAGGAACTTGACTGGCCTGCACAGAGTCCTGATTTCAACCCGATAGAACACCTTTTGGGATGAATTAGAGTGGAGACTGTGAACCAGGCATTCTTGTCCACGTCAGTGCCTGACCTCACAAATGCATTTCTGGAAGAATGGTCAAACATTCCCAAAGACACACTCCTAAACCTTGTGGACAGCCTTCCTAGAAGAGTTGAAGAGTTTTTTCTTTATTGTTATTTTGTATGAAGTCTTTTAATCACTTTAAGACCGGAGGATTTGGCTGCTCAATGACCAGGCCCTATTTTGCGATTCGGCACTGCTTTAATTTAATGGACAACTGCGCGGTCGTGCGACTCTGTATCCAAACGAAATTGACGTCCTTTTTTTCCTATAAATAGAGCTTTCTTTTGGTTGTATGTGATCACCTGTGCGATTTTTATTTTTTGCCTTATAAACAAAAAAAGAGCGACAATTTTGAAAAAAAAAAAACAATATTTTTCACATTCTTTTATATGAAATTCTCAAAAAAAAAAAAGTAAAAATCTAAATTTTTTAACATTTTAGGCCAATTTGTTTTCTGCTACATATTTTTGGTAAAAAAAATTGCAATAAGCGTATTTTGATTGGTTTGCGCAAAAGTTATTGCGTTTACTAACTACGGGGAAGATTTATGTCATTTTTATTGTTTTTTTTTTTTTACTAGTAATGGCGGCGATCTGCGATTTTTTTGCAGGACTGCGACATTGCGGCGGACAGATCAGACCCCTAACTGACATTTTTGACACTTTTGGGGGTACCAGTGACATTACTACAGTAATCAGTGCTAACAATATGCACTGTTACTGTAAAAATGACACTGGCAGGAAAGGGGTCAACTGTACTGGTGATCAAGGGGTTAAATGTGACCCTAGGGGCGTGATTCTAACTGTATGAGCTTGTGAGATCATCACAGAGACATGCGATCCTATATAGCAGGATCACATAGCCTCTGTGATCATCTAAGGAAGAATGACAGACGGCTGTGTTTACATCAGCCGTCTGTCATTCTCTGTCAGCGGAGCCGCCGGTCACATGCACTGGCTCCCCAGCTGACGAGCAGGGGCAGGAGGCGGCGCGCACTCGCCCCCTAGAGTCTCCTGAGCGAGCAATGTAGTACTACATCGCTTTGCTCAGGAGCAACTGCCTGCCGCAGTAAAATTGCGGTGGGTGGTCGTTAAGTGGTTAATGTTGTTCAAAAATAAAATATGGAACCATTTTTAAGAATTTGATTGGTGTGTGTATATGCCTTCATAGTCCATATTTCCATATTTTGGATTGAAAAACATAAATTTTCTGAAGAAAAATCAATTTCTTCCTTCACACACTTGGCCTTTTGTAGTTTAGTTTGTTTTTGCATTCTAGCATTCCGGATTCTGCAATCTGCTTTTAAATGACCTTGTTTCTTGCACACAAAACATTCACGTTTCTTGTTTCATGTTACTGTTTTTATTTATATGTTTTATCTTTAAAGCAAACTCTGTTTGCAAACACTATTAATGCTTTCTGCTTTACACTTATATTCATTCACAAGCTTGCCCTTAACATATTTTAAGGTCAGTTCATCATCTGTGTATCAAGTGCTGTGACAAGTGTTTCATAACTTTCTGGTAAACCACTGAGTAATAGTGCTGAGACATAAAAAATAAAAAAAAAAATTTCTTCTCCTATACCTCTCAGGAGTTCAACCATTTCCAAGGTGTGCCTTATGTAATCCTGAATATCCTGGCCTTTCATCAACTTGGTTTGGTACCACTAGCTTTCCAATCAAATACAGTTTATTCCTGAGATTAGCCCTTTCATACACCTTTTGTAATCCTTCCCACATTTCTTTACCAGTTTCACACTTACATATATGTATGATCTGATCATCTTCTATGCTAAGAAAGATTGTGCTCTGAGTTTTTTTAGTCTTTCTCTATCCACTCATGTGAAGGGTGTTGTGGCCTGACTTAATTTATACATTTCCACATACCTTCTCTTATTAGTAGCATTTTCATCTTGACTTTCCAAGACTGGTAGTTTTGTTTGTTGGATTTGCAAATGAAAGTGTTGTTGCAGCTGTGTTACTGGCCATTTTATTTTATATTTTGTTGTAGTCTTCTTTTTGTTGCTGTATCTTGCACTTTTCTGCTGTAGCTGGCTATGACAGGGTTATGACTGGGATCTCAGCTTTTCTCTGGGTGTCTACAGGGTGTATGGGCTATGCCTGGGCCCATAACCAGTTAGAAATTCTGTATATAGCCCTACAGAATAGACAGTGCACAGTCCACATGTTTTTATCTGTTGCTTAACTGCAAAAAGGAACAGAAAACTTTATTACACAGACAAAAGACAGGGTTTAACCATAGATGGCGCTAAACATTTATAAACACTGCCATCTACTGGCTGATGTAGTTGTTGCACAAAAATACATTAACAATGTCTTCCAGTATGCCCCTTGCGTTAAGGGTTGTTAAATCGGTTGAAGGGCTGCCAACTCACCTCAAAGGACCAATTATTAGGCATATGGCAATTTTAGCAACACATGTGAGTTTTAATGCATGACTGTGCATTGGCAGCTACTGTACTGTGCACTGATACAGGTGTGTACTTTAAAATGCACATTTTAGCACACAATGCATAAGTCTGAATGAGCCCTAAAGCTTTGCTCTTGTGTGTAGTCACTCTTCAGCATGCCACAATAAATATATGTATCTCCCATGATACAACAGATGCTTTCTTATCCTGCTGTCAATCAGGAGGCACTGGGAGTTTTTGTAGGATGACATAAGATTTTTTAGGATGCCAGGTCGTGGATTGCATATTAACTATTCTCCCAATATAAGGGCAATAGGTAAATGTTAAATTAACTATTCTAAATGGTTTCCTGAGGGCCTGCTTGTTAATTAGTTATTTCAGGATGAAAGCAGTTCTCTCTAAAAGTCATATGTTTGCTGAACTCTGCTGAATGTCACTCCACTCTCAGCACTCCACTCGGGGATCCTAGGACTAGATACATTCATGAGTGTGAAAGAGAGGAAAATTCTGACAACATCTGAACAGTAATAGGCAAGGTCAGCACTCAAGGGTGCTGACATTTCAGGTGTATGTAAAGCCACTTTTTAAATTATTTTTGTTTAGAGTAACAAACTATTGGCAATCTTGTTAGGTTTTTATTGCTTACTACAGTCCCTTTGGAAAGATTCACTGTCTTTATGTATCCTGGCCACTCCAGTCATCAGATTTGAACGTGAGGGAAAATCCAAAATATTTTTTTGTCACTGGAGTAGGAATAGAAGGGATGTTTTCCAATGGGGGCATTTGTTGTAGGGACACCTGCTTACAAGGGGATTTCCCTCATTTTGTTCCTTTCACTTTCTGTTGTGTCTACAAGAGTGGAAATAAAGTGAAATCTAGATATGTGCGGTTTGTTTCGTTACAAATCTAAATTTGGAAAAAAATTTCAGTATTCAGAAATTTGGATGTTTCTGAATTACTGAATTACAATAGTAATGAATTTAAATGAATTTTGATTCAAATTCTAAAACAAATTCGAATAGAAATCATACTCGAAGAAATTTGAAACTGATTTTCTAAAAAAGAATACAATAGGATAGAATATAAAATAATAAAGCAATAGAATAACAATTAAAGAGAAGTAAATAATAGAACATAATTTAATAGAATAAAATAGAATATGACTGTCTTCTAAATTCAAATTTGAAATTAATAGATTAGAATAAAATCAAAAACAATGGAATCAAAAATAATAGAAAATAAGAGAATAGAATAGAAGAACAATAGAACATAATAGAATAGAATAAAATATAAAGAATATAACCATCTTCAGAAATTCGCATTTCGAATGGAATGAATTTGAACAGAAAATATTTAAATAGAGTATAATAGAAAACAATAGAATAGAAAATAAGAGAATATAATAGAAAAGAACTGCAAAACAAATAATATAGGATAGCATAAAATAGAATATAATCATCATATTCTTTCTACTTTATTTTATTCTATACTATTGATTTTATAGTCTATTCTCTTTTTTTCTATTCCATTCTTTTCTATAATTTTCTATTCTATTCTTTTCTATTCTAATCTTTTCCATTCAATTTTGAATGTATTCTATTGGAAATTCGAGTTTCAAAAGATGGTTATATATTCTTTCTATTTTATTCTATTCTGTTCTATTGTTTTTCTATTATATTCTCCTATTTTCTATTGTATTCTTTTCTATTCTTTTCTAATCTTTTCTATTCAAATTCAAACTAATTCTATTAGAAATTTGAATTTTTTAAGATGCTTATATTATAACTAACTTCTGAAATTCGAATAGAATGAATTTCAATAGAAAAGTTTCGAATAAAAAGAATAGAATAGAAAATATTACAAAAAAATTGAATAGAAAAGAATATAATAGAAAAGCAACAGAATAAAATAGAAAGAATATAACAGGTATGCCCCATGAACATCTGTCACAGTGTACCATTGTTCCATGAACATCTGTCACAGTGCACCAGTGCCCCATCAACATCTGCCGCAGTGTACCAGTGCACCATCAACATCTGTCACAGTGTACCATCAGTGCCCATCAACCTCTGTCACAGTGTACTATTGTCCCATCAACATCTGCCACAGGGTACCAGTGCCCCATCAACATTTGCCGCAGTGTACCAGTGCCCCCATAAACATCTGTCACAATGTACTATTGTCCTATCAACATCTGGTACAGGGTACCACTAGTGCCTCATGCACACCAGTCACAGTGCACCAGTGCCCTATCAACATCTTTCACAGAGTACCAGTGCCCCCTCAACATCAAATTCTTAAAATATTTTAATAGTAAAAAGTTCAGGTCTGAGCATGTAGGCCTTTTACAAAATAATCTGGAGTGGGTGACTGGGGACATAGAGAAGGCAAAGGTATTAAGTACTTTCTTCAGCTCACTGGAGAGTTTAATAAAATACCAAATGGATGAGTACTTGCAGGAGGAAATATAGATTTTAAGCAACAGACAGCATGGATTCATGAAAGAGAGAAGTTGTCACACAAACCTGATTTCTTTTTATGAAGAGGTGAGTAAAACCTTGGACAGATGGGTGGCTGTGGACGTAGTATACTTGGATTTTGCAAAAGGATTTGACACAGTTCCAGACATACGTCTAATCTGTAAGGTAAAGTCTACAGGCTTGGAAAGATCGGTTTGTAATTGGATAGAAAATTGGCTAAAAGACAGAATTCAGAGAGTAGTGGTTAATGATTCTTACTCTAAATGGTCTAAGGTTATCAGTGGTGTACCCTGAGGTTCAGTTGTGGGAGTGGGACCCTTACTTTTTAATATATATTATTAAATGATATAGGGTCTGGGATTAGAAGTATAATTTCAGTCTTTGCAGGTGACACCAAGCTATGTAGTGGAATAACTCCAACTTACAAGCTGACCTCAATGCACTGTTTCATCGGGCAACTATGTGGCAAATGAGGTTTCTTGTTGATAAATGTAGTTATGCACTTGGGGCTAAGAATATGCATGCATCATACATACTAGGGGAGTGCAATGGGGGAATCCATATGGGAGAAGGATCTGGGGGTTTTGGTATATCATAAACCTAATAATAGCATGCAATGCCAAGCTTCAGTTTCCAAATCGAGCAAAAGCCTTTCTTATATTAAGAGAGGTATAGACCCCAGAGAGAGAAAGATATCATTTTGCCCCTTTACAAATAATTAGTAAGACCTCATCTGGAATATGCAGTTTTGAGCACCAGTTCTCAAAAAGGATATCAGGGAACTAGAGAAAGTGCAGAGAAGGGCAACCAAACTGATAAGAGGCATAGAGGAGCTCAGCTATGAGGATAGATTAGAGGAGCTGAATGTATTCTCTCTTGAGAAGAGTAGATTAAGGGGGATATGATCAACATGTACAAATACAGAGGGGTCCATATAGTGAACTTGGTGTTGAGCTTTTCACTCTAAGGTCATCACAGGGGACAAGGGGGCACTCTTTATCCCTAGAGGAAAAGAGATTTTGTCTCCAAATACGGAAAGGTTTCTTTACAGTAAGAGCTGTAAACATGTGGAATAGAATCCCTCCAGAGGTGGTTCTGGTAAGATCAGTAGATTGCTTTAAAAAATATCTGGATTCTTTCTTAGGTGTACATATTATAACTGGGTACTAATATTTATAGGTGAAGTTGATCCAGGGAATATCCGATTGCCTCTCGGGGGATCAGGAAGGAACTTTTTCCCCGGCTGTGTAGCAAATTGGATCATGCTTTGTTGGGGGGTTTTAGCCTTTCTCTGGATCAACTGTGGGTATAGGATTGTATGGTTGTGTTTTTTTTTTATTATTGGTTGAGCTAGATGGACTTGTGTCTTTTTTCAACCTGAATAACTATGTAACAACTCTGTTAGTTCTGACATCCTCTGACACTTAGTTTATGCAGTGTTTGACTTCCAATTCCGATAAAGGAAGTAAGTGGCAACTAAGAAATGCAAAGGTGACTATAAATGGGTTGGGGGCTGGGCTAGCAAGAGGCTCTGTATGAACTAAATGGGCAAAGTAACAAAGTCTTTTCAACTTCTTCTTGCCTGTGATCTGTTTATGAACACTTCTCAACACAATATTCCATGCTAGGGATGCCTTTATAATAATCCTTTTGACAACTACTAGCCAATACTTTACATGGCTGCTAGCTGCCAATTCCAGCTGTCACTGACAACCTTCTTTTCTTTTAACAATTTTGAACCAGTCAGAGTAGTTCCTGATCGTGTAATGCCATGTCAGCTACAAGCATTTGCCAGCTGAAGGTTTCCTCCAAGAAAAAAAAATGTAAGCTCTCTGAGGCCACTGCAGCTTGTAGATAGCAGTGGTGTCTCTGTTTAATCCTGTAATTGTCAGATACAATTAAAGTATAAAAATGTATACACTAAAAAAATAATGCTTGTCCACCCTTTCAACCTATATTAAAAAGAATAGGTTTTATTAGAACAGTGCACTAAATTAAAATTATAATTGTCCTGGACATCTAGACTTCAAATACATCTAGGCACAACATAGCATCACAGATAATAACATATGCCCTGTGGTCTTATAATGTTTTAAATAAATATATTTTTCTGTCACATTCCTTCTTATTTTTAGCAGAGATTTGACACCGTTCCCAACAATTGCAGTCATATAATTCTTAAATGATGAGTTGGCTTGCAGAAGCTGTTGGCAGTATTAAACAGATGTAAGATATGTGCAAGCCTGGGGCTAATTAATTAAACCAATCCATTACAAACCTGGATAAAGGATCACAAAATGTCCCTAAATCACGTACATAAAACCATTATAGAAACCAAGAACATCTAATAGAAAATACAGGAGTCCATTGAAATGCTTTCAAGTTGTTAAACGTGCTTTTTCAAAGCATTGCAATTTTATTGTTTTAAAAAATTGTTAGGTATTGCAGAAATATAACATTTGTTTTAGGTTTCTGGTACAAATTATGTTACAGGCAAATTTAATATGACTTGTTTCAATATATTATTTTTAATTTGGCAAAATGGCCAATCGATTGTTTTGTTTCTGCATTTAAAATAAACCTATTTATGTAGGTAATTGTGATAACATATTCAATGAACACAAACAGTTGAGGCAAAAAGTCAAGGCTACACAAAGAGTACTTATGTGAAAGCAATGTATGCAACATTACATTGTAATAAAACACGACATTGTGTTGATTAACATACGGTATAGCATACGAGAGTATTACATTTGTTTGTTCTTCTAATTTATAATGATATAGCTGCCTTGACTGTATTGCATGGAAAACAACAAAAATGACATTCAAGTGTATTTCTGGGCAAAATCATTTTTTGTTTAATTCTAGAATTTTCAGGTTTTTTTTTTTGTCTGTGTCCCCAATGGGGAGATTCATCATTTTGTTGTACTGGTGACCATTGTCACCACAAAAGAAGGTAACAATTGTCCCCATAAAAAAAGAAAGGGGAAATCTGTGAAGCAACTACCTATAAGAGAAATTCATGTTCACCTTAAAGCTGGATACACACTATACAACTTTTGTTGTTAGATTTCCTTTAGATTTACCTTCAACTATGTAGTGCAGGGGCCTGCTTGATTGCATACAAATTGAAAGTGTTTAGATTTGACCTCATATTATATGGTTTTGGTAAATCTAAAGACAATTGTATAGTGTGTATGGCCCATTCGAGATTTCTTCCAGCTTCCTGACAAGAGGTGAAATTCAGACAGCAAAAAATAAACTGGCAGGGGTTTCAAACCTTACCCTTCTCTATCTAAATAATAAAAAAAAAATGTTTAAATACTAATTAATATGATTAAAATTTTAGTGAATAAAAGCATAGTGCAATTGCTTACCTTTTTTTTTTTTTTTTTTTTTGGAGGTGTGCGGTGCAATGCTTGTCGAATCCCTGTGAACAGAAATGTGAACCGTGAAATTACAACACATGAAAAAAGTGCACAAGGGTACAGTAATAGATTTACCTGAGGAAAGGCCTCAACTTCTGAACTCATTCAAGGTGCAAGGCTCCTGACAGGGGCAAGGTACTCTGGTCCACCAAGGACAAAGCCAGCTGGACCCGCTCCATAGGGGCCTGCTGAAGTCAGTCCTCCAAGAACTTGATTAGGGTTCTCTCAAAAAGATACCCGCGGTTGGTAACAGCTAAAAGACCTGAAGGCCACAGGGATCCTATATGTTTGATCTCTCTGAGGATTACATATACAGGCATGCACTGACAGGGTCTGAAAAGCTAATCTGGGACTATACCTGCAATACCTGGTTTAGAACACTTTTGTTAATTTAAACAGGATTAAATGTTTTGAAGCGCTGCCCATTGCTCAGCTTTCGGTGCTGGTGCACTTTGAATGACAATTGCGTGGCAATGCAACATTGTACTTATATGAGATTTTTTATAATTTTTCACTCAAATAGAGCTTTCTTTTGGTGGTATTTAATCACCACTGTTTTTTTTTTTTTGCTAAACCAAAAAAGACGAAACCTTTTGAAAAAAATAAAAAAACTTTTTTTTTAGTTCCTGTTATGGAATTTTGCAAATAAGTACGTTTTCTCCTTCCCTGATGTGTGCTGATGAGGCTGCACTGATGGGCACTGATAGGCAACACTGATGAGATGGCACTGATGGGTACTGATGAGGTAGCACTGATGAGGCTGCACTGATATGCGGCACTTATAGGCGGCACTAATGGGCACTGATAGGCACTGAGAGGATGTCCATTGACACCCTCCCAGAATGAGAGAGTGGTGATGTAGTCCTCTTTCGGCTATAGCACAGTAAGGAAGTGGTTAACCGTTTTACTGCAGCAGGCAGCCCGTCCTGCGCGAACCGACATAGGTCTACGTCAGTCGCGCGCCTGCAGCTAGGAGGCAAGCGCGTGCCGTCGCCAGCGTGCCCCCGCCCCCACTCGTCAGCGGGGACTGCAATGCACGGGGCATGCGGCTCTGATTGCCACCTGCCACCCGCGATTGCTCCCTGCTGAGAGAGAAGAACGGTCAGATTTTGTAAACACAGCCGACCGTTCTTCTCTCTGGAATGATCACAGAGCTCCTGTGATCCTTCTATGTAGGATCACAGGTCTCTGTGATAATTTCAAATGCCCCGCCCCCATACAGTAATCACTCCCCTAGGCTCACATTTAACCCCTTGATCACCCACAGTATTAACCCCTTCCCTGCCAGTGTCATTATTACAGTAACAGTGCACATTTTTAGCACTGATTGCTCTAGTAATGTCACTGGTCCCCCCAAAAGTGTAAAAAATGTCAGTTAGGGGTCCGATCTGTCTGCCGCAATGTCGCAGTTCCGCAAAAAAAAAATTCAGATCGCCGCCAATAATAGTGAAAAAAAAAACCAATAAAAATAACATAAATCTTTCCCGTAGTTAGTAGACGCGATAACTTTTGCGCAAACCAATCAAAATAAGCTTATTGTGATTTTTTTTACCAAAAATATGTAGCAGTAAACAAATTGGCCTTAGTCTCCATTCACACTGGTACGACTTGTCGGGCGACTTGGTCAGCCTGACAAGTCACGCACCGTCGCGTCCCATAGTGTAGTACAGGACCGGTTCTAATAGGAGCAACACAAGTCGCTACGACTTAGAAAAAGGGTCATGTACTACTTCGGGGCGACCTGGAGCGACTTGCATAGACATTCATTTTATGAAGTCCGTGCAAGTTGCGCCGAAGTTGCGCTGCACGCGACTTCACAGGTCGCCCCCTAAGTCGGAGCGACATAGTGTGAACCGAGCCTTAATTGTTAAAAAAAAAATTAGATTTTTAATTTTTTTTTTTATTTGGGAATGTAATATAGCAGAAAGTGAAAAGTATTTATTTATTTTTTTTTTTTCAGAATTGTCGCTATTTTTTTTGTTTATAAAAAATAAAAATCGCACAGGTGATCAAATACCACCAAAAGAAAGCTCTATTTGTGGGGCAAAAAAGGAAAAATCCTTCCGGTCCAGAAGTGCTTAAAAGGCATTCTATTTCTATATTATAATCATAGTGCAACCTGCTGATTCAGTTTGGTATTGCATTTTTGGTATGTTGTGGTATAAAATGGTTCTAAAAACAGAAGTTTTTTTTCTTTACCTTAAAAAAGCTTCTGCAAGTAGTCCCCCTAAATACTTACCTGAGCTTGATCTCAATCCAGTGATGTGCACGAGAGCAGCGGCTCTCTCAGCTCTTTCTCTCCTCATTGGCCATGGACACATGGAGCTGGCTAGGGAGCAAGCCCACACAAGTGCCCTCATAGCAAGTGGCTTGCTTTAAGGGCACATGGCGGGGGCGGGGGTGGGGGGGGGTCGGGGGCTTGGGGCACCAGGGAGGGACTGGAGAAGAGGAGGATGGGGGCTGCTCTGTACAAAACCATTCCACAGAGCAGGTAAGTATGACATGTTATTGTAAAGAAAAAAAAATGCCTTTATAATCACTTTAAGGCTGTTTTACTAAAGGAAATGAGAATATTCATTCAATAAATTGATTGGAGATTCGCTTCAATTATCTAATCATGGGAAATGCAAAATCCTGTTTGTTTGTTTGTTTATTTATTTCATTGGCACATGACTGGGTATTTGAAGACAATTTATTGAGTGATAATTCTCACCTCCTTGAGAATTGTAGCTAAGAACTGTAAATATCAGCAAGGGTTTATAAAATGTAAGTTAATCTGGGATTTGTAGTTCCTCCAAATATTAGCGGACATCCTAGCTTTCCAAAGCATAATTTTACATTTCTCTGGTTTTCCTGCCTACCGCAAATTAATAAAGCTAAATATCATTTTTTTCAAACTCTGACCTCAGCCCAGGAGCCAACACTCATACCTGGTTTTAATGGACTTGCATTTCTTGATCAGATGTGCAGTGCCACCTGCTGGTTCCACTTGGTTTTGCATTTTTTGGAGCATTCTTTGCAAAGAGGCTAGACTTTAATCATACAAGTAAATCTAAACAGCAGTAAGTCAATAGGCCGGAGCTACTACACGAACGTGTTCCAAGCAGTCAACATATTAAAAAATACATATCTATTTTAAAGCTTGATAGATACATTTTTTTTTCTATTTTAATTCTCCCAGATCTAGCCAAGCATATAGTTTAGAGCTGAATAAAGGGGTGCTTTAACATTTGGCTCTGTATAGATAGGGTGTTTTTTGGCTGGAAATTTGGTTCTTTATAGATAGGGTGTTTTTTTGGCTGGAAATTTGGTTCTGTATAGATAGGGTGTTTTTTTGGCTAGAAATCTGGTTCTGTATAGATAGGGTGTTTTTTTGGCTGGAAATCTGGTTCCGTATAGATAGGGTGTTTTTTTGGCTGGAAATCTGGTTCTGTATAGATAGGGTGTTTTTTTTTTTTGGCTGGAAATTTTGTTCTGTATAGATAGGGTGTTCTTTTGGCTGGAAATCTGGTTCTGTATAGATAGGGTGTTTTTTTGGCTGGAAATTTGGTTCTGTATAGATAGGGTGTTTTTTTGGCTGGAAATCTGGTTCTGTATAGATAGGGTGTTTTTTTGGCTGGAAATCTGGTTCTGTATAGATAGGGTGTTCTTTTGGCTGGAAATCTGGTTCTGTATAGATAGGGTGTTTTTTTGGCTGGAAATCTGGTTCTGTATAGATAGGGTGTTTTTTTTTTTTGGCTGGAAATTTGGTTCTGTATAGATAGGGTGTTCTTTTGGCTGGAAATCTGGTTCTGTATAGATAGGGTGTTCTTTTGGCTGGAAATCTGGTTCTGTATAGATAGGGTGTTTTTTGTCTGGAAATCTGGTTCTGTATAGATAGGGTGTTTTTTGGCTGGAACTAATTTGATTCTGTGTTTTATGGAAAATGAACTGTAAGAGCACAGGTTGCAAATACAGTTACAGATAATTATTGTCTGAGTTATTGGCTACAGGAAATGGTAAAGTTATTTTTAACAACATTACATTTTGCTGCCTCTATAGCAAATGGGATTATTAAAGAATGTGTTGGGCTAAATTTTTAATGGCAGGAAAACGTAGCAAACAGTTTTGCAACAGCGGTGATAAGCTAGGAAATGTTATGCTTTCCCTGAGCCTGTGTGCATTCGCTAGCTCTGTCCGATATCCTTGCATGCTACCTTGCATTTGAATGTGTACATAGTCTAAGAAGAAAATAAAAAATAAATAAGAATTGAACAGAATGTAGTTTACTAGTGTGAGAAAATATAACATGCAATGCCAGATAGGGAAAGCTCAGGCTGATGCATTATGTAGAGGTGCATTATTCTACACAGGGTACAGCTGAGTGTTTTAAGGGTTACTCTTATACTAGTATGGAGATACTGTGGATTGTTGTGTTTTATATCCATATACTTGGGGCTCTGTACCATAAAGTGGAGTAGATCTCGTTTGAAAAGCTGGGCTGATTGCTTGGCTTGACCTGGGTGCAGACCTACCTTAATTATCTTTTATGTGTAATTGGCCACTCATAGCCTGAGGGTCAACATGCTCAACATGCTGAACATGGGTCTTCATCAATTTAGGCAAATATGTATTCTGCTACATGGTAAAAAAAAAAAAATCCCAATAAGCATATATTGATTGGTTTGCACAAAAGTTATAGAGTCTACAAACTATGTGATATATTTATGGAATTATTCTTTATTTATTTTTTTTATTAGTAATGGGGGCGATAAGCAACTTTCTAGCGGGACTGCAACATTATGGCGGACAAATTGGACATCAAGTGACACTTTTTGGGGATCAATGATACTAATACAGTGATCAGTGTTAAAAATATGTACTAATGACATTGGCTGGTAGGGTGCTAACATCAGGGGCAATCAAAAGGTTAAATGTGCGCCTAGGGAGTGCTTGCTAACTGTGTGGGGGTTCTTGTACTATAGGAAGGCAGAGATCTGTGTTCCTGCTTTGTAGGAACACAGGATCACAACCTTCCCTTCTCACAGAACGGCGACCTGCCTTGTGTCACGAATGATCGGTGGGTCCCGGCGGACATCGCGTCTGCCGGACCAGCTGATTGGCTCCTGCTGTGTCCAAGCACAGCAGAGCGCGTCGCTGGCGGTGCAGGTGTGTGCCCCAGACCTAGAAGTGCAGGATTATGTACAGGTACGTGATGTTGCACAGGAGAGCCGCCTTGCCACTGTATATATACAGTATACGGTCAGCAAGGGGTTAAGTTGCAGATAATCACTAGATTGAGTGTATCATAACTTTTTACACTGCTGCTAATGTCTGCACTGCACTTACCTAGTGTAATTAGCACTACACTTTTGTACAAATTTATTAGTAATGGGTTTTAAAGTACTGCCTGAGGTCTATCTTTAGAAGATAATTCCCCTATTACTGACCTGCCATGCTTTGTTCTGCACTGTGTTTGTGTTTTAAATTGACCACCTTGGTAGAGGCAGGGCTTTCTTTCCTTATGTAAGAGGTCTGCTCATGGTGCTTAGGTGCAGCTCAGCTTGTCTGAAGTGTTTCACACTGTTTCAATAGGGAGGCATATTGGACAGTGGGAGGAAACTTGATAAATCCGTGCACAGGCATTTAGTACATGGTGATTGGCAGAGAAAAGTGCCTCGGTGCATGCAGGGATACTGTATAAATGCCAAGGGCACATGTGCTTGGGGTCTTTCAGCTGGAGAGTGTAGTCCTCAGAGAGAGTGAGCTGCTTCCCCTCCTCTGCAGAACCTACTATGCGGTCTCAGGTGGTTCATCTGAGGGCAAGGGAATCAGAGAGGAGCTGAACCCAGATGTCCTGCAGAGCTGACTGGAAGAGAGACATTGGAGATGATCTTACTCTGCCTACAGTGAGTACAGTGATCTGTGTCATGATGCCTGTTCTGGAAGGGACACCCCTTATGTGGAAGAGTCAGTGGATGGGTGTCAGTCAAGGGGGTGCTAGAGAGTGTCCTGAAGATAAAGTAGCTGAAACAAGTCTGCTGCTGGAGAAAGTAAGAAGACTCAATTCTTCCATAAAAGTGGCAGTATGGTTAAAGCAGCGTATCTGCTTCCACAAATAACTTGGTGAGGCCAGGTGAGAGTTGTCTCTATTAACTGTAAATAGTTTAGTTGGAATATCCCACTATTCCCTTCTCCCATCCAAGTTCCACAATAAATTTAAAAACCAAAACCCCTGGACTATTTTTTAATAACGAGCAACTGGGAGTAAGGATGGAGGAGTAAACTGTAACTTAGTGACTGTCTGCAGGTAATCAGAGGAGGCCCAAGAAGTCACAGCAGTGGTTGCTATTGGCAACGAGTGGACATTTACCCAAAGAAACGCAATGTCTTTTTAAGTAAAGTGCTGGAGTGTTGGTGGAGAAAGGATGTGCTGTACTGTAGGAGAAAATAGTGCCTGCTTTACAGTAATCAGTGCAAATGTGCTGTCAAGTTATGATCAAGAAAGCAGGACGCAGGGATCATCCCATCAGGGGTTGTGTCGATACATACATACATATATCTATATCAGTCATTTCAAAGTTTTTGGAACAGTGATTTAAAGACTCACTTCTGTAGCAGATTAGGAGGGGTGTCACCAGGAAAGAAGAAGTGAGCCAAGAAGAGAGTCTTTAATAAGGCCTGCTTCTGTGTGCTCTTCTTCCTTCCCAGTGGCGCCCTTCCAAATCCACTGTGGGGGCAAGGCTTGATACCTCCACATAAAGTCCTGCTGTTTTCTCTTGGCATGGTGGCAAGAGTTGCCACTTTTTTTTTCTTTAAGCCAATCCCGAATACTTCAGCGGCACACAATCATTTTTATTTTTATGTAGTAGACACTATAGGATTGTAAAAGACCTGGGACACCTTATGGATCAGTATCTGGACAGTAGTAGTAGTGGACAGTATCAGTAGAGCAGTGGATGGTGTCAGGAGTGCAAAGGTTGGTGTCAGTAGGGGAGAGGTTGGTGTCCATAAATATGTGGACAGTGTCAGTAGGGGAGAGGTTGGTATCAGGAGGTAGGCAGGAGTTAGTGGACGTTGTCAGTAGACCAGTGGACAGTGTTAGTAGGGCAGTGGATTGTGTCAGCCATGGTGTCAGTAGGGCAGTGGATGATGTCAGGTTTTTATTTATTTATTTTTTACAATTACAATTTTAATGTTTAAAAAAATAATTTAAAAAAATATATTTATTTTTTTACAATTTTATTATGAGTCCGTTTGGGTCTTTGGTGAAAAATCAGGGGTCTATACAGGAAAGGACAGGGGGGACCCAGGCAGCAGAAAGAGAGGAGAGGCAGGGAGAGTGGAACTTACTAGAACCAATCGTCATCAGCTATAATTTCCTATAAAAGGAAAATACAGCTGATCGGTTCTAGTAAATCCCACCCGCACTGTCTCTCCTGTCCAAGTCTGACTTCAAGGTAGCAAGGTAGCAGACTGAATCCCTGGGGTCAAGATCCTGGCTAACCCTGCAATCAGCTGAATTGCGGGATCATAGAGCAGCTGGTGCTGTGTGAGCTCGGCTACCTGTAAATGCAGCTCAGCGGCTCAGCCGGGTCAGTCTGGCTCGATCCAACCTCCCAAATTCCATCTAGTGTCAGCACCCCTCAATTTGGCACCTGGGGAATGTGCCCCCACCCCCCTAGTTTTGGCCCTACATATGTGTCCCAGAAAAGAGGGTGGCCTTTAATGCCCACGTGCTGCACATATTCGTCCATGGGCGGCCAAAGTTTCTGTGCTGAGAGCAAACTCATGGCACACTCCCAGTACAGTGATCAAGCTGTCAAAGACCGCGGGCAGGTAGGACCACCAATCACAGTAGTCACGCGACCTGGCAAGTTCTTCCTGCCCCCTGGATATATTAACCTAATTAAAGAAATGCTGTGGTTAACTCACCACTACTCTCTAAGCTGTCTTTTTTTTTTTTGGTAGAGGGAAGAATATCAAAAAAACAAGCCACGAAATAACATTTTATACTAGAAAATCCTCATGTTTATTCTAATTTAAGGAAAGTCGTTACCTCATAATTATCAAATGCATGACTGCTGGTGCGCATAGGCCCAGGCAAACCAAAACATTAACATAATAAAACACACGCCTTGCCCCATATAAAAACCACACATGCAACCATTGAGTTGGAAAAGGAGCAAGGTCACAGCTTTATTTAATATCCAACAGAACATACTTTAAACCAGTGCCAGTCACAGTTGTACTGTTAACACATTTTAACATTAACAAGGCAATTCCAAAGGGGGCCTGTCCTTAACATAAGTGTTAGACAGACAGCCTAATTCCGATTTCCAATTAAGGGCATAGCCCATTACTGCATAGCATAGCATAGCATAGCCCATTACTTCAACTTCAAATGCTGACAAGGTCAAAAAAATGTGGATGAAGCTATGATGTACCATCCAATGGGGTGGGCGGGTGGGCGGCTCTTCTCACCATGCTTCTTCCAAAAAAAGGGGCCTAGCATTCCCTGCAGGCAGCCTTTTCCAAGCTCAGGCCCACCCATCAGCCTGTAACTGCACTCCCTGATGAATACCACCCACTGCCTGGCCATGCACCCATCAGTCAATGCTCTCTTTCCCTAAGGGATCAAGAGGCCTCCATGACTGCTGATGTGCATAGGCCCCGGCAAACCAAAACATTAACATAATAAAACACCCCCCCCCCCCTTGCCCCATATAAAAAGCACACATCTAAACATTGAGTTGGAAAAGGGGCAAGGCCACAGCTTTATTTAATATCCAACAGAACATACTTTAAACCAGTGCCAGTCACAGTTGTACTGTGAGCACGTTTTAACATTAACAAGGCAATTCTAAAGGGGGCCTGTCCTTACCATAAGTGCTGGACAGACAGCCTAATTCTATCTTCCAATTTCCCGGGCCCAAAGCAAACGAGACACGATTTTGGACCAAACCGGAACAAGGTTAGTGAAAACTGCATAACGATGGGCAATATCCCGTTTCACAGCAGAGATGAGAACAGCGTAACATGTATAACCCACATCGTTACCTCCGGCGTGAAGAATTAAAATAATAGGGCCAGAAACATGAGAACGAAGACGTAAACACTCTGGAAGCAGCTGACACCAGCAGAGACCGCGCAGGCCACAACAACGTATTCTGATGACCTCATACAGAAAACCCAGGTTCTTCCCGTAGCTCCGAGCTGCAGACCTATGAGCCGCCCAGTAAATAAAGGAATCCCAGAGGATCCATATCAAAGCTGGATGAAGACCTTGAATCAAAACAACAAGTGTGGTCGAACTTACAAAGAAATAACGAGAAGGCTCCCATCTACCCAAACACTGGAGCTCTGTATCGGAGAAACCCATGCCAGAAGCCACGGTAGCCACCATGATATGGAAAGAGAGTCGAAAAATCTTTTTGGTGTGAGTCCTAACGTGTTGAGGCAACACCGAAAAACCCGCAAGAACTGGAACATGCTCAGGGGAGAAGAATCAGCATGGACAAAGAAAGTAGGGGAAGGAGGGCGAATAGACCCAAATTCCAAGGCCAGGGCAACCGGGCAAAAGGGGCCCGAAACACGCACACAAAACGACCCATCTACCTCTGCCATAGTCACACAGTGGTCGAAAAAATGCAACATCCGCGGTCCTGACACCTCCCTCCGTGGATCTGGATTTTGAAACCAGTTTGCCGACACGGAAGGCCCCAAAAAAGGCCCAGGAGAAAGCCATTCGAAATAGAAGTGTCTCAAAAACTGATGAACAAACGGGTGGCAACAGCAAAAGGATAATGGAGAGGATATGAGGGGAAACCGGAGCCGGGAGTTGGGGGGATGGGTGGCGTGTCTCCAACCCTGCAAAACGCACCAGACAGGAAATTCCTTTGTGACGTCTTCCCAACGGAGGAGCTTGAACCAAAAGGATATGGCCGAAACCACTGTGGAACTCGAGGAATTCCTCTGGCGCAAGTAAACAAGAAAGGAAAACAAAGCCAGGCCTCTATCATGATGAGAGGTAAGTACAAACTCACAATCAGAAACATGGACCCAGTCATCCTAGACTCGGCAATACAGTGGTGATCGAAAGTTTGGGCACCCCAGGTAAAAATTTGTATTAATGTGCATAAAGAAGCCAAGGACAGATGGAAAAATCTCCAAAAGGCATCAAATTACAGATTAGACATTCTTATAATATGTCAACAAAAGTTAGATTTTATTTCCATCACTGACACTTTCAAAATTACAGAAAACAAAAAAATGGCGTCTGTAAAAGTGTGGGCACCCTGCAGAATTTATAGCATGCACTGCCCCCTTTGCAAGGCAGAGACCTGCCAGTGTCGTGGATTGTTCTCAATCATCGTCTGGGGAGACCAGGTGATGTCAATCTCAAAGGTTTTAAATGCCCAGACTCATCTGACCTTGCCCCAACAATCAGCACCATGGGATCTTCTAAGCAGTTGCCTAGAAAACTGAAACTGAAAATAGTTGACGCTCACAAAGCTGGAGAAGGCTATAAGAAGATAGAAAAGCATTTTCAGATGTCAATATCCTCTGATCGGAATGTAATTAAGAAATGGCAGTCATCAGGAACAGTGGAAGTTAAAGCAAGATCTGGAAGACCAAGAAAAATATCAGGCAGAACAGCTCGCAGGATTGTGAGAAAAATAATTCAAAACCCACGTTTGACTGCATGATGCCTCTAGAAAGATCTGGCAGACACTGGAGTTGTGGTACACTATTCCACTATAAAGAGATACTTGTACAAATATGGTCTTCATGGAAGAGTCATCATAAGAAAACCTCTTCTACGTACTCACCACAAAAATCAGCGTTTGAACTTTACAAATGAACATATAGACAAGCCTGATGCATTTTGGAAACAAGTTCTGTGGACTGATAAGGTTAAATTTGAACTTTTTGGCCGGAATGAGCAAAGGTACGTTTGGAGAAGAAGGGGCACAGAATTTAATGAAAAGAACCTCTGTCCAACTGTTAAGCATTGGGGGTGGATCAATCATGCTTTGGGGTTGTATTGCAGCCAGTGGCACAGGGAACATCTCACGAGTAGAAGGAAAAATGGATTCAATAAAATTTCAGCACATTTTGGATGGTAACTTGATGCCATCTGTGAAAAAGCTGAAGCTAAAGACAGGATGGCTTCTACAAATGGATAATGATCCTAAACACTCCTCGAAATCTACGGGGGATTACATCAAGAGGCGTAAACTGAAGGTTTTGCCATGGCCTTCACAATCTCCTGACCTCAACATAATTGAAAATCTATGGATAGACCTTAAAAGAGCAGTGCGTGACAGACAGCCCAGAAATCTCAAAGAACTGGAAGACTTTTGTAAGGAAGAATGGGCAAAGATACCTCAAATAAGAATTGAAAGACTCTTGGCTGGCTACAAAAAGTGTTTACAAGCTGTGATACTTGCCAAAGAGGGCAGTAAAACCTTTGAGATTGACATCACCTGGTCTTCCCAGACGATGATTGAGAACAATCCACGACACTGGCAGGTCTCTGCCTTGCAAAGGGGGCAGTGCATGCTATAAATTCTGCAGGGTGCCCAAACTTTTGCAGACGCCATTTTTTTGTTTTCTGTTATTTTGAAAGTGTAAATGATGGAAATAAAATCTAACTTTTGTTGACATATTATAAGAATGTCTAATCTGTATTTTGATACCTTTTGGAGATCTTTCCATCTTTCCTTGGCTTCTTTATGCACATTAATACAAATTTTTACCTGGGGTGCCCAAACTTTCGATCACCACTGTAGTGATGAGCTGAACACCCTCCGGTTTGGTTCGGTTCGCACCAGAACACAGCGAACAAAGGAAAAGTTTGTTTGAACAAACTAACTCTATTGAAGTCTATGGGACTCGAAAATCAAATGGCCTCATTTTGAAGGCTTAAATGCAAGTTATTGCCCAAATAAAGTGTATGGGGTCTGGGTACTGACCTAGGGAGAATGTAGCAATGCAAAAAAAGTTTTTAAAAACAATTTCTTTTAAAGGAGCAGTGATTTACTGATTTTAATGAGGCTTAAAGTGAAAATATAAAAAATTCCTTCAAATATCGTTCCCCTGAATGTGCCTGTAAAGTAGTGCATCTGTACGATATATGTAGCCTGCTGCAGCAATACTGACATTTCTAAAGGACAAATGTCAAATACAAATATACATACAAATTTCAAATGCCATGTACTTGTCATACAGGTGCAGAAATATTGGGCTTTTGGTGGTGCCTAAACACCGTAACCCCTCACAATTACTCTTGCTGTGCGCAAAAACAGGACCTGCTGGTAAGAATTCCATACAAATTTGAATTTGAATGTACTTGTCATACAGGTGCCAAAAATTGAGCCTTTGGTGTTGCTGGTGCCTGAACCCCCGTAACCAACTCCTCACGGTTACTCTTGCTGGGCGCAGGAATGGGACCTGCTGGTAAGAATTCCATACAAATTTGAAATTGCATATACTTGTCATACAGGTGCCAAAAAATGGGCCTTTAGTGTTGCTGGTGCCTGAACACCGTACCCAACCCCTCACAGTTACTCCTGCTGGGCACAGGAATGGGACCTGCTGGTAAGAATTCCATACAAATTTGAAATCGCATGTACTTGTCATACAGGTGCCAAAAATGTGGCCTTTGGTGTTGGTGGTGCCTGAACACAGTAACCCCTCACAGTTACTCTTGCTGAGCACAGGGCTCAGGGACAGGGCCTGCTGTTAAAAATTACATATGAAATTTAAATTGTATGCACCTGTCATACAAGTGCAGAAAAATTAGGCCTTGGGGGTTGGTAGTGACCTAAACCAAAAACATTGTTGGAAGCTAGCAGAATCAAGGTTGAGGAATAGGATAGGCAGCATACGCAGTCTTCAAGGGATGGCAGACCCCTAGCAAATTCAATCAGTTACATCAGCATCAGGGGCTTGATAGCTGTTGTTGATCCAGGACAGATTCATTTTGATAAGTCAGCTGGTCAGCAGAGTCTGTGGGCAGACGCACTCTTTTGTCTGTCACAAAACTTTCAGCAGCAACTGAACGTCCTTTCGGAAAGCACCCTGTCAACCAGCTGCCTTCTCCACCACTCCTCCTTTGGCTGAACGATGCCTCAGAAACACGTCCAGAGAATGCTAACCTCCCAGTGTCTGGAAAGGCGGTACACACATTTTTTTTTTAAGGCCTCCTCAAGAGGTTTCATCCTCTGTTCCCTCTGTGAAGGCAGGATGAGCTCTGCAACTTTACCCTTGTAACGTGGATCAAGAAGGGTTGCCAACCAGTAATTATCCCTCTCCTTGATAGTATGAATCCTCAGGTCCTTTCGCAGGCTTTGCAGAATCAGAGAGCCCATGCAACGTAAGTTGGAGTAGGCATGAGTCCCCTGGGTCACTAAGGGTGACATTGACAGTAGGAGCAACCTCTCCCCAACCACGTACAACTCCTAGGGTTTCTGGGGAATCAAAACCATCCCTTGAAGACTGCTGTATGCTATCCTCTACATCCATGCTACCGCAATCCTCCTCCTCTTCTTCCTCTTCCTCCTGTGTGTTTTGTGTCCCTGCAGGCATGATATCTGCATAAAGCGGGCCTTGTGAGGAAAGGAAGTCCTCCTCTTCCTCCCGCTGTTCTGCTTCAAGTGCCCTGTCCATGATTCCATGAAGCGTGTGCTCCAGCAGGTAGACTAGAGGGATAGTGTCACTAATGCATGCATCCTTTATCAAAAGCCACTGGCGTGGCAAAAAAAAGCCAAGCTCCCCTGACCCTGTCCTTGTGCCATACTCACACAGGTACTCATTGATGGCCCTATGCTGCGTGTGCAGCCGCTGCAGCATTGCCAATGTTGAGTTCCACCTGGTGGGCATGTCACAAATGAGGTGGTTGGTGGGCAGGTTGAATTCCCATTGAATGTCAAATAAGCGAGCACTGGCATTGTAGGAACGGCGGAAATTCCCACAGACTTTTCTGGCCAGCCTCAGGAGATCTTGGAAGCCCAGGTATCTGGTCAAGAAATGCTGCACCACCAGATTCAGGACATGTGCCAAGCATGGAACATGTGTCAAGTGTCGGAGGGCGGTGCCATTGTCGCATACAACCATTCCTGGCTCAAACTGCCATGGCGTCAACCATCTCTGAGCCTGCCCCTGCAGAGCTGACAGAATCTCTGCCCCGGTGTGACTCCTATCCCCTAGACAGACCAACTGAAGCATGGCGTGGCATCTTTTAGCCTGACTGCTTGCGTAGACCCTTAAACGCTTAGGGAGCACTGCTTCTTTTCAGAGGACAATTCAGCAGAAGAGGACATGGAGGAAGAAGAAGAGGAGGAGGAGGTGGTGGAGTAGCCAGATGTGGCAAAACCAGCACCAGCTTTTTGGAGGCGTGGTGACAAAACTAGCTGCAACACTGAACCCTGTCATGCATCCTTCCCTGCTTCTATCAGAGTTATCCAGTGCGCCGTGAAAGAAATGTAACGTCCCTGTCCATGCCTGCTGGACCAAGAGTCAGCAGTAATGTGAACCTTTCTGCTGACTGCTCTGTCCAACAAGGCCAAAACACTACCTTCCACATGACGGTAGAGAGCCGCGAAAAGAAATGCCATTTTGGTACCTGCCACTGTGGTACAGCACATTCCACAAATTTGCGAAAGGGAGCAGCGTCTACCAGATGAAAAGGCAGCAATTATAATGCTAGCAATTTTGCCAAACTAGCATTAAGACACTGAACATGAGGATGGCTAAGACAGTATTTCTTTCTACAGTTCAACAACTGGGGTAGTGAAATTTGCCTGCTGCTCAAATCAAGTGGTGGTGTACTGTTAGCAGATTGGGTGCAAGTCTCTGTGGCACTCATTGCTATACCATAATCCCTCTCAATGCAGGTATTGAGAAGACATGAGGTATAGGGTTAGAGATCCCATATGAGGAGCAAGGTGCATTATGCTTGTTTTGATCTTGTGGCTCTTTCAGGTGCTGTTGCCAATGGACTGCATGGCAGGTCGTCATATGCCTTGTCAAGCATGTGGTTATAACGCTCTGGTTGGTTATTTAATGAATTGGATCTACAGCTGCAGAGTTCCACTCAGTAGTCTTGTAGAGGTATGTCAAATCACCTGATTTAACTCTCTTGACTCATCATAGTGGGTTAGCCTGGTTCAGTATGCACATGTACAAACACTCAGCAAGCGATGTTATAAGAGTGACAGGTACTAATGCAAGTAGCAGTGAATATGATACACTGGAGTTATAGTATAGGTTCAGCGGTGCAATAGTAAATGGAAATGATTAGTGTTCTTAAGAGCTAGCAATCAGTTATATCACAGCAAGCAGTAGGTAATAGTAGGCAAGATGTACAAGAGCTAGCAACTAGTTCAGCAATGCAGGTACAGGTATTAGTAGACGAGATGCACAAGAGCTAGCAATCTAATTCAGCAATGCAGGTAATAGTTATTAGAGAGCAAGATGTACAAGAGCTAGCAATCAAGTTCAGCAATGCAGTTAATAGGTAGCAAGCGGTGTTGATAAGGAGGGGTCCCCTGTGGGGTACTTATCAATATCCAAGAAGCAAGCAAATGGTTAGCATAGGGTAACGAAGCTCCGGTAGGTCCAGCAATGGGGTGTGTCACTGGAAGATTCGGCAGCGTCAGGTTAGGCATCTGCTGAGAGCGGCTGCACGAACAATGTGTCCACGCAAACCGCTAGTTGAAATAGGGGCCCTCGGCGGCGCTCGATGATGACGTCAGAGCGCTGTTAATCTACACCACGCCCATATGCGTTCCACCTGACCGAGCGGTGGAACGCAACCCGGAAGAAAGAACCATGAAAGCTCTAAAGTACCGAAGGATCTTACAGTACCCCCCCCCCCCCCCCGTAAGGCCGGCTCCAGAAGGCCTACAAAGCTGGTTTCTCAGGGTGTTTGATATGGAACCTCTGAGTAAGTCTGGATGCATGAACATCTGAAGCATCTAACCAAGTGTCATCTTGAGGTCCATAATTTCTCCACCTGATTAAATATTGAAGTTTTCCTCTATGAATTTGAGAATCCGAAATTTCTTGTACCTCATACTCTTCTCCTCCTTCCACTTGTACCGGAGGTGGAGGCAAGGTGGTAGATCTAGTTTCCTGATTTGGTATGTAGGGTTTTAGTAGAGATACATGGAATATGGGATGTATTTTTAAATTTATTGGTAATGTAAGATGGACTGCAGATGTTCCAATGAGTTTCTCGATAGGAAAAGGTCCCAAAAACAAAGGTCCGAGTTTTTTGCTAGGGATTCGCAATCTCAAATTTTTTGTAGACAACCAGACAAGATCCCCAACAGTGTATTGGGGAGAAGGTCTTCTGCAGAGATCATAGTACCGTTTTTGTTGGCTGTGGGCATGAGAGATGGTGGTGTTAAGCAGATCCAAGGAGTCCTTTATTTGTGTGAGGTAGTCAGTGGCTACCGGATTACTGGAAGGTAGAATACGTGGAGGGAGAAGTGTGGGATGAAACCCATAATTAAGGAAGAAAGGACTTTGTTTAGTAGTACTATGTGTTGCATTGTTGTAGGCAAATTCTGCCAGAGGGAGAAGATCTGCCCAATCATCCTGCAAGTAGGAAGTGTAACAGCGCAGGTACTGTTCGATGCATTGGTTGACTCGCTCAGTCTGTCCATTAGTTTGTGAATGATAAGGCAAAGTTAGTTTTCGTTCAATTCGTAGAATACGACATAGGGATTGCCAAAACTTTGAAATAAATTGTGAGCCCCGGTCTGAAATAAGAGTCTTAGGGATCCCATGTAATTTGAATACATGTTTAACAAGTAGTTCAGCTGTCTCCTTAGAAGAGGGTAATCTCCGAATAGGAACGAAATGTGCCATTTTAGTCAAATGGTCCACTGACACTAATACTGTAGTGAATCCCTTGGAAGGTGGTAACTCCACTATGAAATCTAGGGACACTACTTCCCATGGAACCTTTGGTATGGGTAAACTACAAAGTAGCCCAAATGGTTTTGAAGTATCAGATTTAGACCTAGCACAGGTGTCACAAGAGGAAACAAACTTTTGTACGGATGTTTTCATCCCGGGCCACCAAAATTGCCTGGTGAGCAGATTTAGTGTTTTAGTCATTCCCATATGTCCTGCCATAGGTACATCATGTGTTAATTCCAGAATCTTTGAACGAACATCAGGAGGTATGTAAAGCTTATCACCAAAGTAAAGAAACCCCTCTGAATTGGAATGTAATTGGGGTGGTGGTGAATCCAGTCTTAGGCTATGCAGAATCTCTTCCTTCAAAGAACGAACGACACCCACAATACGGTCTTGAGGTATTATAGGCCGTGGAGGAAATTCTACATAACTATCTTCAGTCAACCGGGATAGTGCATCAGCTTTCTTATTTTTCTCTGCTGGTTTGTAGGTCACTAGAAAATTAAATCTCAGAAAGAATAATGACCAACGAACTTGTCGATGGGAAAGTGTTTTGTTAGTTTGAAGGTATTGAAGATTCTTGTGATCAGTGTATATAATTATTGGCAACTGAGTACCTTCAAGCAAATGTCGCCAATTTTCAAGAGCCAATTTTATGGCGAGTAATTCCTTTTCACCCACTGGGCAGTTTACCTCAGGGGCACTTAGTGCTTTGGAAAAAAAGGCAACTGGGTGAAGAGGAGATGTACTTGTTGGCCTTTGGGAGAGAACTGCCCCAACAGCCACATTAGATGCATCCACCTCTAAGATGTATTGCAAAGATGGGTCAGGATGACGTAATATAGGAGCAGATGTAAAGCTTGATTTCAATAAGCAGAAAGCTTGGTTAGCTTCTTCAGTCCATTTGTAAGTCTTTTTCAGACTAGTGAGTTGATGTAACGGTCTTACAATGGTGGAGAAGTTTTTGATGAATTTCCTGTAGAAATTTGAAAAACCAAGAAATCGCTGTAATGCTTTACGTGTTGTTGGTATAGGCCAATCTAAGATGCATGAGATCTTACTTTTATCCATCTTGATGCCATTTTTTGATATGATGTATCCCAAAAATGGAACTTCTTCCATATGGAATAAGCATTTCTTCAGTTTCACATATAAGTTGTGTGAGAGTAATCTCGCCAGAACGAGTCGCACATGTCTCACATGCTCAGACAAAGATCGTGAGTAGATAAGTATATCGTCCAGATATACTACAACACAAACATCAAGTAGATCTCTGAAAATATCATTTATGAAGCGTTGGAATGCTGCGGGAGCGTTGCATAATCCGAAAGGCATTACCAGGTATTCAAATAGTCCATACCTGGTTCTGAATGCCGTCTTCCACTCATCCCCCTTACGTATACGGATGAGATTGTATGCACCTTTTAAATCCAATTTAGAAAAATAGGTGGCTCCACGCACCTGCTCAATTAACTCCGGTATTAGAGGCAAAGGATAACGATCCTTTACTGTGATATTGTTTAATTGCCTATAGTCGATGATAGGCCTAAGGCTTTGATCCTTGTTGCGGACAAAGAAAAGTCCTGCAGCTGTGGGAGAAGTAGAGGGTCTGATAAACCCCTTAGCTAAATTCTCATCCAAGTATTGCTTGAGATGAGAAAGTTCGTCCTGAGACAGAGGATACACATTTCCAAAAGGTAACTTATTGTTAGGAAGTAAATCAATGGAACAATCATATTCCCTATGTGGAGGTAACACCTGAGCATTTTTCTCAAGGAAGACCTCAGCCAAATCCTGATAACATGCTGGTGGTGTGGTTTGATTTGAAACCATGGAAAGAATATTAGGATAAGACTGGATTTTACACGTTGTCTCACAGTAATGAGAAGGGAAAGACAGTGTACGGTTGTTCCAATCAATTTTTGGTTGATGCAGGTGTAACCAGGGGAGTCCCAAAATAATTGGGAAATGTGGTGAAGGTAGCACATCAAAGATGTTTGTCTCAGTATGAGTGTCATTTGCAGTAACTAGAAGTGCTTGGCTTTGTTTAGTTATTGGGCCAGAAGATAGTGGAACGCCATTAATTAAACTGACAGAGACAGGTGTGGATTTTGCAATAATAGGTATTTTATTCAAAGCATCGAAGTTAGTATCAATATAGTTCCCACAAGATCCAGAGTCGATCATAGCTTTGGTAGTAATCCTATTTTGGTCCCACTGCAAAATCAATTGAACGAAAAGATAGGGATTAGATAATGAAGTTGTTAACCCCCCCAATAATATATGTGAAAACTCACCCTCTTTTTTGCGGACAAGGGGACAGACGCTTATTAAATGTTCAGCAGAAGCACAATACATGCAAAGATTCAGAGATTTCCGCCTAGCCCGTTCAACAGTTGATAGTGGAGAGCGTATGATGCCTACCTCCATAGGAGTAGGTTCAGATGGTGAAAAACGGGAAGGATTAGGTGGTGAGACTCCCGTCTTTTCAGCCTTCCTTTCTCGTAATCGTCTATCAATGTTGATACTGAGCTTTATTAAAGCGTCCAGGGTGCCAGGTAAATCCACCCGGGCGAGCTCGTCCTTAACAGCTTCGGATAACCCAAGCCTAAACTGGGTTCGCAGAGATGCATCATTCCACCCTGAATCAAGGGTCCATCTCTTAAACTCCACTACAAAGTCCTCAACAGGTCTCCTTCCTTGTTTTAATGCTCTAAGGTGACTGTCAGCAGTACTTTGCTTATTTGGATCTTCATATAGGCGAGAAAATTCTGCCAGGAACGCAGCGTATGAGTTGAGTATAGGGTCATCTTTTTCAAAAAAGGAATCTGCCCAGGCCCGTGGATCACCTGACATGTAAGAGATAGTGGTACAGACTTTAATGCGATCTGTATTATAAGTGCGAGGTTTTAGACTGAATAGCAATTGACATGCGTTTGTAAACTCACGAAATTTTTTCCGATCACCAGTGAACACTTGTGGGGGATTTATCTTGGGTTCACGGGGTTGAGCAGCAGTAAGCTGTGATACACGGGCTACCTGCTGTCTTAAGGTATGATTTTCTTTTTGCACTTCCGTGATGGTATGGACTAGTGCTTCTACTTTTTGGGTTAGGTGCATGACATGAGTGGCCATATCTGCTGGGTCCATTTTTTGGGTTCGTGCAATCTGTAACGCTCTGGTTGGTTATTTAATGAATTGGATGTACAGCTGCAGAGTTCCACTCAGTAGTCTTGTAGAGGTATGTCAAATCACCTGATTTAACTCTCTTGACTCATCATAGTGGGTTAGCCTGGTTCAGTATGCACATGTACAAACACTCAGCAAGCGATGTTATAAGAGTGACAGGTACTAATGCAAGTAGCAGTGAATATGATACACTGGAGTTATAGTATAGGTTCAGCGGTGCAATAGTAAATGGAAATGATTAGTGTTCTTAAGAGCTAGCAATCAGTTATATCACAGCAAGCAGTAGGTAATAGTAGGCAAGATGTACAAGAGCTAGCAACTAGTTCAGCAATGCAGGTACAGGTATTAGTAGACGAGATGCACAAGAGCTAGCAATCTAATTCAGCAATGCAGGTAATAGTTATTAGAGAGCAAGATGTACAAGAGCTAGCAATCAAGTTCAGCAATGCGGTTAATAGGTAGCAAGCGGTGTTGATAAGGAGGGGTCCCCTGTGGGGTACTTATCATTATCCAAGAAGCAAGCAAATGGTTAGCATAGGGTAACGAAGCTCCGGTCGGTCCAGCAATGGGGTGTGTCACTGGAAGATTCGGCAGCGTCAGGTTAGGCATCTGCTGAGAGCGGCTGCACGAACAATGTGTCCACGCAAACCGCTAGTTGAAATAGGCGCCCTCGGCGGCGCTCGATGATGACGTCAGAGCGCTGTCAATCTACACCACGCCCATATGCGTTCCACCTGACCGAGCGGTGGAACGCAACCCAGAAGAAAGAACCATGAAAGCTCTAAAGTACCGAAGGATCTTACAGTGGTGCCCAAGCGGCTGGTGTTCTGGCCACACTTTATCCACTTCAGACAGATGTTGCAAACAGCAACGCTGCGGTCTACTGCACATGTGCTGAAAAAAGCCCACACTAATGAACTTTTGGAAGTCCGCGGGGAGTTTGCAGCACCCTGCACCTGTGGAGCTCTGTGCTGTGATGCAATAGGTTGGCTAATCCTATGGCAGCCCCTGGAGCACATCCTGCCTCATTGGAGTTGTTCCTCCTCCCCCTCCTCCCCCCCCCTCCCTTTCCTCCTCTATCCTGTCAGGCACCCAAGTACAGTCAGTGACCTCATCATCCCCTCCCTCCTCATCACTGGAGCAAACTTGGCTGTATGCTGCAGCTATGGCAACATAACTGCTAGTTTCTTGTCCGTCATTATCACCCCCTCTCTCTAGGCTCACGTTATTCCCTTCACCAACCTAGGAACCAACATCACAGCTTTCAAATTGCTGTGCATCCTCCAGCAGCATGTCACAGACACTATGATCGAATAGTTCAGATGACTCCTCCATGCATGATGGTGGGGTGACAGAAGGAGAAGCTGTGGAGAAGGAGCATGTGGAATGGGCCGCTTTGGCAGCTGCGGTGGAAGGCAAACTAGTGTGAGCGTGGGTGTCATAAGATGGGGAGGATGAGGACGGCTTATTGATCCACTCCACCAACTCTTCTACATGTTGTAGCTGAATAACACAGCCAGCACTGGACAAAAAGGACGGGCGTGCCCCGCCTGCAGAGGATGCACCATGTCTTTGATCACCACTTTTCACTATGGTCACAGAGGCTGCTTGCCCTCTTTTTATGGCCTGTGAGCGTCTCCCTCTCCTTGTCGGCCTTTCTGACATGATGTGGATTTTGGGGGGGTTTTATTACTGGTTGATCAATAAATAATATATATTTATAATGCACAGCTGATATGTACTGAACTGACCGATAGATACTGAATGGCCTGATATCTAATCAATTGTCCTATATAGAGATAGAGATAGAGATCAATATAGGGTATACTGAATTGACCGATATAGACTGAATGGCCTGATATTTAATCAATTGTCCTGTATAGAGATAGAGATCAATATAGGGTATACTGAACTGACTGATATATACTAAATGGCTTGATATCTAATCAATTGTCCTATATAGAGATAAAGATCAATATAGGGTATACTGAACTGACCGATATATACTGAATGGCCTGATATTTAATCAATTGCCCTATATAGAGATAGAGATCAATATAGGGTATACTGAACTGACCAATAGATACTGAATGGCCTTGTATCTAATCAATTGTTCTATATAGAGATAGAGGTCAATATAGGGTATACTGAACTGACCGATATATACTGAACAGCCTGATATCTAATCAATTGTGCTATATAGAGATAGAGATCAATATAGGGTATACTGAACTGACCAATATTTACTGAATGGCCTGATATCTAATCAATTGTCCTATATAGAGATAGAGATCAATATATGGTATATGGTCTATGGTATATACTGCACTACTGAATATACAGTACTTCGCTATCTAATCTCTTAACTTGTAAAAAGCACAACTCTCTCTCCCTACCTAACTGACTGCTAGCAATGTCACCAATTAGACTACTAAACTGCACTGTCTGATAAACTGCCAATGACTCTCTCTCTCCCTGACTCAAACACGTTCCTCTCCCTGTCTCGCCCGCACAGTCACACTACATGTGGCTGCTGTGCGAGCACCCTTTATATAGTGTGCGGCATGTACTTAGCCCCTGAGCCATGATTGGCTAAAGGCAGCCTGCCTTTGTCCAATCATGGCAGAGATGATTTCATTAGCCAAAGCATGGGGGTCAGGGTGCATGCTTTGGCAAATCACATAATGTACTGCACGTGCCGCTCATTATGGATGCAGGCGCTCAAATTTCCCACGAAGAAGCCCATTTGTTCGTCATTCGACGAACGGGCGAATATCCAATTTTTGAGTCGAACTTAGCTTCGACTCGAACTCGAAGCTCATCCCTACTCTGCAATACGAAACCCATATCCTCGGAGATAGCGATGCCCGGAGTAAATCTAGCAACCATCTGAAATGGGGTTCCACAAGTAGGTCAGGAAGGGGAGGCCCTCCGGGGATGCCAACGGAGCCAGGGAGCGAAAGCGGTCAAACAGGGAATGAGAGAGAGCATCAGCAATATCATTAGATATTCTGGGAACATGCTTAGCTTTAAACCTTATGTTAAAATGTAAACATCTAAGAACTAGAAAACGCAACATGGACACAACCGGCAGGGATCTAACGGACTGCTTATTAACCACCTGAACCACACTCATGTTATCAGACCAGAAAAAACACTTGACGCTTGCACAACTTCTCTCGCCATAGATCAATGGTGACGATTATCGAAAAAAGCTCCAGCAAGATGAGGTTGCGCAACAGGTCCATGCGGGCCCATGAGGCCGGCCAGCACTCCGCAGACCATTCCCCTTGGAAAAAGGCACCAAAACCACAGGAGCCAGCAGTATCAGTATAAAGCTCCAGTTGTGTGTTCGGCACCTCCTCTAGCAGCCAACAGGAATGAGCATTGTAAGACTGGAGAAAAGAGAGCCACATCTCCAAGTCATCCTACATGGGCTTGAATATGCGGACATAATGGTGGGGGGCAGCCACCCCTTTGAGTGCCCACGATAGGCATCTACAAAAGGCCCTCCCCATGATTATGACCCGACAGGCAAAATCTAAGTGACCTAGAAGGAACTGAAGCTGTTTTAACTGGATTTTTGTTAGCCCCTTTTGCCAGGTGAACCAAAGCTAGGAGTCTAACAAGTTTATCCCTGGGCAAGCGGAAAGCCATAGCCACTGTGTCTATTTCAATGCCCAAGAAAGACAACAATGTCATGGGGCCCTCGGTTTTTTCAGCTGACAGCTGGATAAAAAGCTGTTCGCAGGTATCCTGAAAAACAGAAAGAAGCTGTTGACACTGGCCGGTGATGGCTAGGCCCACGAACATAAAGTCATTAAGGTCGTGTAGTAGGAATCGCAGATGGGACGACTGGGCGTCCACCCATTCAAGAAGGCCACTGAAAAGCTCAAAGTTATAACAAGAGATAGCGCAGCCCATAGGAAGGCACATGTAAAAAAAGTAGCTTCCTTGAAAGTAGCAGCCGAGAAGGTGGAAGCACTCCGGGTGAACTGAAAGAAGGCGAAAAGCGGATTCAATGTCCACTCTTAGCCAGTAAAGCCAACCGGCCAGCCGACCGGACCACTTGAATCGCTTTGTCAAAAGAGGCCTACTGGACCCTGGCTCCAGATGGTGTATGAGGCGAAATTTGCCCTCCTCCCTTTTGGGGGGGCACACCAAGAGAGGAAACCCTCAAGTTGTGGAAAGGGGTTAAATCAAATGGGCCCGCCATATGACCCAACTCCAGTTCCTTCCGGAGTTTAGCGGACACAACGTGTTCAGATTGAACAGGAGATCTAAGATTTGCTGACATAGTAGGCTCATCGGAGGGAGTAGAGGGGATCCAGAAACCACGGTCGAATTCGTCCCTCAAGATCAAAGCCTCCATATGAAGAGGGTTATGGTCTAGCCAGGGAAGCATCCCTATGAAGTTCACCGGGGTCTCCAGGTTTAGAAAGGTCAGGCTTGGCCCAGGGCTTGGGGAGAGGTTGCTTTCCCCTCCTAAAGCAACAGATGGCGGGGTGTGCACCTCAGCAAAGTGTGAACTTGTGCTTATATGGGCATACGTTGTACCAGTTGCAGTGGTGCTCATTATACAGCCAGCAGAAGCCTCTTTTGGAGGCAGCCGATGCTCCAGGGAGAGCACCGGACACGGTCTGAAAGGACGAAGGCCTGTGGGGACACATAAGTAGTAACCACAGGCTGCAATCCTGGGAGTCAAAACTAAACTTGTTGCGCGTCGCCATCTTCTGTCGAAATTGAGTGTCATAGTTGAACCAACACTGTCCCCCATACACTTTATAGGCACCCCAAATCAGATCAAGATAACAAAAAAAGAGACGAGCCTAACTCTGGAAAACATTTGCGAAGCCCCCCAGAATAAGCACAGAAACCCTGCAACCAGTTCCCAAACATCCCTGGAAGCTGCTTAGGTTTGTTGCTCTGAACCACCACGGCAACTCGCCGAGACTTGTCAACTTTTTCCCTATCGAGGGGAGAAAATCAACAAAATGGGGCCCCATATTTTATCTTTGACCTCAGTAGGCAGGTTCATGCCGGTAGGAGACACTGCCCACAAAGGACCGCCGGAAAATGTACCCGAACCAGCCGCAAGCGTGGACACGCCAATGTGGGCCAACACCGATTTTACTGCTGCAAACATATGTTCGTCTGGCAAACCCAATACAGTAGCATCATTAGACCTATCCCACACCAAATCACAATTATACTCATTGATTTGCCGAGGCTGAGCAGAAAGAGGATGCCCATCCTGAGATCTTGGAGGTCTGACCACGCCAGCAGTATCTTCAGGCAAGGACAGCATGGGAAGGTGGTTCATGAACAGTGAACAGAGAGATCCAGAGGTGGGATTCCAACCACCTTCACCGATGAGCCCAGGTGGCAAAGAGCTGTGGATGTGCACGAACAACCCAAATCCATAGCGGGAAGACACAGCGTGGGATCATTTGGTCTGGCTATGACAGGATGTAACGGAGCAGCATATCCATCTCCCACCCTGCCGGGTGCTGGGAGAGGCGGTGAGAAGCTAACAGCAACAAGTCCACAGGGGCAAAGGCGGCAAGTTGATCTCCCACCCTGCCGGGCATAGGTAGATGTATAGGGGTAGCTTGTTGAGTCTGATTACTATGGTGGGTAAAGGGTTGAGCAGAGTTTAAATCTCATGCCCTGTAGGGTGCAGGGAGATATGAGTGAGTGATATTTGCAGTCTGGCCAGCAGGTGGCACTGGCAGCCAGACTGGGGAAGCACAGAGCGGGGAGCCGAGTCAGGCAGTGAGCTCCTGCACCACCACAAGGCCGACACCGCTCCCTCCCTGCTGGCTGACCGAAGCGCTGGGACAGCGCCATGAGGATTCCCAATATCACACAAGGAGTTAGGGGGAGTAGTCAGCATCCCAGCATCCGCCTGGGAGGACACAGATATCAGAGGAGAGGGAGCAGAGACTGGCAAAGCTGCACTAGTCACAGGTAGCTGGGGGGCCCCAAGACTGCGGGAATGCAGTGACCTAGAATAGGCATGGGGCACATCAGCAGTCACCACTGGGAAGAACCCCACCGGCGACGAGTGGAGGCTCGTGGAAAAGGGGAGCCAGCACCAGCAACACCAGTGGCTCCAGGAGGTAGGTGAGCAGACTCCTCAAAGTATCGAGCGCTGGAAGGACTGGGGCTCAGGCGGGTAGGGGGGCAAGAGCGCCTCTGGGCCATAGAGGCCGCAGGTCTCTGCACCAAGCTTTCTGTTGGAGAGGGGGTGGGAGGGTAAGCCAGGCCAAGGAAAAGGATGAAGAGTAACCAATCACTCCAACCCTGGTCCATCAACTCACAGACCCTTGTCAGCAGGAAATCTGAATCCATAGTGGGGGGGGGGGGGGGGGCAGTCCTTCAGCTCTTGAAGCAGCTCTTCCGACCATGTTTCTTCCAAAAAAGGGGCCCAGTATTCCCTAAACTCAGCCCCACCTATCACCCTGTAACTCCACTCCCTGACGAATACCTCCCACTGCCGGCCATGCCCCCATCAGTCAAGGCTCTCTTTCCCTAAGGGGATCAAGAGGCCTCCATTATTAAAAGCTCTTTTATATAAAATATTGTGAATGGAAGACTTCACTATACTAAATATATCAGACAACCCAGTGTAGTTTATAAATTGTACAATGAAGAATATGAATTTATTTTCCAATGCACAGTCCTTTGTTCATTCTCTGAAATCTAAGCTATGCTAAAATCTTTCTACCTTCAACGTATTTACTTTGGTACTTGTTTTGACCTGCATCATAACAAAGCGTAAAATATCAGCACATATATTTTATTGATAAAAGGAAAATATTTCCACCTTTTGGTTTGGATGAAAATGTGCAGGAAGGTTTCTTTTATTTCACCGACTCCAAGTATCAGTTGTAGAAAGAATCCAAATTTATATGAATAGAGGATCCCTGGGAGGCAAAAGCTGCTCAGCGGTAAATTCTCGATGTGTATTTGTGTCCAGATTTGCTGGCCAGCATTACAACCCAATTTATGAAATAACTCACAAAAGAAATACAGCACTACTTTCATTTCAGCACAGTAATTATTGCATATTTTTTCCATATACTGCAAATTACTCAGACTGGAAAACAACTTCCATCTCATTCCAACTCTTAGCACTTTTGTACTGTTGTCTTGAACTGAATTTGATTCTAAAACAACCTACTCTAGCTTAAACGTAGGCCATATACAAGCTGATGCAGCAACATCTGTCATCAATAAAGAGCGCATTCACATTAGATGGTACACGGAATGCACAAATTACTGCAAATAATCTATATGCACACAAATTTATTTGCATATGCAAAACATTTGAAATGATTGAATGTGTCACAATGTTTTATCAAGGGCTAATCACATATTTGACAATTAAAGTTAACCTAAAGGCAAATATAAGGGCGTAAGGGAGGCTTATAAACCCTGACAGGTTTTTTAGTGCCTTTTTGTCCTGTTGGAGAGATTTTCTTTTCACTTTCTGTCAGAAAGCAAGGAGTGAGGGAATCCTTAGTTGTCCCCTAGGTTACCAGAACTAGTGTATCAATTGGAAGATTTTCTCTGTATTCCTGTTCAGGTTAAAAAAAAAAAAAAAAAATTGGGATATTATTTTTACTTTCACTCTCAGTAAAAACGGTCACCTGAACAACTAGAGACATTCAATCTCCCTAACAGATACACAGACAGCAATAAAAACCTGCCAGGTGTTCTAATCCCTCCAATCTATCCAAAACAAAAGCCAGCCATACAACGTAACTTAGAATTTTCGTTGAATTTTGCACACATTAGTGGGCTGCAGCAACGGCCAATTTTTATGCAACCATTTAATTTGAGTGATCGGGCATGTTGGACATTTTTTGAAAAACAAAAAAATTTCTTATTAATGATGGGAGAATTTTGGGAAAAATATAATCAAAATAGAAATGCACATAAGTTGTGTAACAAGATAAGGGGAAATTGAAGGCTTGGTTGATCGAATTTTGAAATCATTTGTGACACCATCAGATTACGAAATGTACAACATTTCTGATTTTAGAAAGTGTCAGGGTGCCAGGAAACCAGACCACACGAAGATAAAGTAAAATAAAGCGATTTATTTCTGCGACAATAATAATTGCACAGCAAGAGAGAGGAGAAAAATCAAGAACATCCAGGGTCAAGTTCGGAAGCGGGTAGTCATCCAAGCCAGGATTGAGTCCAGGAAGAGGTAGTCAACCAAGCCGAAATAGAGTCCAGAAGCGGGTAGTCTGCCAAAGCCGAGTCGTCGTCTGATGCAGGGTCGTCTGCCGATGCGGAATCCAGAGCCAGGAAGATCGTCAGAAAAAACAAGTCATGCACAGAGAAGCTACAGAGACCAGAGGACTGCTAGCAGTGATAAACCCTGTGACAAGGGGGAATGCAACCAGGTTGCAAGTCTATGGCACAATCGTACAGACGATGAGGAGGAAGAGTACCAGCGCGCACCTTGTCAAATACATCTTGATACTCATGATATTCAGTAGGCAATACTGAATCTGAGGAGGTAAAAAGTACCTTAACAGGCCCATGGATACAAACAGCGCCACTCTGTGGAGACCAAGAGAGGATCTCAACTGACTGCCAATCAAAAGTCGGATTATGCTTCTGAAGCCAAGGGTACCCTAAAACAACAAAGTCGTTTGGGGATGCTATACCTGGAAACAGGCTGACTCCCTGTGAAAAGCCCCTATAGCCATGTCAACTGGAACAGTCTAGTGGGTAATCTGTGCCGGTTGCAGGGGTCTGCCATTAATTGCCTCGGTGACCAGTGAAGCAACACGGGCTTCAAGGGTATGGAATTCACAGCAGCAAATGTACTGTCAATAAAGTAACTGCCAGCACCGGATTCTACCAACACTTGGGTAACCACCGAGCCTGCTGCCCAGGAGAGGACAACTGTGATTAGCGGTTTATCTTTACCGGAAACTGGGGACGAGGAAATTCCACCTAAGATCTGCCCCCGACAGCGTTTCCCGGACGGGTAGGACAAGATTTCAGGAAATGTCCACCTAGGCCACAATACAGACACCAGTCCTCTCTCCTCCTAAAAGCCCACTTAACCTCAGAAAGGTGAGCGAACTCTAGCTGCATGGGTTCACAGCCAGATGCACCATCCCCAGGAGGTGTAGGAGGTGCGGGAGGAATGGGTGGGAAAGAAAACGTAGAAGCCAATCTGGAAGGAGGCCTCTGCAGGCGCTCCTTAAACAATGGTCTCTCCCTGAGCCTGGTATCGATCAAAATCAGGAAGAAAATGAGAGCCTCGAGCTCTTCATGGAGTTCCTTGGCCGCGATCTCATCCTTCAATGCATTGGAGAGACTATGAGAGAAGACAGCCACCAGAGCCTCATTATTCTAGCCCACCTCTGCTGCCAGGGTACGGAATTCAATGGCATACTCGGCAAAGGTTGGAATACCCTGTTGAATGGACAGGAGCAGCTTAGCAGCAGAAGCAGAGCGAGCAGGCACATCGAATACCCTACAAAAGAAGGCGACAAAACTCGGATAATCAAGAATCACTGAATTATTGTTCTCCCATAATGGAGACCAGACCACATAAAAATAAAGTAAAATAGTGTTTTATTTATGCAACAATAATAATCGCACAGCAAGAGAGAGGAGCAAAATCAAGAACAGCCGGGGTCATGTTCGGAAGCGGGTAGTCATCCAAGCCCGGATCGAGTCCAAGAACAGGTAGTCATCCAAGCATCCAGAAGCGGGTAGTCTGCCAAAGCTGGGTCGTCGTTTGATGCGGGGTCGTCTGCCGATGCTGAATACAGAGCCAGGAAGTTCGTCAGCCAAGCCAAGTCATGCACGGAGAAACCACAGGTACCAGAGGACTGCTAGCAGTGATGCATCTTTGAGCACAAACACAAGGGCAAGGTCTGAAAGCCATCAGATGATTCATATAGTCAGGTGTGCAACATCATCACTGAGCGACGCCCAGGCAACAGACAAGTGATGATGCAAACAGAGTTTATAAGAGACAGCAGTATGCACATGTCCAAGATGGCTGCCAACAGGAAGGCAAGGTAAGAGCTTGACAGAAAGAAAAGGAGTTCTGAATTTGACCCATTTATGGCCTGCATGAATCAAAATGCTTTGCCTTTAGTTATCCTTTAAGGTCCAGTCACAGCACCTCCTACTCCAAACCTTACCCTTTCACTGATCTAAGGCAGTATCCACAATAGGAGAACCCTGTTATTGCGAACGGGAATCTGTTTACATTTCATCATTCATGTGATGGCTTTCTAGTGGAAGTGATTCAGGTGAGTGTAAAGGTACTTCCATAAGTACTAAAACATACTGCCCTTACAACTATCTTATCCTTCCCCGTCATGTATCCTGTGCTCACCTGTCTCTCATGGGTGCCCATGACAGCCATGGAGGGAGATCAGCGACCATCCATCCACTGATAAATTCCTCTGATGTATGAAGCTGAAAATGATGACCTTCATGTTACTTCTGGTTTCAGAGCTTTCATTCCCCAGCTGCTGGGGTCAGGGAAGAAGTTAATCAAGCATAATCTGTTATTGAGTAGCTTCAGGAGAGTGTAGGGGAGACATCAGGCATGTACTCGACCCCTGATGTTTCCTTAAAGAAAACATGTCATCTGCACTATACTACTAAATGGGGGATTATTAGCCTGATTATATTATGATTAGTGTTGAGCGAACACGGACTGTATTATTCGGGTTCGTACCGAATAATTGGATTTTTGTTACCCGAAAACTTTACTGTATGTTCGGGTTTAAAATCCGTGTTCGGTCATTTTATTTCCGGGTTTGTATGTAATGGCGCGCTTTTAATGGCGGGCTTTCAACAGCCAATCAACAAGCGTTTAACTGGTGTGCCTTAAGCCATGCCAGCCATGCCTACTAATGTATTAGTAGCTGTGATTGGCCATCTGAAGCATGTGACCATGTCTTTATAAGTTCGAGAGCCCCAGCGCGCTGCGCCATTCTGCTGTAGTTTAGGGAGAGAGCACACATCATATGTGCTGGCTGCTGATTAGGGACAGACAGTGAAAAATTGTATTGTGTCCGAAAAGAATGCAGGGACAGGTCGGAGTGCTGCAGGCAGGGCGAGTTATTAGGGCATTTTAGGGCGAGGCTGTAGAATAGGCAGGGTCAGTGTTCTACATCGATTTTGCTATGTGGGGGGTTGGTTGTGCAGTGCCAGTGAACGATCTTATCGATCATTTTAGGGCGAGGCTGGAGAATAGGCAGGGTCAGTGTTCTACATCGATTTTGCTGTGTGTAGGGTGGTGCAGTGAACACAATCTTTTTGCCCGCTGAGGAGGAGGGAGAAAAAAAATCTATTTTTATCAGTCAGTTGTGTGCAGCGTTTTTGCTTCAGTGCTGCTGACTGTGATAAGACACTGCTGTGTTCACATGTGCTATTATTGAGTGATGATTTTCAATTTTATACACTTTTTTCTATTCCACTATTCAATATACACCCTTTTGGGTTAAAAAAATTAAATTGTGGCATAGTCTGTACTAATCGATTTAAAAATTACAAACTACATACTAATTTTCTTTTTTTTTCCCTTCATAGCCTGCAGCAGAGCTGACTGACATAAGACACTGCTGTGTTCACATGTGCTATTGAAAAATCACCAATTTTATATCATAGTTTCTATTCCGCTATTCAATCTACACCCTTTGGGGTAAAAAGAATTAAATTGCGGGATAGTCTGTATCGGTATGTGTGAGATACACCTTTCCAATTTTTGGGGCTCATCTTACACCGCCGAGGATTGCAGGGTGCTTCAGTTTGCCTCCTGCCTGTTCTGAACTCCTCCTACTCCTCATCCTGCCTTTAGGGTACAAAAAATAGTAATCAGGGCCTAGTCTGGGTCTGTACGTGTGAGATAGATACACCTTTTGATATCATATTTTCTATTCTGCTATTCAATCTACACCCTTGGGGTAAAAAGAATTAAATTGCGGGATAGTCTGTATCGGTACGTGTGAGATACACCTTTCCAATTTTTGGGGCTCATCTTACACCGCCGAGGATTGCAGGGTGCTTCAGTTTGCCTCCTGCCTGTTCCGAACTCCTCCTACTCCTCATCCTGCCTTTAGGGTACAAAAAATAGTAATCAGGGCCTAGTCTGGGTCTGGACGTGTGAGATAGATACACCTTTTGATATCATATTTTCTATTCTGCTATTCAATCTACACCCTTGGGGTAAAAAGAATTAAATTGCGGGATAGTCTGTATCGGTAAGTGTGAGATACACCTTTCCAATTTTTGGGGCTCATCTTACACCGCCGAGGATTGCAGGGTGCTTCAGTTTGCCTCCTGCCTGTTCCGAACTCCTCCTACTCCTCATCCTGCCTTTAGGGTACAAAAAATAGTAATCAGGGCCTAGTCTGGGTCTGGACGTGTGAGATAGATACACCTTTTGATATCATATTTTCTATTCTGCTATTCAATCTACACCCTTGGGGTAAAAAGAATTAAATTTCGGGATAGTCTGTATCGGTACGTGTGAGATACACCTTTCCAATTTTTGGGGCTCATCTTACACCACCGAGGATTGCAGGGTGCTTCAGTTTGCCTCCTGCCTGTTCCGAACTCCTCCTACTCCTCATCCTGCCTTTAGGGTACAAAAAATAGTAATCAGGGCCTAGTCTGGGTCTGGACGTGTGAGATAGATACACCTTTTGATATCATATTTTCTATTCCGCTATTCAATCTACACCCTTGGGGTAAAAATAATTAAATTGCGGCATAGTCTGTATCGGTACGTGTGAGATACACCTTTCCAATTTTTGGGGCGCATCTTATACCGCCGAGGATTGCAGGGTGCTTCAGTTTGCCTCCTGCCTGTTCCGAACTCCTCCTACTCCTCATCCTGCCTTTAGGGTACAAAAAATAGTAATCAGGGCCTAGTCTGGGTCTGTACATGTGAGATAGATACACCTTTTGATATCATATTTTCTATTCCGCTATTCAATCTACACCCTTGGGGTAAAAAGAATTAAATTGCAGCATAGTCTGTATCGGTACGTGTGAGATACACCTTTCCAATTTTTGGGGAGCATCTTATACCGCCAAGGATTGCAGGGTGCTTCAGTTTGCCTCCTGCCTGTTCCGAACTCCTCCTACTCCTCATCCTACCTTTAGGGTACAAAAAATAGTAATCAGGGCCTAGTCTGGGTCTGTACGTGTGGGATAGTTACACCTTTTGATATCATATTTTCTATTCCGCTATTCAATCTACACCCTTGGGGTAAAAACAATTAAATTGCGGGATAGTCTGTATCAGTACATGTGAGATACACCTTTCCAATTTTTGGGGCTCATCTTACACCGCCGAGGATTGCAGGGTGCTTCAGTTTGCCTCCTGTTCCGAACTCCTCCTACTCCTCATCCTGCCTTTAGGGTACAAAAAATAGTAATCAGGGCCTAGTCTGGGTCTGTACGTGTGAGATAGATACACCTTTTGATATCATATTTTCTATTCCGCTATTCAATCTACACCCTTGGGGTAAAAATAATTAAATTGCGGCATAGTCTGTATTGGTACGTGTGAGATACACCTTCCAATCTTTTGGGGCGCATCTTCCACCGCCGAGGATTGCAGGGTTCTTTAGTTTGCCTCCTGTTCCGAACTCCTCCTACTCCTCATCCTGCCTTTAGGGTACAAAAAATTGTAATCGGGGCCTAGTCTGTATTTGTACGTGTGTGATACACCGTTTTATAAAATTTTTTCTATTCCGCTATTCAATCTACACCCTTTGGGGTAAAAATAATTAAATTGCGGCATAGTCTGTATCGGTACGTGTGAGATACACCTTCCAATCTTTTGAGGCGCATCTTCCCAAGAGAAATACACCTTTTTAAAGAGATACACCTTTATAAATTTGTTTGGCGCATCTCCTTCCACCGCCGAGGATTGCAGGGCACTTCAGTTTTCCTCCTGTTCCGAACTCCTCCTACTCCTCTTCCTCATCCTCCCTTTAGGGTACAAAAAATTGTAATCGGGGCCTAGTCTGTGTTTGTACGTGTGAGATACACCGTTTTATATCCTTTTTTCTATTCCGCTATTCAATATACACCCTTTTGGGGTGAAAAAAATTAAATTTGCGTCATACTTTGCATATTTGACTGTGAGATACACCCATGCGATACTGTTTTTGTTTTGTTCCGCTATTGAATAAACACCTTCCTAGGGCAAGATCATAAATTACAGAAATATGAGGAGACCGTCAAATAGGGGCCGTGGCCTGGGTCGTGGTGCTGCTGGTAGAGCTCCTGTTGCAAGGAGAGGACGTGGTTGATCTGTGCCAGCTACACGCACAAGTGAAACACCTTCCTCAAGTGTGAGTAGGCGACAGAACCTGCAGCAGTATTTGGTAGGGCATCATGCGCCTCTAGAAGTGATGAGTCCAGAAGAAGTACAGGCGATAGTAGATTGGGTTGCACCTGCAGCCAATGTCCAACCGTCTTTCACCTCACCCCCTTGCAAATCAGGCAAGCAGTCTGAGCCCCAAGTCATGCAGCAGTCTCTTCTTCTTTTTGATGACTCTGTCAGCAGGGTTTCCCAGGGCCATCCACCTAGCCCTGCCCCAGAAGTGGAAGAGATTGAGTGCAGCGATGCCCAACCACTTATTTCTCAAGATGAGTACATGGAAGGACCATCGCAGCACGCCTCCGATGATGATGAAACGCAGGTGCCAACTGCTGCGGCACTCAGAATTGTGGAGACCGACAAGGAGGGCAGGGGTGAAGACTGGGTGGAAGATGATGTGGAGGACGATGAGGTCCTCGACCCCACATGGAATGAAGGTCATGCAGGTGACCTGAGTAGTTTGGAGGAAGAGGCTGTGGTCGCACAGAGCCACCAGCACAGCAGAAGAGGGAGCAGGGTGCAGAAGCGGAGCGGCGTGCCCTAGACACTACGCCTGCTACAGCCCAATGCAGCAAGGGACCGAGCGCACCAAAGCCAGCTCAAAGGAGTTATCTAGCGTGGAAGTTCTTCAGAAAATGTGCTGATGACAGGACACGAGTGGTTTGCACCCTGTGCAATCAGAGCCTGAAGCGAGGCATAAACCTTCTCAACCTGAGCACAACCTGCATGATCAGGCATCTAAGTGCAAAGCACGAGTTGCAGTGGAGTAGACACCTTCAAAACCAAGAAACATCTCTGGCTCATCCTGCTTCCTCTTCTGCTGCAGTCTCGGCCTCTCCATCCACCTCTGTAGTGATACCGGCACCTGCCACCCCGCAAACAGACGATCTGTCAGCAACACCACCACCTGGGTCACCAACCATCTCCACAATGTCCCGTGGAAGCGTTCAGCTTTCCATCTCCCAAACACTTCAGAGGAAGAGGAAGTACCCCCCTACCCACCCGCGATCCCTGGCCCTGAATGCCAGCATTTCAAAATTCTTGGCCTTTGAAATGCTGTCATTCCGTCTGGTGGAGACGCACAGTTTTAAAAGCCTTATGTCGGTGGCTGTCCCACAGTACGTCGTGCCCAGCCGCCACTACTTTTCCAGGCAAGCCATCCCTTCCCTGCACAACCAAGCGGGGGAAAAAATCAGGTGTGCACTGCGCAACGTCATCTGTGCCAAGGTCCACCTAACTACCGATACGTGGACCAGTAAGCACGGTCAGGGGCGTTATATCTCCCTAACGGCACACTGGGTAAATGCAGTGGCGGATGGGCCTGAGGCGGATAGCAATTTGGCGCATGTCCTTCCACCACCGAGGATTGCAGGGCGCTTCAGTTTGCCTCCTGTTCCTAACTCCTCCTACTCCGCTTCCTCATCCTCTTCCGCCTCCTCATCCGGTCAGCGTAACACCTTCACCACCAACTTCAGCACAGCCAGGGGTAAACGACAGCAGGCAGTTTTAAAACTTGCCTGTTTGGGGGAAAAACCACACACCGCGCAGGAGTTGTGGAGGAGCATGGAACAGCAGACAAATGAGTGGTTGCTGCCAGCGAGCCTCAAGCCCGGCCTGGTGGTGCGCGATAACGGGCGAAATCTCATAGCAGCTCTGGGCCTAGCCGATTTGACGCACATCCCTTGCCTGGCGCATGTGCTGAATTTGGTGGTGCAGAGGTTCCTTAAAAATTACCCTGATATGTCAGAGCTGCTGCAGAAAGTGCGGGCCGTCTGTGCGCACTTTCGGCGTTCTCACCCTGCTGCTGCTCGCCTGTCAGCGCTGCAGCATAACTTCGGCCTTCCCGCTCACCACCTCATATGTGACGTGCCCACAAGGTGGAACTCCACCTTGCACATGCTGGAAAGACTGTGCGAGCAGCAGCAGGCCATAGTGGAGTTTCAGCTGTAGCACAAACGCGTGAGTCGCTCTGCGGAACAGCACCACTTCACCACCAATAACTGGGCCTCCATGCGAGACCTGTGTGCCTTGTTGCGCTGTTTTCAGTACTCCATCAACATGGCCAGTGCCGATGACGCCGTTGTCAGCTTAACTATCCCACTTCTATGCCTCCTTCAAAAAACGATTCGGGCAATGATGGAAGAGGATGTGGCACAGGATGAGGAGGAGGAGGAGGAGGAAGAGGATGAAGAGGTAACATTTCCAAGGCTTTCAGGGCAGTCATTCGCAAGTGGCTCCGAGGGTGGGTTCCTGCACCCACAAACGCCAGTGACACAATTGTCCAGCAGGGGCACAGTTCTGGAGGATGAGGAGGATGAGGAGGAGGAGATGGAGGAGGAGATGGAACCATGTTCACAGTAGGGTGGCACCCAGGCCAGCTCATGGCCATCACTGGTGCGTGACTGGGGGGATACAGAGGACACAGACGATACACCGCCCACAGAGGATAGCCTTTCGTTGCCTCTGGGCAGCCTGGCACACATGAGCGATTACATGCTGCAGTGTCTCCACAACGACCGCCGAGTTGCCCACATTCTAACTTGTGCTGATTACTGGGTGGCCACGCTGCTGGATCCCCGTTACAAGGACAACGTATCGTCCTTACTTCACTCACTGGAGCGCGATCGTAAGACTGACAGCGGGGCCACAGTGGAAGCACAAGGCCAAGGCAGAGGAGGAGGAGGAAGAAGTCGCCAACGCAACCAGGGCACCGCCAGCACCTCAGAAGGCAGGGTTAGCATGGCCGAAATGTGGAAAAGCTTTGTCAGCACGCCACAACAAACAGCAGCACCAGCAGCTCATATGGAACGTCTTAGCAGGAGGCAGCATTTCACCAACATGGTGGAGCAGTATGTGTGCACACGCCTACATGTAGTGAATGACGGGTCTGCCCCCTTCAACTTCTGGGTCTCCAAATTGGGCACATGGCCTGAGCTTGCCCTTTACGCCTTGGAGGTGCTGGAGTGCTCTGCAGCCAGTGTATTATCTGAACGTGTATTTAGCACGGCTGGGGGCGTTATCACTGGACAAGCTCACGTTCACTAAATGAACCAGGCATGGATCCCACAGGACTTTTCCGTACCTTGTGCAGAATAGAGATGGATACCGACCTTACCCAGCCATTGTTCTATTTTTGATCTTTCTCACTCTTTTGGGGTGTACCCTCATTTAAAATGACTGAAAAAAAGCAGTGTTGGCTACCTCGTCCTCCTCCACCGCCGCTTCCACCTACACCGCCCATAGGTGTGCGCAGCCTATTGCATTAGCATGTGCAACCCAAAGTTTAAATACACATGCATGTTTTGCCTACATGTATATGGCCCCGGTACATTACTCTCCCTGCTGGCAAAGTGAAATAGAAGTGTGTGGCACTTCTCTTATGGCAGAGCAGGTCCGAGGGAGATCTTTCCCATCTCCTCACTGGCAAACAGAGCGATAATGCTAATGTGCCCTAGGTGATTAGGGTGTGCCCAGGCACATCCGGCACACCCTGTGCGCACGCCTATGACAACGCCACATCCACCACCACCTCAACCTCCCTCCTACTCCATATGTGCCTCGTCCTTCACAGATGAAGAACATTGTTTTATTTTTCTGTTTTTTTTTTTTGTTGTTTTAAGTTATTTCCCTATCCACATTTGTTTGCAGAGCACTTGCCATGCTCTTAACTATGTTTTGCTGCCATTTGCAGCACTCTAGCCCTTTCCATTGGTGTTTTAGAGCCATTTTAGTGCCTGAAAGTTCGGGTCCCCATTGACTTCAATGGGGTTCGGTGTCCGGGTAAAGTTCGGAAAAAGTCCGGGACACGGACCCGGACTTTTTTTTCAAGTTCGGCCGAACCCGCCGAACACGGACATCCAGGTGTCCGCTCAACTCTAATTATGATTAAAGTTAAGTAAAAGAAAAAAAAAGTTAAACAATTAAATGAATAAAATAAATAATCATGCACTCCAATTTTTTTTTAAGAACCCCACCATAATGTAAATGCACACTCTGGATTGAGAGCAATAATTCTTATGCCATAATTTATGGTTAACTCTAAACTGTTGACCTGTAAGGGTTTTTAAAGTGTAGCTATGGACAATTTTAGCTACTGTAGTTTGATGCCATTACCCAGGTGTGTTCATTTTTAAGATTTGACACGTTTTATATCTATCCACTCGATGAAACAAAAATGCTTAATATATTGGGGTTGATTTACTAAAACTGGAGAGTGGAAAATCGGGTTCAGCTCTGCATAGAAACCAATCAGCTTCCAGATTTGTTGTCAAAGCTTTGTTGAACAAACTGAAATTAGACACTGGCTACCATGCACAGCTGTGCCAGATTGTATTTGTGTGCCCTTAAATTAAAATGATTCTAAAGACTGACTTTTTTTTTACCTTCGTGCATTCTATGTGCAGCTCCCCTCTCAGCCCCTCCTGATACTCACATGAGCCCAACCCAGCGATGTGCACGAGAACAGAAGCTGATCCAGGTCTCTCCCTTCTCATTGGCTGAGACACATCAGCGGGAGCCATTTTCTCCCATTGCTGTCAATCATAGCTAGTGAGGAGGAAGCAAGGGCGGGGCCAAGCGATACTCTGTGTGTCTCAAACAGAGGCAACTTGGGAGCAAGTACACATGTGTGCCCCCAGAGCAGACAGCTTGCTATGGGGCACTCAGCAGGGGGGAGCTGTCAGGACCATCGGTGGGGCCCTGAGAAAAAGAGGATCAGGGCTGCTCTGTGCAAAACCATTGCAAAGAACAGGTATGACATGCTTGTTATCTACAAAAAAATCGGAACCTTTACAAACGCTTTAATGTTCATGTATTGTTTTATTGAAATAATGGGTTTATTAAACATCTATCATCAATAGATAAGAAGTTTAAAGAGAGAAAAGCTAATAAGCTATGCAGCAATATCTGTGATGCACATTTCTTGCCAGCTGCTGAAGAAGTTAGAGAATCAAAAAGTGCAGCTGGGACAGTCTCTATTAGGGCTCTTTCACACTTGTAGTCCGTCAAATGGACTCCGCTTTTCTCAGTGGGGGGATCAATCCAGGATGACAGCTATGTCTCCGCGCTGTGTGCGGAGACACAGCTGTCAGTTCCCCATGCATCCTCATTCCTCATGCATCTCTATGGGGGAAATCGGATGGGAACGGACCGTCGGTCCGTTCTCATCCGATCCCATCCGATTCGATCCGCTGGACGGATGGAAAATAGGGTTTCCATGCGTCCAGATTTGATGGATCGGATCGGGTGTCAGCGAACATGTCTCCGCTGACATCCGATGCCCCATAGGGATGCATGGGGGGACCGTTCAGATACCCCAAAAAAACGGACAGGCGGATCTGAACGGTCCACCTGTGTGAAAGGGGCCTTAAAAAACAACCAATTGGGGGTCCTTTCCAGGAGAACATAACTTAATGCAGACCAATTCAAGACATAATTGGGCCTTCAACATGGGGGTCTCATAGACATAATTTCTAGTTGGTTGGCAAAGGAATTCCAAGAATATTTTAAAAGAGACTACCCCCATTCCATTCCCTCTCTAGAAAAAATATTGTCTATTTCAGTTCTAGGGCCAGTTTTTTTCAGAAATGTTATGACCTTTTACCATGTTACCTTTGAATGGTAAAAAAACATACCCAGGGAACCTACAAACTATATGCAAGTAGTGTATTTGATTAAAAAGGATCAAAATACCCTAACACGGCATGGCATAATAGCCAACCATTTAGTTACCACCAAGCTCACCTAGCACTTCAAGTGATTATGATACTAAACCTGCATTGGTGATTTCAGGCAACAGTCTAAGGGCTCGTATCAATGGATCTTGGGCTTTTGTCAACGGCATTAGTTTGACATTCATTTGAAATGCTTTTGAGATCAATGAGATTCAAGTATAAGGGAAAGACTTTTTTCTTTTAGCACCTGTATATTTTTTATCGCTGTCTATGCACCCAATAGGGAGCTTCACCCTCTCTATGTTTCCTGTTTGCCATTATTACCAAGAGTGAAATTGAAAAAAATCCCAAATTATGGGTTGTCACCAGAACAGAAATAAATCTTCCAATGGGGACATTCGTTGTGATGACCCTAGTGACAACCAAGTATTTCCTAAGTAAGTCTTCACAGTATAAGTTGTGAATATCCTTAATTAAGTGTAAACAATTATACAAATTGCAAGTACCAACGTGATCCCACGTGATGCTGATCCTGATTAAAATGCTTAAACTATAATAGCATTGGACATTAAAGTGCATAAACAATAAAATAGTCCATCAATGGTGCCAAAAGTCTATATGCAAAGAACTAATTCAAAACAAGCTCTTCGCACTCCATGCAAATGTGATTGCCTTGTGCACACTCCCTATTGCCCCGTGTGGTTATGACTCACCAGATCCCCAAATCCAAATTGAAGTGGGCATTTTATATATTTTTTTTGCACACATACTATTTTTAAAAAAGCGGTGCACTATGTACTTGCTGTTTTTTGTTTACTCTTTTATACAGCATGATGGTACGTAGAGGAAGATAGCTGGAAATCTCATCACCACTCACCCTCTAGACTCCTAAAAAAGCACTACTAGACCCACTTCACTTTGGTCATATGACATCCTTCATATCGAGCTGCCCATGTGCAGACATCATTAGTGCTGTGTGTCGCTCTGACACACTGCATCTCCAATTGCAGTAAAGAACCTATGACGTAGGCTCCTTATCATGTGATCAGCTGTGTCCAATCATAGCTGATCACAGCATTACTAGGAAGTTCCTGTTATTGGAATTTCTCTATTCATGCTGAAAGGGTGTGAGTAGAGGAGAACCAATAAGTGTCTCTCCTGACAGGGGGGATCTTCACCGATAATCAGTGCAGTGATTATCAGTGCAGCCCCATCAAGGATGCCCATAAGAGCCAATCAATGTCAATCAGTGATGCCTGTCAGTGCCTCATTAGTGTTGCCTATCAGTGCCCTCTATCAGTGCCCATCAGTGCTGCCCATCAGTCCCCAGTATTGCTGCCCATCAGTGCTGCCTATCAGTGCACATCAGTGCCCATAAAGGCTGTCCATCAGTCCCCATCATTGCTGCCCATCAGTGCCACCTATCAGTGTCCATCAGTGCCACCTATCAGTGCCCTTCATTGCCACCTATCAGTGCCCATAAAGGCTGCCCATCAGTGCCGACTATAAGTGCCTATCAGTGCTGCATATCAGTGCAGCCTATCAGCGTCCATCAGTGCTGCATATTAGTGCCTCCTCATCAGTGCCGCCTCATCAGCCCCCGTCAGTGCAGCCTCATCAGTAAAGGGGAAAACAAACTTTTTTTATAACAAAAACAAAGAAAAACTTTTTTTTCTCAGTACCCTGTATTGAAGTGGTTAACATTTAGGATTAAAAATGTATTTTAACACCTAGCGCTCACCTAGATTTGTATATTATTTGTCAGGACTGTGTAATTTACACAAGAAAGGGTGGTATCGCTAAGAATTACACATATAGGATCACCTGTGGCGCAGTATACACATTTATTTTATTATGCTTTAACAGTATTCTAATATTAGACCACTTGGAAATATGTACTCATATTTGTTAAGAAAGCTGTTCAGCCATATCAACTATGACTACACCCCAAGTCATTTTCAAAGTGTCAGTAGTGAATGATAATTAATTTTTTTAATAAGAAAATGGGAATGACAAATATTCTTGAAAACCAGTTCAACTATTACCAGCAATTGTTGCACACTCACTGGGGCATAAATATGAAAAAAATGTACTGACAAGATTTCCTGTTATCTAAAAAAATCAATCAGCCTTCAACTGCAATTTCCAACATAATTCCAACTGTAATGTACAGTTCATTATGAGCAATTCCATCAGTTTTCTTTCTTGTAGAATTTTATAATTATCTAGGCTTATTTCCTTTCAAATGATTGCTATTTTCTATTTTTAAAAATTAATGCTGACATAAGATTCACAAAGCTTAACCATGTTTTATTTTGCAATTTATTATGACTATTTGTAGAAAAATTGAAAGAAAATTCATAGTATTGGCATTAATTTATTTAGACAATTCATATACTAATGCAACTAGCGGTGCCAGATTATATAGAAATAGCATTTAGACTCTAGAATCCTGTACTATCCTGTGCATAATATTTTTCACTGTTAACAGTTTGATACATTCAGTACATGGAGCCCAAGGATTTATTTAGCTATTGGTTTGGCAGATGAAGTCTCCATAGTGTAGTATTTATTGGATTTGTAGGTTAAAACCCAAAATAAAATTAATGATGAAAGCATATGACAATGGGTGCCACTGCTGAGCCAGTATCGGACAGTGCCCTGAGGTCAGCACTAGTGTCTCCACTCTGATGCGTTTTGTACAAAAGGATGTTATCAAGGGGCCCTGATAACGTCCTATTGGATGAAACGCATCGGGTAGGGAACACTAGTTCTGACCTCGGGCCACTGTCCGATATCAGGTCGGTAGTGGCACCCATTGTCAAATGTTTTTATGAATAATTTTATTTTGGCTTTTAATCTACAAATCCAATAAATACTACACTATGGAGACTTTATCTGACTCCCGGTGAGTTTATTTCCTGACACAAGCATGACAGCATACACGTATGGGTATAAGCTCTGCCCTTCCCACAATCAGGACTGGTTATACTATATAAATGAGTCGCCTCCCCCAAGGCGGCATTCTCTTTTTGTTCTTCAAATGCTCAACCAGTCATAACTATGGAAAGAAGATTTTTGTTTTTTGCCCTTACCTTGCCGGATTCATCTGGCCAGCCGCACAGGTTCAGCCTCTCCTGTGACGAAGTTCCCTCTGTTCTGGTGTAAACTGCCTATACAAGGGATGCCTCCCCCAGGTCCAGGCACTGGGGATAGGTTACTGTTTTCTGGGGACATGCAAGATAATCCTCCTGTGACACGGGTACCTCTCTCTTACCCTCTGGCTCTACATGGCTATAAGGTTCCCTCATGATGCTGGGATCGTGGATGCGCTGTTTGGGGGTAAAACACCAGGCAGAGAGCAGAATCACGACCGGCAGGGCTGCTGCCCATTTCCAAAATGGCATCCTGTGACTTCCGGCCGCCGTACTGCAGGCTGCCCTATCCAAAATGGTGCCTGGTGGACTTATGGCCGTTGGAGGTGGACCAAGATGGTGACTTACAGTGGGTACGGAAAGTATTCAGACCCCCTTAAATTTTTCACTCTTTGTTATATTGCAGCCATTTGCTAAAATCATTTAGGTTCATTCTTCTTCCTCATGAATTTACACATAGCACCCCATACTGACAGAAAAACACAGAATTGTTGACATTGTTGCAGATTTATTAAAAAAGAAAAACTGAAATATCACATGGTCCTAAGTATTCAGACCCTTTGCTGTGACACTCATATATTTAACTCAGGTGCTTTCCATTTCTTCTGATCATCCTTGAGATGGTTCTACACCTTCATTTGAGTCCAGCTGTGTTTGATTATACTGATTGGACTTGATTAGGAAAGCCACACACCTGTCTATATAAGACCTTCCAGATCACAATGCATGTCAGAGCAAATGAGAATCATGAGGTCAAAGGAACTGCCTGAAGAGCTCAGAGACAGAATTGTGGCAAGGCACAGATCTGGCCAAGGTTACAAAAAGATTTCTGCTGCACTTAAGGTTCCTAAGAGCACAGTGGCCTCCATAATCCTCAAATGGAAGACGTTTGGGACAACCAGAACCCTTCCTAGAGCTGGCCGTCCGGCCAAACTGAGCTATCGGGGGAGAAGAGCCTTGGTGAGAGAGGTAAAGAAGAACCCAAAGATCACTGTGGCTGAGCTCCAGAGATGCAGTCAGGAGATGGGAGAAAGTTGTAGAAAGTCAACCATCACTGCAGCCCTCCACCAGTCGGGGCTTTATGGCAGAGTGGCCCGACAGAAGCCTCTCCTCAGTGTAAGACACATGAAAGCCTGCATGGAGTTTGCTAAAAAACACCTGAAGGACTCCAAGATGGTGAGAAATAAGATTCTCTGGTCTGATGAGACCAAAATAGAACTTTTTGGCCTTAATTCTAAGCAGTATGTGTGGAGAAAACCAGGCACTGCTCATCACCTGTCCAATACAGTCCCAACAGTGAAGCATGGTGGTGGCAGCATCATGCTGTGGGGGTGTTTTTCAGCTGCAGGGACAGGACGACTGGTTGCAATAGAGGGAAAGATGAATGCGGCCAAGTATAGGGATATCCTGGACAAAAACCTTCTCCAGAGTGCTCTGGACTTCAGACTGGGCCCTAAGCACACAGCTAAAATAACGAAGGAGTGGCTTCACAACAACTCCGTGACTGTTCTTGAATGGCCCAGCCAGAGCCCTGACTTAAACCCAATTGAGTATCTCTGGAGAGACCTAAAAATGGCTGTCCACCAACGTTTACCATCCAACCTGACAGAACTGGAGAGGATCTGCAAGGAGGAATGGCAGAGGATCCCCAAATCCAGGTGTGAAAGACTTGTTGCATCTTTCCCAAAAAGACTCCTGGCTGTATTAGATCAAAAGGGGGCTTCTACTAAATACTGAGCAAAGGGTCTGAATACTTAGGACCATGTGATATTTCAGTTTTTCTTTTTTAATAAATCTGCAACAATGTCAACAATTCTGTGTTTTTCTGTCAGTATGGGGTGCTATGTGTACATTCATGAGGAAGAAGAATGAACCTAAATGATTTTAGCAAATGGCTGCAATATAACAAAGAGTGAAAAATTTAAGGGGGTCTGAATACTTTCCGTACCCACTGTATGGTTTGCCGTAGGTAGCCGGGAGGTTTAGGGAGCTGCTTGAGCAGCAATTAGGGAAACCTGGAGATTGGGCAGGTCCCCTCTCCCCCCCTTTATATTGGGGAGTACGATACAAGCCAGGTGCACAAGGCAGAAGAGGGTGCAAACAGCGGAAGCCAGGTAAGGAGAGGATACGGGGTTGCTGGGTAACATGGAATGTGTGGTATGCAGGTTATAAGAAATCCTCCTTGTTTGAACAGATTGTGCCTGTCTTGTGCTGTTCAGAGCTCCTGTGGAGGTAAGACACATTCTATTCATTACATTCAGGAGTGGAGATAGTATGTTAAGTACAACCTTTTGTTGCAGATTCCTAAAGGTATACCATCAGCTCTCCCAGAGAGCAGCCACACAATATAAGGTGAGGGTTAGATAAGTAAATATTAAGTTCATTAAAAGAGAGTGCAAGGCTAATGAAATGTAAATCATTCTAACCCTCGCTGCCAGCACCTACAATACATTCAAAAGCCCACCAAGAAGGCCAGCAGTCAATGGAGGAGACACAAGCTGAGGAAGGGGTGGGGGATCAAAGTTAGGATGTGGCCTAAAAGCATTAGCTAGGAAGATATGTGTCAGAGAAACCTTCAGCTGCAAACTGGTCGTCACATGACACGCACCACATGACTTCCTGGCTGCCTATAAAAGCTGAGCAAGTGCTAAGAGGAATTGCTGGTTTGTCTTTCAGCTTCCTGTACCTGAGTTCCTATTTCCTGTGTGATAATTTAGCTGCTGTGACTCGGATTGACCCTGACCTACTCTGCTCTTCTCCTGGACCCGACCTTGGCTTGCTTTACGGACTTTGCTTTTGCTTACCTGTGTTTGACCTTCAGCCTGCTCCGGACTTTCTACCTACTTCTTCTGCTGCATCCTGATCAGTCTCTGCTCCAGTTCTACAGGATCTCCATGCAAGCTCTACCCTGCCTGCTGGTAGCTTTTGCCTCTTTGTTCCATCCACCCTCTGTATCACCTGCAGAGGGGTGGAGTGCGCTTAGTCACAACAGCGAACCGCTCTCAGCATCTCGGCCTCGGTGAGTACCTCTATTCTGATAGTACAAACCAGCCATGTCAGAGGCCAACAGAGCGCGTTCTCCTCTTGAGATCCTGTGTCAGCAGGTCACAACCCTCACTGATGCAGTCCAGCAACTGCAGGAAGGCTATGCCCAGATTGACGGTCGTCTCCAGCAACTTTCAGGGTCACCTGCATCAACAGCCGCAGCCCCTGCGCCCACCAGCGGAGCCTCCTCTTCTCAAGCTGCATCAAGCCCCACAGTAATCATGGCTACCCCTGAGCCCAGGGTTCCCACGCCGGAGCGTTTTTCAGGCGATCGCAAAAAGTTCCGGGCCTTCAAAAATGCCTGCTCCTTGTACTTAGCCCTTCAGCCCAGGACTTTTTCTTCCGAAGTAGTTAAGGTGGGATTTGTCATCTCCCTGTTGACCGAAGAACCGCAGGCCTGGGCCCACAGCCTGATGGAACAGAGGAGCTCTCTTCTGAATTCTTTGGACCTTTTCTTTGAAAATATGTCTCAACTATATGACGACCCTCAACGCACCGCTACTGCAGAAGCCGTGCTACACTCCCTGTCTCAAGGAAAGAGACCAGTGGAGGACTACACTGCTGAATTTCGAAAATGGTAAGCTGACACAGGGTGGAACGAACCCACTCTTAAATACCAGTACCGCCAGGGGCTGTCAGAAGCTTTGAAAGATGAGTTGGCCAGGATTGAAACCCCTGCCACTTTGGAGGATTTAATCAAATCCGCTAACAAGCTAGACAGGCGCATGCGCGAGCGGTGCACTGAGCGCTTCCAGGGTCCCCGACCTAGTTTGATTCTCCCTAAACCTTCTCCCGTTCACCCATCCTTTCCTGTGACTCCTGTCACCTCTGCTCCAGAGGCTGAGCCCATGCAGCTTGGATTGGTCCGTGCTCCTCTTACTCCTGAAGAGAAGCAACGATGGCGACAGGCCAATCTCTGTCTGTACTGTGGCTATAGGCGCATGAACCTGACATCAATTGGAACAAGAAGAAGGTCTCCTTCTCCTCTCCCTACTGTTCCCAGCATTGCCTTCCTCCAGCTCCGGCCGCCTGTTTAACCGTAGCACCTACACCTGAAAATCTCTCCAGCACGTCCCTCCGGTATATCTTGAATTTAGAGATGTCTTCGATAAACAAAAAGCTGATTGCCTACCACCTCATCGGTCTTACGACTGCCCCATTGATTTGCTACCTGGTTCCGAAATACCCTTTGGCCGCATCTTTCTACTATCAGAGACTGAACTAGCGGCTCTTAAGACGTAGATTGATGAGAACTTGGATAAGGGTTTCATTCGTCCATCCTCTTCACCGGCCGGAGTCGGCATCTTCTTTGTGGAAAAGAAAGATGGTTCCCTAAGACCATGCATAGACTATAGAGAACTGGAAAAAATAACGATAAAAAATCACTATCCTCTTCCACTTATCCCAGAGTTGTTTCAGCGCTTCCGGTCTGCCCGAATTTTCTCTAAGTTGGATCTGCGAGGTGCCTATAACCTCATCCGAATCAGACCTGGAGACGAATGGAAGACTGCCTTCAGGTTCAGGTTTGGACATTATGAATATTTGGTAATGCCCTTTGGGTTGTGTAATGCCCCGGCCACATTTCAGCACCTGGTAAACAACATTTTTCGAGAATATCTGGACAATTTCCTAGTTGTTTACCTGGACGACATTCTTATTTTCTCTGCCACCATTGAGCTACACCGGGTTCATGTAAAGACAGTCCCTGCAATTCTCAGGAGACACAAATTGTACCTTAAAGCAGAGAAATGCGAATTTGAAAAATCTGTTGTGCAATTCCTAGGCTTTATAATTTCTACCAATGGGGTCGCAATGGATCCACAGAAGGTCAAGGCAATTCAGGAGTGGCCGGCTCCAGTAGACAAGAAGGGGGTACAGCGGTTTATTGGATTCGCTAACTTTTACCAGAGGTTTATCGTTGGCTTCTCATCCATTGTTGCACCCAACTAACCCGCCAACACAATCGTTTTCAGTGGTCCCAAGAGGCCCAGGAAGCTTTTACCAAACTCAAAGCCCTGTTCACCTCTGCACCAATCCTACGGCATCCGGATCCAGCCCTGCCATTTGTGTTGGAGGTAGACGCCTCGGAAACTGCCACTGGAGCCATCCTCTCCCAGAGACAGGGCTCCAAGGCTCTCCTCCATCCCGTAGCTTTCGCATCTTGGAAACTAAGTTCCCTGGAAAGGAATTACGATGGGGGAGAACGGGAGCTGTTGGCCATCAAGTTCGCTCTGGAGGAGTGGAGATATCTGTTGGAGGGTGCTTCCCATTCCATCATGATCTTCACCGATCATAAAAACCTAGAATACCTCAGGACAGCCAAACGCTTAAGACCCAGGCAAGCCTGGTGGGCCCTCTTCTTTTCTAGGTTCAACTTTCATATTTCTTATAGACCTGGCCTCAAGAATGGGAAAGCAGACGCACTCTCCCGGATGTTCCCTGAATATCCCCAGTCAACGGAACCTAGCACCATCTTATCTCCACAAAACTTCCTTCTGCTCACACACACTGATCTTATGACCACCATCAAGTTGGCGTCCAGCCATTGTACTGACCCGGAAATATCCTCCTTGGAGAAATGAGATGACTTGTTCTGGTCCCAAGGAAGAATTTTTGTCCCACCGGAGGCTAGACCCATGACGTTAAAGTTGCTTCATGACCATAAACTGGCTGGTCACTTTGGGACCCAAAATACTTTAGAATTGGTTGCCCGTTCTTTTTGGTGGCCTGGTTGGAGGCAGGACTGTAAAAAGTATGTTCTCTCTTGTATTTCTTGCCAGCGCAGTAAAGTGACTAACACCAAATCTTGGGGATTACTTAGACCTTTACCCATTCCAGAACGCCCATGGGCTGATGTTTCTATGGACTTCATTGCTGATCTTCCTCCCTCGGGAAGGTTTCACCTCCATTCTGGTTGTTGTCGACCGCCTTACCAAAATGGCACACTTCTTGCCCATGGTGGGCACCCCCTCTGCTTTGGAGACAGCTAACATTTTTATCAAAGAAATAATAAGGCTACATGGAGTACCCGACAGTGTTGTTTCTGACAGAGGGGTTCAATTCACCTCCAAATTTTGGAAAAAACTTTGTAAAGCACAACAAATAAAGGTCTGTCTCTCCTCTGCGTATCACCCTCAAAGCAACGGCCAGACAGAGAGAACGAACCAAACTCTGGAGCAGTATCTCCGCTGTTTCTCTTCTGGCTCCCAGGATGACTGGTCCTCTCTGCTACCCTACGTATAATTTGCGTATAATAATTCAGTTCATTCAGCCACCAACCAAACACCCTTCTGGTCTAACTTTGGGTTTCACCCTTCTTTCCTTCCAAACGCTACCCCTGAATTATCTGTTCCTGCTGTCCAAGATCGAATAGCCTACATCCAACATAACTTTCAAAGGATTCAGGAAACCATGCAAAAGGCCCAGGATAACTATAAGAAGTACTACAACAGGGGAAGGAAGGAAAACCCGGTTTTCAAGGTTGGTGAGGAAGTTTGGTTATCTTCAGCTAACCTCAGATTACCTTTTCCCTCACGGAAGTTGGGCCCAAAGTTCATAGGGCCATTCAAAATCAAGAGGATGGTTAACCCTGTGGCCTTTGAATTGGCCTTACCCAGCTCTTACAGGATTCATTCTGTTTTTCATGCATCTATACTAAAACCAGTGATTCCTAGCCCCTTCCCGGGAAGAGAGGAGCCGCCTCCACCGGTCCAGGTGGATGGAGAAAATGAATTTGAGGTTGAAGCCATACTGAACTGCAGGAAGAGGGGTAGACTTCTCCAATACCTAATCAAGTGGAAGGGGTACCCACCTGAAAACAACTCTTGGGAACTCTCAAGAAACATACACGCCCCTCGATTGATCCAAGCTTTTCATGTGAATCACCCAGAGTTGATGTCCAGTTTGGGCGTCCAGAGGCCGCCCCTCGGGGGGGGGGCACTGTCAGAGAAACCTTCAGCTGCAGACTGGTCATCACTTGACATACACCACATGACTTCCTGGCTGCCTATAAAAGCTGAGCAAGTGCTCAGAGGAATTGCTGGTTTGTCTTTCAGCTTTCTGTACCTGAGTTCCTGTTTCCTGTGTGATCATTTACCTGCTGTGACCCAGATTGACCCTGACCTACTCTGCCCTTCCCCTGGACCTGACCTTGGCTTGTTTTATGGACTTTGCTTTTGCTTAAATGTGTTTGACCCTCTGCCTGCGACCCAGATTTACCTTCAGTCTCCTGTGCCTTGACCTTCTGCTTGTGGCCCAGTCTTGTCTCCTATATCCAGTGCCTTGACCCTCAGTCTGTGAGCTGGATTGTCTGCTTACCTGTGTTTGACCCTCAGCCTGCTCCGGACTTTCTACCTACTTCTTCTGCAGCATCCTGATCAGTCTCTGCTCCAGTTCTACAGGATCTCCATGCAAGCTCTACCCTGCCTGCTGGTAGCTTGTGCCTCTTTGTGCCATCCACCCTCTGTATCACCTCCAGAGGGGCGGAGTGCGCTTAGTCGGAACAGCGAACCGCTCTCGGCATCCCGGCCTCGGTGAGTACCTCTATTCTGATAATATGTCGGTCCTGTCTGCTAGAGGCAGCAACTAATAAGGAAGCAGATAAGGCAGATATGATCTCCTTAATTAAACAAATTGTCAAACATTCTCTACAAGAAATGGCGGCCAAAGCCAGCCAACCAGAGATAGGGAGCCAGCCCAACCACTAGTTCAGAAAAATTTTCTAAGGGATCCGTCACCAGTGTCGGGCTCAGGAGATGAGTTCCTGGTAGAAGAGTAGTTGTTTGCCGGATTTGATTTTGCCTTAGTGAAACCCCTAGTAAGTGCAATTGGATAAGCACTTGAATGGGAGGAGTAAATCACACAACCCACGAAAACTAGAAAATATTATCCGCAGTCGGTACTCTCATTCCCATTGATCAAGGAGGGGAAGGATATCACATATGACGAATGGAAGAAGAGGGACAGAAAACCATTCCTGTCCAACAGATTTGAGAAGATTTATCCCTTCAAGGAAAAGGAGGTCCACATTTTGAAAGTACCCCCACTAATGGAGGCAGCTGTCATTAGATTGGCTAGGCATGTCACATTACCTATGGACGATGCAGTTTCCTTCAAAGATGTTTCAGAAAGAAAGATAGACATAGAGCTAAGGAAAATATATCCATCAGTGGGAAGCGCCTGCAAGCCTTCATTTGCGCTGACATCAGTAGCCAAGGCAATGCCAATGTGAGCAGAAAGCTCTGAAATGGAGTTGTCCGCAGAGACAGGAAGTGCCTCAGTACTGAAAATACTGAACGAGATCAAACTGGCGGGCACTTTTGTGGGTGAAGCCGTGATCAACACTCATGTTTGACCAGAGTGATGCTATTATCAGTGATGGCAAGAAGAGCATTATGCCTCAAGCCATGGACTGCAGACGGAACGTCAAAGTTTAACTGATGTTGTATCCCCTTTGACGGAGCAGACTTATTTGGCAGCACATTGGAGACTGCTATCTCAAAGGAGACAGGGAGTAAATCAGGGTTGATTCCACAGGACTTAAGGCCCAGGCGCCAGCGTCAGTCAGAAAGGAGACAATTTACGAGTAAGCTAAGGGACACAAGGTTCTTTAGATCAAACAAAGATAGCAGAAGAGGGTGAAAGAACCCCCAAACGTTGGTGGCTTGATTAACCAAATCAAAACAGGGCACGGCGCAGAAACCATTTTGAAGGTTATCATTGGGAGTTTGTGGCCCTGTCGGAGGTGCCCCACTTTACCCGCACAAAGCTCTCTGTGTCAACAGATGACACAAATAATCTTTGAATATGTCCAGTCACGCTTACCATAAAGAACCATATAATGCGAGAAAGACATCAGGTATTCTATTTTTCTCTTTTCCAAATAAAGAAAAAAAACAGGCAATTTAAGACCAGTTTTAGCCATTCGGAAGTTGAACAAGTACATCCAAGTGTAAAGCTTTTGGATGGAGTCACTGCAGTCTGTCATACAAACCATCAGACAGGGGGGAGTAGATGTTGTTTTTAGATTTGAAAGATGCCTAATAGTGTTGAGCGAACACGGACTGTATTATTCGTGTTCGTACCGAATAATTGGATTTTTTGTACCCGAACACGGACACGGACACTTTACTGTATGTTCGGGTAAAAATCCGTGTTCGGTCGTTTTATTTCCGGGTTTTGCATGCTTTGGCGCTCTTTTCATGGCGGGCTTTCAACAGCCAATCAACAATCGTTTAACTGGTGTGCCTTAAGCCATCCCAGCCATGCCTGCAAATGTCTCAGTAGCTGTGATTGGCCGTCTGAAGCATGTGACCAAGTCTTTATAAGTTCGAGGCAGCCGCAGCGGCGTCATTATGCTGCTTAGATTCAGGGACAGAGCACACATCAACATGCTGGCTGCTGATTAGGGAAAGATAGGCAGGAAAAAACCATTTGTGTCCGGATAGAATTGAGGGACAGGTCGGAGTGTTTAGGCAGGGCGAGTTGTAGGCATTTTAGGGATAGAGTCTGCTGAATTATATAGGGTCAGTGTCTTCTACAAACTACAATCGATATTGCTGTGTGGGGGGTGGGGTCTGCACTCAATCCTGATCTACGATCTCTTCTCAATCCTGTTAGGGACAGAGTCTGCTGAATTTTAGGGAAACTGTGTTCTACAAACTACAATCGATATTGCTGTGTGGTGTGGGATTGGAGATAGGCAGGTGTCAGTGATCCACATCCATTTTTCTGTGTGTGAGCTGCAGTGAACACAATCTTTTTGGGCTGCAGTGAACACAATCTTTTTGGGCTGCAGTGAACACAATCTTTTTGGGCTGCAGTGAACACAATCTTTTTGGGCTGCAGTGAACACAATCTTTTTGGGCTGCAGTGAACACAATCTTTTTGGGGTGCAGTGAACAAAATCTTTTTGGGGTGCAGTGAACACAATCCTTTTTGGTGTGCAGTGAACACAATCTTTGTGGGGTGCAGTGAACAAAATCCTTTGTGGGGTGCAGTGAACACAATCTTTTTGGGGTGCAGTGAACAAAATCCTTTTTGGGGTGCAGTGAACAACATCCTTTTTGGGGTGCAGTGAACACAATCTTTTTGGGGTGCAGTGAACAAAATCCTTTGTGGGGTGCAGTGAACACAATCTTTTTGGGGTGCAGTGAACACAATCTTTTTGGGGTGGAGTGAACAACATCCTTTTTGGGGTGCAGTGAACAAAATCCTTTTTGGGGTGCAGTGAACAAAATAATTTTTGGGGTGCAGTGAACACAATCTTTTTGGGGTGCAGTGAACACAATCTTTGTGGGGTGCAGTGAACACAATCTTTTTGGGGTGGAGTGAACAACATCCTTTTTGGGGTGCAGTGAACAACATCCTTTTTGGGGTGCAGTGAACACAATCTTTTTGGGGTGCAGTGAACACAATCTTTGTGGGGTACAGTGAACAGAATCTTTGTGGGGTGCAGTGAACACAATCTTTGGGGGGTACAGTGAACACAATCTTTGTGAGGTGCAGTGAACACAATCTTTGTGGGGTGCAGTGAACACAATCATTGTGGGGTGCAGTGAACTCAATCTTTGTGGGGTACAGTGAACACAATCTCATACTGAAGGTTTGAGGGTGCTGCCTGTTCCATACTCCCCCTACTCCTCATCTAGCCTTTTAGGGGTACAAACAATAGTAATTGGGGCCTAGTGTGGTTGTGTACGTGTGATATACATACACTTTTTTGGGATCATATTTTCTATTCCGCTATTTAATCAAAAACCTTTGGGGATCAGTTAAATTGGGGGATAGTCTGTGTTGGTACGTGTGAGAGAGATCCACCTTTCCAAGTTGTTGGGGTTCATCTCATACTTCTGAAGGTTTGAGGGTGCTGCCTGTTCCATACTCCCCCTACTCCTAGCCTTTTAGGGGTACAAACAATAGTAATTGGGGCCTAGTGTGGTTGTGTACGTGTGATATACATACACTTTTTTGGGATCATATTTTCTATTCCGCTATTTAATCAAAAACCTTTGGGGATCAGTTAAATTGGGGGATAGTCTGTGTTGGTACGTGTGAGAGAGATCCACCTTTCCAAGTTGTTGGGGTTCATCTCATACTTCTGAAGGTTTGAGGGTGCTGCCTGTTCCATACCCCCCCTACTCCTAGCCTTTTAGGGGTACAAACAATAGTAATTGGGGCCTAGTGTGGTTGTGTACGTGTGATATACATACACTTTTTTGGGATCATATTTTCTATTCCGCTATTTAATCAAAAACCTTTGGGGATCAGTTAAATTGGGGGATAGTCTGTGTTGGTACGTGTGAGAGAGATCCACCTTTCCAAGTTGTTGGGGTTCATCTCATACTTCTGAAGGTTTGAGGGTGCTGCCTGTTCCATACTCCCCCTACTCCTAGCCTTTTAGGGGTACAAACAATAGTAATTGGGGCCTAGTGTGGTTGTGTACGTGTGATATACATACACTTTTTTGGGATCATATTTTCTATTCCGCTATTTAATCAAAAACCTTTGGGGATCAGTTAAATTGGGGGATAGTCTGTGTTGGTACGTGTGAGAGAGATCCACCTTTCCAAGTTGTTGGGGTTCATCTCATACTTCTGAAGGTTTGAGGGTGCTGCCTGTTCCATACTCCCCCTACTCCTAGCCTTTTAGGGGTACAAACAATAGTAATTGGGGCCTAGTGTGGTTGTGTACGTGTGATATACATACACTTTTTTGGGATCATATTTTCTATTCCGCTATTTAATCAAAAACCTTTGGGGATCAGTTAAATTGGGGGATAGTCTGTGTTGGTACGTGTGAGAGAGATCCACCTTTCCAAGTTGTTGGGGTTCATCTCATACTTCTGAAGGTTTGAGGGTGCTGCCTGTTCCATACCCCCCCTACTCCTAGCCTTTTAGGGGTACAAACAATAGTAATTGGGGCCTAGTGTGGTTGTGTACGTGTGATATACATACACTTTTTTGGGATCATATTTTCTATTCCGCTATTTAATCAAAAACCTTTGGGGATCAGTTAAATTGGGGGATAGTCTGTGTTGGTACGTGTGAGAGAGATCCACCTTTCCAAGTTGTTGGGGTTCATCTCATACTTCTGAAGGTTTGAGGGTGCTGCCTGTTCCATACCCCCCCTACTCCTAGCCTTTTAGGGGTACAAACAATAGTAATTGGGGCCTAGTGTGGTTGTGTACGTGTGATATACATACACTTTTTTGGGATCATATTTTCTATTCCGCTATTTAATCAAAAACCTTTGGGGATCAGTTAAATTGGGGGATAGTCTGTGTTGGTACGTGTGAGAGAGATCCACCTTTCCAAGTTGTTGGGGTTCATCTCATACTTCTGAAGGTTTGAGGGTGCTGCCTGTTCCATACCCCCCCTACTCCTAGCCTTTTAGGGGTACAAACAATAGTAATTGGGGCCTAGTGTGGTTGTGTACGTGTGATATACATACACTTTTTTGGGATCATATTTTCTATTCCGCTATTTAATCAAAAACCTTTGGGGATCAGTTAAATTGGGGGATAGTCTGTGTTGGTACGTGTGAGAGAGATCCACCTTTCCAAGTTGTTGGGGTTCATCTCATACTTCTGAAGGTTTGAGGGTGCTGCCTGTTCCATACTCCCCCTACTCCTAGCCTTTTAGGGGTACAAACAATAGTAATTGGGGCCTAGTGTGGTTGTGTACGTGTGATATACATACACTTTTTTGGGATCATATTTTCTATTCCGCTATTTAATCAAAAACCTTTGGGGATCAGTTAAATTGGGGGATAGTCTGTGTTGGTACGTGTGAGAGAGATCCACCTTTCCAAGTTGTTGGGGTTCATCTCATACTTCTGAAGGTTTGAGGGTGCTGCCTGTTCCATACTCCCCCTACTCCTAGCCTTTTAGGGGTACAAACAATAGTAATTGGGGCCTAGTGTGGTTGTGTACGTGTGATATACATACACTTTTTTGGGATCATATTTTCTATTCCGCTATTTAATCAAAAACCTTTGGGGATCAGTTAAATTGGGGGATAGTCTGTGTTGGTACGTGTGAGAGAGATCCACCTTTCCAAGTTGTTGGGGTTCATCTCATACTTCTGAAGGTTTGAGGGTGCTGCCTGTTCCATACCCCCCCTACTCCTAGCCTTTTAGGGGTACAAACAATAGTAATTGGGGCCTAGTGTGGTTGTGTACGTGTGATATACATACACTTTTTTGGGATCATATTTTCTATTCCGCTATTTAATCAAAAACCTTTGGGGATCAGTTAAATTGGGGGATAGTCTGTGTTGGTACGTGTGAGAGAGATCCACCTTTCCAAGTTGTTGGGGTTCATCTCATACTTCTGAAGGTTTGAGGGTGCTGCCTGTTCCATACTCCCCCTACTCCTAGCCTTTTAGGGGTACAAACAATAGTAATTGGGGCCTAGTGTGGTTGTGTACGTGTGATATACATACACTTTTTTGGGATCATATTTTCTATTCCGCTATTTAATCAAAAACCTTTGGGGATCAGTTAAATTGGGGGATAGTCTGTGTTGGTACGTGTGAGAGAGATCCACCTTTCCAAGTTGTTGAGGTTCATCTCATACTTCTGAAGGTTTGAGGGTGCTGCCTGTTCCATACTCCCCCTACTCCTAGCCTTTTAGGGGTACAAACAATAGTAATTGGGGCCTAGTGTGGTTGTGTACGTGTGATATACATACACTTTTTTGGGATCATATTTTCTATTCCGCTATTTAATCAAAAACCTTTGGGGATCAGTTAAATTGGGGGATAGTCTGTGTTGGTACGTGTGAGAGAGATCCACCTTTCCAAGTTGTTGAGGTTCATCTCATACTTCTGAAGGTTTGAGGGTGCTGCCTGTTCCATACTCCCCCTACTCCTAGCCTTTTAGGGGTACAAACAATAGTAATTGGGGCCTAGTGTGGTTGTGTACGTGTGATATACATACACTTTTTTGGGATCATATTTTCTATTCCGCTATTTAATCAAAAACCTTTGGGGATCAGTTAAATTGGGGGATAGTCTGTGTTGGTACGTGTGAGAGAGATCCACCTTTCCAAGTTGTTGGGGTTCATCTCATACTTCTGAAGGTTTGAGGGTGCTGCCTGTTCCATACTCCCCCTACTCCTAGCCTTTTAGGGGTACAAACAATAGTAATTGGGGCCTAGTGTGGTTGTGTACGTGTGATATACATACACTTTTTTGGGATCATATTTTCTATTCCGCTATTTAATCAAAAACCTTTGGGGATCAGTTAAATTGGGGGATAGTCTGTGTTGGTACGTGTGAGAGAGATCCACCTTTCCAAGTTGTTGGGGTTCATCTCATACTTCTGAAGGTTTGAGGGTGCTGCCTGTTCCATACCCCCCCTACTCCTAGCCTTTTAGGGGTACAAACAATAGTAATTGGGGCCTAGTGTGGTTGTGTACGTGTGATATACATACACTTTTTTGGGATCATATTTTCTATTCCGCTATTTAATCAAAAACCTTTGGGGATCAGTTAAATTGGGGGATAGTCTGTGTTGGTACGTGTGAGAGAGATCCACCTTTCCAAGTTGTTGGGGTTCATCTCATACTTCTGAAGGTTTGAGGGTGCTGCCTGTTCCATACCCCCCCTACTCCTAGCCTTTTAGGGGTACAAACAATAGTAATTGGGGCCTAGTGTGGTTGTGTACGTGTGATATACATACACTTTTTTGGGATCATATTTTCTATTCCGCTATTTAATCAAAAACCTTTGGGGATCAGTTAAATTGGGGGATAGTCTGTGTTGGTACGTGTGAGAGAGATCCACCTTTCCAAGTTGTTGGGGTTCATCTCATACTTCTGAAGGTTTGAGGGTGCTGCCTGTTCCATACTCCCCCTACTCCTAGCCTTTTAGGGGTACAAACAATAGTAATTGGGGCCTAGTGTGGTTGTGTACGTGTGATATACATACACTTTTTTGGGATCATATTTTCTATTCCGCTATTTAATCAAAAACCTTTGGGGATCAGTTAAATTGGGGGATAGTCTGTGTTGGTACGTGTGAGAGAGATCCACCTTTCCAAGTTGTTGAGGTTCATCTCATACTTCTGAAGGTTTGAGGGTGCTGCCTGTTCCATACTCCCCCTACTCCTAGCCTTTTAGGGGTACAAACAATAGTAATTGGGGCCTAGTGTGGTTGTGTACGTGTGATATACATACACTTTTTTGGGATCATATTTTCTATTCCGCTATTTAATCAAAAACCTTTGGGGATCAGTTAAATTGGGGGATAGTCTGTGTTGGTACGTGTGAGAGAGATCCACCTTTCCAAGTTGTTGAGGTTCATCTCATACTTCTGAAGGTTTGAGGGTGCTGCCTGTTCCATACTCCCCCTACTCCTAGCCTTTTAGGGGTACAAACAATAGTAATTGGGGCCTAGTGTGGTTGTGTACGTGTGATATACATACACTTTTTTGGGATCATATTTTCTATTCCGCTATTTAATCTAAAACATTTGGGGATCAGTTAAATTGGGGGATAGTCTGTGTTGGTACGTGTGAGAGAGATCCACCTTTCCAAGTTGTTGGGGTTCATCTCATACTTCTGAAGGTTTGAGGGTGCTGCCTGTTCCATACTCCCCCTACTCCTAGCCTTTTAGGGGTACAAACAATAGTAATTGGGGCCTAGTGTGGTTGTGTACGTGTGATATACATACACTTTTTTGGGATCATATTTTCTATTCCGCTATTTAATCAAAAACCTTTGGGGATCAGTTAAATTGGGGGATAGTCTGTGTTGGTACGTGTGAGAGAGATCCACCTTTCCAAGTTGTTGGGGTTCATCTCATACTTCTGAAGGTTTGAGGGTGCTGCCTGTTCCATACCCCCCCTACTCCTAGCCTTTTAGGGGTACAAACAATAGTAATTGGGGCCTAGTGTGGTTGTGTACGTGTGATATACATACACTTTTTTGGGATCATATTTTCTATTCCGCTATTTAATCAAAAACCTTTGGGGATCAGTTAAATTGGGGGATAGTCTGTGTTGGTACGTGTGAGAGAGATCCACCTTTCCAAGTTGTTGGGGTTCATCTCATACTTCTGAAGGTTTGAGGGTGCTGCCTGTTCCATACCCCCCCTACTCCTAGCCTTTTAGGGGTACAAACAATAGTAATTGGGGCCTAGTGTGGTTGTGTACGTGTGATATACATACACTTTTTTGGGATCATATTTTCTATTCCGCTATTTAATCAAAAACCTTTGGGGATCAGTTAAATTGGGGGATAGTCTGTGTTGGTACGTGTGAGAGAGATCCACCTTTCCAAGTTGTTGGGGTTCATCTCATACTTCTGAAGGTTTGAGGGTGCTGCCTGTTCCATACCCCCCCTACTCCTAGCCTTTTAGGGGTACAAACAATAGTAATTGGGGCCTAGTGTGGTTGTGTACGTGTGATATACATACACTTTTTTGGGATCATATTTTCTATTCCGCTATTTAATCAAAAACCTTTGGGGATCAGTTAAATTGGGGGATAGTCTGTGTTGGTACGTGTGAGAGAGATCCACCTTTCCAAGTTGTTGGGGTTCATCTCATACTTCTGAAGGTTTGAGGGTGCTGCCTGTTCCATACTCCCCCTACTCCTAGCCTTTTAGGGGTACAAACAATAGTAATTGGGGCCTAGTGTGGTTGTGTACGTGTGATATACATACACTTTTTTGGGATCATATTTTCTATTCCGCTATTTAATCAAAAACCTTTGGGGATCAGTTAAATTGGGGGATAGTCTGTGTTGGTACGTGTGAGAGAGATCCACCTTTCCAAGTTGTTGGGGTTCATCTCATACTTCTGAAGGTTTGAGGGTGCTGCCTGTTCCATACTCCCCCTACTCCTAGCCTTTTAGGGGTACAAACAATAGTAATTGGGGCCTAGTGTGGTTGTGTACGTGTGATATACATACACTTTTTTGGGATCATATTTTCTATTCCGCTATTTAATCAAAAACCTTTGGGGATCAGTTAAATTGGGGGATAGTCTGTGTTGGTACGTGTGAGAGAGATCCACCTTTCCAAGTTGTTGGGGTTCATCTCATACTTCTGAAGGTTTGAGGGTGCTGCCTGTTCCATACCCCCCCTACTCCTAGCCTTTTAGGGGTACAAACAATAGTAATTGGGGCCTAGTGTGGTTGTGTACGTGTGATATACATACACTTTTTTGGGATCATATTTTCTATTCCGCTATTTAATCAAAAACCTTTGGGGATCAGTTAAATTGGGGGATAGTCTGTGTTGGTACGTGTGAGAGAGATCCACCTTTCCAAGTTGTTGGGGTTCATCTCATACTTCTGAAGGTTTGAGGGTGCTGCCTGTTCCATACCCCCCCTACTCCTAGCCTTTTAGGGGTACAAACAATAGTAATTGGGGCCTAGTGTGGTTGTGTACGTGTGATATACATACACTTTTTTGGGATCATATTTTCTATTCCGCTATTTAATCAAAAACCTTTGGGGATCAGTTAAATTGGGGGATAGTCTGTGTTGGTACGTGTGAGAGAGATCCACCTTTCCAAGTTGTTGGGGTTCATCTCATACTTCTGAAGGTTTGAGGGTGCTGCCTGTTCCATACTCCCCCTACTCCTAGCCTTTTAGGGGTACAAACAATAGTAATTGGGGCCTAGTGTGGTTGTGTACGTGTGATATACATACACTTTTTTGGGATCATATTTTCTATTCCGCTATTTAATCAAAAACCTTTGGGGATCAGTTAAATTGGGGGATAGTCTGTGTTGGTACGTGTGAGAGAGATCCACCTTTCCAAGTTGTTGAGGTTCATCTCATACTTCTGAAGGTTTGAGGGTGCTGCCTGTTCCATACTCCCCCTACTCCTAGCCTTTTAGGGGTACAAACAATAGTAATTGGGGCCTAGTGTGGTTGTGTACGTGTGATATACATACACTTTTTTGGGATCATATTTTCTATTCCGCTATTTAATCAAAAACCTTTGGGGATCAGTTAAATTGGGGGATAGTCTGTGTTGGTACGTGTGAGAGAGATCCACCTTTCCAAGTTGTTGAGGTTCATCTCATACTTCTGAAGGTTTGAGGGTGCTGCCTGTTCCATACTCCCCCTACTCCTAGCCTTTTAGGGGTACAAACAATAGTAATTGGGGCCTAGTGTGGTTGTGTACGTGTGATATACATACACTTTTTTGGGATCATATTTTCTATTCCGCTATTTAATCAAAAACCTTTGGGGATCAGTTAAATTGGGGGATAGTCTGTGTTGGTACGTGTGAGAGAGATCCACCTTTCCAAGTTGTTGGGGTTCATCTCATACTTCTGAAGGTTTGAGGGTGCTGCCTGTTCCATACTCCCCCTACTCCTAGCCTTTTAGGGGTACAAACAATAGTAATTGGGGCCTAGTGTGGTTGTGTACGTGTGATATACATACACTTTTTTGGGATCATATTTTCTATTCCGCTATTTAATCAAAAACCTTTGGGGATCAGTTAAATTGGGGGATAGTCTGTGTTGGTACGTGTGAGAGAGATCCACCTTTCCAAGTTGTTGGGGTCATCTCATACTTCTGAAGGTTTGAGGGTGCTGCCTGTTCCATACCCCCCCTACTCCTAGCCTTTTAGGGGTACAAACAATAGTAATTGGGGCCTAGTGTGGTTGTGTACGTGTGATATACATACACTTTTTTGGGATCATATTTTCTATTCCGCTATTTAATCAAAAACCTTTGGGGATCAGTTAAATTGGGGGATAGTCTGTGTTGGTACGTGTGAGAGAGATCCACCTTTCCAAGTTGTTGAGGTTCATCTCATACTTCTGAAGGTTTGAGGGTGCTGCCTGTTCCATACTCCCCCTACTCCTAGCCTTTTAGGGGTACAAACAATAGTAATTGGGGCCTAGTGTGGTTGTGTACGTGTGATATACATACACTTTTTTGGGATCATATTTTCTATTCCGCTATTTAATCAAAAACCTTTGGGGATCAGTTAAATTGGGGGATAGTCTGTGTTGGTACGTGTGAGAGAGATCCACCTTTCCAAGTTGTTGGGGTTCATCTCATACTTCTGAAGGTTTGAGGGTGCTGCCTGTTCCATACTCCCCCTACTCCTAGCCTTTTAGGGGTACAAACAATAGTAATTGGGGCCTAGTGTGGTTGTGTACGTGTGATATACATACACTTTTTTGGGATCATATTTTCTATTCCGCTATTTAATCAAAAACCTTTGGGGATCAGTTAAATTGGGGGATAGTCTGTGTTGGTACGTGTGAGAGAGATCCACCTTTCCAAGTTGTTGAGGTTCATCTCATACTTCTGAAGGTTTGAGGGTGCTGCCTGTTCCATACTCCCCCTACTCCTAGCCTTTTAGGGGTACAAACAATAGTAATTGGGGCCTAGTGTGGTTGTGTACGTGTGATATACATACACTTTTTTGGGATCATATTTTCTATTCCGCTATTTAATCAAAAACCTTTGGGGATCAGTTAAATTGGGGGATAGTCTGTGTTGGTACGTGTGAGAGAGATCCACCTTTCCAAGTTGTTGGGGTTCATCTCATACTTCTGAAGGTTTGAGGGTGCTGCCTGTTCCATACTCCCCCTACTCCTAGCCTTTTAGGGGTACAAACAATAGTAATTGGGGCCTAGTGTGGTTGTGTACGTGTGATATACATACACTTTTTTGGGATCATATTTTCTATTCCGCTATTTAATCAAAAACCTTTGGGGATCAGTTAAATTGGGGGATAGTCTGTGTCGGTACGTGTGAGAGAGATCCACCTTTCCAAGTTGTTGGGGTTCATCTCATACTTCTGAAGGTTTGAGGGTGCTGCCTGTTCCATACCCCCCCTACTCCTCATCTAGCCTTTTAGGGGTACAAACAATAGTAATTGGGGCCTAGTGTGGTTGTGTACGTGCGAGATACATACACTTTTTTTGATCATATTTCCTATTCCGCTATTCAATAAAAACCTTTGAGGATCAATTGAATTGCGGGATAGTCTGTGTCGGTACGTGTGAGAGAGATCCACCTTTCCAAGTTGTTGGGGTTCATCTCATACTTCTGAAGGTTTGAGGGTGCTGCCTGTTCCATACCCCCCCTACTCCTCATCTAGCCTTTTAGGGGTACAAACAATAGTAATTGGGGCCTAGTGTGGTTGTGTACGTGCGAGATACATACACTTTTTTTGATCATATTTCCTATTCCGCTATTCAATAAAAACCTTTGAGGATCAATTGAATTGCGGGATAGTCTGTGTCGGTACGTGTGAGAGAGATCCACCTTTCCAAGTTGTTGGGGTTCATCTCATACTTCTGAAGGTTTGAGGGTGCTGCCTGTTCCATACTCCCCCTACTCCTAGCCTTTTAGGGGTACAAACAATAGTAATTGGGGCCTAGTGTGGTTGTGTACGTGTGATATACATACACTTTTTTGGGATCATATTTTCTATTCCGCTATTTAATCAAAAACCTTTGGGGATCAGTTAAATTGGGGGATAGTCTGTGTTGGTACGTGTGAGAGAGATCCACCTTTCCAAGTTGTTGGGGTTCATCTCATACTTCTGAAGGTTTGAGGGTGCTGCCTGTTCCATACCCCCCCTACTCCTAGCCTTTTAGGGGTACAAACAATAGTAATTGGGGCCTAGTGTGGTTGTGTACGTGTGATATACATACACTTTTTTGGGATCATATTTTCTATTCCGCTATTTAATCAAAAACCTTTGGGGATCAGTTAAATTGGGGGATAGTCTGTGTTGGTACGTGTGAGAGAGATCCACCTTTCCAAGTTGTTGGGGTTCATCTCATACTTCTGAAGGTTTGAGGGTGCTGCCTGTTCCATACCCCCCCTACTCCTAGCCTTTTAGGGGTACAAACAATAGTAATTGGGGCCTAGTGTGGTTGTGTACGTGTGATATACATACACTTTTTTGGGATCATATTTTCTATTCCGCTATTTAATCAAAAACCTTTGGGGATCAGTTAAATTGGGGGATAGTCTGTGTTGGTACGTGTGAGAGAGATCCACCTTTCCAAGTTGTTGGGGTTCATCTCATACTTCTGAAGGTTTGAGGGTGCTGCCTGTTCCATACTCCCCCTACTCCTAGCCTTTTAGGGGTACAAACAATAGTAATTGGGGCCTAGTGTGGTTGTGTACGTGTGATATACATACACTTTTTTGGGATCATATTTTCTATTCCGCTATTTAATCAAAAACCTTTGGGGATCAGTTAAATTGGGGGATAGTCTGTGTTGGTACGTGTGAGAGAGATCCACCTTTCCAAGTTGTTGAGGTTCATCTCATACTTCTGAAGGTTTGAGGGTGCTGCCTGTTCCATACTCCCCCTACTCCTAGCCTTTTAGGGGTACAAACAATAGTAATTGGGGCCTAGTGTGGTTGTGTACGTGTGATATACATACACTTTTTTGGGATCATATTTTCTATTCCGCTATTTAATCAAAAACCTTTGGGGATCAGTTAAATTGGGGGATAGTCTGTGTTGGTACGTGTGAGAGAGATCCACCTTTCCAAGTTGTTGAGGTTCATCTCATACTTCTGAAGGTTTGAGGGTGCTGCCTGTTCCATACTCCCCCTACTCCTAGCCTTTTAGGGGTACAAACAATAGTAATTGGGGCCTAGTGTGGTTGTGTACGTGTGATATACATACACTTTTTTGGGATCATATTTTCTATTCCGCTATTTAATCAAAAACCTTTGGGGATCAGTTAAATTGGGGGATAGTCTGTGTTGGTACGTGTGAGAGAGATCCACCTTTCCAAGTTGTTGGGGTTCATCTCATACTTCTGAAGGTTTGAGGGTGCTGCCTGTTCCATACTCCCCCTACTCCTAGCCTTTTAGGGGTACAAACAATAGTAATTGGGGCCTAGTGTGGTTGTGTACGTGTGATATACATACACTTTTTTGGGATCATATTTTCTATTCCGCTATTTAATCAAAAACCTTTGGGGATCAGTTAAATTGGGGGATAGTCTGTGTTGGTACGTGTGAGAGAGATCCACCTTTCCAAGTTGTTGGGGTTCATCTCATACTTCTGAAGGTTTGAGGGTGCTGCCTGTTCCATACCCCCCCTACTCCTAGCCTTTTAGGGGTACAAACAATAGTAATTGGGGCCTAGTGTGGTTGTGTACGTGTGATATACATACACTTTTTTGGGATCATATTTTCTATTCCGCTATTTAATCAAAAACCTTTGGGGATCAGTTAAATTGGGGGATAGTCTGTGTTGGTACGTGTGAGAGAGATCCACCTTTCCAAGTTGTTGAGGTTCATCTCATACTTCTGAAGGTTTGAGGGTGCTGCCTGTTCCATACTCCCCCTACTCCTAGCCTTTTAGGGGTACAAACAATAGTAATTGGGGCCTAGTGTGGTTGTGTACGTGTGATATACATACACTTTTTTGGGATCATATTTTCTATTCCGCTATTTAATCAAAAACCTTTGGGGATCAGTTAAATTGGGGGATAGTCTGTGTTGGTACGTGTGAGAGAGATCCACCTTTCCAAGTTGTTGGGGTTCATCTCATACTTCTGAAGGTTTGAGGGTGCTGCCTGTTCCATACTCCCCCTACTCCTAGCCTTTTAGGGGTACAAACAATAGTAATTGGGGCCTAGTGTGGTTGTGTACGTGTGATATACATACACTTTTTTGGGATCATATTTTCTATTCCGCTATTTAATCAAAAACCTTTGGGGATCAGTTAAATTGGGGGATAGTCTGTGTTGGTACGTGTGAGAGAGATCCACCTTTCCAAGTTGTTGAGGTTCATCTCATACTTCTGAAGGTTTGAGGGTGCTGCCTGTTCCATACTCCCCCTACTCCTAGCCTTTTAGGGGTACAAACAATAGTAATTGGGGCCTAGTGTGGTTGTGTACGTGTGATATACATACACTTTTTTGGGATCATATTTTCTATTCCGCTATTTAATCAAAAACCTTTGGGGATCAGTTAAATTGGGGGATAGTCTGTGTTGGTACGTGTGAGAGAGATCCACCTTTCCAAGTTGTTGGGGTTCATCTCATACTTCTGAAGGTTTGAGGGTGCTGCCTGTTCCATACTCCCCCTACTCCTAGCCTTTTAGGGGTACAAACAATAGTAATTGGGGCCTAGTGTGGTTGTGTACGTGTGATATACATACACTTTTTTGGGATCATATTTTCTATTCCGCTATTTAATCAAAAACCTTTGGGGATCAGTTAAATTGGGGGATAGTCTGTGTCGGTACGTGTGAGAGAGATCCACCTTTCCAAGTTGTTGGGGTTCATCTCATACTTCTGAAGGTTTGAGGGTGCTGCCTGTTCCATACCCCCCCTACTCCTCATCTAGCCTTTTAGGGGTACAAACAATAGTAATTGGGGCCTAGTGTGGTTGTGTACGTGCGAGATACATACACTTTTTTTGATCATATTTCCTATTCCGCTATTCAATAAAAACCTTTGAGGATCAATTGAATTGCGGGATAGTCTGTGTCGGTCCGTGTGAGAGAGATCCACCTTTCCAAGTTGTTGGGGTTCATCTCATACTTCTGAAGGTTTGAGGGTGCTGCCTGTTCCATACCCCCCCTACTCCTCATCTAGCCTTTTAGGGGTACAAACAATAGTAATTGGGGCCTAGTGTGGTTGTGTACGTGCGAGATACATACACTTTTTTTGATCATATTTCCTATTCCGCTATTCAATAAAAACCTTTGAGGATCAATTGAATTGCGGGATAGTCTGTGTCGGTACGTGTGAGAGAGATCCACCTTTCCAAGTTGTTGGGGTTCATCTCATACTTCTGAAGGTTTGAGGGTGCTGCCTGTTCCATACCCCCCCTACTCCTCATCTAGCCTTTTAGGGGTACAAACAATAGTAATTGGGGCCTAGTGTGGTTGTGTACGTGCGAGATACATACACTTTTTTTGATCATATTTCCTATTCCGCTATTCAATAAAAACCTTTGAGGATCAATTGAATTGCGGGATAGTCTGTGTCGGTACGTGTGAGAGAGATCCACCTTTCCAAGTTGTTGGGGTTCATCTCATACTTCTGAAGGTTTGAGGGTGCTGCCTGTTCCATACCCCCCCTACTCCTCATCTAGCCTTTTAGGGGTACAAACAATAGTAATTGGGGCCTAGTGTGGTTGTGTACGTGCGAGATACATACACTTTTTTTGATCATATTTCCTATTCCGCTATTCAATAAAAACCTTTGAGGATCAATTGAATTGCGGGATAGTCTGTGTCGGTACGTGTGAGAGAGATCCACCTTTCCAAGTTGTTGGGGTTCATCTCATACTTCTGAAGGTTTGAGGGTGCTGCCTGTTCCATACCCCCCCTACTCCTCATCTAGCCTTTTAGGGGTACAAACAATAGTAATTGGGGCCTAGTGTGGTTGTGTACGTGCGAGATACATACACTTTTTTTGATCATATTTCCTATTCCGCTATTCAATAAAAACCTTTGAGGATCAATTGAATTGCGGGATAGTCTGTGTCGGTACGTGTGAGAGAGATCCACCTTTCCAAGTTGTTGGGGTTCATCTCATACTTCTGAAGGTTTGAGGGTGCTGCCTGTTCCATACCCCCCCTACTCCTCATCTAGCCTTTTAGGGGTACAAACAATAGTAATTGGGGCCTAGTGTGGTTGTGTACGTGCGAGATACATACACTTTTTTTGATCATATTTCCTATTCCGCTATTCAATAAAAACCTTTGAGGATCAATTGAATTGCGGGATAGTCTGTGTCGGTACGTGTGAGAGAGATCCACCTTTCCAAGTTGTTGGGGTTCATCTCATACTTCTGAAGGTTTGAGGGTGCTGCCTGTTCCATACCCCCCCTACTCCTCATCTAGCCTTTTAGGGGTACAAACAATAGTAATTGGGGCCTAGTGTGGTTGTGTACGTGCGAGATACATACACTTTTTTTGATCATATTTCCTATTCCGCTATTCAATAAAAACCTTTGAGGATCAATTGAATTGCGGGATAGTCTGTGTCGGTACGTGTGAGAGAGATCCACCTTTCCAAGTTGTTGGGGTTCATCTCATACTTCTGAAGGTTTGAGGGTGCTGCCTGTTCCATACCCCCCCTACTCCTCATCTAGCCTTTTAGGGGTACAAACAATAGTAATTGGGGCCTAGTGTGGTTGTGTACGTGTGATATACATACACTTTTTTTGGATCATATTTTCTATTCCGCTATTCAATAAAAACCTTTCTAGGGCAAGATCTTAAATTACAGAAATATGAGGAGACCGTCAAATAAGGGCCGTGGCCTGGGTCGTGGTGCTGCTGGTAGAGCTCCTGTTGCAAGGAGAGGACATGGTCGATCTGTGCCAGCTACACGCACAAGTGAAACACCTTCCTCAAGTGTGAGTAGGCGACAGAACCTGCATCAGTATTTGGTAGGGCATCAAACGCCCCTAGAAGTGATGAGGCCAGAACAAGTTGAGGCGATAGTAGATTGGTTTGCTGCTGACAGTGCCTCCAGTTCCTTCACATTGTCTCCCACCCAGTCTACTGCAGAAAGGTCAGAGTTGGCACCTGCAGCCAATGTCCAACCGTCTTTCACCTCACCCCCTTGCAAATCAGGCCAGCAGTCTGAGCCCCAAGCCATACAGCAGTCTCTTATTCTTTTTGAGGACTCTGTCAGCAGGGTTTCCCAGGGCCATCCACCTAGCCCTGCCCCAGAAGTGGAAGAGATTGAGTGCAGCGATGCCCAACCACTTATTTCTCAAGATGAGTACATGCAAGGATCATCGCAGCACGTCTCCGATGATGACGAAACGCAGGTGCCAACTGCTGCGGCGTTCAGCATTGTGGAGACCGACAAGGAGGGCAGGGGTGAAGACTGGGTGGAAGATGATGTGGAGGACGATGAGGTCCTCGACCCCACATGGAATGAACGTCATGCAGGTGAACTGAGTAGTTTGGAGGAAGAGGCGGTGGTCGCACAGAGCCACCAGCACAGCAGAAGAGGGAGCAGGGTGCAGAAGCGGAGCGGCCGTGCCCTAGACACTACGCCCGCTACTGCCCAACGCAGCAAGGGAACGAGCGCACCAAAGTCAGCTCAAAGGAGTTCTCTAGCGTGGAAGTTCTTTAGAAAATGTGCTGATGACAGGACACGAGTGGTTTGCACCCTGTGCAATCAGAGCTTGAAGCGAGGCATGAACCTTCTCAACCTGAGCACAACCTGCATGATCAGGCATCTAAGTGCAAAGCACGAGCTGCAGTGGAGTACACACCTTCAAAACCAAGAAACGTCTCTGGCTCATCCTGCTTCCTCTTCTGCTGCAGTCTCGGCCGCTCCAGCCACATCTGTAGTGATACCGGCACCTGCCACCCCGCAAACAGACGATCTGTCAGCAACACCACCACCTGGGTCACCAACAACCATCTCCACAATGTCCCGTGGAAGCGTTCAGCTTTCCATCTCCCAAACACTTGAGAGGAAGAGGAAGTACCCCCCTACCCACCCGCGATCCCTGGCCCTGAATGCCAGCATTTCAAAATTATTGGCCTTTGAAATGCTGTCATTCCGTCTGGTGGAGACGCACAGTTTTAAAAACCTTATGTCGGTGGCTGTCCCACAGTACGTCGTGCCCAGCCGCCACTACTTTTCCAGGCAAGCCATCCCTTCCCTGCACAACCAAGTGGGGGAAAAAATCAGGTGTGCACTGCGCAACGCCATCTGTGCCAAGGTCCACCTAACTACGGATACGTGGACCAGTAAGCACGGTCAGGGGCGTTATATCTCCCTAACGGCACACTGGGTAAATGCAGTGGCGGATGGGCCTGAGGCGGATAGCAATTTGGCGCATGTCCTTCCACCACCGAGGATTGCAGGGCGCTTCAGTTTGCCTCCTGTTCCTAACTCCTCCTACTCCGCTTCCTCATCCTCTACCGCCTCCTCATCCGGACAGCGTAACACCTTCACCACCAACTTCAGCACGGCCAGGGGTAAACGACAGCAGGCAGTTTTACAACTTGCCTGTTTGGGGGACAAACCACACACCGCGCAGGAGTTGTGGAGGAGCATGGAACAGCAGACAAATGAGTGGTTGCTGCCAGCGAGCCTCAAGCCCGGCCTGGTGGTGTGCGATAACGGGCGAAATCTCATAGCAGCTCTGGGCCTAGCCGGTTTGACGCACATCCCTTGCCTGGCGCATGTGCTGAATTTGGTGGTGCAGAGGTTCCTTAAAAACTACCCCGATATGTCAGAGCTGCTGCAGAAAGTGCGGGCCGTTTGTGCGCACTTTCGGCGTTCTCACCCTGCTGCTGCTCGCCTGGCATCGCTGCAGCGTAACTTCGGCCTTCCCGCTCACCGCCTCATATGTGACGTGCCCACAAGGTGGAACTCCACCTTGCACATGCTGGAAAGACTGTGCGAGCAGCAGCAGGCCATAGTGGAGTTTCAGCTGCAGCACGCACGCGTGAGTCGCTCTGCGGAACAGCACCACTTCACCACCAATAACTGGGCCTCCATGCGAGACCTGTGTGCCTTGTTGCGCTGTTTTGAGTACTCCACCAACATGGCCAGTGGCAATGACGCCGTTCTCAGCTTAACTATCCCACTTCTATGCCTCCTTGAAAAAACAATTCGGGCGATGATGGAAGAGGATGTGGCACAGGATGAGGAGGAGGAGGAGGATGAAGAGGTAACATTTCCAAGGCTTTCAGGGCAGTCATTCGCAAGGGGCTCCGAGGGTGGGTTCCTGCACACGCAAACGCCAGGGACGCAATTGTCCAGCAGGGGCACAGTTCTGGAGGATGAGGAGGATGAGGAGGAGGAGGAGCTGGAGGAGGAGATGGAACCATGTTCACAGCAGGGTGGCACCCAGGCCAGCTCATGGCCATCACTGGTGCGTGGCTGGGGGGATACAGAGGACACGGACCATACACCTCCCACAGAGGACAGCCTTTCGTTGCCTCTGGGCAGCCTGGCACACATGAGCGATTACATGCTGCAGTGTCTCCACAACGACCGCCGAGTTGCCCACATTCTAACTTGTGCTGATTACTGGGTGGCCACGCTGCTGGATCCCCGTTACAAGGACAACGTACCGTCCTTAATTCACTCACTGGAGCGCGATCGCAAGATGCGCGAGTACAAGCGCACGCTGGTAGACGCCATGCTGCTGGCATTCCCATCTGACAGCGGGGCCACAGTGGAAGCACAAGGCAGAGGAGGAGGAGGAGGAGGTCGCCAACGCAACCAGGGCACCGCCAGCACCTCAGAAGGCAGGGTTAGCATGGCCGAAATGTGGAAAAGCTTTGTCAGCACGCCACAACAAACAGCAGCACCAGCAGCTCAGATGGAACGTCTTAGCAGGAGGCAGCATTTTACCAACATGGTGGAGCAGTATGTGTGCACACGCCTACATGTAGTGAATGACGGGTCTGCCCCCTTCAACTTCTGGGTCTCCAAATTGGGCACATGGCCTGAGCTTGCCCTTTACGCCTTGGAGGTGCTGGCGTGCCCTGCAGCCAGTGTATTATCTGAACGGGTATTTAGCACGGCTGGGGGCGTTATAACAGACAAGCGCAGCCGCCTGTCCAGAGACAATGTGGACAAGCTCACGTTCATTAAAATGAACCAGGCATGGATCCCACGGGACTTTTCCGTACCTTGTGCAGAATAGCAATGGATACCGACCTTACCCACCCATTGTTCCATTTTTGCTCTTTCTCACTCTTTTGGGGTGTACCCTCATTTAAAATTTGTGAAAAGAAGCAGTGTTGGCTACCTCGTCCTCCTCCTCAGGGCCAGATTAATGTAGGGGCTATTGGAGCTGCAGCTCCAGGCCCCTACCTTTTATATAGGCCCCGGGTTGGCCATATTCACTGTTACCGCTCTTCTGTCACTTGTAAACACAGAAGTCTGGCTTCTATGCTCGCTTCCCCAGGCAGCACCCTCAGAACCTCCCCACACAGCGTGAAGGCCGGACAAGGAGGGACAGTTGGCGATGCATGGATGTGTTTATGGGCTTCAGAGACAGCATCCCATGTTGAATTAGGCATGCATGGCTGCACCCTTCCTCCTCTGGGTGCATGGCAAGGCACGGCCCTAAGGCCCTTCAAAATCCTCAGCACCAAGCCCATGATGCTGTTAATCCGGCCCTGGTCCTCCTCCACCGCCGCTTCCACCTACACCGCCCATAGGTGTGCGCAGCCTATTGCATTAAGGTGTGCACCCCAAAGTTGAAATACACATGCATGTGTTTGCCAGCAGGGAGAGTAATGTATCGGGGCCATGTACCTGTAGGCAAGGAGAAATAGAGCAGAGCAGGTCCCAGGGAGATCTTTCCCATCTCCTCACTGGCAATGCTATGTGCCCTAGGTGATTAGGGTGTGCCCAGGCACACCCAGCACACCCTGTGCGCACGCCTATGTCACCGCCACATCCACCACCACCTCAACCTCCCTCCTACTCCATATGGGCCTCGTCCTTCAGAGATGAAGAAGAACATTGTTTTATTTTTCTGTTTTTTTTTGTTGTTTTAAGTTATTTCCCTATCCACATTTGTTTGCAGAGCACTTGCCATGCTCTTAATTACGTTTTGCTGCCATTTGCAGCACTCTAGCCCTTTCCTTTGGTGTTTTAGAGCCATTTTAGTGCCTTAAAGTTCGGGTCCCCATTGACTTCAATGGGGTTCGGTGTCCGGGAAAAGTTCGGTAAAAGTCCGGGACACGGACCCGGACTTTTTTTTAAAGTTCGGCCGAACCCGTCGAACACGGACATCTAGGTGTCCGCTCAACCCTAATGCCTAATTACACGTCCCAGTTCATCAACAATGTCACAAATACTTACGCTTTGTGATAATGGAATACCATTTTCAATTTGTCTGCCTACCATTCAGCCTGTCAATGTCTCCTAGGATATTCTCCAAGGTTCTACTCCCGGTCATAGCCATGTTGCACAGGCAAGGCCTACAAGTGTTCCACTACTTGGACGATGTCCATCTAGTAGCCCAAAACCCTGAAATCCTAGCAGAAAATGGGGAGATTCTGTTACAAACCCTTCTGAGCCTAGGGTGGATAATCAACTGGCAAAAGAGTCAACAAGTGCCCACCCAGAGAATGCTGTTTCTGAGGGAAATCCTGGATACCTGTAGGAACACGGTAGAACTCCCTTCAGAGCAGGCAATGGCTCTCATACTTCATGACCTCCCAATGTCCCAGGCTGTTGGGGGTCACTAGTGGCCATGATACCCATGGAAAAGTGGGCCCACTAGCAGGTTAAAACCTTTCAGGTGGAATTCCTGAGACAATGAAAGAACCGCTCCATGCGTCAACGGATGCAGAGTCAAGCACTCTTAGCAGAAGTCGCGCCCATTATAAACTGGGCTCAACAGAATGTGTCACGTCTATCAATCATTTACATTCAAGCTCTACAGAAATAGTGGGGATGCACTAAGCCGAAAAACTTTGGACAACAAAGAATGGGCATTGAACCAATCAGCCTTCCAATGGATTTGCAGTCAGTGGGGGTCATCCAGATCTTGACTTAATGGTGCCCCTTGTCCCCCCTTCTGTTCATACTAACTTTAGAACCTTTACTGCCGGACTTCCGGTTCCGGCGCCGTATGGAGAGGGAGTGAGCGCAGCGGCTCCGACACAGTCGTGATATAAAATCCTGCTATACCGCTCATCGACTGCCCTCTCGTGCTCCACAAGTGCCGGTGAGTCTCCCCGCACTGTCCCGCACAGATGGACCGCTTTGTTGTGCACGGAGCTGCCGGTAACTCGGCTGTGCTGCCACAAGATCCACCGCTCCAGGCCGCCCCCCTCCCCCTGGGCAATATGGCCGCCGCGCCTGCTGTGGATGGCGCGGCCCTGCAGCACACAGAGCCCTCTCACATTTCTGCCTCAGACCCTCAGTACTTGATGATGGCACAGGCGGTGGCTTCTATCATAGCTCCTACCATATCTGAGGCGGTGGAGCGCGCGGTGACCGCAGGGATTGCCCAGTTACGCAAGGAGCTGGGCGATCATGCAAAGCGCATAACGGAGGTGGAATCTAGAGTCTCTGACCTGGAGGAGGAACTTCAATCCACATTCACTACTGAAGCCAAGACAGCCCAAACGCAGCAATATCTACTGGAAAAGATCGACGATCTTGAAAATCGGTCTCGTAGGAACAACTTAAGAATCATTGGTCTGCCTGAATCTTTCAATACGGGTCATCTCTCTGATATTTGTTCCACCCGCATTCCCCAGGCTCTTGGTCTCACGGACTCTTGTACAGTGGAACGTGCTCATCGCCTGGGCGTGCCCTCCAACGATCGCAAGACCCCCCGCCCGGTCATAGTCCGTTACTTGAACTATGCTGACAGGCTGTCCATCTTACGATCTTTCAAAAATGCCAAGTCACTAATCCTGGACGGCAATAAACTGCTTCTGTTCGCGGACTATTCCCAGGAAGTGGCACGCCGTCTAAAGGCTTTTCAGCCGGCCTGTAACACCTTGTTCCAAAAAGGCCTCAAGTTCACCCTTGCCTATCCTGCCACTTTAAGATTCACTGATCAATTTGGCGAATCAAAAGCCTTCACCCTCCCGGAGGAAGCCACGGAATACATCCGAAACCACCTCCACCTCTCTATGGACACACAACCCTCTGCGGTGCCGTCTGCTTCACCAGCTCTTAGGGATGTACGCAGCCCCCGCAAGGAATCTCCTAAGAGGGGTCGCTTCTCTTCTAACTCTTCTTACAGGGACAGACGCCGTTGACCCTTCTGCTCTTCCCAGGTTTTGTTCCCTCATTATGGCTCTGCCCGTGAGAGCTAAGTTATCGCTGACACCTAACCTCTTCACTACTCTCATCGCCCGAGTGCGATTTGGTTTCTGAGAATATGTTGGTGCCCCCTGATTGCCACTATATGTATTCTTGAATTGCCCTGGTAATGTTTTATTGTCAGTATTTTGGTTAAAATGTTTTCACTGTTATGTTTGTCATACTCTTGTATACAGCCTTCTCGAAGTACTGGTTCCTCATGGCTTCTACATCTGGGGTCCCGCGTCTGGAATGTCCACTATCCCTTTCACCGCAGTGCACCTCATCTGATACCAGTATGAGCGAACTCAGCTTTCCTTGGTAACGCTGTAGGAGTTGATTCCATACGGAAAAAAGTGAAGTCCACATTTATGATGGTATGTTCTTCCTTTTTGTTTATTTCTCTTCTAGTTTCGCCCCTTCTCACTTTGGGTCCCCCGGAGTGCGAACGGCATGAAACTCCTCCCCCTGACACTCCTTATCTTCATGCCTCCCCTGAGTCTTCCCTCCCCACCCCCACATGTACTCTCCTAGTGTACTCTGATTTTCAACCATTACCTTCCGGCAAGCTACTCATCTTAGTAAGTTACCCTCCTTAATTTGCGTATAGTTTCATGGAATGTGAAGGGTCTCCGCTCTCCCCACAAACGAATGGCTGTATTACGCCACTTACGCCGCCTCAATGTAGATGTTGCCCTCCTTCAGGAGTCCCACTTATCCCAGGCGGACATACACCGAATGAAGAAGCTGTGGGTGGGTCGGGTTTATAGTTCGGCCTCTACCAAGGGCAAGGCAGGCGTGTTAACACTGATACACAAGCGTGTGTCCGCCGACATATCCAACTTGCACTCAGATACGGAAGGCAGACTCTTGATCCTCCTCCTGGAGTTACACTCCCAATCCCTGGTACTGGCCAATGTTTACGCTCCTACCCCCTCCTCAGTGCCATTTTTCCAGCAACTCACTGGCCAACTGGCACCCCACCTTCACTTACCTCTTCTCTTGGGAGGGGACCTAAATGCGGTTATAGACCCACTTATCGATAGATCAACTCCTGCCCCAGCGATGTCGCGCATGCCCAGGACCTACACCTCCCCCTTTGCTAACTTTGCAGAAAGTCTTCAGCTCACTGACATCTGGCGCTTGGCAAACCCCGTTGAACGCTCCTATACATTCTATTCGGCACCGCATGATTCCTTCTCATGAATAGACTATTTTCTTGGTAATCAATCCATTCTCCCTTCGACACATACGCCCGAGATTTCTGACATGGTCATCTCTGATCACTCCCCCCTTTCGGTCACCATCTCGCTCTCTACCCCGGCTTCCAACTATAAGCCTTGGCATTTCCCTTCATATCTGGCCGATAACGTCGAACCGCGCGCAACACTAGAAGAAGCATGGCAGGACTTCCTCACGCACAACACACTAATGATCCAGTCCTGCTCTGGGAGACGGGCAAGGCGGTGCTAAGAGGGCGTATTATTGCCTTCGCCTCTGCCTACAAGAGAAAAGTGGCAGCTAGCTATGTCAAGGCTAGTGAGACTTTGCGAACGGCTCACGCCCGTCTCCAACAGCAGCACTCGCCTCAGCATGTGACGCAATGGAAGGAGGCCAAACACGAATTTGATAGATGGGCATTATCACGGGAACATTTCCACAAGTCAGTTCTTGACCTGGAATATCACAGGTTTGGGAACAAATCGGGTAAACTTCTGGCCCGCCTCTGCAAGGGGCAACTCAACACCACGCCGATTAAGTCATTAAAAGACCAAGCGGGCTCTCTAGTCTCTGCCCCAGTAGATGTAAACATGGTCATGGAAAAATTCTATGCTGCTCTCTATGGCAAAGATCCCATAGACGAGGCTGAAGCAAACACCTTTCTCCAAGACGTCACATTGCCCGTAGTCTCGGATTCCCAACTCTCCCAACTAAATGCCCCTATTGACATTTTGGAAGTCTTAGATGCCATCTCCTCCCTTTCCCCTGGAAAGGCCCCAGGTCCAGATGGATTCTCATCAGAATTCTACAAGCTACTAAAGGAGACCCTGTCCCCCTCTCTACTGTCCTCTTTTCAGTCTATTCTAGATGGTGGCCCCTGCATCCCCACAGGCTCTCAAGCTTATATAAAACTTATCCCCAAGCCAGGAAAGGATCCCTCGGAACCGGGGTCATAACGCCCCATCTCCTTGATCAACATAGACGCCAAGTTGTTATCAAAAATTGTAGCCCGCAGACTTGCGCACATTATGCCCACTATCCTTCACACATCCCAATCAGGTTTCACCAAAGGCCGTTCTGCCACCGCCAACATTCGAAAAGTCCTGGCTGTGCTGTCCCAACAACAAACTCAACCACAACTAGATCTAGCCATACTCACATTAGACGCAGAAAAAGTGTTTGACAATGTCAGTTTCCAATGGCTACATTTGGTTCTCCGGAAATTTGGTTTCACTGGCCCCTTCCTCCACCTTATCGCTGCCATGTATAAGTCTCCTTCCGTGAAAGTGGTCACCTCAAATATCCTGTCCCACGACATTCCCCTACATAAAGGCACTCGCCAAGGCTGCCCCCTCTCCCCCCTCCTTTTCAATCTGGCCCTGGAACCCCTATCGCGCTACCTAGCGAATCATGCACCTCTGTCGGGAGTACAAATCGGTAACATGACGTCGCGTTCTGTCTTGTTTGCCGACGATATTTTACTTTTTACCTCTGACCCTGCGAATGACATCGGGACGGTTAAATCCATCTTTGACAGATTCAGACTATGCTCCGGACTTCGCATAAACTATGCTAAAAGTGAGATCTTGTTGCTGAAATCCGCTCGGCCCCCCCCCCCCCTGGTCACAGTCCTCCCCTTTTCCGCTAGCTAAAACGCACATCAAATACCTGAGGATTCAAATAGGCAGGACCCCATCCCCCTGTACAATTTAAACTACTCCCCTCTCATCCAGAAACTCACCAAAGAGCTTGCTGGGTGGTCTAAACTTCCACTCTCCCTTATTGGGAGGTGTCATCTTTACAAAATGGTCTCCTTCCCAAAACTGTTATATGTCCTCCAGACCCTGCCCCTTCTAATTAAACACAAAGATTTGCTCATTCTCCAAAAGGCCCTTAAAATCTTTCTGTGGTCCTCAAAGAGACCCCGCATGGCATTGCATAAATTGTACCCTCCAAGACTCAGAGGTGGCATGAATCTTCCCGACATTAGACTATATAATCTGTGTAGCCTGGTAAGGGTAGGTCTTGACTGGATACATGGCACCTCCACGGTCTCAAATTTCCAACTAGAATCACAAGTGGCCTACCCGTACAGTCTTGGAGCTATTCTACACTGTAAGCTCCGTGAATTACCCATGCACTTATGTCATCATATCCTACTCAGAGACACAGGCGCTGCATGGAAGGAAATACGCCAAAAGCTGGGTCTTCCTAAACACTTGTCTCGTCACCTTCGCATTGGTGGACATCCTGCTCTCTATCACCTCAATCTGGAACGGATCTACTCCCTATGGGCATCTAGTGGACTACAATCTTTATCTCAACTCTATGATTCCGTTTCTGGATCCCCGCTCTCTTTGAACACGCTTCATTCTACTTATGGAATACCCCCAATCCACTTTCTCTATGTGCACCAACTGCACGCATTTGTGAACTCTTTATGTGCCAAGCCAAATGCCCGTTTCGCTTCCGATCCACTGGACTCTGTACATTTGAAACCCCCCTTAAAACTCTCACAGATTTACAGCCCACTCCAGCTTGAATTGGAATCTAGGTCTAAATACTCTACTGCTTCCTCTTGGGATAAGGCACTCTCACTCTCGGACACAAAACCTCTTCTGTTGGCAGGCTTCAACGCCACCTGCAAGCACATTTGCAATGCTTTTTGGAGGGAGCAACAACTTAAGATACTTCTCCATGCGTATGCTCCTTTTTCTTCCTCCAAGATGGACTCTCCATACCAAGCCTGCTCCTGGTGCCTATCTGTCCGCCCTACTCTGCTTCACAAGTTGTGGACATGCCCTCTTATTTCAAAGTTCTGGGACCAGGTAGAACTTCTGGCCCTTAGGGTCACCACTCTTCAACCCACAAAAGACCCTTTCCCCCTTCTATTTGGTCACTTGGATGGGGCGCCTAACTCGGCCCCAGGATTGGACTCAAACCGTAGATCTACGGTTACGAGGAAGCACAAACCATGGCTCCTTACATGCTTCATGGTCGCCAGAAGGGTCATCCTTCACCACTGGGTTTCCTTCACACCACCCAAGATTGGGGAAGTCAGATCAGATCTTGGAACTCTGCTACAGAAGGAACACTTGGACCTGACCATACACAAAGCCAATGCGGCCCAATTCTGGAGGAAATGGACTGCCTACGTAGAACTCTACTATACTCATCTTCCTCGTAGCCCAAATGACTTGGTCACTACTCTCAGAGATGGGAGACCCCACCCTCATCTCTCACTCAAATGATTATATGTTCCATGAACAACGGATATATACAGTACATAACTTTTAAAGTGCTTGTTTTTTTACCTTAGCTTGCATATAAGGATGTTGCCATCTGTTCCTTCCAGGTATTGTTCACTCGGACTTCTCCCCCCCCCTTCTTCTACCTCACCCCCCCCCCCTCTCACACCTTTTCCTCGCCCTCCCCTCCCCCTCTATCACCCTCTTGCACAGTTCCTTTAAGTTTACTACTACCCGTCAAGTGTTATGATTGGCGCACTCCTCAGTTCCCCTGTTTGGGGGTATGTTTACAGTGTACTCTTATTCCCTTATGATGCATCCAGCATCAACATGAATAACCCCCCCTCTCCTACCTCCCCCCCCCCTCCTCTCCCATCCCTTTCCCCTATTTCTGTTTCTATTTCTGTTTGATGTTTCTCCCTAGCCTCCTCAACAGTGCATCTGCGGGAGATACTGGCTCCATGATGTTTGACCCGTGTTGTATTCATTGTTCAGACTACTTGCATATTGCACAATGGATTGTACTTTGTTGTAAAATTTTGAAAATCGAATAAAAACTTTCTTAAAAAAAAAAAAAAAAAAAAAAGAACCTTTACTGCCAAAAATTAGACAAAATAATGATATAAAAGGAGTGAAGGTAAATCAGGATGAACATAAAACTGCAGCATATGCAGATGACCTATTATTTTTCATTACAAACCCAAGGATTACACTTCCAAATATCCAAAAAGAATTAAAAGAGTATGGAAAGCTATCAAATTTCAAAATAAACCCAATAAAATCAGAAATTCTTAACATCAGTTTAAATATTCAAGAAGAACAAATATTAAAAACATATTTCCCATATACCTGGGCAAAAGCAAAATTAAAATATCTAGGGATACATATAACACCACAAATTGGAAAACTATATCAAGCTAATTATATACCTCTACTAAATGAAATAAAAATAGACTTAAGAAAGAGATCAAATAAGCAAATCTCATGGGTCGTAAGAAAAATTGTTGTTAAGATGTTCATATTACCAAAGATCTTGTATAAATTTTCTTTATTACCAATAAATATCCACGCAACTTTTTTCAGAGTAATAAAAACCCTATTAACAAAATTTATATGGCAACGGAAAAAAACTAGAGTGCAATATAAGATACTCACAAGGGACACAACACAAGGTGGATTAGCAACCCCAGACATAGAAAGATATTATAAGGCAGTAATTATCACACGAATGATTGATTGGACAAGAGAAGAAACGGGGAAAAGTTGGGTGGAGATAGAATGTGCACAAAATAACACACACTTACACAAAACTATATGGATACCACAAAAATGTAGGGAATCACAAGGAGCACATGAATTAACAAAGGTAGTCTATAAAGTATGGGATAAGATAAATAAACAATTGAAATGGGAATACAACTCACCAATGATACCACTAAATGGCACAAAATACTTCCCACCAGGGAATGAGGAAAAATTCAGAAAATTAATAGGAAACACTCAATTAAAAGATGTTCTTCACAAAGGTCACATAAATACACTTCAAAATTTAAAACAAAATTACAAAAATATGAACTAGATGAATGGAGATATCTCCAACTGGGCCACTTTATAAATTCATTACCACAACTGATTAGATCGGAAATTTTTTTTAATATCATTGAGAAATTAAGTTATACCTCCACTCAAAAACATGGAGTATCACAAATATATAAAATGCTGACAGAGTGGCACAGTTTGGAGAACCCTCCATTTATGATAAAATGGGAGAAAGAAATAGGGGCACAACTGTCAAAACAGGAATTGGATGTAGTATTAAAGGCGGTTGGATCCGTAGCCCCAGATGTTAGCACAACAGAATTAAACTTTAAATGTTTGTCAAGATGGTATATCACACCAGAATTAATAAACAAATATCAACCGGATAAGACAGATAAATGTTGGCTGGATTGTGGAAGAACAGGAACAATGTATCACATGTTCTGGGACTGCCCAAAGATTAGAGAATTTTGGACTAGGGTCCGACAATTTATAGGTGAAATTACAGGAAAAACGATCCCAAATGACCCCTGGGTATGTCTATTTCATAAAACAAAGATGCCATTAAAAAAATAAAAAAACAACACTGGTCCCAATCTTATTAAACACAGCAAAGGGAACAATACCAAAAAAACAAAAGGATTGGTGCGACGGGATAAATAATATTTTTCATATGGAATACATATGTAATTCGCAAGAGGAGACATCAATTAATATGAAAGAAAAATGGGGAAAATGGAAAAAATTTAAAAAATCAGCTAAGCATATTGAAATTAATGTCTAAATTCGCCTGCAACGGGGAAAATAGGAGGAAGAAGGCAATATGGGTAGAGAAGGGAAGGGAGCTGCGAGGAGGGGGGTTAGGGTAGTTTAAAGGGACAAAGTATTATAATCGTACAATTAATGAGTGTTGTATATCTCTTAATAAGTTTATGTATTTTTTTTTTTTTTTTGGAATCTTCCTTTTTCGGAATTTTCTTTGTGTCTATTTATGTGAGATATATGTAAATTTTATATGCAAACAAAATAAAATAAAATTTTAAATACAAAAAAGAATGGATCTAAGATGGATGCTGTACTTGCTTTTTTATAGGAGGTGGGAGGGTCTGGGAGGGAGGGTATGCTGATTGGCTGGAATGTGTCTGCTGACTGTGAGGTACAGGGTCAAAGTTTGCTCACTGATGACGTATAGGGGCGGACCGAACATCGCATATATTCGCCCACCGCGGCGAACGCGAACAAGCGATGTTCACCGGGAAATGTTCACCGGCGAATAGTTCGGGACATCTCTAATGCTAGGGTACAGATCCTTTTGGAGCTGAGTACATCCACTGGTTTCCGCCTGTGGGAACTTCGCCCTTGCTAGAAAACATCTGCATTTCCTGTTGGCCGGGGATGCCATTAAGTCAAGATCTGGATGACCCCCACTGACTGCAAATCCATTGGAAGACTGATTGGTTCAATGCCCATTCTTTGTTGTCCAACGTTTTTCGGCTTAGTGCATCCCCACTATTTCTGTGGAGCTTGAATGTAAATGACTGATAGACGTGACACATTCTGTTGAGCCCAGTTTATAATGTGCGCGACTTCTGCTAAGAGTGCTTGACTCTGTATTCCCCCTTGGTGGCGTACATAGGCGACTACTGCCTTGTTGTCCATTTGAAGCATTACACTGGCCCCTTTGACTTTGTCTTGGAATGCTTTTGCAGCTTGGAAGGCTGCCTTCAGCTCTAATACATTGGAGACTTCCTTGATGCATCCGTTGTGATCACTACTAGTGTCGGTGGATTGAGTTGGTGGCAATTTGGCAAATTGGTTGGTTTCTGCCACCAATTGAAGGAATGCCTCATCGCTGGTGATAGTCTAATCCGTTGACGCATGGAGCGGTTCTTTCATTGTCTAAGGAATTCCACCTGAAAGGTCTTAACCTGCTAGTGGGCCCACTTTTCCATGGGTATCATCGCCACTAGTGACCCCCAGCAGCCTGGGACATTGGGAGGTCATGAAGTATGAGAGCCAGTGCCTGCTCTGAAGGGAGTTCTACTGTGTTCCTACAGGTATCCAGGATTTCCCCCAGAAACAGCATTCTCTGCGTGGGCACTTGTTGACTCTTTTGCCAGTTGATTATACACCCTAGGCTCAGTAGGGTTTGTAACAGAATATCCCCATTTTCTGCTAGGATTTCAGGGTTTTGGGCTACTAGATGGACATCGTCCAAGTAGTGGAACACTTGTAGGCCTTGCCTGTGCAACATGGCTATGACCGGGAGTAGCACCTTCGAGAATATCCTAGGAGACATTGACAGGCTGAATGGTAGGCAGACAAATTGAAAATGGTATTCCATTATCACAAAGCGTAAGTATTTGTGACATTGTTGATGAACTGGGACGTGTAATTAGGCATCTTTCAAATCAAAAAACAACATCCACTCCCCCCTGTCTGATGGTTTGTATGACCGACTGCAGTGACTCCATCCAAAAGCTTTACACTTGGATGTACTTGTTCAACTTCCGAATGGCTAAAACTGGTCTTAAATTGCCTGTTTTTTTTCTTTATTTGGAAAAGAAGAAAATAGAATACCTGATGTCTTTCTCGCATTATATGGTTCTTTATGGTAAGCGTGACTGGACATATTCAAAGATTATTTGTGTCATCTGTTGATACTGAGAGAGCTTTGTGCGGGTAAAGTGGGGCCCCAACGTTATTCGAAAATATCCAACAAACCACCGTGTTATCTCTTTTCAAGCACTTCTGCTCTCTATCTTCCTCATCACTTCCTCCCATGCTCACCTCCGAGATTTCCCCATGGCCCCGCCTATCCTATGAAAGTCCTTACCATAATCTATATGGCTTTTGCCCACTCTGAATGCCTCAGGCAATCCCTGAAAACTCATCTTTCAGGAAAGCCTATCCGGCCACGACTTAATATCTGAGCATTTTCTTTCTCCAGCAACTCATCAACGGTACAAAAACCGCTACTTATTATGATGCAAGTAATATACTCGCGCCTAGGTGCTTGAATATAATTAGTTTGGAAGCAGCAAGTATTCAAATCACTATCTAACTGGGGATGGTGATCTCAAGAATGTATACAAATGGTAAAAATACTGAGCTACCCTATATGAGTGATAATAAACTTATAATATGCAACTAGTTAGTGTATGTGCACGTGTGAACATGAAACCAATACTGCTGTGCTAGGTTGCCATACTTGCTGATAAAAATAAAATTGTTGAATATATCAATAAATAAATAAATAAATAATGGTATAAAATAAATGAATTCGTATTAATACCTAAAATGCACGTGCCAACGTGTATACTTATAAAGTGCTATAAAATGATATCTTGCAATAAAACATGTGAAAATATATAGCATATAAACATACAATCCAGAAAAAAGTCCATACAGTGAAAAAAAGATGAGAAAGTGCAAAGGCGTGCTCGGAAAAAAGTCTCTTAATGGTGAAATTGGGATCGTGTGTGCCGGTGATCCTTGATTGCTATCACTCTGTGCCAGAAAGGTAAGGTAGCACACTTACCAGACGATGTGGATTCCTATGGCGTACGCCGATAAGAATCTAAAGCGCTTATTCTGCTGCTCCTTTGGTGTGGATGGACGGATGGGCGGTCTCGTTATGGATACGGGTGTGTATTCGGCATAGGAGAAAAAAAGGAAGAAAGGCTCCTCATAGTGTAGAAGGTTTTTAACCTTTATTCAAACAGCTTAAAAGCACATCAATCTTCATAAAACATCCGTAAAATGTCCATAAAAAACCCCAAACGACACTGCAGCTAAAAACTTGGACACTCCAAATAAAATCACTCCAAATGCAAAAACATGCGTGACACAACAAAAGAACTTGACCAACAAAAACACTCAGGTCAAAAGGTATTTTTGCCACCGCTAATGAGCTCCTGTATTGCCTCGCGGCTGTGAAGAAACAGGACGCTGGCTCTCTCCGCTCGTGAGCGCCGTACCCGGAAGTGTGGGTTCCGGCGTGCGGTCCAGCTGCTAGCTCAAAGCGAGGCAATGTGCGTGCCAACTTGACGCGTTTCGTCAGAATGTGACGTCTTCTGAAGACGTCACATTCTGACGAAACACGTCAAGTTGGCACGCACGTTGCCTCGCTTTGAGCTAGCAGCTGGACCGCACGCCGGAACCCACACTTCCGGGTACGGCGCTCGCGAGCGGAGAGAGCCAGCGTCCTGTTTCTTCACAGCCGCGAGGCAATACAGGAGCTCATTAGCGGTGGCAAAAATACCTTTTGACCTGAGTGTTTTTGTTGGTCAAGTTCTTTTGTTGTGTCACGCATGTTTTTGCATTTGGAGTGATTTTATTTGGAGTGTCCAAGTTTTTAGCTGCAGTGTCGTTTGGGGGTTTTTATGGACATTTTACGGATGTTTTTATTTATTTTTTTCTCCTATGCCGAATACACACCCGTATCCATAACGAGACCGCCCATCCGTCCATCCACACCAAAGGAGCAGCAGAATAAGCGCTTTAGATTCTTATCGGCGTACGCCATAAGAATCCACATCGTCTGGTAAGTGTGCTACCTTACCTTTCTGGCACAGAGTGATAGCAATCAAGGATCACCGGCACACACGATCCCAATTTCACCATTAAGAGACTTTTTTCCGAGCACGCCTTTGCACTTTCTCATCTTTTTTTCACTGTATGGACTTTTTTCTGGATTGTATGTTTATATGCTATATATTTTCACATGTTTTATTGCAAGATATCATTTTATAGCACTTTATAAGTATACACGTTGGCACGTGCATTTTAGGTATTAATACGAATTCATTTATTTTATACCATTATTTATTTATTTATTGATATATTCAACAATTTTATTTATATCAGCAAGTATGGCAACCTAGCACAGCAGTATTGGTTTCATGTTCACACGTGCACATACACTGACTAGTTGCATATTATAAGTTTATTATCACTCATATAGGGTAGCGCAGTATTTTTACCATTTGTATACATACTTATTATGATGTCCGGCTCCAACCTAAAGATCAAAAGATCTGACGCTAAGGTGAATGCCTGCAAAGGTACAGTTCAGTCTGAATCTGTATCTGGACCAAATCTTGAGCTCATCCCTACTATTTAGTGGCAACCATTATTCAGATGAGTTGATTTGCTTCTAGAGTTGAGCGGACACCTGGATGTCCGTGTTCGGCGGGTTCGGCCGAACTTGGAAAAAAAAGCCCGGGTCCGTGTCCCGGACTTTTTCCGAACTTTACCCGGACACCGAACCCCTTTGAAGTCAATGGGGACCCAAACTTTCAGGCACTAAAATGGCTCTAAAACACCAATGGAAAGGGCTAGAGTGCTGCAAATGGCAGCAAAACGTAGTTAAGAGCATGGTGAGTGCTCTGCAAACAAATGTGGATAGGGAAATAACTTAAAACAACAAAAAAAAAAAAAAACAGAAAAATAAAACAATGTTCTTCATCTTTGAAGGACGAGGCCCATATGGAGTAGGAGGGAGATTGAGGTGGTGGTGGATGTGGCGGTGTCATAGGCGTGCGCACAGGGTGTGCCGGGTGTGCCTGGGCACACCCTTATCACCTAGGGCACATTAGCATTATCGCTCTGTTTGCCAGTGAGGAGATGGGAAAGATCTCCCTCGGACCTGCTCTGCCATAAGAGAAGTGCCACACACTTCTATTTCACTTTGCCAGCCATATATATGTAGGCAAACACATGCATGTGTATTTAAACTTTGGGGTGCACACCCTAATGCAATAGGCTGCGTACACCTATGGGCGGTGTAGGTGGAAGCGGCGGTGGAGGAGGACGAGGTAGCCAACACTGCTTTTTTTCAGTCATTTTAAATGAGGGTACACCCCAAAAGAGTGAGAAAGAGCAAAAATAGAACAATGGCTGGGTAAGGTCTGTATCCATCTCTATTCTGCACAAGGTACGGAAAAGTCCTGTGGGATCCATGCCTGGTTCATTTTAATGAACGTGAGCTTGTCCACATTGTCTCTGGACAGGCGGCTGCGCTTGTCTGTTATAACGCCCCCAGCCGTGCTAAATACACGTTTAGATAATACACTGGCTGCAGGGCACGCCAGCACCTCCAAGGCGTAAAGGGCAAGCTCAGGCCATGTGCCCAATTTGGAGACCCAGAAGTTGAAGGGGGCAGACCCCATCATTCACTACATGTAGGCATGTGCACACATACTGCTCCACCATGTTGCTTAAATGCTGCCTCCTGCTAAGACGTTCCATATGAGCTGCTGGTGCTGCTGTTTGTTGTGGCGTGCTGACAAAGCTTTTCCACATTTCGGCCATGCTAACCCTGCCTTCTGCGGTGCTGGCAGTGCCCTGGTTGCGTTGGCGACCTCTTCCTCCTCCTCCTCTGCCTTGGCCTTGTGCTTCCACTGTGGCCCCGCTGTCAGGTGGGAATGCCAGCAGCATCGCGTCTACCAGCGTGCGCTTGTACTCGCGCATCTTGCGATCACGCTCCAGTGAGGGAATTAAGGATGGTACGTTGTCCTTGTAACCGGGATCCAGCAGCGTGGCCACCCAGTAATCAGCACAAGTTAGAATGTGGGCAACTCGGCGGTCGTTGTGGAGACACTGCAGCATGTAATCGCTCATGTGTGCCAGGCTGCCCAGAGGCAACGAAAGGCTGTCCTCTGTGGGAGGTGTATCGTCTGTGTCCTCTGTATCCCCCCAGCCACGCACCAGTGATGGCCATGAGCTGGCCTGGGTGCCACCCTGCTGTGAACATGGTTCCATCTCCTCCTCCTCATCCTCCTCATCCTCCAGAACTGTGCCCCTGCTGGACAATTGTGTCCCTGGCGTTTGTGGGTGCAGGAACCCACCCTCGGAGCCACTTGCGAATGACTGCCCTGAAAGCCTTGGAAATGTTACCTCTTCATCCTCCTCCTCATCCTGTGCCACATCCTCTTCCATCATCGCCCGAATTGTTTTTTGAAGGAGGCATAGAAGTGGGATAGTTAAGCTGACAACGGCGTCATCGGCACTGGCCATGTTGGTGGAGTACTCAAAACAGCGCAACAAGGCACACAGGTCTCGTATGGAGGCCCAGTTATTGGTGGTGAAGTGGTGCTGTTCCGCAGAGCGACTCACGCGTGCGTGCTGCAGCTGAAACTCCACTATGGCCTGCTGCTGCTCGCACAGTCTTTCCAGCATGTGCAAGGTGGAGTTCCACCTTGTGGGCACGTCACATATGAGGCGGTGAGCGGGAAGGCCGAAGTTACGCTGCAGCGCTGACAGGCGAGCAGCAGCAGGGTGAGAACGCCGAAAGTGCGCACAGACGGCCCGCACTTTCTGCAGCAGCTCTGACATATCGGGGTAATTTTTAAGGAACCTCTGCACCACCAAATTCAGCACATGCGCCAGGCAAGGGATGTGCGTCAAACCGGCTAGGCCCAGAGCTGCTATGAGATTTCGCCCGTTATCGCACACCACCAGGCCGGGCTTGCGGCTCGCTGGCAGCAACCACTCATTTGTCTGCTGTTCCATGCTCCTCCACAACTCCTGCGCTGTGTGTGGTTTTTCCCCCAAAAGGCAAGTTTTAAAACTGCCTGCTGTCGTTTACCCCTGGCCGTGCTGAAGTTTGTGGTGAAGGTGTTACGCTGACCGGAGGAGGAGGCGGTAGAGGATGTGGAAGCGGAGTAGGAGGAGTTAGGAACAGGAGGCAAACTGAAGCGCCCTGCAATCCTTGGTGGTGGAAGGACATGCGCCAAATTGCTATCCGCCTCAGGCCCATCCGCCACTGCATTTACCCAGTGTGCCGTTAGGGAGATATAACGCCCCTGACCGTGCTTACTGGTCCACGTATCGGTAGTTAGGTGGACCTTTTTTTTTTTTTTAAAAAAGATTTTTATTGAAGTCCAGCATAAACACACAGTCCAAAACAATACAATACAGTATAAAAGTATAAACAGCCCTCCACATCCTCCAAGGGGCATATGGCAAAACAGTTACTCAATCCAGAACATAGAGTATGAAAAATCAGCCCCCAGATAATGAGCGGCAATATCCCTCGGACCATGCGAGCAGCTGGACCCCAGTTTTAATGCTACCCAACAAACAATAAACAATAACAACCCTGCGTACCCCCTCCCCCCTGAACCAAAGCAAGAATCCGGCCACCCCACCGGCCCTCCCGAAGGAAGAGCATGTGAGGCGACCAGCCGGGCAAAACACAGCCCAACCCCCTACTTTTCCCCTCAGGTGACCCACCCAGAGAACCCCCCCTGCAGCAATCCTCGAACCATAGCAGGGCCAGCATTAGCCCAAGAAGCCCAGTCCAGGGGAATGACCAGAACCCCAGTCTACCCCTCCGTAGACCCAGATCCACCTAATTAGTCAGCGGGCGTATCCACCAAGGTAGCAGTGGAGTCCACCCAGAGATGCCATACCTTCCTAAATTTCTTAGGGGACCCCCTAGCCTCGTACGTCATCCTGTATAACACAATGTCAGCATTCACCACTCGTATCCACATCTCTAGAGTCAGCACCTCAGTATAGATCCACCGCCTGGCAATTAACTTCCGCACACAGAAGAAAAGGATGCGGAGAAACAGCCTGGTGGCCATATCCAAGCCCTCCACCTCCAGTACTCCCAGAAGACACACCAGAGGCGAGCATATATTCGGGAGCCCAAAGTTCTCCTCTATAAATTTCGTGACCTGAGACCACAAGGGCCGCACCTTAGGGCAGTCCCAAACCATATGCAGAAGTGACCCCCTGCCCCCTGAACATTTGTGGCACACATCAGAATCCCTCTTACGCATAGAGAACAGGTGGACCGGGGTATAGTAGGTCTGATGTAAATATCTCAATTGTATCATCTTGTCGGTGGACGAGATAACCGTACCAAGATAGGTCTCCAAGACTTCCTCCCAGCGTTCCTCAGTCAAGTCCGGTATAAAGGTCAGCCACCTAGCTCTGGCCCTATCCACGTCCCCAGGACCCCCAGGACCCCCAGGACCCAGCATCCCATAATACCGAGAGATCCGTTTCAACGGCTCCGGATCCAGCAGCACAGTCTCGAGAGAGGGGTTAGTCAATACAACCCCCCCCCCCCAAACTGCACCCGCACCGCGTGCTGGAGTTGCAAATACCAGAAACGCCACGTCCCGGGGATCCCGAAGCTATCCCTCAACTGCGTGAAGGACACCAAGCTACCCTGATAGAACAGCTGATGTAGATATTTAAGGCCAAACCTGGCCCAACATCCCCCATCTTGCAGACTGGCGAACTCCCGCAATGACGGGTTGAACCACAATGGATTATTCGGCGAGGACACCAGAGGAGTATCCCCAGCCCTCCGAGCACAAATCTGAAAGATTTTCCCGGGTAATCCCATCACCGACCCCAATTCCCATCCAGGAGCTCCCCCCCTGTAAAGAACATTTATCAGCGATTCAAAGGAGGAGGCCAGTGCCGCCTCCACCTCAACCGTTGCGTTGGGCACCTGCGGAAAAAACCGCCAATGCAGGAAGACCAACTGTGCCGCAAAGTAGTAGGATCGCAAGTCCGGCACAGCCAGTCCCCCCCTCGCCACTGGGCATTTGAGCACCGACAAGGCCACCCTAGAGGGCTTATTACCCCACAGCAGAGTGGTAAGGACAGTATTGATCGTCCGGAACATCCCTCTGGAAACATAGACCGGAGAGTTCGATAGGACATACAAAAATTTGGGCAAAAAAACATTTTAAAAAGGTTAACTCTGCCAAGTAGCGAGAGGGAGAGCGACCGCCACCGCTCTACCCTATCCCTAAAGGCCTTCACTATCGGAGCAAGATTATTTTCCAAAAACCTGGAGATTGGAAGCTGAAACACAATCCCCAGGTACTTAAAGGAACTGGTCAAGGGGATCGGGCACCCAGCCGGAGCCACAACCCCCTTGTCCAGTGGGAACAGGGAGGACTTGGCCCAGTTGATGCAGAAACCAGAATACTCCCCAAACTCCTGAACCACACGAATGGCGTAATTCAAGGAAGGTCCCGGATCCTGTAGGTACAATAGCATGTCGTCTGCATATAGGGAAACACGCTCCTCCATGCGACCCATCCTCAACCCTCGGAAAACTACACTCTCTCGAATCTTATAGCTAAGGGTTCCATAGCCAGGGCGAACAGCAGGGGTGACAGAGGGCACCCCTGTCTGGTCCCTCAGGAAGGGCTCAGAAATCTGCCCATTCACCCTAACCCTCACCAGTGGTTCCGTATACAACAAGCGCACCCAAGATCGGAAGACAGGGCCGAAGCCATAGGCCTCCAGCACTCTGAAAAGATATGGCCACTCAACGGAGTCGAAGGCTTTTTGAGTATCCAAAGAGGCCACAACTCTCTCCCCACCAATGTCATGCTGTGCCTGAAGATTGACAAAAAGCCTTCATACATTCATCTGCGTGCAACGTCCGGGCATAAAGCCCGTCTGATCCGCTCTAATCAATTTCAGGATAATCGTCTGCAGCCACATAGCTAGAGCTTTGGCCAAAATTTTTGCGTCGACATTAATCAACGAGATCGGTCTATATGCCCCACATTCCCGCAGATCCTTTCCCGGCTTTGGAATAAGTACCACCAGCGCCTCCCTCATAGAAAGAGGTAGAACCCCCCCTTCCGTGTAGAATCATACAGCTGCAGCAGACGGGGCGACAACTCCTCCCTGAAGGCATGATACCACTCCGACGGCAGCCCATCCATACCAGGGGATTTCCTAGGGGAGAAGGATGCAATGGCCTTCTCTATCTCCCCCACAGTAAGCCCCTTGTCCAAGAAACTGACATCCTCTTCCGACAACTGCGGGAACTCAATGCCCTGCAGATAGTCATCGAGCTCCGCCTGGTCATGGGCTAGGCCTGATTTATACAGGTCCTCGTAATAGCGGGTAAATTCTCGAAGTATCCCAGCAGGATCCGTAACTTCCCGACCCTGTTCTCCCAGCACACAGCCCACATGCACCGGCGTATGCTCCGAGCGGGCCAGGAAGGCCAACAGCCTCCCATTCTTGTCTCCAAACTCAAACACCCTCCGCCGCTGGGCCAGCATAGTTTTAGTCGTCTGGTCAGTCAGAAACATCTGTAGGTCCCTAGACGCCTGCCTCCAACTAAGCAGCCTATCTGGGCCCGGAGCACCCACATAGTCCACCTTAGCCCTGGAAACTTCCAACTCCTTCTCCACCCTGGTAGAGGCTAGTTGTCTCTTAAAACTTTTCAATTCGGTCATGAAAACCCCCCCGCAATGTAGCTTTAAAGGCCTCCTACTGAAGCGGAGGTTCCCCGTACCCCCCATTCTCCACCCAGTAATTAGCAATGGCTTGGGAACAAGCAATTTTTATATATTCCTTCTGCAACCAACTGGCTTCCATCCTCCATTGACGAACACCCTCCCTAAACCCTACCCGAAGAGTGAGAGCCAGGGGCGAGTGATCCAAGTGGACTCTAGGTAGATATTCCACCGAGTCCACCAGACCCAATCCCGCCTCCTCAGCGAGGACAGTGTCCACCCGAGACAGCGATTTATGTGTCTCTGAATAGCACGAAAACTCCCTGGCTAGCGGGTGAGTATGTCTCCAAACATCCCGAAAACCAGAAGAGGCCAACCACCTCGCCAAAGGAGCCGGAGAACCGGCCGTGCCCCTCAGTCTGTCCAGCTCAGGATCCGAGACAGCATTGAAATCCCCCAGAATGAACACCTGTCCCTCCGCCACTTCCATGGTTGCCTTAAAAATGGCATCAAGCAGGGCCAAGGAGAATGGAGGAGGTATATAAACGTTCACAACCGTCAGCACCCTTAGGCACACCTTAAGGACCAGGATCACGTACCTCCCAAACACATCTGTCTTAACCGTTTGCACCGTGATAGGCATCGCTTTCGTGACCAAAATGGAGACCCCTCTGGCATAAGAGGAGTACGTTGAGTGATACATACTAGCAATATGTGCTCTTTTCAAGGAGAGGATCCTGGAGCCCTGCAAATGAGTCTCCTGCAACAGAATCAAGTGTGGCTTATGCGCTTTAAGATAATCAAAAATCAACGAACGTTTAAACTTTGAGTTCAAGCCCCGGACATTCCAGGACACCAATTTGAGACGCTCAGCCATCACATGAGTTCCCAAGCAGCAGAAGACTCCCCCCTCGACATCTTCCAGGGCCCTCCCACCCAGCCCTAGCTCCAGGATCCTCTCTTCCGTCTCCGAACACCAGACAAGACCCCAACACGGCAGCATAGCAAATACAGGCCCCAATATGTCACAGCCCCAGTAGAGTTCCCCCAGTCACCTGAAATGAAAAAAACAAAAACCCAGCCCACCTCCCACACCACCCCCCTCCCTTCACCCAGCCCCCAACCCGCCAAGTGCTTCATCCCCAAACACAAAACCTGGAAAACACCAGAGTCCCTTCCTCAGAAGTGCAAAATGTCCGGAACCGTTTCCCCCCCCCCCGGTCACAAGGACTTACACTCCCACAACACTCAGTCTCACAGTCCCCGAACCCACAAAAATCCCCCCACCACCCCCCCTCCCAACAAAGCACAACAGCGAGTCAAGTGTTCAAAAAATGAAAAATCTCCAGAGGAAAAAAAAAACATGCACCCGACCAAAAACAATCGGGGAACCCCTAGAAAAAGAAGGGGAGCAACAAAAGTCAACCAGAAAAAAAGAGTCCATCCGACCGCCTGCAAAAAAATAGTTCCATATGCAGTCACACAAACTCCAGTCGATCAGCACCAGGCCACAACAGCAATCAGATCGAACCCCATTCAGGATTTCCCAGGGGACCCATTTTGTGCACGAGTGCCCCTCGCATCAAGCCACTCAGACGCCTCCGTGGGGTTATTGAAGAAGTGGAACTTGCCCCCATCCACCACCCTCAACTTGGCCGGGTATAGCATACTGTACCCCAGATTGAGTTCTCGGAGGCGCCTCTTCACAGGTTGATAGCTGGCTCTCTGTTTCTGTGTGGTCACCGAAAAGTCAGGATAGATTGAAATACGATAGCCATTATATTCCAGTGCAGGGTCCGTACGAGCCATTCGCAGAATGTTCTCCCTATCCCTAAAATGAACCAGCTTCGCGATCAAAGGGCGAGGAATGGCCCCTCTCGGAGGCGCCTTGGTAGGGATCCTATGGGCCCGCTCAATGGCAAACAGCCTAGTAAAGGTGGCAGCGTCCATATTGGCCTTCAATCAGCCCTCCAGAAAGTCCTCCGGCTGCCTGGCTTCCGCTCCCTCAGGAAAGCCCACAAACCTGAGGTTATTGCTGCGCATTCGATCCTCCATATCAGCCAGTTTAAGCGTATGTTCAGCCACAATCTGTTTAGACACCTGCACCGTCGTCTCCATAGGCCGGACCACAGCCTCCACATCCTGAATCCTCCTCTCTGCCGCACGTGTCCTGTCCTTCACCTTGGCCAGATCCTGCTTCAGAAAGGAGAACTCAATTTTAAGTCCATCTATGTGTTCAGTAAGGGAGGATCGGCAGAATTGTATGGCCTCCCTAATCTGGGACAGGGATGGGTCCCCAGGGGCCGAGGGATGAGGTCCAGAATTGTCAGCACTCACCGGCTTCACCGGCCTGTCCAGCGATCTCCCTCTCTGCCTCTGTCCCTTTCTAGGTGGCATAGGAGCAGGCACCGGAGCCTCAGGATCATCCCAGATATCCCCTACAATGTCCACACCATCCCGCTCCCGCGGCGCCCCCTCCGCTGGGCGGCCGGCGACATCTTGGGCTCCCCATGCAAAGTGAGCCAGCCTGTCCCCCGGCGGCACCGGAGCCGCTTTTCCGTATTTCACCATGCCAAAATGTCCCTACCAGGTCCAGGGATCCCCCCGAGCAGCCAGTGGTACACAAAGCGGAGTTTGCGGGCAGGATAAAGACAGGATCGTAGGCAGTCAGACGGAGCTCTCACTCAGCACGTCCTCACATGCCGGTCGCTGGCTCCGCCCCTAGTTAGGTGGACCTTGGCACAGATGGCGTTGCGCAGTGCACACCTGATTTTTTCCCCCACTTGGTTGTGCAGGGATGGCTTGCCTGGAAAAGTAGTGGCGGCTGGGCACGACGTACTGTGGGACAGCCACCTACATAAGGCTTTTAAAACTGTGCGTCTCCACCAGACGGAATGACAGCATTTCAAAGGCCAAGAATTTTGAAATGCTGGCATTCAGGGCCAGGGATCACGGGTGGGTAGGGGGGTACTTCCTCTTCCTCTGAAGTGTTTGGGAGATGGAAAGCTGAACGCTTCCACGGGACATTGTGGAGATGGTTGGTGACCCAGGTGGTGGTGTTGCTGACAGATCGTCAGTTTGCGGGGTGGCAGGTGCCGGTATCACTACAGATGTGGATGGAGAGGCCGAGACTGCAGCAGAAGAAGAAGCAGGAGGAGCCAGAGACCTTTCTTGGTTTTGAAGGTGTCTACTCCACTGCAGCTCGTGCTTTGCACTTAGATGCCTGATCATGCAGGTTGTGCTCAGGTTGAGAAGGTTTATGCCTCGCTTCAGGCTCTGATTGCACGAGGTGCAAACCACTCGTGTCCTGTCATCAGCACATTTTCTGAAGAACTTCCACGCTAGAGAACTCCTTTGAACTCGCTTTGGTGCGCTCGTTTCCTTGCTGCGTTGGACAGTAGCAGGCGTAGTGTCTAGGGCACGGCCGCTCCGCTTCTGCACCCTGCTCCCTCTTCTGCTGTGCTGGTGGCTCTGTGCGACCACCGCCTCTTCCTCCAAACTACTCAGGTCACCTGCATGACCTTCATTCCATGTGGGGTCGAGGACCTCATCTTCCTCCACATCATCTTCCACCCAGTCTTCACCCCTGCCCTCCTTGTCGGTCTCCACAATTCTGAATGCCGCAGCAGTTGGCACCTGCGTTTCGTCATCATCGGAGATGTGCTGCGATGGTCCTTCCATGTACTCATCTTGAGAAATAAGTGGTTGGGCATCGCTGCACTCAATCTCTTCCACTTCTGGGGCAGGGCTAGGTGGATGGCCCTGGGAAACCCTGCTGACAGAGTCATCAAAAAGAAGAAGAGACTGCTGCATGACTTGGGGCTCAGACTGCTTGACTGATTTGCAAGGGGGTGAGGTGAAAGACGGTTGGACATTGGCTGCAGGTGCCAACTCTGACCTTTCTGCAGTAGGCTGGGTGGGAGACAATGTGAAGGAACTGGAGGCACTGTCAGCAACCCAATCTACTATCGCCTGTACTTCTTCTGGCCTCATCACTTCTAGAGGCACATTGTGCCCTACCAAATACTGCTGCAGGTTCGGTCGCCTACTCACACTTGAGGAAGGTGTTTCACTTGTGCGTGTAGCTGGCACAGATCGACCACGTCCTCTCCTTGCAACAGGAGCTCTACCAGCAGCACCACGACCCAGGCCATGGCCCCTATTTGATGGTCTCCTCATATTTCTGTAATTTATGATCTTGCCCTAGAAAGGTGTTTATTGAATAGCGGAACAAAACAACAACAGTATCGCACGGGTGTATCTCACAGTCAAATATGCAAACTACACCACAGTATGCCCATATATTCTGCCCTAATGTCCAGGTCCAGGTATGAAATTATCATGCGCTTCCTTCATTCCAGTGACAACAGCCAGTGCCCCCCCCCCCCCCCCCCCAAAATCATCCAAATTTTGACAAGCTATATAAAATTCGCCCCCTCATAAATTTTCTTTCCCAAAGTTTTGCAGAACTTTACGTCCCGGATCAAAATATATGTGTAGATGAGTCCCTGCTATACTTCACAGGCCGGCTAGGAATAAAGCAATACATTCCGAGCAAAAGGTCCAAATATGGGGTCAAATTATACAAACTGTGCGACAGAGCTACGGGATATCTGTATGCGTTCCGCATATATGAAGGAAGAGATTCCCAGCTCGATCCCCCTGATTGCCCTGCCTACATGGGCACAAACGGAAAGGTTGTATGGGACCTGGCGTACCCACTGCAGAGGAAAGGCTACCACATATACCTGGATAATTATTATACCAGCCTGCCCCTTTTCAGACATCTGTACCTTGAAGGAACCCTGGCCTGCGGAACCACCAGGAAGAACAGGAAGGGCTTCCCACAGTCCTTGGTGAATAAAAAAATGAGAAAGGGGGAAATCGCAGCCTTGAGAAACAACGAAGTGCTGGCCTTGAGATGGAAGGATAACAGAAATGTGTACATGATGTCCACCATTCATACCGACACCACAGTTGAGGTTTGAAGAAGAAGAGGTCCCATTGAAAAGCCAAAGTGTGTCCAGGATTACAATCTTTACATGGGGGGGGGGGGTGGATTTTAACGACCAAATGATTCAGCCCTACTTAGCCACAAGGAAGTCCCGATTCTGGTATAAGAAAGTTGCAATTTATTTATTTCAATTGGCCTTTTATAACGCTTATGTAATCTACACCAAATCCCCTGAAAGCCCCATCTCCTTCCAAAATTCATTGAGGAAAATGTCACGACCCTCATCTACCCACAAGGACTCCCCCGAGAAAACCTTCGCTCTGAGGCTGTTAGCCGACTTAGTGAGCGCCACTTCCCAGACTACATTCCACCGTCTGAAGCAGGCCGAAGACGCCAAAAAAGAAGCCGTGTATGCAGCAGAAGGGGGTTTCGTAAAGATACCAGCTTCTATTGTCGGTACTGTCCCTCCCAATCTGGCCTGTGCATTGGAGAATGCTTCACACGTTACCATACATTCGTAAATTACTAGCCCATTTCCCCATTTTCATCTGTTCATCTGTGCTGACCAATTTTCCTTATATAACAATATTGCCTCTATGCCACTATGCCTCTGTCTACTGTTTGGACTGCTTTCACGTGAACTGACCCTGGCTTGTTTTACTGATTACGCTTCTTCTTACTGTTTGGATTGCTTCCCTGTGAACTGACCCTGGCCTGTTTTTTCAACTATGCTTCTGCCTGCCGCTTGGATTGCTTGCATGTGAACTGACCCTGGCTTATTTTACCGACTATGCTTCTGCCTACCGCTTGAACTGATCTGTCGCCCCCTGCTACTGTAGTACACAGGGGTCTCACATATGTGAGGGGCTCCAGAGTTGTTTTTCCGGATAGAGAAAAACTATTTTTTTGGTTCTCTCTGGGTTTCGTAAATTCCGGATTAGGGTCTGGAGTCCAGAGGCTTCAAAGAGATTTGGGTGGGAGAAGCCTCTACCCCTGTCCCCAGGTCTCACCTGACCAAGGCCCTCAGCTGACTTACTACCATCATGCCTCTGCCTGCTGCATGATATTAGCTGGAGAATGGTACAATGATTGTCTGCAGTGTACCGGGACCAATATTATGGCTGTGCTGACCATGTCTCTGCCTGGAAAATTCCTTTTGGACAAATGATGCGGCTGTGCTGACAATATCCCAGTATTGACTATAGACTATATTACTGTCTGCTGCCTGGAAAATTGCTATTGTCGTCGCTAAGCATGTCCCTGCCTGCTGCCTGGGCTAATGCTCTCCTCTGTGGACAACTGCACTGCTAAAACCACAGGTAATAATTTTTTTTACACATTCCTTTATAGAATGTATTTTGTAATGTATTTCTTGCTATGTACATGCTATCTGTTAAAAATGTGAGGGGCCTTCAAAAATGATAGGTTGTCAGGAAATTAGATGTGCATTTTATGTAAAAGTATCACACATGTGGTATTGCCATAATTAGGAGGAGTAGCAGAATGTATTTTGGGGTACAATTTTTGCTATATACATGCAACCACTTACCGACCGCCTAACGACTATATACATTGGCCATTTAAAGCTAAATACTGGGGTTATGGCAGCAGATAGCTGCCATAACCCCGGTATTTTTTTAAACGGCGGGAGGTCGGCTTTCAGATAAGGGTGGTTCCAGGGGCAGATTCACCGCCGAATCCACCGCAACGGTGCATGGGAAGAGGTGCTCCCCCCCTCCCGCCGCGTCCTAGACGTTTTCCCAGCTTACCGGACCCGCCGGCAGCAGGGAAAACTATCCGGTCCCGGATCCTCAGAGACAGGAAGTTGAGTGAGGGCAAGATGGCCCTCACTCGACTCTATGGTCTTGGAGGACCGCAGCTACGTCAAAAGTCGTTGCCTAGCAACCGGTTTAAAGGGCCATTTTTTTTTTGTTTTTGTTTTTTTTTCTTTTTCAACAATTTTTTTTGTTTTTTTTGTTTTTTAGTGTAGTTGTGAGGTGTGAGGTCTTTTTGACCCCAGATCTCACAATAAAGAGAACCTGTCATGTCTATTTCTATTACAAGGGATGTTTACATTTCTTATAATAGGAATAAAAATGATCAAAACATTTTTTTTTAAAAAAACTGTGTAAAAATAAAAAAATAATAAATAAAATAAATAGGGGAAAAAAAAAATTAAAGCGCCCTGTCCCCGTTAACTCGCGCGCAGAAGTGAACGCATACGCAAGTCCCGCCTACATATGTAAACGGTGTTCAAACCACACATGTGAGGTATCACCGCGATCGTTAGAGCGAGAGCAATAATTTGAGCCCTAGACCTCCTCTGTAACTCTAAGCTGGTAACCTGTAGAATTTTTTAAAATGTTTCCTATGGAGATTTTTAAGTACCAATGTTTGGCGCCATTCCGCGAGCGTGTGCAATTTTGAAGCATGACATGTTGGGTATCTAATTACTCGGCGTAACATTATCTTTCACATTATGGAAAAAAATTGGGCTAAATTTACTGGTTTCTTATTTTTTAATTCAAAAAAGTGAATCTTTTTCAAAAAAATTGCATTTGGAAGACTGCTGCGCAAATATGGTGTGATAAAAAATATTGCATTGATCTCCATTTTATTCTCTAGGGTCTCTGCTAAAAAAAAATATATAACGTTTGGGGGTTCTAAGTAGTTTTCTAGCAAAAAAATGATTTTAGCTTATAAACACCAAGTGTCAAAAATAGGCCCAGTCTTAAAGTGGATAAATGGACAACTTTGTGTAAACAGCTACTTGGATGTTGGGCCTCTGTATGTGGCTAGGCTGTGTAAAACTATTACACATGTGGTATCGCCATACTCAGGAGGAATAGCAGAATGTATTTTGGGGTGAAATTTTTGCTATGTACATGCTATGTGTTAGAAATATTGCATAAATGGACAACTTTGTGTAAAAAAAAAATGCGTTTTCATTTTCTTTCCACATTTTCCAAAAACTTGTGGAAAAAAAATGACATGTTCAAATGACTCATTATGCCTCAGAAATTATACGTTGGGGTGTTTGCTTTCCAAATTGGGGTCATTTTATGGAGGTTTCCATTGTCCTGGTGCTCCAGGGCCTTCAAAAGTGCGATAGGTTGTCAGGAAATTATATGTGTAATTTGTGCTCCTAGAATGCCGGACGGTGCTACTTGGATGTTAGGCCTCTGTATGTGGCCAGGCTGTGAAAAAGTCTCACATATGTGGTATCGCCATACTCAGGGGGAGTAGCAGAATGTATTTTGGGGTGCATTTTTTGCTATGTGCATGCTAGGTGTTGGAAATATTGCATAAATGGACAACTTTGTGTAAAAAAAATGCATTTTCATTTTCTTTCCACAGTTTCCAAAAGCTTGTGGAAAAAAATGACACGTTCAAAAGACTCATTATGCCTCACAAATTATAAGTTGGGGTGTTTGCTTTCCAAAATGGGGTCATTTTATGGGAGTTTCCATTGTCCTGGTGCTCCAGGGCCTTCAAAATGCGATAGGTTGTCAGGAAATTATATGTGTAATTTCTGCTTCTAGAATGCCGGACGGTGCTACTTGAATGTTGGGCCTCTGTATGTGGCCAGGCTGTAAAAAAAGTCTCACACATGTGGTATCAGCATACTCAGGAGGAGTAGCAGAATGTATTTTGGGGTGCAATTTTTGCTATGTACATGCTATGTGATAGAAATATTGCATAAATTGACAACTTTGTGTAAAAAAAAAAAGCATTTTCATTTTCTTTCCACATTTTCCAAAAACTTGTGGAAAAAAAAATGACATGTTCAAAAGACTCATTATGCATCAAATATTATACGTTGGGGTGTTTGCTTTCCAAAATGAGGTCATTTTATGGGGGTTTCCATTGTCCTGGTGCTCCAGGGCCTTCAAATTGTGATAGGTTGTCAGGAAATTATATGTGTAATTTCTGCTTCTAGAATGCTGGATGGTGCTACTTGCATGTTGGGCCTCTGTATGTGGCCAGGTTGTGAAAAAGTCTCACACATGTGGTATCACCATACTCAGGAGGAGTAGCAGAATGTATTTTGGGGTGCAATTTTTGCTATGTACATGCTATGTGTTAGAAATATTGCATAAATGGACAACTTTGCGTAAAAAAATGCATTTTCATTTTCTTTCCACATTTTCCAAAAACTTGTGGAAAAAAATGACATGTTCAAAAGACTCATTATTCCTCAAAGATTATACGTTGGGGTGTTTGCTTTCCAAAATGGTGTCATTTTATGGGGGTTTCCATTTTCCTGGTGCTCCAGGGCCTTCAAAAGTGCGGTAGGTTGTCAGGAAATTATATGTGTAATTTATGCTCCTAGAATGCCGGACGGTGCTACTTGGATGTTAGGCCTCTGTATATGGCTAGGCTGTGAAAAAGTCTCACACATGTGGTATCGACATACTCAGGAGGAGTAGTAGAATGTGTTTTGGGGTGTAGTTGCAAGTATACATGTGCTGTGTGAGAGAAATAACCTGTTAATACGGCAATTTGTAAAAAAAAAAAAATCTTCATTTTGCAAAGCATTGTGGGAACAAATTACAACTTCAAAAAACTCACCATGCCCCTTATTAAATACCTTGGAATGTCTACTTTCCAAAAAGGGGTCATTTGGGGGGTATTTGTACTTTCCTGACTTTTTAGTGTCTCAAGAAATGAGATAGGCCTTCAGTACATCAGGTGTGATCAAGTGAGATCAATTTTCAATGATTCGCACCATAGCTTGTGGACTCTATAACTTTCACAAAGACCAAATAATATACACTAGCTTGGGTTATTTTTACCAAAGATAAGTAGTAGTACAAATTTTGGTCAAAATTTGTGAAGAAAAATGACTAATTTGCAAAATTTTATGACAGAAAAAAAGAAAAATTCGTTTTTTCACGATATTTTCAGTCTTTTTTTATTTATAGCACAAAAAATAAAAAACCCAGTATTGATTAAATACCATCAAAAGAAAGCTATATTTGTGTGAAAAAAAGGACACAATTTTTGTATGGGTACAGTGTTGCATGACTGAGTAATTCTCAGTCAAAGTGTGAGAGCGCTGAAAGCTGAAAATCGGTCTGGGCAGGAAGGGGGTGAAGGGGGTGAAAGTGCACTGTAGGCAAGTGGTTAAGCAAAGTTCTCAAGCAAAGTCTTCAAAGTAAATAAGTCTTCAAAGTAAGTCATCAAAATCAGTCATCAAAATCAGTCGTCAAAATCAGTCGTCAAAAGAAGTCTTCAAGGAGGGCTCTGTGGTGCAATGGATAGCGCATTGGACTTGTAGCTGGTGTAGTAATTCAAAGGTTGTGGGTTTGAGTCCCACCAGAGTTGGTTTTATATCGTCCCAGTTCATTGTGACGTAGCTATAAAGGAATATATTCCATTCATAAGGGAGCTGTAGAGAACTCAATTTGCCACATAAGTTAATTATAGTGCTTCATGGCTCTAGTCACTCTTCAGAGTTGACCAATCATATCAACAAAATTGAAGGTACCCTGTGAAATTCAGAACAAAGAGGGGGATTGCTTAGATAAACTGCATGCTATTGTTCCATTCCCTTATACCAGTTGCAAGGTGGAATTCTTCACTGTGTCCTCTCTTTTAACCAGCTCACATCCGCGCTACAGCCTATATACGGCTGCAGCGCGGACTTGAATTTTCGGGAGGCCGTTTTTAAACGAGCGAGCGCGCATCGGGCAGAAGCTGTGTTGGCCGTGTCCCTTGGACACAGCCAATCACAGATCGAGACGAATGGCCAATCACAGCGGCCATTCGTCACGATCGAGGCATCCAATGAGAGATGATCTCATATGTAAACATATGAGATCATCTGTCATTGCCTCGGTAGTAACAGACTCCCCGCGCGCTCCCGCGAGCGCGCACCGGGGATAATCTGTGTTGGCCGTGTCCCTTGGACACAGCCAATCACAGATCGTGACGAATGGCCAATCACAGCGGCCATTCATCACGATCGAGGCATCCAATGAGAGATGATCTCAAATGTAAACATTTGAGATCATCACTCATTGCCAGCTCTCCCTCCTCACACACAGACTGCAGTGTGAGGAGAGGAGAGATCGTAAGTGTGTAAAAAGTGCCCACCATTGCCCACCAGTGATCACCAGTGCCCACCAGTGCCCACCAGTGTGCCCACCAGTGTGCCCACCAGTGTGCCCACCAGTGTTCCCACCAGTGTTCCCACCAGTGTGCCATCAGTGTGCCCAGTCTCATCAGTGCCCACCAGTGTGCCCACCAGTGCCCACCAGTGTGCCCACCAGTGCCCACCAGTGTGCCCACCTGTGCCCATCAGTGCCTGCCCAGTGCTCATCAGTGCCGCTCAGTGCTCATCACTGCCGCCCAGTGCTCATCAGTGCCGCCCAGTGCCCACCAGTGTGCCCATAAGTGCCCGCCCAGTGCTCATCAGTGCCGCCCAGTGCTCATCAGTGCCGTCCAGTGCTCATCAGTGCCGCCCAGTGCTCATAAGTGTGCCTAGTGCCCACCAGTGTGCCCATCAGTGCCGCCCAGTGCTCATCAGTGCCGTCCAGTGCTCATCAGTGCCGCCCAGTGCTCATCAGTGCCGCCCAGTGCTCATCAGTGCCGCCCAGTGCTCATAAGTGTGCCCAGTGCCCATCAGTGCCACCCAGTGCTCATCAGTGCCGCCCAGTGCCCATCAGTGCCCGCCCAGTGCTCATCAGTGCCGCCCAGTGCTCATCAGTGCCGTCCAGTGCTCATCAGTGCCGCCCAGTGCTCATCAGTGCCGCCCAGTGCTCATCAGTGCCGCCCAGTGCTCATAAGTGTGCCCAGTGCCCACCATTGTGCCCATCAGTGCCGCCCAGTGCTCATCAGTGCCGCCCAGTGCTCATCAGTGCCGTCCAGTGCTCATCAGTGCCGCCCAGTGCTCATCAGTGCCGCCCAGTGCTCATAAGTGTGCCCAGTGCCCACCAGTGTGCCCATCAGTGCCGCCCAGTGCTCATCAGTGTCACCGTGCCCATCAGTGTCACCAACGATGGCAAAAAAATTTTTCTCAGCCGAGGAGGCCTTCAATATAATCAGTGAGGACATGGACAGGGAGCTTTCTGCTTCGGAATCTTCGGAGTCAGAGTCTGACTCCGAAGTAAATTACGAGCCGGTCATTAGCAGCGGGACGCAGACCGACTCCGACGAGGAGGAATACTGCCCGCCTGCCAAACGAAGGCGTTCTGGTGAGGAGGAGGCAGTGCCATCCACCAGCTCCGCGGTGCCATCCACCAGCTTCGCAGTGCCATCCACCAGCTCCGCAGTGCCATCCACCAGCTCCGCAGTGCCATCCACCAGCACCACAGTGCCTCGGCAAGAAAGGCCAAGCTCAAGTGGGGTGTCACCTCGCCCCCAAAGGGTTAGGACCAACGCCAGCCTTCCCTATGCCCTTCTGAACCCCCTGTGGCTTCCTCCCAACTCAGGAGAAGCCATCATCCCCCCTTTCACTGCCCAGCCAGGAGTCCAGGTCAACACTGAGAACTTTGCCCCAATTGACTACTTCCGTTTAATTTTTACGGAGGACCTGCTGACGTCCATTGTGGCCCAGTGCAACCTGTATGCACATCAATTTATCCAAAGTAACCCCACATCTTTTTATTCCCGTCCCTTTGAGTGGAGAGACCTAACGGTGGAGGAGTTCAAGATATTTTTAGGCCTCACCCTCAACATGGGACTCAATAAAAAAAACGAACTGCAAGCATATTGGTCAACCAAACCAATCTACCATATGCCCATCTACTCTGCAGTAATGCCCAGGGCCAGGTATCTGATGATCATGAGGTTCCTACATTTCAACGACAATACCCAGTGCCCTCCCCGAAATTCCCCAGCATTTGACAAGCTGTTCAAAATTCGGCCACTTCTAAATTATTTTTCAGAAATATTCCCTCAATTATTTACCCCAGACCAAAATATATGTGTGGATGAGTCCCTTGTGAAATTTACTGGCAGGCTGGGCATCAAACAATTCATTCCCAGCAAACGGGCCCGCTATGGGGTGAAGCTTTACAAACTATGTGACCGAGCCACAGGGTACACCTATGCCTTCAGGGTGTACGAAGGGAAGGACACCCAGCTGCATCCCCCTGAATGTCCGGACTACATGGGATCAAGCGGGAAAGTCGTTTGGGACCTCATTTACCCCCTCCTTGAAAAAGGCTACCACCTGTACGTAGACAATTTCTACACCAGTTTGCCCCTGTTCCGAAACCTTCACAGAAAGAAGACTCCTGCATGTGGCACGGTCCGAAAAAACCGGAAAGGCTTTCCTCAAAGGCTAGTAAACACCAAGCTGAGAAGAGGGGAGACGGCGAGTCTGAGAAATGAGGAAGTTCTGGCTGTGAAGTGGAGGGACAGAAGAGACGTGTACATGTTGTCTTCGATCCACAATGACAACTATGTGGAATCCCGACGAAGGAATGGCCCAGTCCGAAAGCCAACATGTGTACATGAGTACAACTTATTCATGGGGGGAGTGGATTTCAACGACCAAATGATGGAACCCTATCTACCCACAAGACGTACCTATCATTGGTACAAAAAAGTAGCAATTTATATTTTTCATTTGGCCATATACAATTCCTACATTTTATACCGCAAATCCACCGAAAGCCCCCAACCCTTCCTTTATTACCTGGAGGAAATCTTCACAACCCTCATATTTCCAAACGGCCCACCAGAAAACATTAGATCTGACGTAATAAGCAGACTGTCTGAACGCCATTTTCCAAGTAAAATCCCTCCCACACAAAGAGACCAAAAACGGCAGAAAAAATGTAGGGTGTGTACCAAGGCAGGAATTCGAAAAGACACCCGCTATTACTGTCCCCAGTGTCCTTCCCAACCAGGCCTCTGTGTAGACGACTGTTTCCGCCGTTACCATACTTGTCTAAATTATTAGTATGGTAAACGTAGTCCTCCGCTTTCACCCCTTATGCCACTGTATACTCCTGAAATGACCCTGGACTGTTATACAACGACGCCTTTGCCTGCTGATTTTGTACCTATGTCTGCCTGCTCCGGAACTGACCCTGGCCTGTTTTTTGACCATGCTTCTGCCTGCTGATTCTGTTCATACCTCTGCCTGATCTGGAACTGACCCTGGACTGTTAATTGACCACGCCTTTGCCTGCCGATTTTGTACCTACCTCTGCCTGCTCTGGAACTGACCCTGGACTGTTTGACCACGATTTTTGCCTGCCTCTGGAAGTAGTGGGATTCATACCACAGGGGTCTCGCATATGTGAGGGGACCAGAAATGTTTTTCTGGATGAAGAAAACAATTTTTTTTGTTTTTCTTCTTCTCAGATTAGGGTCTGGATCCCGGAGGCTTCAAAGCGATTTGGGTGGGAGAAGCCTCTACCCCTGTCCCCATTCTATCCCGACAGAGGCCCTACTTCTGCCTGCAGGACTTACTGCCATCATGCCTCTGCCTGCCGCATGCACTGACACTGGACTGGTATCCTTGCCTGGAGAATTGCATGCACTGTTGCTGATCAAGTCCCTGCCTGCTGCCTGGACTCAACTCCTGTGGACAACTGCGCTTCTAAAACTACAGGTAAGCTTTTGTTTACCCTTTGCTCAGCAGAATCTATTGTGGGGTGTAATTCATGGTAATTCATGGTATGTGCATGCTATGTGTCTTTGCATGTTGGGCCTCTGTATGTGACCTGACTGCGTAAAAGTCTCACACATGTGGTATCGCCATGCTCAGGAGGAGTAGCAGAATGTATTTTGGGGTGTCATTTTTGCTATGTACATGCTATGTGTTGGAAATATCTTATAAATGGACAACTTTGTGTAAAAAAAAATGCGTTTTCATTTTTTTTCCACATTTTCCGAAAGATTCTGGAAAAAAATGACATGTTCAAAAGACTCATTATGCCTCATAGAATATACGTTGGGGTGTTTGCTTTCCAAAATGGGATCATTTAGTGGGCTTTTTCATTGTGCTGGTGCTCCAGGGCCTTCAAAAGTGTAATAGGTGGTTGAGAAATGAAAAGTGTATTTTATGCTCCGAGAACGCCTGGAGGTGCTACTTCAATGTTGGACCTCTGTATGTGGCCTGGCTGTAAAAAAGTCTCACACATGTGGTATCGCCATACTCAGGAGGAGTAGCAGAATGTATTTTGGGGGGTCATTTTTGCTATGTACATGCTATGTGTTGGAAATATCTTATAAATGGACAACTTTGTGTAAAAAAAATGCGTTTTCATTTTTTTTCCACATTTTCCGAAAGATTCTGGAAAAAAATGACATGTTCAAAAGACTCATTATGCCTCATAGAATATACGTTGGGGTGTTTGCTTTCCAAAATGGGGTCATTTAGTGGGCTTTTTCGTTGTGCTGGTGCTCCAGGGCCTTCAAAAGTGTAATAGGTGGTTGAGAAATGAAAAGTGTATTTTATGCTCCGAGAACGCCTGGAGGTGCTACTTCAATGTTGGACCTCTGTATGTGGCCTGGCTGTAAAAAAGTCTCACACATGTGGTATCGCCATACTCAGGAGGAGTAGCAGAATGTATTTTGGGGGGTCATTTTTGCTATGTACATGCTATGTGTTGGAAATATCTTATAAATGGACAACTTTGTGTAAAAAAAATGCGTTTTCATTTTTTTTCCACATTTTCCGAAAGATTCTGGAAAAAAATGACATGTTCAAAAGACTCATTATGCCTCATAGAATATACGTTGGGGTGTTTGCTTTCCAAAATGGGGTCATTTAGTTGGCTTTTTCATTGTGCTGGTGCTCCAGGGCCTTCAAAAGTGTAATAGGTGGTTGAGAAATGAAAAGTGTATTTTATGCTCCGAGAACGCCTGGAGGTGCTAATTCAATGTTGGAATTCTGTATGTGGCCTGGCTGTAAAAAAGTCTCACACATGTGGTATCGCCATACTCAGGAGGAGTAGCAGAATGTATTTTGGGGGGTCATTTTTGCTATGTACATGCTATGTGTTGGAAATATCTTATAAATGGACAACTTTGTGTAAAAAAAATGCGTTTTCATTTTTTTTCCACATTTTCCGAAAGATTCTGGAAAAAAATGACATGTTCAAAAGACTCATTATGCCTCATAGAATATACGTTGGGGTGTTTGCTTTCCAAAATGGGGTCATTTAGTGGGCTTTTTCATTGTGCTGGTGCTCCAGGGCCTTCAAAAGTGTAATAGGTGGTTGAGAAATGAAAAGTGTATTTTATGCTCCGAGAACGCCTGGAGGTGCTACTTCAATGTTGGACTTCTGTATGTGGCCTGGCTGTAAAAAAGTCTCACACATGTGGTATCGCCATACTCAGGAGGAGTAGCAGAATGTATTTTGGGGTGTCATTTTTGCTATGTGCATGCTATGTGTTGGAAATATCTTATAAATGGACAACTTTGTGTAATAAAAATGCGTTTTCATTTTTTTTCCACATTTTCCGAAAGATTCTGGAAAAAAATGACATGTTCAAAAGACTCATTATGCCTCATAGATTATACGTTGGGGTGTTTGCTTTCCAAAATGGGGTCATTTAGTTGGCTTTTTCATTGTGCTGGTGCTCCAGGGCCTTCAAAAGTGTAATAGGTGGTTGAGAAATGAAAAGTGTATTTTATGCTCCGAGAACGCCTGGAGGTGCTACTTCAATGTTGGACCTCTGTATGTGGCCAGGCTGTAAAAAAGTCTCACACATGTGGTATCGCCATACTCAGGAGGAGTAGCAGAATGTGTTTTGGGGTGTAGTTGTAAGTATTCATATGCCATGTGAGAGAAATAACCTGTTGAATATGACAATTTTGTAAAAAAAAAAAAAAAAAAAAAAATTTATTTTGCAAAGAATTGTGGGAAAAAAATGACAACTTCAAAAAACTCACCATGCCTCTTATTAAATACCTTGGAATGTCTACTTTCCAAAAAGGGGTCATTTGGGGGTCATTTGTACTTTCCTGGCTTGTTAGGGTCTCAAGAAATGAGATAGGCTGTCAGTACATTAGGTGTGATCAATTTTCAATGATTAGCACCATAATTTGTAGACTCTCTAACTTTCACGCAGACCAAATAATGTACACTTATTTGGGTTATTTTTACCAAAGATATGTAGAAGTATACATTTTGGCCAAAATTTATGAAGAAAAATTACTAATTTGCAAAATTTTATAACAGAAACTAAAAAAAAAACGTTTTTTTTTTAAATTTGCGGTCTTTTTTCATTTATAGCGCACAAAATAAAAAGCCCAGCGGTGAATAAATACCATCAAAAGAAAGCTCTATTTCTATGAAAAAAAGGACGAAAAATTTATATGGGTTGAGTGTTGCATGACCGCGCAATTGTCATTCAAAGTGTGAGAGCACTGAAAGCTAAAAATTGGTCTGGATGGGAAGGGGGTTTAAGTGCAAAGTAGGCAAGTGGTTAAGCCCCACAACCATTTACTGTCCAAATATTGCTGCCTTCACCTCATTAACATTTCCAAAGTAACCATGATTTTCACCAATTACATCACCAAACTTATACTTCATTCCCTTCATATCTGTTGCCTTGAATATTGCAACTCCGTAATAATTAAACCTGCCTTTAAAAAGACCCTTCCCACTTTAGCCTATCATATAGGCTGCTTCCAGACTTATCCCCCTACCAACTGTTTACGAGCAGAGGTGTTAGCCACCCCCTCTCTTCCAGTCCCTCCCTTCTTCTGTTCACCCAACAAATAAAATTCAAAATACTTACACCATAAAAGACAATACACAAGTGTGCCCTAAGCTACATCATCAACGTTATTTGAAAATATCCAGCAAACCACCGTGTTATCTCCTTTCAAGTACTTATGCTCTCTATCTTCCTCATCACTTCCTCCCATGCTCACCTCCGAGATCACCCCATGGTCCCGTGTATCCTATGAAAGTCCCTACCATAATCTATATGGCTTTTTTTCACTCTGAATGCCTCAGGCAATCCCTGAAATCTCATCTTTCAGGGAAGCCTATCCAGCCACGACTTAATATCTGAGCTTTTTCTTTCTCCAGCAACTCATCAACGGTACAAAAACTGCTACTTATTATGATGTCTGGCTCCCACCTCAAGATCAAAAGATCTGACGCTAAGGTGAATGCCTGCAAAGGTAAAGTTCAGTCTGAAACTGTATCTGGACCAAATCTTGAGCTCAGCCCTACTATTTAGTGGCAACCATTATTCAGATGAGTTAATTTGCTTCAACTTCGGTAGTTTCTCAGGCAAGGTCCTTAAGCAAAGTTCTCAAGCAAAGTCTTCAAAGTAAGTAAGTCTTCAAAGTAAGTCTTCAAAGTAAGTCGTCAAAATCAGTCGTCAAAATCAGTCTTCATAGAGGGCTCTGTGGCGCAATGGATAGCGCATTGGACTTCTAGCTGGTGTAGTAATTCAAAGGTTGTGGGTTCGAGTCCCACCAAAGTCAGTTTTATATCGTCCCAGTTCATTGTGACGAAGCTATAAAGGAATAGATTACATTCATAAGGGAGCTGTAGAGAACTCAATTTGCCACATAAGTTAATAATAGTGCTTCGTGGCTCTTGTCACTCTTCAGAGTTGACCAATCATATCAACAAAATTGAAGGTACCCTGTGAAATTCAGAACAAAGAGCGGGATTGCTTAGATAAACTGCATGCTATTGTTCCATTCCCTTATACCAGTTGCAAGGTGGAATTCTTCACTGTGTCCTCTCTTTTAAGCCCCACAACCATTTACTGTCCAAATATTGCTGCCTTCACCTCATTAACATTTCCAAAGTAAGCATCATCTTCACCAATTACATCACCAAACTTCTACTTCATTCCCTTCATATTTGTTGCCTTGAATATTGCAACTCCGTAATAATTAGCCTGCCTTTAAAAAGACCCTTCTAGCCTATCATATAGGCTGCTTCCAGACTTATCCCCCTACCAACTGTTTACGAGCAGAGATGTCAGCCACCCCCTCTCTTTAAGTCCCTCCCTTCTTCTGTTCACCCAACAAATCAAATTCAAAATATTTACACCATAAAAGACCATACACAAGTGTGCCCTAAGCTACATCATCAACGTTATTTGAAAATATCCAGCAAACCACCGTGTTATCTCCTTTCAAGTACTTCTGCTCTCTATCTTCCTCATCACTTCCTCCCATGCTCACCTCCGAGATCTCCCCATGGCCCCGCCTATCCTATGAAAGTCCCTACCATAATCTATATGGCTTTTCCTCACTCTGAATGCCTCAGGCAATCTCGGAAATCTCATCTTTCAGGGAAGCCTATCCAGCCACGACTTAATATCTGAGCTTTTTCTTCCTTCAGCAACTCATCAACGGTACAAAAACTGCTACTTATTAGGATGTCTGGTTCGCACCTAAGGATCAAAAGATCTGACGCTAAGGTGAATGCCTGCAAAGGTGAAGTTCAGTCTGAAACTGTATCTGGACCACATCTTGAGCTCATCCCTACTATTTAGTGGCAACCATTATTCAGATGAGTTGATTTGCTTCAACTTCGGTAGTTTCTCAGGCAAGGTCCTTAAGCAAAGTTCTCAAGCAAAGTCTTCAAAGTAAGTAAGTCTTCAAAGTAAGTAATCAAAATCAGTCTTCAAAATCAGTCGTCAAAATCAGTCGTCAAAATCAATCATCAAAATCAGTCTCCAAAGAGGGCTCTGTGGCACAATGGATAGCGCATTGGACTTCTAGCTGGTGTAGTAATTCAAAGGTTGTGGGTTAGAGTCCCACCAGAGTCGGTTTTATATCGTGCCAGTTCATTGTGACGTAGCTATAAAGTAATAGATTCCATTCATAAGAGAGCTGTAGAGAACTCAATTTGCCACATAAGTTAATAATAGTGCTTCATGGCTCTTGTCACTCTTCAGAGTTGACCAATCATATCAACAAAATTGAAGGTACCCTGTGAAATTCAGAACAAAGAGGGGGGTTGCTTAGCTAAACTGCATGCTATTGTTCTATTCCCTTATACCAGTTGCAAGGTGGAATTCTTCACTGTGTCCTCTCTTTTAAGCCCCACAACCATTTACTGTCCAAATATCACCTCATTAACATTTCCAAAGTAACCATGATTTTCACCAATTACATCACCAAACTTCTACTTCATTCCCTTCATATCTGTTGCCTTGAATACTGCAACTCCGTAATAATTAGCCTGCCTTTAAAAAGACCCTTCTAGCCTATCATATATGCTGCTTCCAGACTTATCCCCCTACCAACTGTTTACGAGCAGAGGTGTCAGCCACCCCCTCTCTTCCAGTCCCTCCCTTCTTCTGTTCACCCAACAAATCAAATTCAAAATACTTACACCATAAAAGACCATACACAAGTGTGCCCTAAGCTACATCATCAACGTTATTTGAAAATATCCAGCAATCCACTGTGTTATTGTAATGTTCTGGTACCTCTGGTACCCTTGTCTCCATATTTCTCCTCTGCTAATTGCGTCCCATCTTGTATAACAAGAGACGCATATACCTTTAAGACCGGATGACATCATTGCCGAGCGCCGCTATGAGCGGCTATTTCAATCGCCGGTTTGCTTTCACTCATCGCTCGTTCAAACCACATGCTCACCGCACCTCTTCCTGTGAAGTCGGAGCTGCTGACATTCTCCCTCGCTGAATCTGAAGCCGGAAACCTCGCTGGTGATCCGTATCTCGCTACGGGATCACCCTTCTCCTATGGACACTGTTACTACTAAACCTTTCTAAGTGATAAGTACCCCACAGGGGATTCTTACTAACCAATCTCCTACTGTCATCTACTGCAACTACCAAGACTATCTGTATATATCTATTCACTATCATCTGCATAGACTGTTAGCTCTTGGGACTACCTTCAACTATCCTTGCACTAGGTTACTCTGTCTAAAGTATACTCCATCTGTGTCCTCTTACCATCTGCACTATACTTGACATCAGAACCTATCTGCTTCACCATCACCTACAACTCTCCTATTACTACTTCTAGTGCTCACCACTAAACATCTATTAATATATATGGTATATAACAGGCTGTACACGGTGATGAAGTCCTGAGAGCTGGATATGTTTGTTCAACAGATTCTCTACAAGGCTACTGAGTGTAATAATTCTGCAGCTGTAAATCCATCCACTAACAAAAACGCATGAACGTTACAGATTGAACGAGCCTTTAAAAAAAAATATGGATTCAGCAGAATTATCCACTCATGTACTACAATTAAAACAGCAAGTAGATGCATTGATCCTTGCGCTTACAGAGGTACAAAATGAAAATCAGACCTTGAGACAGCAGCTTGGCCGTCTCACACAGCCTCCTGTTGCTCAGCCCCGTGAGCCTAAGATAAACCCTCCTATAGTGTTTTCTGGTGATCGGAGCAAATTCCGTGAATTTAAAAACGCATGTCGATTGTTTTTTTTGTTAAAACCTCTAACCTACACCACTGACCAAATTAAGGTTTGTACCATCATCTCCTATTTAACGGGTGAACCCCGGGCCTGGGCAGATGCTCTCTTTGAAAAGGATGATCCACTCCTTAATTCTTATCCCTTATTTCTAGCACAACTTGCTAGTTTATATGAAGACCCCCACAAGCAGAGTACCGCTGATACCCAATTACGGGCCTTAAAACAAGGAAGAAGACCTGTTGAAGATTTTGTGGCGAATTTTAAAAGATGGTCCCCTGATTCAGGGTGGAACGACACATCTTTGCGAACGCAGTTTAGACTCGGCTTATCTGAGGCCGTTAAAGACGAGCTCGCCCGAGCGGATTTAGCTGGCACTCTAGAGGGACTGATACAGACCAGTATCAATATTGACAGACGACTACGAGAAAGAAAGGCTGAGAAGATGGGCTCACCATTTTCCAGTCCTTCTCGGATGTTGCCTGCTGACCCTACTCCTATGGAAGTAGGAATGATACGCCCACCTCTGACCCTTTCTGAACGTGCCAGGAGGAAAACTGAACATCTTTGCATGTACTGCGCATCCCCGAATCATTTGGTATACGACTGTCCTCATGTCCGCAGGAAAGAGGGTGAGTGTTCAAATGTCTTGTTAGGGGGACTCACAACTTCCTTTTCTAATCCTTATCTTTTCGTTCAATTAACATTGCAGTGGGACCAAACTAGGATCACCACCAAGGCTATGATTGACACCGGATCTTGTGGAAACTACATTGACATTTGTTTTGTCTCCCTTAATAAAATACCTATTGTTTCAAAACCCAAACCTGTCTCCGTTAGTTTTATTAACGGTACCCCTTTATCCTCTGGTCCTATCACCAGTCAGACACAGGCACTCCTTGTAACTGCTGACGAGTCTCATGTGGAGACCACCACCTTTGATGTATTAACTTCACCACATTTTCCAATCATTTTGGGACTTCCCTGGTTACACATACATCAACCAATCATCGATTGGAAAACAAGAACGTTAGCTTTCTCTTCTCACTATTGTGAGACGACGTGTAATCTCCCCACACATGATAGGATCCTGTCTGTACTGCCGGATGACATGATTCCCAAGTGTTATCAGGATTTATCGGAGGTTTTCCTTGAGAAAAACGCTCAAATGCTACCTCCCCATAGGGACTATGATTGTTGTATCGATCTACTCCCTAATAGCAAGTTGCCTTTCGGACATGTTTATCCTCTCTCACAGGATGAACTCTCTCATCTTAAGGAGTATCTGGATGAGAACTTGGCAAAAGGATTCATCCGACCTTCTACTTCCTCCACTGCTGCTGGGCTCTTCTTCGTCCGCAATAAGGACTCTAGCCTTAGGCCTATCATTGATTTCAGACAATTAAATGCCATCACAATAAAGGATCGTTATCCTTTACCTCTTATTCCTGAACTTATCGAACAGGTGCGTGGGGCTTCTTTTTTTTCAAAGTTGGACCTAAAAGGGGATGAATGGAAGATGGCATTCAGAACCAGATACGGACTGTTTGAGTACCTTGTAATGCCATTTGGGCTATGTAATGCTCCCGCAGCCCTCCAACGGTTTATAAATGAGGTATTCCGAGACTTGCTTGATGTTTGTGTGGTAGTATATTTGGACGATATACTTATCTATTCCCATTCCTTTTGTGTGTCAAGTAGTGCAGCGCTATGAACAACAAAATTAATTGTGTTTAAAAAGTTGATAAATTGATATACAATTGATAACGATGCAATATAATAAAATGAATCAATTGCACTAAGTCATAAGTCCATTCGGCATGTATAGATGGTGGAGAGTCCACTAAAGGGTGAAGATCCCAAGATGTGAAAAGCAATGGAAATAAAACAGTCACCCGTGCGGATAGGCAAGATGGCAGCTTACCGCAATGAGTGGGCCTCCAAATTAATGGATGGGCCACTAAGAGCATAAAGTAATAACTCCTATGGACTGGGTTCTCTCCTCTGCGTGAACGGACCAAGTATCACTAGACTGCATCAAACCCTCACTCGCTCATAGATCCAGACACGACCCCGATATGTGTAGCAATATGTAGAGGATAAAAGCATTCATAGCGTAATCCCGTTTGGCGGTATAAAAACAACTTTATTCAAAGTTCTACTTACATGGCAGTAGATCAACACAAGCAAATAACATGTAAAAAGCGGCGTCCCGCTATATTCAGTACAAAGCCGTGTCCTGGGGGCGTGGCAAGCGCAATGTCCGGAACCTCCTGACCGGTTTCGTCAGAGTGACGTCGTCAGGGGCGTGGTTACCGGACATCGCGGTCATGCCTTACAAATACCCCATACAAGAATCACATCCGGAACTTCGTCCAATCACGGACGAGAAGGGCGGAAGTGACGAATCTGACCCTTGGCCATTGAGGGCGGAAGTACACTACAAAGACAGTAGCATCGAGGAGAACATAAGATTCAGAGCAGAATAACTAATTAGCCATCCTCGATCAAGCTAATCAAATAAGGACAGCAATAATTAATTCAGCAAATAATATGAAAAATAAATATGGTGTCATATGAAAGAAAACCAGGATTAAATGCATATAATAATTACCGATGTCAGTAAGCGCCATCTAGTGGCCAAACAATATATTGTCATGAAAATCAAAATCGTTTGACTTAATGGAAAAAGAGAAAAAATAATAATAAGGCCAAAAGGCAGATTGCAGCACTTTTCCCTTATGCTACATAACTCTACATATCAACCTGACAGTGATCTCTAGCTGATCGGCAAAAACAAGAGATATAAAAACTTAAAAAAAGATTTTACCACATAATAACAAAAATAAAAATAAAAATGGAGGATTCATATTCATACATGAATGTTGAGTGGGATAGAGCATGATTATGCTTCTCCCATCTCTGCAACATTTAACTGTTATTAATAAAACAGTTAATGTCCCACTCAACATTCAGGCCATGAGGGACATAAGTTTTCAAAATATAAATCCACCGCGTCTCAGCGCGGGATAGCTCCCTTTTTGCATTTGCCCCTCGCCAATTTGGAGTGAATTTGTCAAAAGCCACAAAAAGCGTATTGCGGGGGTCTTTATGTCGGCAGTGGTCAAAATGTTTCGACACACTGTGGCCAGGGAACGCTTTACGTATATTTGCCACATGTTCCCCCATACGGATTTGCATGTTTCTCAGGGTTCGTCCGATATATTGTTTCCCACATTTACATTGAAGTAGATACACTACATTCTGTGTTGAACAAGTTATGAAGGATTTAATCGGATACTCTCTCCCGGTGACATGGGACCTGATTTTCTCAATTTTTCTACCTTTAAACACATTAAGAGCACAGATGTTGCATCTCTTACAGGGGTAGAACCCTTTTAACTCCGGGAGGAACATGGGCCGCTCCGGTCTTTCTATAACATTGTGGGCCACCTGGTGTCGTAGTGATGGAGCACCTCTAAAGATGACATTAGGTCGGTCTGGAAGGGCCGGACCTAGTACTCTGTCGTTCTTGATGACAGACCAATGTTTCTGCATGATTCTCTTGACCTCATAATGTTGTGTACTAAAAGAGGTCACAAAACAATTTTTGAAAGGTTGACTATCATTGGTTCTAATACGTGGGGCAAGTAAATCAGACCTATCCATGTCCGCCACTTCCCTGATGGTCTTATCTAGGGAATCGGCCTGGTAACCCTTATCCAGAAATTTACTCTTAAGCTGTGAGGCCTGTGTAAGAAAAATATCCAAATGAGTACAATTCCGTCGCAGCCTCATAAATTGTCCTTTTGGGACAGCCTGTAACCATGATTTGTGGTGACAGCTGTCCACTGGGATGAAGCTATTGCGATCGGTTTGTTTAAAGAAGGTGGAAGTGACCAACCTATCCTCCTCGACCACCAGATTTAAATCCAGAAAATTAATACTGGTTGTACTACAGGTACAGTCAAGTTTGATACCTCTATTGTTCTCATTTAGTGTGGACATGAACAGGTCAAGGGAACATTGGTCACCATCCCAAAGGAGGAGGATGTCGTCTATGTACCTACGCCACAGCACCAGCTGGGGCGGTCGGTCCCTATAGACGACATCCTCCTCCCACCTGGCCATAAATAAGTTGGCCAGGCTGGGGGCAAATTTCGCCCCCATAGCCACACCACGACACTGTAAAAGAGGGATTTTCCCAGGAACAACCAAAATACCCAAAGGGACACCGAACAAAGAGAGGGACCAGAGGGGGGCGGAAGGCGAGGGCAAAAAAGAAGGCGACTTTAAACGATGGGGGTATATTCAACCTTTCTAAAGCCTCCTTTACAAAAGAGGAACAATCCGTATTAAACCGTGGGTTGAAATTTGCACCTCCTAGGACAATCAATAAGTTTGACACCTTCATCGATGTCCATAAATATATCAGAAAATTGAATATACAGAGATATATATTGTCTAACCCCAGAACAACATCTAACAATAGTAGTAAGTACACTCATACTACCTTGGCCAACGCCTCCCTCTTCAACCCACCCGGAAAGGTCTCCTCTTCTGTACAGGTTTTTAAGGAACTTGTACTGGGTGACCTTGAAAGGATTAAAATAAAGAAGCCACCAACCAATAACTCTTTGCACATCGGGTTGCAGACATTGTGTGAACACAAGGACATAGTCATCCGTCCGGCCGACAAAGGTGGAGGAATTGTCGTGCTCGACAAGGATGACTATGTCCTTGAGATGAACAACATTCTAAGTGATAGGGATACCTATCAGATTCTCAAAAGAAATCCAACAATCAAATATAAAAAAGAGCTTCAGGCTCTAGTTGAGCAGGCCTTCGATAAAGGTATCTTAAAAGAGAAGGAAAAACTATTTCTGGTTCCCCTGGCTCCTCGCTTGCCGGTTATGTACTTTCTTCCAAAAGTGCATAAGAATCCCATTAAACCCCCCGGCCGCCCCATCATCAGTGGGATAGATTCCCTATGTTCCCGCATCGGAAGATATGTGGATTCTTTTCTCCAACCCTTGGTGATGCAGATGCCCTCCTACCTTAAGGACACCACCCATGTTCTTAATATCGTTAAGGACATCACATGGAAGGAAGGCATGATCCTGGCTACAACGGACGTCATGTCCCTGTACACGATCATACCGTATCAACTGGGATATGAGGCAGTACATCATTATTTAAACACTCTGAGTAATCTGGATAGAGCACAGATTGAGTTCATTTTGGAAATTTTGAACTTTGCAATGACTCACAATTTGTTTTGGTTCAACAACACTTACTTTTTACAGTGTCGTGGTGTGGCTATGGGGGCGAAATTTGCCCCCAGCCTGGCCAACTTATTTATGGCCAGGTGGGAGGAGGATGTCGTCTATAGGGACCGACCGCCCCAGCTGGTGCTGTGGCGTAGGTACATAGACGACATCCTCCTCCTTTGGGATGGTGACCAATGTTCCCTTGACCTGTTCATGTCCACACTAAATGAGAACAATAGAGGTATCAAACTTGACTGTACCTGTAGTACAACCAGTATTAATTTTCTGGATTTAAATCTGGTGGTCGAGGAGGATAGGTTGGTCACTTCCACCTTCTTTAAACAAACCGATCGCAATAGCTTCATCCCAGTGGACAGCTGTCACCACAAATCATGGTTACAGGCTGTCCCAAAAGGACAATTTATGAGGCTGCGATGGAATTGTACTCATTTGGATATTTTTCTTACACAGGCCTCACAGCTTAAGAGTAAATTTCTGGATAAGGGTTACCAGGCCGATTCCCTAGATAAGACCATCAGGGAAGTGGCGGACATGGATAGGTATGATTTACTTGCCCCACGTATTAGAACCAATGATAGTCAACCTTTCAAAAATTGTTTTGTGACCTCTTTTAGTACACAACATTATGAGGTCAAGAGAATCATGCAGAAACATTGGTCTTTCATCAAGAACGACAGAGTACTAGGTCCGGCCCTTCCAGACCGACCTAATGTCATCTTTAGAGGTGCTCCATCACTACGACACCAGGTGGCCCACAATGTTATAGAAAGACCGGAGCGGCCCATGTTCCTCCCAGAGTTAAAAGGGTTCTACCCCTGTAAGAGATGCAACATCTGTGCTCTTAATGTGTTTAAAGGTAGAAAAATTGAGAAAATCAGGTCCCATGTCACCGGGAGAGAGTATCCGATTAAATCCTTCATAACTTGTTCAACACAGAATGTAGTGTATCTACTTCAATGTAAATGTGGGAAACAATATATCGGACGAACCCTGAGAAACATGCAAATCCGTATGGGGGAACATGTGGCAAATATACGTAAAGCGTTCCCTGGCCACAGTGTGTCGAAACATTTTGACCACTGCCGACATAAAGACCCCCGCAATACGCTTTTTGTGGCTTTTGACAAATTCACTCCAAATTGGCGAGGGGCAAATGCAAAAAGGGAGCTATCCCGCGCTGAGACGCGGTGGATTTATATTTTGAAAACTTATGTCCCTCATGGCCTGAATGTTGAGTGGGACATTAACTGTTTTATTAATAACAGTTAAATGTTGCCGAGATGGGAGAAGCATAATCATGCTCTATCCCACTCAACATTCGTGTATGAATATGAATCCTCCATTTTTATTTTTATTTTTGTTATTATGTGGTAAAATCTTTTTTTAAGTTTTTATATCTCTTGTTTTTGCCGATCAGCTAGAGATCATTGTCAGGTTGATATGTAGAGTTATGTATCATAAGGGAAAAGTGCTGCAATCTGCCTTTTGGCCTTATTATTATTTTTTCTCTTTTTCCATTAAGTCAAACGATTTTGATTTTCATGACAATATATTGCTTGGCCACTAGATGGCGCTTACTGACATCGGTAATTATTATATGCATTTAATCCTGGTTTTCTTTCATATGGCACCATATTTATTTTTCATATTATTTGCTGAATTAATTATTGCTGTCCTTATTTGATTAGCTTGATCGAGGATGGCTAATTAGTTATTCTGCTCTGAATCTTATGTTCTCCTCGATGCTACTGTCTTTGTAGTGTACTTCCGCCCTCAATGGCCAAGGGTCAGATTCGTCACTTCCGCCCTTCTCGTCCGTGATTGGACGAAGTTCCGGATGTGATTCTTGTATGGGGTATTTGTAAGGCGTGACCGCGATGTCTGGTAACCACGCCCCTGACGACGTCACTCTGACGAAACCGGTCGGGAGGTTCCGGACATCGCGCTTGCCACGCCCCCCAAGATGCCGGCTTTGTACTGAATATAGCGGGATGCCGCTTTTTACATGTTATTTGCTTGTGTTGATCTACTGCCATGTAAGTAGAACTTTGAATAAAGTTGTTTTTATACCGCCAAACGGGATTACGCTATGAATGCTTTTATCCTCTACATATTGCTACACATATCGGAGTCGTGTCTGGATCTATGAGCGAGTGAGGGTTTGATGCAGTCTAGTGATACTTGGTCCGTTCACGCAGAGGAGAGAACCCAGTCCATAGGAGTTATTACTTTATGCTCTTAGTGGCCCATCCATTAATTTGGAGGCCCACTCATTGCGGTAAGCTGCCATCTTGCCTATCCGCACGGGTGACTGTTTTATTTCCATTGCTTTTCACATCTTGGGATCTTCACCCTTTAGTGGACTCTCCACCATCTATACATGCCGAATGGACTTATGACTTAGTGCAATTGATTCATTTTATTATATTGCATCGTTATCAATTGTATATCAATTTATCAACTTTTTAAACACAATTAATTTTGTTGTTCATAGCGCTGCACTACTTGACACACAATATGAATGGGATTACTATGAATCCAGTGTTCTAGCTGCTACCTTGTTTTATGTTAATTTATCATATCCTTTTTTATTCATTATTAAGCGCAGGATATCCCCCTTGATTTTATTCCCATTCCTTACCTGAGCACATAAAACATGTGAGACTTGTGTTGTCAAGACTACTTGCACATAACTTATATGTTAAATCAAAGAAATGTTTGTTTCATAAAGAGGAAGTACTATTCCTAGGATATATTATATCTAAAAGTGGAATCAAAATGGACATGAGCAAAATATCCTGCATTCTGGATTGGCCTGTGCCAACCACTCGCAAAGCATTACAAAGGTTCCTAGGATTCTCTAATTACTATAAGAAATTCATTAAGAACTTCTCTGCGATTGTGAAACCTCTCACACAACTTACAAGCACGAAGAAACCATTTATTTGGACAAAAGAAGCAAGTGGAGCATTCTCTCTGCTGAAATCAAGATTTACTACTGCCCCCCATACTATGCCATCCAGACCCATCCCTTCAATACATCTTGGAGGTAGATGCGTCTAATATGGCAGTAGGAGCAGTTCTCTCACAACGACTAACAAACACCTCACCTCTTCACCCAGTTGCTTTCTTTTCAAAGTCCTTAAGTAGCCCCGAGGTGAACTACCCAGTAGGTGAGAAGGAGTTATTAGCCATAAAATTGGCGTTAGAGAATTGGCGACATCTACTAGAGGGCACTCAATTGCCAATTCTGATATATACTGATCACAAAAACCTCCAATACCTTCAAACTAATAGAACTCTTTCCCACCGGCAGGTACGGTGGTCGTTATTCTTTCTGAGATTTAATTTTTTAGTGACTTACACGCCCGCAGACAAAAATAAAAAAGCGGATGCACTCTCACGACTAGCCGAGAAAGATTGTACTGAGGTTCCCTCAGTTCCTATAATACCACTTGAACATATTATCGGAGTCATTCGCTCCCTGAAGGAAGAGATTTTACACAGCATAGGATTGGACTCACCTCCACCACAACCAACTGCTGACGCAGAAGGCTTCCTCTACTACAACGATAAATTATATATACCCCCTACTATGCGAACCAAGATCTTAGAATTGTCGCATGATGTACCTATGGAAGGACATATGGGTATGACTAAAACTCTTAATCTACTCACTAGGCAATTTTGGTGGCCAGACATGAAGACAACCGTAAAAAAGTTTGTTTCATCTTGTGATATCTGTGCAAGGTCTAAAATTGACAACACAAAACCATCGGGGTTACTTTGTAGTTTACCGATACCCCAGGTTCCGTGGGAAGTAGTATCCTTAGACTTCATAGTGGAACTACCACCTTCCAAAGGATTCAACACCATCTTGGTGTCAGTGGACCATCTGACCAAGATGGCACATTTCACTCCTATTCGAAAACTACCATCATCCAAACAAACAGCGGAATTACTTGTAAAACATGTCTTTATGTTACATGGTATTCCAAAAACACTGCTGTCTGACCGTGGTTCACAATTCATCTCAAAGTTTTGGCTAGCTCTATGTCAGATACTGCGAATAGAGCGTAACCTTACTTCTCCCTACCACCCTCAGACCAACGGACAGACAGAGAGAGTTAACCAGTGCATTGAACAGTACCTGCGTTGCTATACTTCGTATCTTCAAGACGATTGGGCAGATCTCCTCCCGCTGGTGGAATTCGCCTATAACAACGCTACTCATAGCACTACTAAGCAAAGTCCGTTTTACCTGAATTATGGGTTTCATCCCACACTCCTTCCTCCACGTATCTTGCCATCAAGTAATCCAGTAGCATCTGATTATCTTGCCCAGATAAAGGATTCTCTGGGATTACTCAACAATACCATATCCCATGCTCATAGCCAACAAAAAAAGTACTACGACCTCCGTAGGAAACCCTCTCCCCAATATGCCATTGGGGATCTTGTTTGGTTTTCTACAAAAAATCTGAGACTAAAAATTCCTAGTAAAAAACTTGGACCTCTATTTCTGGGACCTTTTCCAATAGAGAAGCTTATTGGAAAAGCTGCAGTACAACTCACATTGCCAGTGGATCTCAAGATACATCCTGTCTTCCATGTGTCTCTACTGAAGCCCCATGTTCCTAACCAAGGAATAAGGCCTACTATCTCACCTCCACCTCCTGTACAAGTGGAAGGTGGAGAAGAATTTGAGATAAAAGAAATTTTGGATTCCCGTTTTCATAGAAGAAGACTCCAGTATCTTGTACGATGGAAGAACTATGGGCCCCAAGATGACACCTGGCTGGATACCTCCGATATACATGCCCCTAGACTGATTCGCAATTTCCACTCGAAATATCCGGAAAAACCAGTTCTAGAGGCCTTCCGGAGCCGCCCTTAAGGGGGGGGTACTGTAATGTTCTGGTACCTCTGGTACCCTTGTCTCCATATTTCTCCTCTGCTAATTGCGTCCCATCTTGTATAACAAGAGACGCATATACCTTTAAGACCGGATGACATCATTGCCGAGCGCCGCTATGAGCGGCTATTTCAATCGCCGGTTTGCTTTCACTCATCGCTCGTTCAAACCACATGCTCACCGCACCTCTTCCTGTGAAGTCGGAGCTGCTGACATTCTCCCTCGCTGAACCTGAAGCCGGAAACCTCGCTGGTGATCCGTATCTCGCTACGGGATCACCCTTCTCCTATGGACACTGTTACTACTAAACCTTTCTAAGTGATAAGTACCCCGCAGGGGATTCTTACTTACCAACTATCTCCTACTGTCATCTACTGCAACTACCAAGACTATCTGTATCTATCTATTCACTATCATCTGCATAGACTGTTAGCTCTTGGGACTACCTTCAACTATCCTTGCACTAGGTTACTCTGTCTAAAGTATACTCCATCTGTGTCCTCTTACCATCTGCACTATACTTGACATCAGAACCTATCTGCTTCACCATCACCTACAACTCTCCTATTACTACTTCTAGTGCTCACTAAGGATGATGGAACGGTACGGGTCGACCATCGGTTCGACCCGAACATTGGATGTTCGATATTCGGCCGAATACCGAACTTTTTGCGGCAAAAGTTCGGTATTCGGCCACCAGAACCGCCCAAAATGCACTGGGACAGGAACTGGGCTTTAAAAGCCCGTGATTGGCCCAGAAACGTCTGCAAAAGCCAATGAGGGGGCAGGAGTCTCCTAGGAACGTGATTGGAGTGACTACAGGGACCAGAGGCCAATCAGGAGTGAATACGCCCCACACTATATAAGATGGCCCCGCCTAACCCCTAGCACAGTTATCCAGATCCTGTTGAAGAGAGTTGAAGCAGTTCTGTCTGACTCCTGCTTGCTACACTACATTTCCTATATATCGAGTGGTTCTAAAGCTCCATATGGCAGAATTGTATTTAGCTTACAGCCAGTGGAGATAGATACAGCGATTGTGCTGGTTCTTAGAGTTACAAAAAAAAAAAAACTTAAGGGACAGTGTCAGTCTTCTGCTGTATGGAGCTTTCTATTTAGTGGAAAGGGATATCTAGTGTAGTTAGGGAACTTTGTACTACATTAGTTAGATTTGAAAATTGAGTTTCTGTAGGGAAGGGAAAGTGTGAGGGTTCTGTTTAGTGAGCACGTGGCACAGTGCTGCTCTATCACAGCAGGGTGTACGTGCTTGCTAGGCAGCAAAATACAGTGACAACTTAACGCCTGTTGTTCAAAGCGTTAGGTGCACTGTACAAAAGCCTTTGCAACTGTGCGTGACACCCAACTGCTGTGCTGTATCCAGCGACAACTGTGGGTCGCATAGCAGTGTGCGTTTTTCACTGCACACAGTTGCCAACGCATCAGTGACAACCTAACGCCTGTTGTTCAAAGCGTTAGGTCCACTGTGCAAAAGCCTTTGCAACTGTGCGTGACACATCTGCTGTGCTGTATCCAGCGACAACTGTGGGTCGCATAGCAGTGTGCGTTTTTCACCGCACACAGTTGCCAACGCATCAGTGACAACCTAACGCCTGTTGTTCAAAGCGTTAGGTCCACTGTGCAAAAGGCTTTGCTACTGTGCGTGACACATCTGCTGTGCTGTATCCAGCGACAACTGTGGGTCGCATAGCAGTGTGCGTTTTTCACCGCACACAGTTGGCAATGCATCAGTGACAACTTAACACCTGTTGTTCAAAGCGTTAGGTCCACTGTGCAAAAGGCTTTGCTACTGTGCGTGACACATCTGCTGTGCTGTATCCAGCGACAACTGTGGGTCGCATAGCAGTGTGCGTTTTTCACCGCACACAGTTGCCAACGCATCAGTGAGAAATATGCCTGGTAGACCAAGAAAAGGCATACGTGGCCCTGCTGCGGAAAGGGGCACAGCTTCTAGGGTGTCTAGAGGCCGGGGTGGACGTGGTGGTCAGTCCTCAGCCAGGCCACCATTTGGATTGTTCTCCGGCAGTGGCCAAGCTATACGTCCACAGTATGTACAGGAGGTGGTGGACTATATGACCAAACCCTCATCATCGGCATCATCTGCAACTACAGTGACCCAGGCAGAGAAAAGTGGTTAGTCTTCTGCAGTTGTCAGAACAAATACAGATGAGTCCATGTCCACCTCATGTCCTCCCTTAGACCCAACTTCAGACATGGCAGAGGAGTCAGCTGAGCTGTTTGACCACAGTGTCGGCCATCTACTCCAGCCTGATGCTCAGTCCTTTATGGAGTCTGATGTTGGGTCTGAGTTTGAGGAGGAGGCAGAGCAAACAAGAGGGGAGAGCAGACGGGCCGCTCCATCTAAGGCCGCACCTGTTGTCTCCCGGGCCAGGCCTGATGCTCAGTCTTTGATGGAGTCAGATGTTGGGTCTGAGTTTGAGGAGGAGGCAGAGCAAACAAGAGGGGAGAGCAGACGGCCCGCTCCATCTAAGGCCGCACCTGTTGTCTCCCGGGCCAGGCCTGATGCTCAGCCTTTGATGGAGTCAGATGTTGGGTCTGAGGTTGAGGAGGAGGCAGAGCAAGCAAGAGGGGAGAGCAGACGGCCCGCTCCATCTAAGGCCGCACCTGTTGTCTCCCAGGCCAGGCCTGATGCTCAGTCTTTGATGGAATCAGATGTTGGGTCTGAGGTTGAGGAGGAGGCAGAGCAAACAAGAGGGGAGAGCAGACGGCCTACTCCATCTAAGGCCGCACCTGTTGTCTCCCGGGCCACTATACACACCTCATCTTGCTGGGCCTTTTTTGAGACATCCCATGCAGATAAAACAGTTGCGATCTGCAAGATTTGTAAGAAGGGTATAAAACGTGGCAAAAATGTCAACCACCTGGGTACAAGCAGCCTAAACAGGCATTTGACAACCCACCACTCGGCCCGTTGGCAGGAGCATTTAAAGAACCCACAAAAGGGCCAAAGATCGGTCAGTCGGCCTCCTAGTTCTCCTCGCGCTCCTCCTCATGCTCCATCTGCTCCACCTGCACATCAGTCTGTTCCTGGCCCTGCTATAGTCACTCGTCACCTGTTGGCAGCCTCCACTGGCAGGGATGATGATATAGCAGGCAGTGTCGCATCTACCTCCAGCACACCACCAGCTGTAACATCTAGACGCCAAATTTCAATTCCACACATGCTGGAACGAAAAAAAATGTACACTCCCCGCCACCCACATGCCCAGCGTCTAAACAGTAGTTTGGCTAAACTACTGGCTCTGCAACTATTACCATTTAACCTGGTAGAGTCTGCTCCCTTCCGTGACTTCGCAAAATGTGCAGTTCCACAGTGGCAGGTGCCAAGTCGGCATTACTTTTCCCGTAAGGCCCTGCCATCCCTATACCAACATGTGGAAGGCAATGCAGTTTCGTCCCTGGCCAAGTCAGTCAGCCGTAAGATACACTTGACGGCTGACACTTGGTCAAGCAAACATGGGCAGGGACGGTACATTTCTGTCACTGCTCACTGGGTGACACTGCTTGCCAGCGGAAGGGATTGTAGCCAGGGCTCGGTGCTGCAGCCAGTGTTGCCCCCACGTCTGCAAACAGCTGGTGGTGTCGCTGATCCGGGTAGATCGATCACTTCTACCCCCTCCTGCTCCTCCTCCTCTACCTCCTCCATGCCCTCCTCTGCAGAATGGTCCTTTGAATATGATGAGGTACCACGTAAACGTTCAAAGGGCTATTCTATGTCTCAGGCCAAAAGGTGTCACGCAGTGCTGCAGCTTGTGTGTCTAGGGGACAGGCACCACACTGCCCCTCAGATTCTTGGGGCTCTGCAGGCACAGGCCCAGAGGTGGTTGACAACACGCCAGCTGCAGCCAGGGATGGTGGTTACTGATAATGGGTCAAACCTCCTGGCCGCCCTTCGTCAGGGAAAGTTAACCCATGTGCCATGCCTGGCGCATGTCATGAATCTCGTGGTACAGCGGTTTTTGAACTCGTACCCGGGAATGCAGGATGTGCTAAGGATGGCAAGAAGGGTGTGCAGTCACTTCAGGCGGTCGTACAGTGCCACTGCACGTTTGGCCGAAGTGCAGCGCGAGTTTCACCTGCCGGTACACCGCTTCATCTGTGACATGCCCACCCGCTGGAACTCCACCTTGGCTATGCTGCAGCGCCTGTACACGCAGCAGAGGGCCCTCAATGAATACCTATGCGAGTACGGCACCAGCACTGGCTCTGCGCGCCTGGGCTTCTTTTCACCACGGCAGTGGCTTTTGATTAAGGATGCATGCGCTGTCCTCTCTCCATTTGAGGAGGCCACAAGGATGGTCAGCCGGGACAGCGCATGCATCAGTGACACCCTACCGGTACTGTTTTTGTTGGAGCACACTCTGCGTGGCATTATGGACATGGCACTGGAGGCAGAGCAGCAGGAGGAAGAGGAGGACTTCCTTGCCTCTCAAGGCCCCCTTTATCCTGAGAATCCTGACCCCATTATGCCTAGCTCCCAGAGGCCCGAGCAGGATCCAGGGGTGGAAGAGGAGGAGGAGGACGATTCTGCGGGAACTTTTGCAGGGTTTGAGGAGGAGGAGGAGGAAGACATGCAGCAATCTGCAAGGCCTAGTTTGACTCCCTCGGGACACTTTGGAGTAGTACGTGGCTGGGAGGAGGAGGAGCCCGTTGAAGATAATGTCGTTATGAGTGACCCCGAGGATTCAGCTTCTCAGGCCTTCGCTAATTTGCGACGCATGGGAAACATCATGCTTCAGAGCCTGCGAAAGGACCCCAGAATCAAGGCCATTAAAGAGACTAACCACTATTGGTTGGCCACCCTACTTGACCCCCGGTACAAGTGTAAAGTCTCAGAGCTTTTCCCATCCACCCAGAGAGTCCACAGGATCAAATCCCTTGAGGACAGTCTCAAGAGGAATCTGGTGAACATGTTCCCCGACTCCCGTAGGGTGCAGGGGCGGGGACAACCTACCACGGATTCTACTGGTGGTCACGAGAGGAGCGTTGGAGAAGGCGTGCGGTTGACGGATGCCTTTCGGTCTTTTTTTAGTCCTCACCGCCCAGGCCTCTCAGCTGCCACATCGCATCGACAGCGTCTGCATCACATGGTGGACGATTACGTGAGGGCACAAAGTGACACAGAGGGCTTTTCATGTGACGAATCCGATCCACTGGCATACTGGGTCTTAAAATTAGACCACTGGCCAGAACTGGCCCAGTATGCCATGGAGTTGTTGGCCTGCCCTGCTTCCAGTGTCCTATCGGAACGGGCATTCAGCGCAGCAGGAGGATTCGTCACAGACCATCGAACGAGACTCTCCACCGACTCAGTCGACCGTTTGACATTCATTAAGATGAAGCAGTCGTGGATATCAAGCTTTGATGCACCTGATGCAGACCTTGTAGACTAGGCTATCGTTGTGATGTGGCAGTTGAGCCTCAGTTTAAGCCTGGACCATAGTGCCACCCTCAAACCCTTCTCTCATTCTCTTTACGTTCACAGAACCTCATTTTGGTTATAACAAAAACTACAATGTTTGCGCACCTGTTCCACAGGTGCACACCTTTACAATTTTTGGGCCTCCTTCAACACCAGATCTTTGGGGTTAAGGTGGGGAGGCTATGCTAAACAAAAACTACAATGTTTGCGCACCTGTTCCACAGGGGCACACCTTTACAATTTTTGGGCCTCCTTCAACACCAGCTCTTTGGGGTTAAGGTGGGGAGGCTATGCTAAAACAAAAACTACAATGTTTGTGCACCTGTTCCACAAGTGCACACCTTTACAATTTTTGGGCCTCCTTCAACACCAGCTCTTTGGGGTTAAGGTGGGGAAGCTATGCTAAAACAAAAACTACAATGTTTGCGCACCTGTTCCACAGGTGCACACCTTTACAATTTTTGGGCCTCCTTCAACACCAGCTCTTTGGGGTTAAGGTGGGGAGGCTATGCTAAAACAAAAACTACAATGTTTGCGCACCTGTTCCACAGGTGCACACCTTTACAATTTTTGGGCCTCCTTCAACACCAGCTCTTTGGGGTTAAGGTGGGGAGGCTATGCTAAAACAAAAACTACAATGTTTGCGCACCTGTTCCACAGGGGCACGCCTTTACAATTTTTGGGCCTCCTTCAACACCAGCTCTTTGGGGTTAAGGTGGGGAGGCTATGCTAAAACAAAAACTACAATGTTTGCGCACCTGTTCCACAGGTGCACACCTTTACAATTTTTGGGCCTCCTTCAACACCAGCTCTTTGGGGTTAAGGTGGGGAGGCTATGCTAAAACAAAAACTACAATGTTTGCGCACCTGTTCCACAGGGGCACACCTTTACAATTTTTGGGCCTCCTTCAACACCAGCTCTTTGGGGTTAAGGTGGGGAGGCTATGCTAAAACAAAAACTACAATGTTTGCGCACCTGTTCCACAGGGGCACACCTTTACAATTTTTGGGCCTCCTTCAACACCAGCTCTTTGGGGTTAAGGTGGGGAGGCTATGCTAAAACAAAAACTACAATGATTGCGCACCTGTTCCACAGGTGCACACCTTTACAATTTTTGGGCCTCCTTCAACACCAGCTCTTTGGGGTTAAGGTGGGGAGGCTATGCTAAACAAAAACTACCATGTTTGCGAACCTGTTCCACAGGTGCACACCTTTACAATTTTTGGGCCTCCTTCAAAGCCAGCTCTTTGGGGTTATGGTGGGGAGGCTCTGCCAACACCAAAACTACCATGTTTGCGCACCTGTTCCACATGTGCACACCTTCATAATTTTTACGCCTTCTTCAACACCAGCTCTTTGGGCTTACAGTGGTATGGCTCCGCCAACACCCAAACAACAATTTTTGCGCACCTGTCACACAGATGCATATCATTGTAATTTTTTTCCTTACAAAGGCAATTATTGCCTTCATTAAAAAGCACTTTCATAGGGATATGGTGTCAAGGCATCGTCCGCACCACCAAATGCCCAATTTTTAAGCATCCTTTACTTCTATTCAAAGTCAAGAGACAACAGTATTCATCCAAAACATCTCTAATCTTGTTCACTGTGCACTACATTGTGGCCCCTACCCCTAACCCTCAATGTATCCGTGCATATATGTCTGTTTCTTGTGAGAATTCAAGTTAAAGTGCACCAAACACCATTTTACATGAAATAAAGTGCAATTACATACATCTTTGGACTTCTTGAAACATTTGGTAATAATAGCCCCATTGTGGAAATACACCCGTTAATTATATGCACATTTAAAGAGACAGCACCTTTTTCCAAAAAAAACTCTAATCTTGTTCCCAGTGCACTGCATTATGTCCCCATCATACACATTGGCTGAGCCGTTGATTAGGAGCAAAAGAAAGGTGCGGTTAAGCAAAAAAGTAATTTTTGAAGGTTTGGTATGCTGTAATTCTGGTTCTGGACACGCTACAGAGCTGAAACTTCACAGATACACCTTTTAGACCCCCCAGACACTAAATCCAAAGAAATCTCTTTTTTTTTTTTTTAATTTTTTCAATAATCGTCTCTCTATCAAAAACGACAATTTTTAAGAACTTTTTTTTGTGTGATTAATAGTCCCTGGGGCATGACCCAGAACCCTAGGCACTTTTTAGGGGCATTTATTGGGTTTTAGGGCTTAAAAATTGTGTTTTTTGATTCCAGAAGTTCGGGTCCCATTGATTTCAATGGGGTTCTGAAATCCGAACCGAACTTTCGGGAAGTTCGGGTGTTCTGGTCGAACCGAACTTTTCAAAAGTTCGATCATCCCTAGTGCTCACCATATAATAGCCTGTCTCTCATCTATATATCCTCATATATTCTATCCCTCCCCTAAACATCTATTAATATATATGGTATATAACAGGCTGTACACGGTGATGAAGTCCTGAGAGTTGGATATGTTTGTTCAACAGATTCTCTACAAGGCTACTGAGTGTAATAATTCTGCAGCTGAAAATCCATCCACTAACAAAAACGCATGAACGTTACAGTTATCTCCTTTCAAGTACTTCTGCTCTCTATCTTCCTCATCACTTCCTCCCATGCTCACCTCCGAGATCTCCCCATGGCCCCGCCTATCCTATGAAAGTCCCTACCATAATCTATATGGCTTTTTCTCACTCTGAATGCCTCAGGCAATCCCAGAAATCTCATCTTTCAGGGAAGCCTATCCAGCCACGACTTAATATCTGAGCTTTTTCTTTCTCCAGCAACTCATCAACAGTACAAAAACTGCTACTTATTAGGATGTCTGGATCCCACCTAAAGATCAAAAGATCTGACGCTAAGGTGAATGCCTGCAAAGGTAAAGTTCAGTCTGAAACTGTATCTGGACCACATCTTGAGGTCATCCCTACTATTTAGTGGCAACCATTATTCAGATGAGTTGATTTGCTTCAACTTCGGTAGTTTCTCAGGCAAGGTCCTTAAGCAAAGTTCTCAAGCAAAGTCTTCAAAGTAAGTCATCAAAATCAGTCTTCAAAATCAGTCGTCAAAATCAGTCGTCAAAATCAGTCATCAAAATGATTCTCCAAAGAGGGCTCTGTGGCGCAATGGATAGTGCATTGGACTTCTAGCTGGTGTAGTAATTCAAAGGTTGTGGGTTCAAGTCCCACCAGAGTCGGTTTTATATCATCCCAATTCATTGTGACGTAGCTATAAAGTAATAGATTCCATTCATAAAGGAGCTGTAGAGAACTCAATTTGCCACATAACTTAATAATAGTGCTTCATGGCAATTGTCACTCTTCAGAGTTGACCAATCATATCAACAAAATTGAAGGTACCCTGTGAAATTCAGAACAAAGAGGGGGGTTGCTTAGCTAAACTGCATGCTATTGTTCTATTCCCTTATACCAGTTGCAAGTTGGAATTCTTCACTGTGTCCTCTCTTTTAAGCCCCACAACCATTTACTGTCCAAATATTGCTGCCTTCACCTCATTAACATTTCCAAAGTAACCATCATTTTCACCAATTACATCACCAAACTTCTACTTCATTCCCTTCATATCTGTTGCCTTGAATATTGCAACTCCATAATAATTAGCCTGCCTTTAAAAAGACCCTTCTAGCCTATCATATATGCTTCTTCCAGACTTATCCCCCTACCAACTGTTTACGAGCAGAGGTGTCAGCCACCCCCTCTCTTCCAGTCCCTCCCTTCTTCTGTTCACCCAACAAATCAAATTCAAAATCTTTACACCATAAAAGACCATACACAAGTGTGCCCTAAGCTACATCATCAACGTTATTTGAAAATATCCAGCAAACCACTGTGTTATCTCCTTTCAAGTACTTCTGCTCTCTATCTTCCTGATCACTTCCTCCCATGCTCACCTCCGAGATCTCCCCATGGCCCCGCCTATCCTATGAAAGTCCCTACCATAATCTATATGGCTTTTTCTCACTCTGAATGCCTCAGGCAATCCCGGAAATCTCATCTTTCAGGGAAGCCTATCCAGCCACGACTTAATATCTGAGCTTTTTCTTTCTCCAGCAACTCATCAACAGTAAAAAAACTCCTACTTATTAGGATGTCTGGCTCCCACCTAAAGATCAAAAGATCTGACGCTAAGGTGAATGCCTGCAAAGGTAAAGTTCAGTCTGAAACTGTATCTGGACCACATCTTGAGGTCATCCCTACTATTTAGTGGCAACCATTATTCAGATGAGTTGATTTGCTTCAACTTCGGTAGTTTCTCAGGCAAGGTCCTTAAGCAAAGTTCTCAAGCAAAGTCTTCAAAGTAAGTAAGTCTTCAAAGTAAGTCATCAAAATCAGTCGTCAAAATCAGTTGTCAAAATCAGTCTCCAAAGAGGGCTCTGTGGCGCAATGGATAGCGCATTGCACTTCTAGCTGGTGTAGTAATTCAAAGGTTGTGGGTTCGAGTCCCACCAGAGTCGCTTTTATATCGTCCCAGTTCATTGTGACGTAGCTATAAAGTAATAGATTCCATTCATAAGAGAGCTGTAGAGAACTCAATTTGCCACATAAGTTAATAATAGTGCATCATGGCTCTTGTCACTCTTCAGAGTTGACCAATCATATCAACAAAATTGAAGGTACCCTGTGAAATTCAGAACAAAGAGGGGGGTTGCTTAGCTAAACTGCATGCTATTGTTCTATTCCCTTATACCAGTTGCAAGGTGGAATTCTTCACTGTGTCCTCTCTTTTAAGCCCCACAACCATTTACTGTACAAATATTGCTGCCTTCACCTCATTAACATTTCCAAAGTAACCATGATTTTCACCAATTACATCACCAAACTTCTACTTCATTCCCTTCATATCTGTTGCCTTGAATATTGCAACTCCATAATAATTAGCCTGCCTTTAAAAAGACCCTTCTAGCCTATCATATATGCTTCTTCCAGACTTATCCCCCTACCAACTGTTTACGAGCAGAGGTGTCAGCCACCCCCTCTCTTCCAGTCCCTCCCTTCTTCTGTTCACCCAACAAATCAAATTCAAAATCTTTACACCATAAAAGACCATACACAAGTGTGCCCTAAGCTACATCATCAACGTTATTTGAAAATATCCAGCAAACCACTGTGTTATCTCCTTTCAAGTACTTCTGCTCTCTATCTTCCTGATCACTTCCTCCCATGCTCACCTCCGAGATCTCCCCATGGCCCCGCCTATCCTATGAAAGTCCCTACCATAATCTATATGGCTTTTTCTCACTCTGAATGCCTCAGGCAATCCCGGAAATCTCATCTTTCAGGGAAGCCTATCAAGCCACGACTTAATATCTGAGCTTTTTCTTTCTCCAGCAACTCATCAACAGTACAAAAACTGCTACTTATTAGGATGTCTGGCTCCCACCTAAAGATCAAAAGATCTGGCGCTAAGGTGAATGCCTGCAAAGGTAAAGTTCAGTCTGAAACTGTATCTGGACCACATCTTGAGCTCATCCCTACTATTTAGTGGCAACCATTATTTAGATGAGTTGATTTGCTTCAACTTCGGTAGTTTCTCAGGCAAGGTCCTTAAGCAAAGTTCTCAAGCAAAGTCTTCAAAGTAAGTAAAGCCCCGTACACACGTACCGATCGTCGGCATACAAATGTTCGTCTTTTCTCCCCGGGATGTCGGTGTCTGTTGAAAAGTGCAAAGACAGCACAAGGACAGCACAAGAATTTTGTCTGCAGACTTCAGCTGACTGCAGAAGTGATGTCATGTAATGGTTAACTTTCCCTGTGTTTTTAATTTTCTGAGCATGCCCAGTCTTGCAAATCTGCGGTCTGTCGGCCGAATTCTGTACTGACAGGCGAACAATCGTCCGTTCTGGTGTCCGCAGACAAAAATTTTCATGTTTGCAAGAAAGACTTTTGTCCGCGGATTGTGCGCAGACATCTGTCGGAGGCACCATACTAACACGCGTACAATCGGCAGATCTTTCGTCCGCCGACGTTTGTATGCCGACGATCGGTACGTGTGTACGGGCCTTAAGTCTTCAAAGTAAGTCATCAAAATCAGTCATCAAAATCAGTCTTCAAAATCAGTCTTCAAAATCAGTCGTCAATATCAGTCGTCAAAATCAGTCATCAAAATCAGTCATCAAAATCAGTCATCAAAATCAGTCTCCAAAGAGGGCTCTGTGGCGCAATGGATAGCGCATTGGACTTCTAGCTGGTGTAGTAATTCAAAGGTTGTGGGTTCGAGTCCCACCAGAGTCGCTTTTATATCGTCCCAGTTCATTGTGACGTAGCTATAAAGTAATAGATTCCATTCATAAGAGAGCTGTAGAGAACTCAATTTGCCACATAAGTTAATAATAGTGCTTCATGGCTCTTGTCACTCTTCAGAGTTGACCAATCATATCAACAAAATTGAAGGTACCCTGTGAAATTCAGAACAAAGAGGGGGGTTGCTTAGCTAAACTGCATGCTATTGTTCCATTCCCTTATACCAGTTGCAAGGTGGAATTCTTCACTGTGTCCTCTCTTTTAAGCCCCACAACCATTTACTGTCCAAATTTTGCTGCCTTCACCTCATTAACATTTCCAAAGTGACCATGATTTTCACCAATTACATCACCAAACTTCTACTTCATTCCCTTCATATCTGTTGCCTTGAATATTGCAACTCCGTAATAATTAGCCTGCCTTTAAAAAGACCCTTCTAGCCTATCATATATGCTGCTTCCAGACTTATCCCCCTACCAACTGTTTACGAGCAGAGTTGTAAGCCACCCTCTCTCTTCCAGTCCCTCCCTTCTTCTGTTCACCCAACAAATAAAATTCAAAATACTTACACCATAATAGACCATACACAAGTGTGCCCTAAGCTACATCATCAACGTTATTTGAAAATATCCAGCAAACCACTGTGTTATCTCCTTTCAAGTACTTCTGCTCTCTATCTTCCTTATCACTTCCTCCCATGCTCACCTCCGAGATCTCCCCATGGCCCCGCCTATCCTATGAAAGTCCCTATCATAATCTATATGGCTTTTTCTCACTCTGAATGCCTCAGGCAATCCCGGAAATCTCATCTTTCAGGGAAGCCTATCCAGCCACGACTTAATATCTGAGCTTTTTCTTTCTCCAGCAACTCATCAACAGTACAAAAACTGCTACTTATTAGGATGTCTGGCTCCCAGCTAAAGATCAAAAGATCTGACGCTAAGGTGAATGCCTGCAAAGGTAAAGTTCAGTCTGAAACTGTATCTGGACCACATCTTGAGCTCATCCCTACTATTTAGTGGCAACCATTATTCAGATGAGTTTATTTGCTTCAACTTCGGCAGTTTCTCAGGCAAGGTCCATAAGTAAAGTTCTCAAGCAAAGTCTTCAAAGTAAGTAAGTCTTCAAAGTAAGTCATCAAAATCAGTCGTCAAAATCAGTCGTCAAAATCAGTCTCCAAAGAGGGCTCTGTGGCGCAATGGATAGCGCATTGAACTTCTAGCTGGTGTAGTAATTCAAAGGTTGTGGGTTCGAGTCCCACCAGAGTTGGTTTTATATCGTCCCAGTTCATTGGGACGTAGCTATAAAGTAATAGATTCCATTCATAAGAGAGCTGTAGAGAACTCAATTTGCCACATAAGTTAATAATAGTGCTTCATGGCTCTTGTCACTCTTCAGAGTTGACCAATCATATCAACAAAATTGAAGGTACCCTGTGAAATTCAGAACAAAGAGGGGGGTTGCTTAGCTAAACTGCATGCTATTGTTCCATTCCCTTATACCAGTTGCAAGGTGGATTTTTTCACTGTGTCCTCTCTTTTAAGCCCCACAACCATTTACTGTCCAAATATTGCTGCCTTCACCTCATTAACATTTCCAAAGTAACCATGATTTTCACCAATTACATCACCAAACTTCTACTTCATTCCCTTCATATCTGTTGCCTTGAATATTGCAACTCCGTAATAATTAGCCTGCCTTTAAAAAGACCCTTCTAGCCTATCATATATGCTGCTTCCAGACTTATCCCCCTACCAACTGTTTACGAGCAGAGTTGTAAGCCACCCCCTCTCTTCCAGTCCCTTCCTTCTTCTGTTCACCCAACAAATAAAATTCAAAATACTTACACCATAATAGACCATACACAAGTGTGCCCTAAGCTACATCATCAACGTTATTTGAAAATATCCAGCAAACCACTGTGTTATCTCCTTTCAAGTACTTCTGCTCTCTATCTTCCTGATCACTTCCTCCCATGCTCACCTCCGAGATCTCCCCATGGCCCCGCCTATCCTATGAAATTCCATATCATAATCTATATGGCTTTTTCTCACTCTGAATGCCTCAGGCAATCCCGGAAATCTCATCTTTCAGGGAAGCCTATCCAGCCACGACTTAATATCTGAGCTTTTTCTTTCTCCAGCAACTCATTAACAGTACAAAAACTGCTACTTATTAGGATGTCTGGCTCCCACCTAAAGATCAAAAGATCTGGCGCTAAGGTGAATGCCTGCAAAGGTAAAGTTCAGTCTGAAACTGTATCTGGACCACATCTTGAGCTCATCCCTACTATTTAGTGGCAACCATTATTTAGATGAGTTGATTTGCTTCAACTTCGGTAGTTTCTCAGGTAAGGTCCTTAAGCAAAGTTCTCAAGCAAAGTCTTCAAAGTAAGTAAGTCTTCAAAGTAAGTCATCAAAATCAGTCATCAAAATCAGTCTTTAAAATCAGTCTTCAAAATCAGTCGTCAATATCAGTCGTCAAAATCAGTCATCAAAATCAGTCATCAAAATCAGTCATCAAAATCAGTCATCAAAATCAGTCTCCAAAGAGGGCTCTGTGGCGCAATGGATAGCGCATTGGACTTCTAGCTGGCATAGTAATTCAAAGGTTGTGGGTTTGAGTCCCACCAGAGTCGGTTTTATATCGTGCCAGTTCATTGTGACGTAGTTATAAAGTAATAGATTCCATTCATAAGGGAGCTGTAGAGAACTCAATTTGCCACATAAGTTAATAATAGTGCTTCATGGCTCTTGTCACTCTTCAGAGTTGACCAATCATATCAACAAAATTGAAGGTACCCTGTGAAATTCAGAACAAAGAGGGGGGTTGCTTAGCTAAACTGCATGCTATTGTTCCATTCCCTTATACCAGTTGCAAGGTGGATTTTTTCACTGTGTCCTCTCTTTTAAGCCCCACAACCATTTACTGTCCAAATATTGCTGCCTTCACCTCATTAACATTTCCAAAGTAACCATGATTTTCACCAATTACATCACCAAACTTCTACTTCATTCCCTTCATATCTGTTGCCTTGAATATTGCAACTCCGTAATAATTAGCCTGCCTTTAAAAAGACCCTTCTAGCCTATCATATATGCTGCTTCCAGACTTATCCCCCTACCAACTGTTTACGAGCAGAGTTGTAAGCCACCCCCTCTCTTCCAGTCCCTCCCTTCTTCTGTTCACCCAACAAATAAAATTCAAAATACTTACACCATAATAGACCATACACAAGTGTGCCCTAAGCTACATCATCAACGTTATTTGAAAATATCCAGCAAACCACTGTGTTATCTCCTTTCAAGTACTTCTGCTCTCTATCTTCCTGATCACTTCCTCCCATGCTCACCTCCGAGATCTCCCCATGGCCCCGCCTATCCTATGAAAGTCCCTATCATAATCTATATGGCTTTTTCTCACTCTGAATGCCTCAGGCAATCCCGGAAATCTCATCTTTCAGGGAAGCCTATCCAGCCACGAATTAATATCTGAGCTTTTTCTTTCTCCAGCAACTCATCAACAGTACAAAAACTGCTACTTATTAGGATGTCTGGCTCCCACCTAAAGATCAAAAGATCTGACGCTAAGGTGAATGCCTGCAAAGGTAAAGTTCAGTCTGAAACTGTATCTGGACCACATCTTGAGCTCATCCCTACTATTTAGTGGCAACCATTATTCAGATGAGTTTATTTGCTTCAACTTCGGCAGTTTCTCAGGCAAGGTCCTTAAGTAAAGTTCTCAAGCAAAGTCTTCAAAGTAAGTAAGTCTTCAAAGTAAGTCGTCAAAATCAGTCGTCAAAATCAGTCTCCAAAGAGGGCTCTGTGGCGCAATGGATAGCGCATTGGACTTCTAGCTGGCATAGTAATTCAAAGGTTGTGGGTTCGAGTCCCACCAGAGTCGGTTTTATATCGTGCCAGTTCATTGTGACGTAGTTATAAAGTAATAGATTCCATTCATAAGGGAGCTGTAGAGAACTCAATTTGCCACATAAGTTAATAATAGTGCTTCATGGCTCTTGTCACTCTTCAGAGTTGACCAATCATATCAACAAAATTGAAGGTACCCTGTGAAATTCAGAACAAAGAGGGGGGTTGCTTAGCTAAACTGCATGCTATTGTTCCATTCCCTTATACCAGTTGCAAGGTGGATTTTTTCACTGTGTCCTCTCTTTTAAGCCCCACAACCATTTACTGTCCAAATATTGCTGCCTTCACCTCATTAACATTTCCAAAGTAACCATGATTTTCACCAATTACATCACCAAACTTCTACTTCATTCCCTTCATATCTGTTGCCTTGAATATTGCAACTCCGTAATAATTAGCCTGCCTTTAAAAAGACCCTTCTAGCCTATCATATATGCTGCTTCCAGACTTATCCCCCTACCAACTGTTTACGAGCAGAGTTGTAAGCCACCCCCTCTCTTCCAGTCCCTCCCTTCTTCTGTTCACCCAACAAATAAAATTCAAAATACTTACACCATATTAGACCATACACAAGTGTGCCCTAAGCTACATCATCAACGTTATTTGAAAATATCCAGCAAACCACTGTGTTATCTCCTTTCAAGTACTTCTGCTCTCTATCTTCCTGATCACTTCCTCCCATGCTCACCTCCGAGATCTCCCCATGGCCCCGCCTATCCTATGAAAGTCCATATCATAATCTATATGGCTTTTTCTCACTCTGAATGCCTCAGGCAATCCCGGAAATCTCATCTTTCAGGGAAGCCTATCCAGCCACGACTTAATATCTGAGCTTTTTCTTTCTCCAGCAACTCATCAACAGTACAAAAACTGCTACTTATTAGGATGTCTGGCTCCCACCTAAAGATCAAAAGATCTGGCGCTAAGGTGAATGCCTGCAAAGGTAAAGTTCAGTCTGAAACTGTATCTGGACCACATCTTGAGCTCATCCCTACTATTTAGTGGCAACCATTATTTAGATGAGTTGATTTGCTTCAACTTCGGTAGTTTCTCAGGCAAGGTCCTTAAGCAAAGTTCTCAAGCAAAGTCTTCAAAGTAAGTAAGTCTTCAAAGTAAGTCATCAAAATCAGTCATCAAAATCAGTCTTCAAAATCAGTCTTCAAAATCAGTCGTCAATATCAGTCGTCAAAATCAGTCATCAAAATCAGTCATCAAAATCAGTCATCAAAATCAGTCTCCAAAGAGGGCTCTGTGGCGCAATGGATAGCGCATTGGACTTCTAGCTGGTGTAGTAATTCAAAGGTTGTGTGTTCGAGTCCCACCAGATTCGCTTTTATATCGTCCCAGTTCATTGTGACGTAGCTATAAAGTAATAGATTCCATTCATAAGAGAGCTGTAGAGAACTCAATTTGCCACATAAGTTAATAATAGTGCTTCATGGCTCTTGTCACTCTTCAGAGTTGACCAATCATATCAACAAAATTGAAGGTACCCTGTGAATTTCAGAACAAAGAGGGGGGTTGCTTAGCTAAACTGCATGCTATTGTTCTATTCCCTTATACCAGTTGCAAGGTGGAATTCTTCACTGTGTCCTCTCTTTTAAGCCCCACAACCATTTACTGTACAAATATTGCTGCCTTCACCTCATTAACATTTCCAAAGTAACCATCATTTTCACCAATTACATCACCAAACTTCTACTTCATTCCCTTCATATCTGTTGCCTTGAATATTGCAACTCCATAATAATTAGCCTGCCTTTAAAAAGACCCTTCTAGCCTATCATATATTCTTCTTCCAGACTTATCCCCCTACCAACTGTTTACGAGCAGAGGTGTCAGCCACCCCCTCTCTTCCAGTCCCTCCCTTCTTCTGTTCACCCAACAAATCAAATTCAAAATCTTTACACCATAAAAGACCATACACAAGTGTGCCCTAAGCTACATCATCAACGTTATTTGAAAATATCCAGCAAACCACTGTGTTATCTCCTTTCAAGTACTTCTGCTCTCTATCTTCCTGATCACTTCCTCCCATGCTCACCTCCGAGATCTCCCCATGGCCCCGCCTATCCTATGAAAGTCCCTACCATAATCTATATGGCTTTTTCTCACTCTGAATGCCTCAGGCAATCCCGGAAATCTCATCTTTCAGGGAAGCCTATCCAGCCACGACTTAATATCTGAGCTTTTTCTTTCTCCAGCAACTCATCAACAGTACAAAAACTGCTACTTATTAGGATGTCTGGCTCCCACCTAAAGATCAAAAGATCTGACGCTAAGGTGAATGCCTGCAAAGGTAAAGTTCAGTCTGAAACTGTATCTGGACCACATCTTGAGCTCATCCCTACTATTTAGTGGCAACCATTATTTAGATGAGTTGATTTGCTTCAACTTTGGTAGTTTCTCAGGCAAGGTCCTTAAGCAAAGTTCTCAAGCAAAGTCTTCAAAGTAAGTAAGTCTTCAAAGTAAGTCATCAAAATCAGTCATCAAAATCAGTCTTCAAAATCAGTCTTCAAAACCAGTCATCAATATCAGTCTGTAGACAAAAAGTTACCGTGCCAAGTTGGCCCTTACCCCTATTGAGGGTTCAAAAAACAAATTTTGGGACAGAGAAACCACCCTCTATTTCGAAGAGGATGGAAGCATCGGATCAACGTTATTTCGCAAACCGACAGCAGGGAACACAATACTACATAATGATAGCTCTCACCCTAAAACCCTCATCAAAAGTATTCCCTACTCCCAATACCTCAGATTGAGGCGAAATTGTTCTAAAGATATGAATTTTAAAAGGGAGGCAGATAAATTAAAAATAAGACTGTTACAGAGAGGTTATAGTGCAACAACACTGAGGAAAGCATACAACAAAGCCAAAGCTAACACTAGGCATGACCTACTCTTTAAAGGAAAAAATAATAAAAAAACAAATGACAAGGTCAGATTGATCTCCACATACTCTAGGCAGCACAATGAAGTTCGTAGTATCTTACAAAAAAACTGGGAGATCCTGACGAGTGACCCAATCTTGAAAAAATACTTGGACGATTATCCCAACATTACGTATAAAAGAGCCAAATCCATAAGAGATGGTTTAGTTACTAGTCACTATCGGAGACCAACTGAAATGTCACGGAGCAAAGGCCTTTATAAATGCGGGTCATGTGATTTTTGCCCATACATCTTGGAAGGTGAATCCTTTGTGATGCCCAATGGTCATAAGAGATACATCAATCAGACAGTCACCTGCCAAACAAAGGCAGTAGTATATATTATGTTATGCCCATGTGGGGCGTTCTACGTGGGCAAAACAATAAGACCCCTGTGGAAAAGAATCTCAGATCATATTTCGTACATCAATAATGGCCAAATCAACACCCCTATAGGTGGCCATATTGGATTAAAACACAAATATGATTGCAGTATCGTCAAATTTACTGTATTAGATGTTATCCCCGAAGATACAAGGGGAGGTGACATTGACAAAAAAGTTCTGGCACGTGAGGCCAGATGGATATACGATTTAAGAGCGACTGTATACCCAGGTCTGAACGATGTGATTAGTTACAAACCTTTTTTATAGGAGACCTATCGTTTGGAACACCCCCTCCCAAACAATAACAATGGAAAACTGTATCTCCTCTTTCCCCGGCTTTCCCTTATCCCTACAGAACATTCCCCCAATGCACCAGAATGGGTTAATTAAATAATTATATGTGAAATAGGGACGACAATCTAAAAACAGACTATAAAACAATAGAGTCTATTTATTTATCTTTATTTTTATATGTTTTTGCTATTTAAACACAAAATGTTCAAAAAAATGTGATTTTGCTTCTATGCAAAATACAGTATATATGTATATGCTTTGTAATCTTTATATGATAGGTGACTGGAGAGGCGACACGGCTGTGGCGGAGGCTGAATGAGTAAATTCGAGTATACTGTTAAAAGTCTATACCCATAAAGAGGTAAACTACTGAACGAGGATTAGACAGTTATGATATTATCCTATATTTTAATTCCGATGGGTGATTTCCTGCATGATGGTAGTGAGTAGGAATATATCCATGTCTGTGACGCTGACCCACCAGGGGGAGCCCGCCGCAAGAGTGTTATGTCCAAGATCAGATGATATCTGATTACAGAAGGAGATCTGAGAGGGCGGGGACGAGCAAAGCAATGACAGGTCCCTAGTCATCACTTCCGGCGCGGCCTCGTCGCGGCCGGAAGTGACACGATGAGGCAACGCCACAGTCCACCAACGAGTCCGTCTATAATACCAAGGTCGTCACTTCCGGTGCGACTTTGTCGCAGCCGGAAGCGACGCTAGGAGGCAATATTATCACTGATTGGAGCCCCAGTGAGGAAGTGTACTATCCCGGACTCCGGAATGACCGGAAGTGATGTGGCCACATCGCGCCACCACCGACCACAATCACAAACAATTACCATCACTTGTAAAATATGTTTGAGCGCCAAAACGAACAAAGAGGGTGGATCCCCCCCCCTCCTTCCTCCTATATATACTCCGGACAAACACACAACAGGTAGGCAGGTGGTAACACGTACGGTGATACAGAGGTAAGTGACAGGGGCTCCATATTAATAGAAGGGATTATTGGTCATCTGTTTGGACATTTGGAACAAGAACATTATGACTAATTCTACGCTCCTTATCCACATTTTGTAGGGCGTGGACAGCCCAGGACCCTGGGTCCATTTAACTGAAATATATGTTTATATAGGTCCTATTTCCCTGCCTGGAGCACCTTTTAGTTTGAGGAGAGGTAGATATAAGGATACTCCTTCCCTCCCCCTTCCTTTTTTCCCTCCCGTCTCCCCTCCCCCCTTTTCCCCTTTCCCCCCCTGTTTCCTCCCTCCCCCTTTCCTCCCTTTTGTCCCTTTCCCCCCCCCCCTTTCTCCCCCTTTCTTTCCCTGTCTCCCCTCCCTATCTCTCTTTTTTTCTTTTTTCCCCCTCCCTTTTTTCCCCCTTCTCTCCCCCCTCCCCCCTCCCTTCCAATATGTAATATATGTCCTCACAGATCTTGACTCTCTACCATAGTTATAACAATAACCCCTTAGGTACCCCACCCCTCTCTAGGTCAACCCTACTGCCACCTAGGACAAGTAGATTGGGGATATTTTCCCTACAAACTGCATAGAGGTCTCTAAAACCTGGCTCAAACGAGTGCAATAGTGATACTAAGTGAGTATTTATACGCTTTGTTTTAATCTCCTGACATAACTAACAACTAGTCCTTTAGTATCCCCTCTACTTACCCAGATATGACTCTCAGAATATTCCCCATTGTCCAATGATTAACCTCATGGAATGGAGATCTTATGATTGCTATATGTGGCCAATAATACATAATATATATACTCACATTTCTAGATGGAATGTACCTGAGGGTCATTGCATATATGGATAAACAATCCAGGAAGAGGACAATTATCTGCTAAGATTGGAGCTATTTATAGCAGGTTGGTTATAAAATTATGAAATTAAAAAATAGAGATTATATTAAAATCACTGGCGTCAGTATTGCAGACTTGGATGTATACCTATTGGCTCTCTTATTCACAGCCTTGACCTTGATGATACAACTACAATTCAACACATCGGATATATATACAAAAGTGTTTTACGTGACACCTATATAAATTCTGTATGGTAAATATGGAGATATTATCTTCCGAACATTATATGTACCGCCACAGCCCTGCCGCCCACACAAGTCACTGTTAAAAAGGGTCAGTATAAAATTAGAACCAAATATATACAAAGACTAGTTATACATCCTGTATTATCAAATGTATAAATTGTTGTATATTTACTTATATTTATGTTACTCATAGAAACATCGGTCTGTTAGGGTCTCTCAGGCCCTGAGGAAGCCTTAAGCGAAACGCGTCGGCTTGCTGGGGACCTATCGTGACCGAATCCAGCTTGAGACCTACCTTCCACCTATACAGGCTTTGTTTTTTCTGCTTCTAAACCCTTATGGGATATGTTTCTATAATCACAGTGACACTATATTTTAATCATTGTATGTTGTAATTGTTCGTTAATATACATGCATGGTCATCCATGCTTGTTTTTTATACTTTGAGAAACCAATAAAATGTAATTTTGATTTTACTACTGGTTCTATTTTCTGATCCTTCCACTCCCACAGGCCCGTAAAGCCCCGTCTTTCTCTGTCCCAAAATTTGTTTTTTGAACCCTCAATAGGGGTAAGGGCCAACTTGGCACGGTAACTTTTTGTCTACAAATTGTAATCTGGGTGGATAATACACCTTTCTCTCCTCTTTCCTCCGTGTATACATGGGAGTGGTACGATCATATTATAATATTGTTATGTTGTTTAATTAAGTTTTGTGTATTCTGTTAGGCAAAACATTACTTGCATTTAGTATAATAGTAAGGAATATCTAATAGTCCCGACAATTCAAACGTCTAGGTGTTTCACCTACACGCTTGCATATTAGCTGCCCCCCTTGTGTGTATGTAGGTGGAATTCGCCAGTAGGGATATGGCTGAATTTCTGGGGGAAGATTGGGAAGGTTACATGATCAAAATACAACAGGAATGCTCAGATACAACGAATAATGATGTTGAAATAGAGGTGGTTATTCAAAAACTACAGCGTGCACTAGAACGCAGAGCTAGCCTCTTCTGGCACATAAAATATTTTCAGAAATATATTTTGGAAGAATTAAACCCTAAAGGACTACGGATCCAGGTGTTTCCTAACATCTGGCAGATTAGTCCAGAATTTAAAATTCTATGGGAAAGTAATCTAAAAGCTTGTTCACGTAAAATGATGGAACTATTAATAGGATACTATCAAGATGAACAGACAACCATCAATGAGGAAATAAAAGCTATGCAACTAGAATACAAAGATATTTTTGCAAGAGCCACCTTTAAAGAAAAGGAAAAAGAGACGAAGGAACAGTTAGATACATTTACGAAGGAGTTAATTCAAAAAAAAGAACAAAAGTTTTCTAGAGATAAACTAGCCTTCAGGGCAGGGACAGCCTATGCATGGCCACAACATAGAAATAATTTTACAAAAAATTGGAGAGGACAGAGAAATAATAATAGAAGGAGAAATTATAATGACAGTGAATCTGACTCTAATATTTCACAATTCTCTATTTCCTCACGCACTTCGGAACACGCACGACCAAGGAATCGCACTTTAAGGAAGAGATCCAAGGCATCTGAAGAACACGGTGGTGTTGAAAAGAGAAGACTTGTGGAGGACACCACAGTCTCTCATTCTCTCTGTAATCTTGGTGATGGTTCTGTTCACTCTTCTTCTACTATCTCACCTCTACTTCCCCAACCTACACCTATGGAAACAGGTAATATGAAACTTCGTGCAAGAACACAAGGAACAAATGATGGCACCATAGGTACACAACAAGCATTAATAACATCCTACGCAGGAGCTACAAATAACACCAATTTGGGTGCCACACCCAAACACACAAAAAGACAATGACTTGAAAAAGGAACACATTCACAGACACCTGATATAGAATCCACTGCCGAGTCGGCCTTCTCCATTATTAACCTGTCCTCTTATACCCCCACCCAGGACGAACTTGAGGTCCTGCGTCGGGGTCTTAGTTTTTGCCCCGATAGCAACACAACACACTTTGACATTGTCAAGGATGTACAGTTGTTCGCTAGAAAATTAACTTATCGTTATATTTTTGATAAAGAAAGACAGCAACTTAAAAAAGACAAAGAATTATCGGATCTATGGAAAGATTTCTCAGTTAAAGATTTTAGAGCATTAAAGGATCTTATCCAACTACTAGACGAGAATGATCCCTCCATTCCTTCAGAAACAGAGGGAACTACAGTCGAAATAGAGTATGACGATATAGAGATAGAAGGGATACAAACATCTACTTATCAACATATGGACATGATCCAGACCCCTTCAATAAAGAAAAAATCTAATAGGTTTCCCCCTTTACAGACCAACTCAAACATATTAGCCTTCGTGAATAAGACCACAGCAGACATCAATCGTTTAAAAATTCGCAATTTTGGGAGAGATAATCTAAATGAGCATCTCCAACAAGCTCTTGAGTCACTCAGAAAAAACCCCCAGATTATAATAAAGCCCTCCGACAAGGGGGGCAATATTGTAATTATGGATCATTTACAATATCGCAATATGTGCTGGGACATCCTGAAAAATAGGGAGTGGTACAGGCCCATCAATGAAGAAAAGATGCTGTCTGCCCAAAACAAATATGGAGTACTGATTTGTGAAGCATATAACAATGGCGTAATTAACAAGGACACACACGAAGCAATAAAAATTAACTCACCTCGAGTGCCCACATTTTATGCATTGCCAAAAACACATAAAAATCAGCTAAATCCTCCAGGACGCCCAATAATATCGGGAATTGGGTCCTATACGGAACCCTTGAGTAAAATAGTGGATCAGTACCTCAAACCCCATGTAACTAGTTTGCCTTCTTTTATCCAGGATACACCAGACTTGTTAAGGGTGTTATATGATCAGGTAATGCCCCCAGGATGTATCATGATTGCGTTGGATATCGAGGCTCTGTATTCCTCGATTCCACATGCACTCGGTCTACAGACAATTCAAAAGTTCTTAAATGAACGGGGTCCCCAAGCAAAAAGGTACAATCAATTCATTCTGGATGGGTTGGCACATATTTTGGAAAACAATGTTTTCACTTTTGACGGTTCCCATTTCATCCAGGTGCAGGGCGTGGCTATGGGCACATGTTGTGCCCCGGCCTACGCCAACCTGCACCTGGGTGGATGGGAACGAAACATTTTCAGTGATGAGGCCCTCTCTATGTACCTGAGCCATGTAGTTACATGGCTCAGGTACATAGATGATGTCCTCATCATTTGGGATGGGGAGCTCGAACTATTTGAAAACTTTTTTGAAAGGTTGCAAATTAACTCCTTTAATCTAAAATTCACTATGTCCTGGAGCAGACAGCAAATTGACTTCCTTGATACCACCCTCTATTTCGAAGAGGATGGAAGCATCGGATCAACGTTATTTCGCAAACCGACAGCAGGGAACACAATACTACATAATGATAGCTCTCACCCTAAAACCCTCATCAAAAGTATTCCCTACTCCCAATACCTCAGATTGAGGCAAAATTGTTCTAAAGATATGAATTTTAAAAGGGAGGCAGATAAATTAAAAATAAGACTGTTACAGAGAGGTTATAGTGCAACAACACTGAGGAAAGCATACAACAAAGCCAAAGCTAACACTAGGCATGACCTACTCTTTAAAGGAAAAAATAATAAAAAAACAAATGACAAGGTCAGATTGATCTCCACATACTCTAGGCAGCACAATGAAGTTCGTAGTATCTTACAAAAAAACTGGGAGATCCTGACGAGTGACCCAATCTTGAAAAAATACTTGGACGATTATCCCAACATTACGTATAAAAGAGCCAAATCCATAAGAGATGGTTTAGTTACTAGTCACTATCAGAGACCAACTGAAATGTCACGGAGCAAAGGCCTTTATAAATGCGGGTCATGTGATTTTTGCCCATACATCTTGGAAGGTGAATCCTTTGTGATGCCCAATGGTCATAAGAGATACATCAATCAGACAGTCACCTGCCAAACAAAGGCAGTAGTATATATTATGTTATGCCCATGTGGGGCGTTCTACGTGGGCAAAACAATAAGACCCCTGTGGAAAAGAATCTCAGATCATATTTCGTACATCAATAATGGCCAAATCAACACCCCTATAGGTGGCCATATTGGATTAAAACACAAATATGATTGCAGTATCGTCAAATTTACTGTATTAGATGTTATCCCCGAAGATACAAGGGGAGGTGACATTGACAAAAAAGTTCTGGCACGTGAGGCCAGATGGATATACGATTTAAGAGCGACTGTATACCCAGGTCTGAACGATGTGATTAGTTACAAACCTTTTTTATAGGAGACCTATCGTTTGGAACACCCCCTCCCAAACAATAACAATGGAAAACTGTATCTCCTCTTTCCCCGGCTTTCCCTTATCCCTACAGAACATTCCCCCAATGCACCAGAATGGGTTAATTAAATAATTATATGTGAAATAGGGACGACAATCTAAAAACAGACTATAAAACAATAGAGTCTATTTATTTATCTTTATTTTTATATGTTTTTGCTATTTAAACACAAAATGTTCAAAAAAATGTGATTTTGCTTCTATGCAAAATACAGTATATATGTATATGCTTTGTAATCTTTATATGATAGGTGACTGGAGAGGCGACACGGCTGTGGCGGAGGCTGAATGAGTAAATTCGAGTATACTGTTAAAAGTCTATACCCATAAAGAGGTAAACTACTGAACGAGGATTAGACAGTTATGATATTATCCTATATTTTAATTCCGATGGGTGATTTCCTGCATGATGGTAGTGAGTAGGAATATATCCATGTCTGTGACGCTGACCCACCAGGGGGAGCCCGCCGCAAGAGTGTTATGTCCAAGATCAGATGATATCTGATTACAGAAGGAGATCTGAGAGGGCGGGGACGAGCAAAGCAATGACAGGTCCCTAGTCATCACTTCCGGCGCGGCCTCGTCGCGGCCGGAAGTGACACGATGAGGCAACGCCACAGTCCACCAACGAGTCCGTCTATAATACCAAGGTCGTCACTTCCGGTGCGACTTTGTCGCAGCCGGAAGCGACGCTAGGAGGCAATATTATCACTGATTGGAGCCCCAGTGAGGAAGTGTACTATCCCGGACTCCGGAATGACCGGAAGTGATGTGGCCACATCGCGCCACCACCGACCACAATCACAAACAATTACCATCACTTGTAAAATATGTTTGAGCGCCAAAACGAACAAAGAGGGTGGATCCCCCCCCCTCCTTCCTCCTATATATACTCCGGACAAACACACAACAGGTAGGCAGGTGGTAACACGTACGGTGATACAGAGGTAAGTGACAGGGGCTCCATATTAATAGAAGGGATTATTGGTCATCTGTTTGGACATTTGGAACAAGAACATTATGACTAATTCTACGCTCCTTATCCACATTTTGTAGGGCGTGGACAGCCCAGGACCCTGGGTCCATTTAACTGAAATATATGTTTATATAGGTCCTATTTCCCTGCCTGGAGCACCTTTTAGTTTGAGGAGAGGTAGGTATAAGGATACTCCTTCCCTCCCCCTTCCTTTTTTCCCTCCCGTCTCCCCTCCCCCCTTTTCCCCTTTCCCCCCCTGTTTCCTCCCTCCCCCTTTCCTCCCTTTTGTCCTTCCCCCCCCCCTTTCTCCCCCTTTCTTTCCCTGTCTCCCCTCCCTATCTCTCTTTTTTTCTTTTTTCCCCCTCCCTTTTTTCCCCCTTCTCTCCCCCCTCCCCCCTCCCTTCCAATATGTAATATATGTCCTCACAGATCTTGACTCTCTACCATAGTTATAACAATAACCCCTTAGGTACCCCACCCCTCTCTAGGTCAACCCTACTGCCACCTAGGACAAGTAGATTGGGGATATTTTCCCTACAAACTGCATAGAGGTCTCTAAAACCTGGCTCAAACGAGTGCAATAGTGATACTAAGTGAGTATTTATACGCTTTGTTTTAATCTCCTGACATAACTAACAACTAGTCCTTTAGTATCCCCTCTACTTACCCAGATATGACTCTCAGAATATTCCCCATTGTCCAATGATTAACCTCATGGAATGGAGATCTTATGATTGCTATATGTGGCCAATAATACATAATATATATACTCACATTTCTAGATGGAATGTACCTGAGGGTCATTGCATATATGGATAAACAATCCAGGAAGAGGACAATTATCTGCTAAGATTGGAGCTATTTATAGCAGGTTGGTTATAAAATTATGAAATTAAAAAATAGAGATTATATTAAAATCACTGGCGTCAGTATTGCAGACTTGGATGTATACCTATTGGCTCTCTTATTCACAGCCTTGACCTTGATGATACAACTACAATTCAACACATCGGATATATATACAAAAGTGTTTTACGTGACACCTATATAAATTCTGTATGGTAAATATGGAGATATTATCTTCCGAACATTATATGTACCGCCACAGCCCTGCCGCCCACACAAGTCACTGTTAAAAAGGGTCAGTATAAAATTAGAACCAAATATATACAAAGACTAGTTATACATCCTGTATTATCAAATGTATAAATTGTTGTATATTTACTTATATTTATGTTACTCATAGAAACATCGGTCTGTTAGGGTCTCTCAGGCCCTGAGGAAGCCTTAAGCGAAACGCGTCGGCTTGCTGGGGACCTATCGTGACCGAATCCAGCTTGAGACCTACCTTCCACCTATACAGGCTTTGTTTTTTCTGCTTCTAAACCCTTATGGGATATGTTTCTATAATCACAGTGACACTATATTTTAATCATTGTATGTTGTAATTGTTCGTTAATATACATGCATGGTCATCCATGCTTGTTTTTTATACTTTGAGAAACCAATAAAATGTAATTTTGATTTTACTACTGGTTCTATTTTCTGATCCTTCCACTCCCACAGGCCCGTAAAGCCCCGTCTTTCTCTGTCCCAAAATTTGTTTTTTGAACCCTCAATAGGGGTAAGGGCCAACTTGGCACGGTAACTTTTTGTCTACAAATTGTAATCTGGGTGGATAATACACCTTTCTCTCCTCTTTCCTCCGTGTATACATGGGAGTGGTACGATCATATTATAATATTGTTATGTTGTTTAATTAAGTTTTGTGTATTCTGTTAGGCAAAACATTACTTGCATTTAGTATAATAGTAAGGAATATCTAATAGTCCCGACAATTCAAACGTCTAGGTGTTTCACCTACACGCTTGCATATTAGCTGCCCCCCTTGTGTGTATGTAGGTGGAATTCGCCAGTAGGGATATGGCTGAATTTCTGGGGGAAGATTGGGAAGGTTACATGATCAAAATACAACAGGAATGCTCAGATACAACGAATAATGATGTTGAAATAGAGGTGGTTATTCAAAAACTACAGCGTGCACTAGAACGCAGAGCTAGCCTCTTCTGGCACATAAAATATTTTCAGAAATATATTTTGGAAGAATTAAACCCTAAAGGACTACGGATCCAGGTGTTTCCTAACATCTGGCAGATTAGTCCAGAATTTAAAATTCTATGGGAAAGTAATCTAAAAGCTTGTTCACGTAAAATGATGGAACTATTAATAGGATACTATCAAGATGAACAGACAACCATCAATGAGGAAATAAAAGCTATGCAACTAGAATACAAAGATATTTTTGCAAGAGCCACCTTTAAAGAAAAGGAAAAAGAGACGAAGGAACAGTTAGATACATTTACGAAGGAGTTAATTCAAAAAAAAGAACAAAAGTTTTCTAGAGATAAACTAGCCTTCAGGGCAGGGACAGCCTATGCATGGCCACAACATAGAAATAATTTTACAAAAAATTGGAGAGGACAGAGAAATAATAATAGAAGGAGAAATTATAATGACAGTGAATCTGACTCTAATATTTCACAATTCTCTATTTCCTCACGCACTTCGGAACACGCACGACCAAGGAATCGCACTTTAAGGAAGAGATCCAAGGCATCTGAAGAACACGGTGGTGTTGAAAAGAGAAGACTTGTGGAGGACACCACAGTCTCTCATTCTCTCTGTAATCTTGGTGATGGTTCTGTTCACTCTTCTTCTACTATCTCACCTCTACTTCCCCAACCTACACCTATGGAAACAGGTAATATGAAACTTCGTGCAAGAACACAAGGAACAAATGATGGCACCATAGGTACACAACAAGCATTAATAACATCCTACGCAGGAGCTACAAATAACACCAATTTGGGTGCCACACCCAAACACACAAAAAGACAATGACTTGAAAAAGGAACACATTCACAGACACCTGATATAGAATCCACTGCCGAGTCGGCCTTCTCCATTATTAACCTGTCCTCTTATACCCCCACCCAGGACGAACTTGAGGTCCTGCGTCGGGGTCTTAGTTTTTGCCCCGATAGCAACACAACACACTTTGACATTGTCAAGGATGTACAGTTGTTCGCTAGAAAATTAACTTATCGTTATATTTTTGATAAAGAAAGACAGCAACTTAAAAAAGACAAAGAATTATCGGATCTATGGAAAGATTTCTCAGTTAAAGATTTTAGAGCATTAAAGGATCTTATCCAACTACTAGACGAGAATGATCCCTCCATTCCTTCAGAAACAGAGGGAACTACAGTCGAAATAGAGTATGACGATATAGAGATAGAAGGGATACAAACATCTACTTATCAACATATGGACATGATCCAGACCCCTTCAATAAAGAAAAAATCTAATAGGTTTCCCCCTTTACAGACCAACTCAAACATATTAGCCTTCGTGAATAAGACCACAGCAGACATCAATCGTTTAAAAATTCGCAATTTTGGGAGAGATAATCTAAATGAGCATCTCCAACAAGCTCTTGAGTCACTCAGAAAAAACCCCCAGATTATAATAAAGCCCTCCGACAAGGGGGGCAATATTGTAATTATGGATCATTTACAATATCGCAATATGTGCTGGGACATCCTGAAAAATAGGGAGTGGTACAGGCCCATCAATGAAGAAAAGATGCTGTCTGCCCAAAACAAATATGGAGTACTGATTTGTGAAGCATTGGAAGGAATTCCAGCAAGGGCATAGGCCTGTCCCTATGGAAAGGGTCAAGACTACGTCCCTACAAGAAGAAAAGGGGGTTTAAATGTGCCTCTACGAACAGTCAAAGTATGCACATGTTCTTGTAACATAGCAACAGTACACAAATGTTATTTTTTTAAAAAATTCAAAAATCTTTATTAATACATAGTAAAAACAAAAAGTATATCACTCTAATAGATAAAGCAGTCAATACATAGTGACAGGATTAGTACAAATACAGATAGAAAATGCTGGAGCTACGCGTTTCGCATTATGCGCTTCCTCAGGGTCCAGCAAAGGAGAGTATATAAACAGAGATTCAGTCTTTAATAATCTAAAGGTACATAAAACAGTTATTAGATTTGTGAATATACATATATGTCTTATAACATTTTTGTTATTCTCAGTTTGTTATTTGCAGCTATCCATTGTACGTTACTTACACTATTATCTTAACCTTGAACACATCAGTTTTACTCTAATTATTTGACAATTATATAAATAGATCAAAAAATAGATTTTCCATAAATATAGCTGGTTAGTATATTGGTTCCTATGTTTATAGATTCCTTTAGATAAAAGGGAGGGAGAGAAAAGCCATTTCTGTTTGACAAACTCTTTTATACTTTGCTTGTCAGAAGGACAAGAAACTAAATCCCACACACTGAACAGAAAGAGTGGAAAGGGGTGGGGAAGAGGAGAAAGAGAAAAGGGATTAATATGAGAGAATAGTGATCAAAAAAGAGGGGGGGGGGGGGAAAACTGTAGAGTGTGAATTACCACGTAGCCCACAGGGGGGGCAGTGATAAGGATAGGCTAGTTCACCCGAGTAATATGGCTCAGGGGACAGTCCATCCATAGAGGAGGCATAGAGGAGACCAAAAAAGATAAACAGTATATATAAAGAGGTATATTCACTTTATTATAAACTAAAGAAATGACATACTAAGGTATTAAATTATCTTACCCCAATTTAGACGTCACAGTGAATAGAGTTGAATATACTTGTTTAATTTAAAATCATGTTGTATGAAAGGGGGAGCCAGAGCCCCTAGAATCAGCAGGAAGAAAAAAATGAATTTATATATATGTATAGTTAATCCTTATTAGATTATTTTAATAAGGTGGATGGTAATTTGTAAAAATAGGTACTTACCAGGGACTCATTGTCTAAAATTTATGTGTTAGGTGGTGTAAACGTCAAGCAAGACGTGCATATATTTAAGTAGAGAGGGGGTTAGACATTGGAATCCCCTACAAAGGTGTGCACCAATATTAAGTGAGAACGGGTTAAATAGAAAGTCCCCTTTGAAAATTGGGGATCAGTGTGGTGCTAGAAGTATAAAAAACTAAGTATGAAAGAGTCACTGGGTGCTTTAGACAGATTGGATCCAGCCCCGAATCTGAAAAGATATATAAAGATAATGGACCGTTGGTAAAGTACTGAGCCTGATAGAGAGGAAAAGTGAGGAGCTGAGTCATATAATTAGAACGCTTACCATCTGAAGCAATTCAGAAAACCCACGAGGAGTATGACACTCAGCCTAGGCGGCCTGTAAGTGTGAGCTTACTAAGATGTCCGGTATATATACTAACCACTCTGTATCTGGTCTCCTCCTCCTCCCGGTCTCACGCCCCCCACATCCGCCCGCCATAGCGTCCACGTGTAGACGCCGCGGGAGGATGTTCCCGCATACCGGAAGTGAGCGCCACCTCCGGTTCCGGGACCGGAAGTGACGATCTGCCATAGCGTAATACACTATTCAGACAAGTAAAAGCCAATAGAAGCTGATTAACACTGTCAAAGATGGCAAAAAAAGCAGGAAAACATCCTAACCTTCAATATAGCATGTATGAAAAGCATCTGAATATAACTATTTATTCCCTATTTGAATCAGTTCAAACCTGCATTTAAGCCATATAAGAGAAGAGATTATCCATAAACATACCGGTAAACAGTTTTACTCAGAAATGAAATTAGCAAATCTGCTTATATGGTCTGGTCATGTGGAACAGTGAATAAATAAGATTTGTAAGAAAAAGAAGAAAAAGAATATATAATTTGGCAGCCGATATGCGGGACAATGGACCACGCGGTAAACAGACCCACAGCAATGGAGTAAAGGGGGGAGGGAGGGAGGGGGAAAGGATAAGGGGGAAAAAAAAAAAAAAAAAAAAATTATATTTTTTTTTAAAAAATTATTTTTGTTTGACTTAAAAGTTATATAAAAAAGTAAATACAAATGAGTTAATCTCTTCAATATCATATTGGAGAGTCTAAGAGGATATTAGTCTGCCAAAAAGGGGGCAAAGCTCAGGTGTTCATTCAGTCCTGGGAGGGTGCAGGCATTTAAAGAGAAAATCCAACGCGCTTCCCTTTGTAGAATTAAGTTGTCAAAAGGTCCCCCTCTGGGTCCAGGATGGATCCTATCTAGGGCGAAAAATTTGAATTTTGGACATTTATATCTATGCGTTTGAGCTATGTGTCTTGCTATGGGACTTTCTAAATCTCCACCCCTTATGTATGATACATGGTCCTTGATTCTCTCCCAGAAATGTCGTTTGGTTTTGCCCACATAAAAAGCGGGACATTCACATTTCCAAATATAGACAATACCTATAGTTTGGCATGTCACAAAATGTTTGAGAACAAATGGGCGTCCATTTGGCAACGTTTGTTGAGGCTTGCTAGCAATGAATTTACAATAACCACATAGTCCACAAGGGAAAGTGCCTTGGGGTAGTTTGATACAGGGGTCTGCCCTTTTGTCTCTCTGGTAGTGGCTAGCCGTCACCATATCTCGAATAGATTTATTTCTCCTAAAAATCACACTCGGTCTATTATCCACAAAGTTACTGAGGATTTTATCCTCTGCTAAGAGATGCCAGTGTTTGGCTATAATACTTTTTAGTTGGTTGGATTGAGAACAATATCTCGTGATCATTTTAGTTGAGTTTTGAGAGTTTTGACATTCTCCTTGAAAAAGGAGAAGGTCTCTAGGGCTGTCTTTTGCTTTTTTGTAGGCTTTTTTAGTGCTTTTCCTACTATATCCCCTCTGTAGGAATCTTTTTTGTAATTCTAAAGCTTCTTTTTCAAATTCAGTCTCTTCCGAACAGTTTCTACGAATCCTATAATACTGTCCTATTGGTATTCCTTGAATTACATGTCTTGGGTGACTGCTATCTGCATGTAATAACGCATTTGTTGCAGTTGGTTTTCTATAGAGTGTGGTTGAAAGTGTATTATCCCTGCTTCTATAGATCTCAAGATCTAAAAAAGGAAATCCTAGATCTATCAAAAACATAGGTGAAATGCAAGTTGAAGTCATTTACATTTAGGATGTCTATGAATTCCTTTAAGGTGTCGAGAGGACCCGACCATAGGATGAATATGTCGTCGATATATCTTTTCCAGATCTCTATATATGCCAGATAAACTGATATAGATTCTTGGGCAAAGAGCCATCGTTCCCACCCCCCAGGTACAGGTTGGCATAAGATGGGGCACATTTAGTCCCCATCGCCACCCCCTGTACCTGGAGGTAGTGGGAACCATCAAACACAAACACGTTATGTGTCAAGATAAAGAATAACAAGTCAGAAACAAACTTATTTAACCTTCTATGGTCCAAGTCCTCTCTCATCCAAAAAGGATTCAATAACTTCCACACCTCGAGAGTGTGGAATATTTGAGTATAGGGACTCAACATCTATAGATACCAGATAGGTCTCCTCTTCGATCTGTATATTTTCAATCGTTAATAGCATATGCATGGTATCTTTTAGATACGAGGGTAACGACTCTACATGTGGGCGTAGGTATGCATCTACATACGAACTAGCATTCTGTGTAAGACTATTGATGCCCGAGACTATGGGACGGCCGGGGGGATTTGTGTGATTTTTATGCATTTTTGGAAGTGCATAAAATGTGGGCGTTGTGGGTTCTTTAATAATCAAAAATTCCATCAAATCCTTGGTTATAATTCCCACTGATAGTATTGATCTAGGAGTTTTAGAAATTTCTCTTTGATTTTTAAGTAACTGTAAACTGCTTACTCTTGAATACCAGGCTCTATTATCAAGAATATTGTTGCACATTTCTGTGTATTGTACTTGATTTAAAATGACAACATTTCCGCCTTTGTCCGCAGACTTAATCACAATATCTTTGCGTTCTTGTAAATTGCGTAGAGCCTGGTATTCAGTTTCGGACAGGTTATTAGAGTTTTTTTCGTATGTTCATTTGTTTAATATCCTTTGTTACCATATGGATAAAAAGATCAACTTTAGGATTGGTTTGACTCGGGAAACGTTTAGACTTTTTTTAAAAGTTTGTACTGATTGTTGTGTTGTTCCTACCGAGGTCGAGGGTGGCTGGGTCCGGGTGTAGTCGACCCGACTCATCCTCAAGCTCGGTCAGGATTTTAAGCATCTTATAATCCTTTTGGACCAATCGCGCCAGGTTTGAAGAAGGCCACCCATGGGGGCTTCTTTTTGCTTGATTTTAGGGCCCTCAATTAGGGACCTAAAATTAAGCTTTCGTGCAAAAAGATTAACATCTTTTATAAATTCAAAACGATCTATGTCTTTTGCCGGACAGAAATTAAGCCCTAGACCAAGTATTTTAATTTCCTCTTCATTTAATTGAACACCAGAGATGTTAATGACTTGTAGAGAATTTGTTTCTTGGTTTAGTTTTTCTCTTCTGTTGTGATATTTTTAGAGGACCTAGAAGTCCTAGTGTCATTTGTTCTAAAAAAGCATTGTCCTGAGTATTGGGGAATTTCTTTTTGGGATAGTTCCACAGTGTGTTCCTTGGGCATTTGCTGATGATGTGCTGGATCCACTTACCAATGGGTTTGATGGTGATTGATTTTGAGTTTTGGGTCCAAGTTTTAAAGCCTTGGCTGTTTGTGTAGTCTGGAAAATTATGCTGTGTTCCCATAGGGGTATCCCTTTCATCATCTTTCCTTTTTTCCTGTCTCATTCTATTAGATCTCTCTTGGCGAGCATTCCAAAAGTTGGAAGATGTGGAGGATGCAGCTGATGAGTCAGACCAGTTGCCATCCTCTCTATTTTGTTCATTTTGTGGTCTAGACCTGTATGTTTTATTAGTGTTCCTTTCCCATTTATAGGCTCTTCCTGTCCTAAATGCCATTTGATCACGATTCATTTTTTTGTCTTTTCTTTTAATAATTTCTCCACTAAATTTTTCCACTGCATGTTTAATTTCAAGATTTTTCTCCTTGAAAATGGGTTTATTTTGGAATGCCGCTAGTTGGTTTACAATTTCTACTATTTCTTTGTCTAAAATGAGTGCTTCTGCCTCATAATAGCTTTTTAGAATCTTCATCATTTCAATTGAGCATTGTGTGAGATTATCTTCCCATTTATTTTTAATTCTGTTGAGACTGAATGAATTGTTGGAAATATTTGTATACGTAACCCAATGGGTATAATTTTGGTGTCTATATATTGTTGGAAATAAGTGGCATGCCAGAAGAAAGTTGTCTTACGTATTAGAAGTTGTCTTAAACGAGTTGTGATTTGCGAGATTTCGGAGTCCTCCTTATTTGAGCCGCGAATTTCAGTCTGTATTTGTAGCATGTAAATTGGACCAGAGATTTCCCAGATAGTCAGCCATTTCAGTCACTGTCAAAGAGACAAAAGGACAGACCCAGACACACAAATGATAAAAAAAAAAAAATGATTAAAAAAAAAAAAAAAAAAAAAAAAAAAAGGGGGGGGGGGGGGTTAGAAAATGTGAGATAGAGGGAGGAGAAGAAGTGTTGTGGGATTCCAAATTCAGTAGATATTCTTTAACAAACACTATTGTAATATTTAGTTCAGTATATCATACATATTATTTTTATGCGAATTATACTCTCAAAGGTATTACATTAAACATATGCATAGATTTGGCTTGTTAATGATTAGTTTAGTATATTTGAATAGAGCGACCCTTAAAAAGGTCCCCCTTCCAGAGGAGTTGGGGATTTGACTCCCCTCAAAGAACAACAGACAGTATGGACGGAAGGGGGGATAGGGGTCTTTTTAATCAGAGATTATAATGGCACCTGCCCCATATGCAAACAATGGAAGGAATTCCAGCAAGGGCATAGGCCTGTCCCTATGGAAAGGGTCAAGACTACGTCCCTACAAGAAGAAAAGGGGGTTTAAATGTGCCTCTACGAACAGTCAAAGTATGCACATGTTCTTGTAACATAGCAACAGTACACAAATGTTATTTTTTAAAAAATTCAAAAAATCTTTATTAATACATAGTAAAAACAAAAAGTATATCACTCTAATAGATAAAGCAGTCAATACATAGTGACAGGATTAGTACAAATACAGATAGAAAATGCTGGAGCTACGCGTTTCGCATTATGCGCTTCCTCAGGGTCCAGCAAAGGAGAGTATATAAACAGAGATTCAGTCTTTAATAATCTAAAGGTACATAAAACAGTTATTAGATTTGTGAATATACATATATGTCTTATAACATTTTTGTTATTCTCAGTTTGTTATTTGCAGCTATCCATTGTACGTTACTTACACTATTATCTTAACCTTGAACACATCAGTTTTACTCTAATTATTTGACAATTATATAAATAGATCAAAAAATAGATTTTCCATAAATATAGCTGGTTAGTATATTGTTCCTATGTTTATAGATTCCTTTAGATAAAAGGGAGGGAGAGAAAAGCCATTTCTGTTTGACAAACTCTTTTATACTTTGCTTGTCAGAAGGACAAGAAACTAAATCCCACACACTGAACAGAAAGAGTGGAAAGGGGTGGGGAAGAGGAGAAAGAGAAAAGGGATTAATATGAGAGAATAGTGATCAAAAAAGAGGGGGGGGGGGGGGGAAAAACTGTAGAGTGTGAATTACCACGTAGCCCACAGGGGGGGCAGTGATAAGGATAGGCTAGTTCACCCGAGTAATATGGCTCAGGGGACAGTCCATCCATAGAGGAGGCATAGAGGAGACCAAAAAAGATAAACAGTATATATAAAGAGGTATATTCACTTTATTATTTAATTATTAAATAATTAGAGTAAAACTGATGTGTTCAAGGTTAAGATAATAGTGTAAGTAACGTACAATGGATAGCTGCAAATAACAAACTGAGAATAACAAAAATGTTATAAGACATATATGTATATTCACAAATCTAATAACTGTTTTATGTACCTTTAGATTATTAAAGACTGAATCTCTGTTTATATACTCTCCTTTGCTGGACCCTGAGGAAGCGCATAATGCGAAACGCGTAGCTCCAGCATTTTCTATCTGTATTTGTACTAATCCTGTCACTATGTATTGACTGCTTTATCTATTAGAGTGATATACTTTTTGTTTTTACTATGTATTAATAAAGATTTTTGAATTTTTTAAAAAAATAACATTTGTGTACTGTTGCTATGTTACAAGAACATGTGCATACTTTGACTGTTCGTAGAGGCACATTTAAACCCCCTTTTCTTCTTGTAGGGACGTAGTCTTGACCCTTTCCATAGGGACAGGCCTATGCCCTTGCTGGAATTCCTTCCATTGTTTGCATATGGGGGCAGGTGCCATTATAATCTCTGATTAAAAAGACCCCAATCCCCCCTTCCATCCATATTGTCTGTTGTTCTTTGAGGGGAGTCAAATCCCCAACTCCTCTGGAAGGGGGACCTTTTTAAGGGTCGCTCTATTTAATTAAATATATTAAACTAATCATTAACAAGCCAAATCTATGCATATGTTTAATGTAATACCTTTGAGAGTATAATTTGCATAAAAGTAATATGTATGATATACTGAACTAGATATTACAATAGTGTTTGTTAAAGAATATCTACTGAATTTGAATCCCACAACACTCCTTCTCCTCCCTCTATCTCACATTTCCTAACCTTCCCCTCCCCCCCTTTTTTTTTATCATTTGTGTGTCTGGGTCTGTCCTTTTGTCTCTTTGACAGTGACTGAAATGGCTGACTATCTGGGAAATCTCTGGTCCAATTACATGCTACAAATACAGACTGAAATTCGCGGCTCAAATAAGGAGGACTCCGAAATCTCGCAAATCACAACTCGTTTAAGACAACTTCTAATACGTAAGACAACTTTCTTCTGGCATGCCACTTATTTCCAACAATATATAGACACCAAAATTATACCCATTGGGTTACGTATACAAATATTTCCAACAATTCATTCAGTCTCAACAGAATTAAAAAATAAATGGGAAGATAATCTCACACAATGCTCAATTGAAATGATGAAGATTCTAAAAAGCTATTATGAGGCAGAAGCACTCATTTTAGACAAAGAAATAGTAGAAATTGTAAACCAACTAGCGGCATTTCAAAATAAACCCATTTTCAAGGAGAAAAATCTTGAAATTAAACATGCAGTGGAAAAATTTAGTGGAGAAATTATTAAAAGAAAAGATAAAAAAATGAATCGTGATCAAATGGCATTTAGGACAGGAAGAGCCTATAAATGGGAAAGGAACACTAATAAAACATACAGGTCTAGACCACAAAATGAACAAAATAGAGAGGATGGCAACTGGTCTGACTCATCAGCTGCATCCTCCACATCTTCCAACTTTTGGAATGCTCGCCAAGAGAGATCTAATAGAATGAGACAGGAAAAAAGGAAAGATGATGAAAGGGATACCCCTATGGGAACACAGCATAATTTTCAGACTACACAAACAGCCAAGGCTTTAAAACTTGGACCCAAAACTCAAAATCAATCACCATCAAACCCATTGGCAAGTGGATCCAGCACATCATCAGCAAATGCCCAAGGAACACACTGT